>NC_064641.1:776220729-777420729 GCF_023864345.2 Schistocerca serialis cubense
TTTTCTGGGTCTCATGAACAAATAAGGCGAGTTGGGTCTCACACGATCGCTGTTTCCGGAATCCATGTTGATTCCTACATAGTAGATTCTGGGTTTCCAGAAATGACATGATACGCGAGCAAAAAACATGTTCTAAAATTCTACAAGAGATCGACGTAAGAGATATAGGTCTATAGTTTTGCGCATCTGCTCGACGACCCTTCTTGAAGACTGGGACTATCTGTGCTCTTTTCCAATCATTTGGAACCCTCCGTTCCTCTAGAGACTTGCGGTACACGGCTGTTAGAAGGGGGGCAAGTTCTTTCGCGTACTCTGTGTAGTGGGCGTCCATTATCGTGTTGGAGCAAAATTGCTACTGGATTCTTGTCCGACCGAACACGTCGGAAACGGTTCCTGAGTTTATTCAGAGTCTTCACGTATGTCTCTGAATTGATGGTTGACCCTCTTGGCGTCATATCCACGAGAATGATCCCATCACAATCCCAGAAGACTGTCACCATGACTTTATCGACAGAGGAGGTTGTGTTGAATTTGCCGGCCGCTGTGGCCGAGCGGTTCTAGGCGCTACAGTCCGAAACCATTCAGCTGCTACGGTCGCAGGTTCTAATCCTGCCTCGGGCATGAATGTGTGTGATGTCCTTATGTTAATTAGGTTTAAGTAGTTCTACGTTCTAGGGGACATAATCTCAGATGTTAAGTCCCATAGTGCTCAGAGCCATTGTTGTCTTGAATTTTTTCTTGTTTGTGAATGAGGATGATGCCACGCCGTGGACTGTCTTTTTGTTTCCGGCGCAAAGTGGTGCACCCAGCTTTCGTCCCCCGTAACTATCCGTGATGGAAAGGCCTCTCCGTCTTGCTCAAAACGCTCCAACATTTCAGATGAAATGGCCTCTCTTTGAATCTTGTGGTCCGCTGTGAGCATTCGTGGAACTCATCGTGAGCACATCTTTGAATATCCAAAAGTATCGATCATTGCAGACGCACTTCCAATGCTGACCGACAACTGTAAGGCCAATTGTCGAGTTGTGATGCGCCGGTGGGCACTAATAATAGTAACCGCACGATTCAGCATGTCTGGAGCAGTGGCTGTGACAGAATGTTTTGTATCCCGGCCGGCCGGTGTGGCCGAGTGGTTCTAGGCGCTACACTATGGAACCACGCGACCGCTACGGTCGCAGGTTCGAATCCTACCTCGGGCATGGATGTGTGTGCTGTCCTTAGGTTAGTTAGGTTTAAGTAGTTCTACATTCTAGGGGACTGCTGACCTCAGAAGTTAAGTCCCATAGTACTCAGAGCCATTTGAACCATTTTGTATCCCGCCTGGAAGGCGTCTCGTGGGTCTGCTCCTGTAAACTGAAGGGTAGGCTGAATGTAGGAAGAGAGTAGGAGCAGGAAAAGGTGAAAATGCTTCGGTAGTGCAATTAGGTTATAACTCTTTTACTTTGCGTACAGATGAGCACGTAGGTGGTAAGCCGTTCAGGCATCAACGCTTACTACTACCAGTAGTTGGATAAACTATCACTGAAGTAACACAGTCTGTAATTGCTAGCCCCGTATGAAGTAGACACAATGTTGGTAGGTCGCCTCCTCGGAATCAAATGGGTTGAATCTGGAGCGGAGCTCGTAGATCTGCACAGCGCTGGCTAAAGGGCGCTGTCGTCGGTGTCGGTGTCGTAGTGCCAACCTAAGAACTTGCACCTACGCCGTGGCATCGTAGCTATCGATACCACAGGATGTCCCTAGCGTGGCTGATCATGAAGCTCTGTTTCTGCATTTCCTGAGGCTGTAACTTTCTTTACCCATCGCCCAACTGTACTCCTATCAACTACAGCATCTGTCATACGCTGCACACAAACGGCTATGGATGTTCACCACGGTTTCTATTTCTGCACACAAGAATTCAATAACAGCACGCTGCTTATAGCATGAGTTGTATGTAGACGCCATTTTGACGCTGTACAATGGCTCTGCCATCTGCCAGAACGGTTCGAAACTTCACCGGCGCGCAGAACAAACATCAAATGTGAAGTACCAACAAGGACGTTAGTCTATGTGTATTAATAGTTTTTTAAGAAAGTCTGGGGCATTACTTATTGAATAAACTGTGTACGTTCAGGGAACAGTGAGAAACACTTTCCATAATTTTATAAGTTTGACCTCTTTATAGTCACTGGACGACCGTATTTGAAACATGTGTTACAATGATATTTTACTTTCAGAGGAAAACATAATAATGCGTTTTTTTCTGGGAATGACTGTTCGTGACGGTCTAAACCAGTTATCTAAAAACACAACTATGTTTGTGTCTAAATATAAAATTCGTTTAAACTCTCCTTAATATCCACTGAAATTACACGAAGCCCGTAATGTAGATGCTTAAATTTTCGGTACACAATGCAAACAATCCTGTAAATCTCTGTATGGTTTACGCCAGTACTAAAATATTACACCTAATCCAGTTTTTATGATTTAAGTAATGAAAACCCGCACAAGTTGCGTACTTTTTCATGCTTAGCGCGACGCATTTGGAGAATTTATTCTTTTGGTTGTTTACACACATATATTTTTCGAATATTTTCTCCTGTGGTTTTCTGTCTCCCTTCCACTTTAGTCTTTTCTGCCGGCAAAATCAATCTTCGGGTGTTTCTATAACATGCTAATGTTAGTAATTGTATTTCTGTATGTCTACTCAAAGATGCTGTGCCTCCTCCCTTTCGCAGGAATACCACACACACTCAAATCATCACTCACACCGTTTGTTTTTGAAGTCAAAATATGCTACAGAGATATTATAACAGTATGGTTTCACAAAGAATTTCGATACAGTTGGAGGCGCTACATTTTCTGTGGATTACTTCATTTATATAAAGTTGTCAGTCACAAATTTATTTTACCATTACTGACTTTTAAATTAATGACTACGCATAATATTGTATATCGTTGCAATGTTGAGTGGAGTCTATGGAGAACTGAAAATATTTACGGAATTTACTACAGGTATTATATATAGAGAAAATTTTTTTAAAAAAATTAAGAGATTAATTATCTAGCTTGTTACTGAGAACTGTTTCACTGGAATTTACTACAGGTATTATATATAGAGAAAATTTTTTTAAAAAATTAAGAGATTAATTATCTAGCTTGTTACTGAGAACTGTTTCACTTTGCGTTTTGTGGTGTTCAAAACATCCCAGTTCCCCCCTTTAAGTACATTGTATACGCTTTCTACATGAGTGAACTACTTACGACCTTCCTCTCCCTCTGTGAATAAGCTTCCCATGATTTAATATGTGTTTTCATTGCTACCTTAATGAATGACATAAGTGCGTAAACAGTTGGTATTTTGAATCTGTCTAGTATGAAAATACCTGCGAGTTTGTCCCACGTAAAAGAGAGATCAAGTTAGAGTTCTCTAGTGTCCGTCCTATGTGGTCTATTTACTGTTCTTGAGTCGGCCATAGTGCCTCTTACTCGTCACTGCAGGGGGCAGTTTCTGTGCATAGGACATCGACTGTATTTGTCTCACTTACGATACGGATGATCTGAAAATGGACACAAGTGTCAGAAACTAGTCAACATCAAGAAATAAAAAATAAAAAAAATGATTCTTGTCAGTGCAACTTGCAGTGGAGCTACAACCATGTATTTCAGTTCTTAAATTGTCTCCACCGATTAATATGGGGCACTTTTCCGTTCAAGACTTGTTTTGTGGAGAAGAGAGTTCAGATCCCTGTAGGGCCAACCTGATTTAGGATTTTATTGCTCTTTCTGTTCTGGTGAATGCCGAGATTGTTCCTTCAGCAACGCCAAGCGAGACGTGAAACTGGAACGTCTCTTCTTATTTCTTTCCTTGCCTTCCTTCCCAAATATATGAACTTTCTCAGTTCACAGTGTCACATCTCATGCAATAAAAATCTTCTCTGCTTCTCTTGTCACTATTTCACTTTTGTGATTCTTGAAGTTTTCCCGGCGTAATGAATGTTCGATGAGATTTCGGGATTGGAGCCGGATCATGTTGACTTCTTGCCACGACATTTCGGCTGGCAGTCGTCCAGCCATCTCCAGGTGAGTGTCCGTCACTGGAGACTGCAAGTTCCCGGAGTCAACTTTATAGCAAAAAATTGGCGCGAAAACGCATGCGCATTGGCCTCCGTCACAGGAGCGTCCTCTATCATGGTGAAGAAGAACTGTCACGGATCTTGCAACATCTTAATGCAATCCACAAGTACATCCAGTTTACGATGGAAATAGAGAAGGATGGTTGCTTGCCGTTTTTGGACGTCTTGCTTACTAAGAGAATGGATGGGTCATTAGGGCATTCTGTCTACCGTAAGCCAACACATACGGACCTTTACCTGCAAGCGTCGAGTTATCATCATCCTGCACAAACTACCGGCATCCTTAAAATGTTGGTGCACCGGGCTCATGTTCTTTCTAATGGAGACAGCCTTGCGAATGAGCTGGAACATTTAGAGTCGGTGTTCAGAGGTAATGGTTACTCTCCACATCAGATTAGAACAGTGCTAAGAAGGAAGAAACGCGACCACCTACAAAATCAAGAAGAAAAGGAGCTATTCAAGTCCAGGGCGTTCCTTCCATACGTCGGCAACCTTTCATCTAAAATAGGCAGGATTCTAAGGAAACATCAAGTTAAAGTAATCTTCCGGCTAAGCGAAGATTAGTGCCATTCTCGGTTCAGTAAAGGACGATCTGGTCTGCGGAAGGCCGGGATCTATAAAATTCCTAGCCAGTAGCAAAGCTTACACCGGTCAGACGACACGCACAGTGCGTTGAACACGAACGCCACACTCGCCTTAAGCAGCATGGATGTGTGTGATGTCCTTAGGTTAGTTAGGTTTAAGTAGTTCTAAGTTCTGGGGAACTGATGACCACAGATGTTGCGTCCCATAGTGCTCAGAGCAATTTGAACCATTTTGTTAACTGTTATTGAACTGAGTCCTTTGTGCTATTTGATAATCTATAAATGGCCATGATGCAGCTGTAATAAAAAACAGATACACGTATATAGATCTTGTAAACTTACTCATTCCATCTGTTTTCGATCGAAAGCGTGCGTACTATCTTTGAAACATCTAATTAAATTACTAACAATACTATGGCACGGACAGCAGAGAAGTTAGAGAACAGGCTACAGATTTTCGCTGTGACCTGTTTGTTTCCCCAATATGCAGCGTTTCAGGGGTAAAAGTGCAGACGTTTTTATATGTGTAACCTTAATATGTACACGTGTTGGTGGTTTTTACCTCTGTGTCGAACAGCTTTCCCGCAAACATGTAACAAACTTTAAGACCTGATGTTTACTGCGTGACTATAACTGCCCCGATAAAATACTACGCGTCTCACGATAAACTAACGATTTACGTCCACGTGCCCACACTTCAGCACCTGAGCTGCTAACCAGGGGAAGATCAGCATTAATGGCTTGTTCCTGCCACATGTACTTGGAAGTAGTAACCAACATAAAAACATACGACTTGTAACAGCTCTAATTATTAGTCTGGAAGTGACATAAATACTGATGTAATGTTGTTCGATAATCTGCACTTATCCTGATTTAGGCTGTCACGTCACATCTGCATGCACATCTACATCCAGAATCTGCAAATCACTCTAAAGTGCGTGGCAGAGTGTATTTCTCATCGTACCAATAATTAGGAATTCTTCCTGTCCCACTCACATATGGAGTGCGGAAAGAATGACTGCTTAAATGTCTCTGTGCGCACTGTAATTAATCTAGGCTTGTCCTCGCCGTTCTTTCAAGTGTGACAGGTAGTAGGTTGTAGTATATTCCTAGATTCATCATTTGAAGCCAATTCTTGAAGCTTTTTAAGTAGGCTCTTCGGGATAGGTTGCGTCTAACTTGAAGTATCTGGCAGTTCAGTTTCTTCAGCATCTCCACGACACTTTCCGACGTGTAACAAGCCTGTGGACATTCTTGCTGTTCTTGTCTGTATACGTTCAATATACCCTGTTAGTCATTTTTGGTAGAGGTTCCGCACACTCAAGCGATATTCTAGGAAGGGTCACACGAATGCATTATAAGCAGTCTCCTTTGTAGATTGATGGCATTTCCATAGTATTCCACCAACGAATTGAAGTCTGCCACTTGCTTTAGCTACAACCGATCCTATGTGGTCGTTTCGTTTTAGCCTATACACCTACAAATTGCTACACAGGTACACACTATTCACATGAGTTTACCGGTTCAAAATTCTTTGATTTTGTAGAGATAGAATACTATGTTTTATGAAGTGCACAAGATTACATCTCTAAACATTTAAGAAGTTGCCAGTTTTTGCAGTATTTCGAAATTTTTTTCGACATACGACTGAATAAATAAGCTGCTTTTTTTCAGTTCTTCTCGCAATAGGATCATTATAGAGCAGAAGTGAAATATTTGACCATGGCTTTGTTAAAATCCATTTCCGTCGTTTATCTGAAGTATATCGGTGAACTACGACGAGGACAAGTCGGGACAAGGGAGTTCATTCAGGTTGCTGCAGAAGACGATACATTTTTCTTAACAACGTTGCCTTGTTGATTTGTCTAAAGTAATGTTGTCAGAGTGGGAACGAAACATCTACAGGAGAAGCTGGATACGACGCGCGTTCGATAAGTAATGCAATTCATTTTTTTCTCTGCCAGTTTATGTTGCAAAAATGCGAAATATGTCTCATGGAATATTCCAGCCTTAGCCCCTACACTTTCATGAAGTTCCGATAGGTGGTGACGCAATACGTAGCCTTCAGAATGAGATCTGTAACGGAGATGCGTTAAAGGAGAGACCTGTCACTGAATTTCTTTTGACAGAAAACCAGGGCATCGCAGATATTCACCTGAGCTTGTAGAACGTCTACGGAGCCCTGGCAGTGAACAACAACACGGTGAGTCGTTGGGCGAGGCATCTGTCATCACTGCAACAAAGCCGCGCGAACCTCTCCGTCCGAACAGTTCTCGGAAGACTCAACGGTACAGATCGACCGCCATGTTATCCTCATCAGATAGGCATCACTGGTTGCGAAAGAGGAGGGGCATGTGGTCAGCACACCGTTCTTGCGGTCGTTGTCAGTTTTGGTGACTGGAGCCGCTAGTTCTCAATCAAGTAGCTCTTCGATTGCTTCCACAAGGACTGAGTGCACATTATTAGTATTTGCTGCTGTCCTTCCTGAGTTTCTACTACAATTATATTTACCGTGCAATCAAGAATAAATACTACTCGTCTTTTGGAACTGAATGTTTATTTCATTTTCAGTCAAGCCTTTGTCACCTATTCGTATTAGGCATCGTATGTGGTCTATAAAACAAAAGATAATTAATTAGCACTACTCAATTCGTTATGAGTTATCTTCGTCGACCTTACGCGCAATGTATGTCGGCGGCAGTAGAATCGTCCGGCAGTCAGCTTCAAACATCGGTTCTCTAAATTTTCTCAATAGAGTTTCTCGAAAAGAACGTCGGCTTCCCTCCAGGAATTTCTATTTGAGTTCCCGAAGTATCTCTGTAACACTTACGTGTTGTTCGAACCTACCGGTAACAAATCTAGCAGCCCGCCTCTGAATTGCTTCGATATCTTTCTTCAGTTCGCTTGGTACAGATCCCAAGCACTCGAGCAGTACTCAAGAATAGGTCGCACCAGCGTCCTACATGCGGTTTCCTTTACAGGTCAATCACTATTTCGTAAAATTCTCCCAATAAACCGAAGTCGAACATTCGCCTTCCCTACCACAGTTGTCACTTCCTCGTTCCACCTCACATCGCTTTGAAACCTTATGCCCAGGTATTTCAGCAACTTGACTAAATCAAGCAGGACTCTAGCGATATTGTATCCGAAGATTACAGGTTTGATCTTCCTACTCATCCGGATTACATTTTCCACATTTAGGGCTAGTCCCATTCATCACATCAACCGGAATTTTTTTCTAAGCCGTCTTGTATCTTCCTATAGTCACTCCATTTCAGCGCCTTACCGTACACCACAGCATCATCAGCAAACAACCGCAGATTGCAGCCCACCCTGTCCACCAAATCATTTATATATACAGAGAACGACAGCAATCCCATCGCCGCGACGTCTAGGGCGCCTTGCCACGGATCACGCGGCTCCCCCCCCCCCTCCCCCCCCCCCCCTCGGAGGTTGGAGTTTCCCCTCAGGCTTGGGTGTGTGTGTTGACCTTAGCGTAAGTTAGATGAAGTAGTGTGTACGCCTAGGGACCGATGACTTCAGCAGTTTGGTACCATAGGGAGGCACTCCAGGCCATACCCTTGTCTGTGATGAACACTCGCCGTCGAGTACAACGTAGTGGATTCTACTACATGAGAAGTCTTCGAGCCACTGACACATCTGTGAACTTATTCCATATGCCCCTACCTTCATTAACAGGCTGCAACGGGGCACCGTGTCAAATGTTTTCCGGAAATCTAAAAAAATTGCAATCTGCCTGTTGCCCTTCATCCATAGTTCGCAGTATATCATGTGAGAAAAGGGCAAGTTGAGTTTCGCACGAGAGACGTTTTCTGCAACCATGCTGATTCTTGGACATAAGCTTGTCAGCCTCAAGAGAGTTTATTATACTCGAACTGAGAATATGTTCAAGGATTCTGCAGAAAACAGAAGTGAGGAGTATTGGTCTGTAATTTTGCAGGTCCTTTTACCCTTCTTATTTACTGGAGGCACCTCCGCCTTTTTCCAAACGCTTGGGACTCTGTGATGGGCGAGACATTGACGATAAATGCAAGCTAGGTAAGCAGCCAATGCCGTAGAATACTACCCCAGTAAATACACAGAGTGATTTTCATAAAGATAAAAAAAAGTCTCTGAGAGGAGAAAGGTACACTACTGGCCTTTAAAATTGCTACACCACGAAGATGACGTGCTACAGACGCGAAATTTAACCGACAGGAAGAAGCTGCTGTAATATGCAAATGATTAGCTTTTCAGAGCATTCATACAAGGTAGACGCCGGTGGCGACACCTACAACGTGCTGACATGAGGAAAGTTTCCAACCGATTTCTCATACACAAACAGCAGTTGACCGGCGTTGCCTGGTGAAACGTCGTTGTGATGCCTCGTGCAAGGAGGAGAAATGTGTACCATAAACGTGATAAAGGTCGGATTGTAGCCTATCGCGTTTGCGGTTTATCGTATCGCGACGTTGCTGCTCTCGTTGGTTGATACCCAATTACTGTTAGCAGAATATGGAATCGGTGGGTTCAGGAGGGTAATACGGAACACCGTGCTGTATCCCAACGGCCTCGTATCACTAGCAGTCGAGATGACAGGCATCTTATCCGCATGGCTGTAACGGATCGTGCAGCCACGTCTCGATCCCTGAGTCAACAGATGGGGACGTTTGCAAGACAACAACCATCTGCACGAACAGTTCGACGACGTTTACAGCAGCATGGATTATCAGCTCGGAGACCACGGCTATGGTTACCCTTGACGCTGCATTACAGACAGGAGCGCCTGCGATGGTGTACTCAATGACCAACCTGGGTGCACAAATGGCAAAGCGTCATTTTTTCGGATGAATCCAGGTTCTGTTTACAGCATAATGATGGTCGCATCCGTGCTTGGCGACATCGCGGTGAACGCACATTGGAAGCGTGTATTCGTCATCGTCATACTAGCGTATCACCAGGCTGGTGGTATGGGGTACCATTGGTTACACGTCTCGGTCACCTTGTAATGGTACTTCAATTACGTAACCATTACGGCACCTCATCTGAACCTCTCGATACCAGTAATATTCTACTGTTTTTCTGTTAACTACTTAACATATTTCTGAGACAACACTCAGATTTGATTTCACTTTTGATACATCGATATGTTTATATTGCAATGATACTATTCTTATGTGTATTCATTCTTTTGTCACTATGATCTTTGACGTACTTGTAACTCTGATTTTTGGGCGCGTAAGCGATTGTTAGTTAGTTGTTAACTTGTCTGAGAGTCTGACCTTGAGAAGGTCAAGTGTTAGACGTCATGTTGGAAAGACGCATAACGTAGTCCGCTTATAAAATGTGAACTTTAACAGTGACTGTGAGGAAGATGTTTTCAAGTATGTTTTGTATTGTGGCGTGATGTTTTGTGTGATACGTGATATTGCAATAAAAGCAATTAAAAGAAAGTGTAACTTAATTTCGGAGTGCTGATTATTTTTTTACATCACCATTGTCCAGCAAAAGTGAAATCTTCAAGAATGGTTTGTGAAGCGCATCTACAAAACTTTTGAATATATCAGAATAAAACCTAGGCCTCTTTGCATCCGAGCTAGGAATCATAATGACCTAGATTTTCAACGACTGAGCCATGATAATACGACACCAGCGTGGGAAACACAAAAAGATGAGTGCCTAGTTTTTTCATTATTACATGAAATAACTATTAACTGTGCTCTAATGACACCTGCCACATAATATGACTGTTGTTGCCCGAAAATGCAGGATTTAGCAGCGTGAGCAACACCACAATCGTTATTAAAATTTTGACCTTTGTTGTGGTAGGATTGTTAGAACCTCTTATTCGCATTGACGGCACTTTGAACTGTGTTACAACCCGTGGCTCTACCCTTCATTCGATCCCTGCGAAATCCTACATTTCAGCAGGATAATGCACGACCGCATGTTGCAGGTCCTGTAAGGGCCTTTCTGGACACAGAAAATGTTCAACTGCTGCACTGGCCAGCACATTCTCCAGATCTCTCACCAATTAAAAACGTGTGGTCAATGGTGGCCGAGCAACTGGCTCGTCACAATGCGCCAGTCACTACTCTTGATGAACTGTGGCATCGTGTTGAAGCTGCATGGGCAGCTGTACCTGTATATCCCATCCAAGCTCTGTTTGACTCAATGCCCAGGCGTATGAAGGCCGTTATTATGGCCAGAGGTGGTTGTTCTGGGCACTGATTTCGCAGTATCTATGGACCCAAATTGCGTGAAAACGTAATCACATGTCAGTTCTAGTATGATTGTTTGTGCAATGAATACCCGTTTATCATCTGCATTTCTTCTTGGTGTAGCAATTTTAATGGTCATTAGTGTATTTTAGAAGCAAACGAGGAACTTTAATTATACTGGGCCTACCACCTCTCACACAGAGAAGAGGACTCGATTATTTACAAGAAACAAGGGTTTACGCACGCTGAAGAGCGCCTATGCCCTGTCACCAATACTAAAGAACCCTTATGGCTGCCGGCAAGTGTTAGGAAACATTTTGTCTCTAAGTTGTTCCCTATGTAGTGATCTATCACCTCTGACCTTTGATGCAACGACTTTGAAACATGCCGTATATTTCTCAACAGAAAATAATCCTCTGCGTGTGTCCCATCGTCTCTCAAAGATTGTCGGTAATGTCCTGAAAAAGGCTACACGTCGTTCGTCACACGTCGTACGAGTGCTGCAAAGTATGTACAAGCGCCGACTTGAAAAAAGTGGTGTATAGTCATTTTCGAGTCTCATTTCAGGGCACTGTGCATTTGCATAACCGAAAACTCTCCTTTGCACTGTGCGACGTCGGAACGCGTTTGCCCGTGGAACGTCAGCGCGTTTCGCGTGGGCAAGGCAGCCGGCCTGCAACGCCACACAGCGGCTCCCAGCCCTTTGGTCAGCCGCGCGGACAGCGCCCCGTTGCGTGACGTCAGCCGAGGTCCTGCCGCCGGGGCTCAAAGCGGCCGTGCTCTCTCTCTCTCTCTCTCTCTCTCTCTGGATGCGTGTGTGTTCGTACACAGCTCAGCAACTCGCCGCCTGCCTGCTTTGCTCCGTTAAGTCTCTCCCCGCATTTCTATCCCTGCATTGTTCTCGAGCAAGACCTCAAACAGTCTCTTGCATCTGCGTATCAACCTGCAACTGTGCAGTGCAAGGCAGAAGGTGCTCGTTGCTAATATTGGCTACTTTATATCCTATTCTCTTCGCACGTGGAGCGAAGGAAAAATCATTCTTGAACCGTAAAATTACTATGAGTTCACCAAAGGTTATTAAGCTCAATCAGTACACAAAATGTAGAGTGGAAGTAGGTGCCAAGGAATAACTGGTGAAATTACACACAATTTTCAGCAACACTCTTTATTCAAATTTGGTGCAAGACTTTACGATATTTAAAAAAACTACAATCATTTAACAAATAAGTCACAATTTACGATAGGAAAGGACTTTTAAATTATTAAATTATTATAAAGAAATTCATGCCAGTAAAAGGCAAGTACAGGCAAGCAATTTAACATATACAACACGACGCTGTATAATATTTCAACCTCAGCTAAATTACAGGTGAATTTCACTCCAGTCATTAAATGGCCGCAGGATCTATCTTGTCAGCAACATATAAAGACAATCCTGTTTACAAAAGTTCTCAAAATAGAAAAACCAAAACGCATGAGTCATGCACACGGGGAGACATTTACAGTTAATAACATTAACATTTCCAAAATATGTAAAAAAACAAATTTTACAAATTTCTGCCAGTTAACTTACGGCAAACACACACGCTCGCCATGTAGGACTTGCGAACTTTTACAACGTTCTCCTTTCAAGGCAACAATTTCTACCCGTAATGAAATGGCAAAATTTTGCATGGCAAGAAAACACACTGATATCCAACTGCCTGTATAAAACACATAAGAACGTTGAGTAAAAGCCTTAAACGGTATTGAATTGGAAAAACACATAACACTTTTTGCTGACTAGAACAATACAAAAAATCCACTACGGCGTACATTAACCTTGCTTGATTATAGCCAAATATACATAACCACAAATTTACGTAAGTTACAGCTTGCAGATGAGCAGGTATTCGTTATGCAATTGACTAGGTCTTCCCACGAGGCAAAAGGAATTTTTCTTCTTTCTTAGAGTACCTTTTACACGTGAGTCTAGTAGTACTAGTTATGGCAGGCGAGAGAATCGATCAGGTCTCAGTGCCTTGCGTTTTAAACAGGACAGAAATTGGTGCCTTAGACTTTCACAGGCATGGCAGAGGCTAACAGTCGAATAAACCCGTAGGTAAGCTGGGAGGGGGAAAGAAGCAATCCGAACCACAGATTTACTCTGACTCCCCCCCCCCCCCTTTCGTCCTCAAAAGGAGACAAACGGACCACCCTTTCTAATATTACCACCTTCCCGCGGGTCAGCAGACGAGAATGAATGGCGGGAAAAAAGGCTGGTATAACTAACAACAATCAGTAAATTGAATTCAATTAAACTTCATAAAATCTGTTAACAATCAATACTCAGCTTCTGGTGCGTTACGACTCCCAGGACTGAACCAACGCAGCACCTCCAAATGCTCTGCCGAGCCGCCCGCTGCCAGCCGTTTCAACGGACGCAGGAAGCCGCGCCGATTTTCAGAACCTCCTCGTTGGTCGTCAGCATACGGCCGAACTGCAGATTAGGCCCCTTGGGACCCACACTCAGGAAGATTCCTTTCGCGACGAGCAGTTAACGCTCCATACCACGCAGCCGCTGCTCGCGTCGCTTACGCTGATACCGCGGTCTGAGTGCTGTCACTCTAGCACCAGCAGAGAAGTCGCTTCTTGATGCCCCGACTGCCAACTCTCCACAAGAGCCATACAGCCACTTCTTAAACCTACGCGAACAGCTCACTTCTCCCCTTTCCCACTAGAGGGAGACACCGAAGGCTTCAATTGCGACAACGGCACCACCGCCAGAAAACGGAGGGCGACTACTTCACGCTAAGCGCTGCGGCGCACTTTTCAAAGCTAACTTTACTACTGCTCAATTCTCTACGTGTGTCAGTCTCCTCCGCAGTTATACAGCGTTACAATTATTAAACTATATGAAAAAACGGCATGCACACACTTTATTCCACGTGTAGGCGCCACTACAGACATTAGGATTTAGGTTATGACCTGTTCGATACGCCTGCCATCATTGGCGATGATGAGGCGCAGACGAACAGCGAAATTCTGCATGACCCTCTGAAGTGTCGGTACATCTATGCAGTCGGTGACCTCTTGAACGATTGTCTTCAGCTCAGCAATGGTTTTTAGGTTATTGCTGTACACCTTGTCTTTAATATAGCCCCACAAAAAGAAGTCGCATGTTTTCAGATGCGGAGAAAGTGCTCCTCGAGCACATCAAGCACTCTTCTGCTTTCATCGGGTTGAATTCCGCCTTGCATGAACCACATCTTTTCGGAATCAGGGTCACTCTGGATAATGGGGAGGAAATCATCTTCCAGAACCATCAGGTACCGTTCGGTAGTCACCGTGCCATCAAGGAATATCGCACCGAGTATTTCGTGACGGGACATTGCACACCACGCAGTCACCTGTTGAGGTTCAAATGGCTCTGAGCACTATGGGACTCAACTGCTGAGGTCATCAGTCCCCTAGAACTTAGAACTAGTTAAACCTAACTAACCTAAGGACATCACAAACATCCATGCCCGAGGCAGGATTCGAACCTGCGACCGTAGCGGTCTTGCGGTTCCAGACTGCAGCGCGTTTAACCGCACGGCCACTTCGGCCGGCGCCACCTGTTGAGGGTGAAGAGACTTATCGATCGCGAAATGCGGATTCCATGTCCCCCAAATGCGCCAATTTTGCTTATTGACGAACCCATCCAACAGAAAGTGGGCGGATTCGTTTCGGGGACCAGGCGCTCTGCCGCGCGGGATTAGCCGAGCGGTCTATGGCGCTGCAGTCATGGACTGTGCGGCTGGTCCCGGCGGAGGTTCGAGTCCTCTCTCGGTCATGGGTGTGTGTTTGTCCTTGGGATAATTTAGGTTAAGTAGTGTGTAAGCTTAGGGACTGATGACCTTAGCAGTTAAGTCCTATAAGATTTCACACACAGACAGTCAATTCCCATTTCGTTGATCGCACCCACTCTTGCACTTCTTCGTCCGACTGAAACCGACGTCCACGTATGTTTTTTTTTTCAGGTGGCCAAAGATATGATAATCACACGGTGATAGATCCGGGCCGGCCTAAGTGGCCGAGCGGTTCTAGACGCTTCAGTCTGGAACCGCACGATCACTACGGCCGCAGGTTCGAATCCTGCCTCGGGCATGGATGTGTGTGCTGTCC
Organism: Schistocerca serialis cubense; assembly: GCF_023864345.2. NCBI lineage: Eukaryota > Metazoa > Arthropoda > Insecta > Orthoptera > Acrididae > Schistocerca > Schistocerca serialis. The sequence continues at coordinate 776,235,799 of NC_064641.1, forward strand.
TTAGGTTAGTTAGGTTTAAGTAGTTCTAAGTTCTAGGGGACTGATGGCCTGAGACGTTAAGTCTCATAGTGCTCAGAGCCATCTGCACCATTTTTTTGATAGATCCGGGCAGTGCGTAGGATTTTGTAGTGCTTCCCAACCAATTAGCTGAAGCCCAACCTTCATCGCCATGGCAGTGTGGGGGCGGACGTTATCGTGGAACAGAGTGATTCCGTCCGACAGCATTCTTAGCTCTGTTTCCGGATGCCAGTCCTGCCGACGCTGTCGTCAGGTTACCTAAGGCAGGGAAGTCCTGTACGCCACATGTATAGGAATCGTTAAACTTTTTTGTGTGTTTTAAGAACTGCGTTGTACATCATGCAGCTGTAATGTTATATATGATCAGAGATGATCGATTTCGGTCTAGGATCAGACCATCATTGGGTCAAAAAAACCATCTCATCTATACATTTCCATAACTGGAATAACATTTATCAGACAATGGACACAATATTACATATATACAATGTACATCTGGGAACTGTTATTCCAGTTACACAAATGCATAGCTGAGATGGTTTTTGGACCCGATGATGGTCTGATCCTAGATCGACATCAATCGTCTCTAACAAAATATGCCGTTACGGCTGTTTTATTTGATAGTGCAGTTCTCAACAATCATTAAAGCTGTACAACAGCACCTCCATAAACTATTTTCTTTTGTGTATTATCTTATTTTGTTTGTGTGTCGTCCTCTCCGAGGCGAAATTTGGGCACCAGCCCAGCATTTGTCTAAACAAACGTGGAAACCACCTAAAAACCACATTCATGCTGCGCAAATTCCATCCTGACCTTAGCTCAGCTCCGTGTACCACACGCTACGACACGAGCGCTTTACGCTATATGAGTATATCGAGTGTTGTGCTCGCCCGGTTGGCCGTGCGGTCTAACGCACGGCTTCCGGGGCGGGAAGGAGCGCCTGGTCCCCGGCACGAATCCACCCGGCGGATTTGTGTCGAGATCCGGTGAACCGGTCAGTCTGTGGCTGGTTTTTTAGGCGGTTTTCCATTTGCCTCGGCGAATGCGGGCTGGTTCCCCTTATTCCGCCTCAGTTACGCTATGTCGGTGATTGCTGCGCAAACAAGTTCTCCGCGTACGCGTACGCCACCATTACTCTACCACGCAAACATAGGGGCTACACTCGTCTGGTGTGAGACGTTCCCTGGGGGATCCACCGGGAGCCGAACCGCACAATAACCCTGGGTTCGGTGTGGGGCGGCGGAGGGGTGAAGTGGACTACGTTAGTCGTCGTGGGGTTGTGGACCACTGCGGCTGAGGCAGGGACGGAGCCTCTCTGTCGTTTCTAGGTCCCCGATTAACATACAATACAACACAATATCGAGTGTTCGTCGAACCTATTGGTAACAAATCAAGCAGCACGCATCTAAATAGCTTCGATGTCTTCCTAATCCTACCTGGTGGATATCTCAAACACTCGAACAGTACTCGAGAATGGGTCGCATAAGTGTTCTGTGCGCGGTCTCCTTTATAGATGACCTACACTTCCCTAGAATTCTCTCAAAACGACCATTCGCCTTCCCTACAACCGACGTTACGTGGTCGTTCCATCTCATGTCACTTTGCAACGTTACGGCCAAATACTTAATCGACGTGGTAGTTTCAAGCAGCACACCGTTAACACTGTATTCTATCATTACATTCACTATCTCATATATTTTCCAAATTTAGAGAAGGCTTCCGTTTATCACAAATGGTTCAAATGGCTCTGAGCACTATGGGACTTAACATCTGAGGTCATCAGTCCCCTAGAACTTAGAACTACTTAAACCTAACTAACCTAAGGACATCACTCACATCCATGCCCGAGGCAGGATTCGAACCTGCGACCGTAGCGGTCGCGCGGTTCCAGACTGTAGCGCCTAGAAACGCTCGGCCACATCGGCCGGCCCATTTATCACACCTTTCCCGTATATTGCAACATCATCAGCAAACAGTGCCAGATTGCTGCTTATCCTGTCAGCCGTGTTCTGTGATAAAAATGAATTACAACAATTAGCAGTTAAGTAAAGTCCTAAATTATTAAGCTCTACAGTAATATAGATTCATTTCCCAGAAAATAGATCAGAGACGAGATCTGGCTACAGATGTATAACGTAGAAGTCACAGGCACATGTGCTTAATGTAGGTGCAATGAAAATGCATTTATCAAAACTAGACATGATTGTCTTAATGGGATTTCTGCGATCGATCTTTAAATAAAAATATGGCATTTCAGTTTTGATCGCTATATTTTGTATTCAATAATTATTGAAATGCCATATTTTTATGAAAATGCATTTTGCGTAGCTACGTATTTAAACAACAGTAATCATTCATCAAGAAGCTATCGAAAATTATATTGCGGGTTTGCTTTCAGCTTATAGCCAAAAATCCGTGCAATGAAGATGATTCCTCGTATCTGCAATCACTGAATTCAGACTTCAACAGAAAACTTATTCAGACACGTAGATCAGAGAATAATTTAAGAACGACAGCTCCACATACTAAAGCAAGTCGAAAGTACATCGCTATCATTTATCTCACAGAACACATCATTAATACACCGTAGTGATGGGCTAAACTGCGATTTTCCGATATCAGTGATTTCTGTGAATGCTACTTTTCAGTATCTGTTATTCTTAACTGTGATTTGTCGCAGTTAAGAGTCGCAGTTAAGGAACCTAAGTCGCGTATCCCTCCGCCACTGCTACTTCCGCGATTTCTGCGACTTCTGCTACTTCTGCGATTTCTGCTACTTCTGCGATTTCTGTGACTTCTGCTACTTCTGCGATTTCTGTGACTCCTGCGATTTCTCCGACGTACCACCGTATGAAAAAGTTACATCTGTCCACACAGAAAATTGCATCTCAACAAACCTGTCATTGGTAAGTATGTTTTACGTTTATTCTTCCGTTGGCTTTAATTTTGTATTAAAGAAACAACTGTGAAAATATTAATAGTGTAATTAATATGTAAGTAGCCGCACAGTACTGTAATAGTTCGTGTTTAGAAAATGAATTCTAACATATTGTTATGTTCTCAGGTACCCGAACTACATTTCAGTCACTCAGTAAAGTGATAATTCAAAATATCATTGTCAACAGATCTGAAGAAATTGCCAGTCTTTAGACCGTTTTCGTCAGACGACAGGTTAGTTTCTAAGCGTTTTGATGGACTTAATTACTTCAGTGAGATCGTTCTCGCGAATGTGATATAGCAAATATTAGCAAATGTGATATAGCAAATATTAGCAATCTACTCTGTTAATAATATTGCTAGTAATTAGTGACAGCAAAAATTGTTTAATAATCCTTGTGTTTTTGCAGACGCAGTTCTGACTGATTACTAGTTGCTGTACATATCTATCCACATCAAGGCTGTTGAGAGAGACTCGTGAAGATTCAAGACAGCTCTTAGAGGATTTGCAGTTTAAAAGTGAAATAATTATGAAATAAGTGTGTGACTGATTAAAGTGTTTTATTGAAGTTGTTGTGCGATTTTAAAGGAATAGTAAATGTTAAATACATTGAGTGAATAATAAAAATCTCATTTTCCACATGTTAAGCCGTCCTATACCCGTAATTTTCCGCCACTTATTTAATGGTAAACACTTGTTGGAGAGTTACATGCCGCCCCCCCCCCCCCCCCCTTTCTCCACAATCTTGGTGTGACACTGACCTGTAACATATCCCGAAGTCTACAATATGCATTTTGAGGCTGTTGATATGAAAGTGGGAAGTACAGATCTTCCAGTTAAATCAGGAATAGCTTAAGTGCATTACTTGAAAGTGACACAGGAAAAGCTTACTTATGTAGGTGGTAGTAGTGTCGGCAAAAAGTTCTTGTGTGTGAAGTTACCATGTAGAACACCAGGTGTAAAACTTTTCTCCCGAGTCTTGAACTGTGTCGGAACAAAAGTGAGGCATTCATATGACTGTTTTCATTTCTCTACGCTTATACAGATGTCTGAGTTCTGCTGTGTTAACATTGCAAAGTTCTGTAGGCATGTGGAGTATTAACCAAAACTGTCTTATTGGAAGCAGAATCAAACACATTTGTTACGTTACTTGATATTTTCAGGAGAAAAAGGCAATGTTGCTTCTTATTAATATAATACATTCAGAGTCACAGCAGTATTTGACCAACCATAACTGATGCTGAATGTGCATGTCGTCATATAATATGAAGGGCTTATTTCAATAGTGGTACAAGTCCATTACCTACACTTTTCTGTCTATAATGCTTCTGAAATTAATGATCCAAACAAACATAAATAAAGGTTCATCTCTAGCAAGAAGCCATATGCTTGAATATTTCTGGTATCTCAACTGCAGATTTTTCAGCACTCATTTAACTTTACGACTCTGTATCTCAAAATGAACAAAAATGGACTTGTACCACTATTGAAATAAACCCTTCATATGCACACACAGCACATCGATCTCGTGAGGCACAAGGCTCTCATAACGAAGTACATACGTCGGTCAACAGATGACACTAGGAAAAGTATGTTAACTGCGCTTTTTAGTTGCTACTTGCGACTCTTAGTTGCGATTTGTCACAGAAATCGCAGTTTGACTCGGTAGCGAATAGCGTAGTATGAACTTTGCTCAACAGATGGCAGTGCTAACTGCGCTTTTTAGTTGCTACTTGCGACTCTTAGTTGCGACTTGTCACGGAAATCGCAGTTAGACTCCATAGCGTACCGCAGAGATGGGCGTAGTACGAACTTTGACCCACAGATGGCACTGTTAACCGCGCTTTCTAGTTGCTACTTGCGACTCTTAGTTGCGACTTGTCACGGAAATCGCAGTTAGACTCCATAACGTACCGCAGAGATGGACGTAGTACGAAGTTTGACCCACAGATGGCACTGTTTACCGCGCTTTCTAGTTGCTACTTGCGACTCTTAGTTGCGACTTGTCACGGAAATCGCAGAAAGCAGTGCTAAATTCAACCAATAGATGGCTCACGTCTTTCAATGTGAAATACTACTTGCGACTGCTAACTGTGACTGAAATCGCAGTTAGATTCTGTAAAGTTGCTACTGTGATATCTGTGACTTCTCAGTCACTGTGATTTCTAACAGATACGCGATTTCCTGCCCACCATAATACACCGTAACATTGTGTATTGTGCTGGAAAACATGTCTTCCAGAACAGCATCCAGCGACTTCCTTTCAGGACCTGTAATCGTAATACACGTAAAGAACAGAATTCATATTGATAATGATCTGCAATGTTAGCATATGATTAACTCATGTAACTGTTCGTGTTACATATAAATATAGATGTACCGAGGCCTGCAGCAACAAGTGTGAGCAAGTTGCGGCAAGACAACATAAAACTACGTTACATAAGATAATAAATGAAATTACTGTAACGGAACAAAGCAATTCAGTCATATATATATATATATATATCTATATATAATCACTGAATTGCTTTGTTCCATAGTTCTCAAAACAGTGCAGACATTAACAAACTCCAATGAGTTCTCAGCGTAGTTAATGCAAATAAGTTTCTCGAACAGAGTAAGGCAACCACATTATTTTCATTACACGGCTTCTAGTAAGACAGTAAATTATTAATAATGAAGGAGAAGATGATAAGTTTGAATCTACCATACGACGGATTGAAAAGATATAATTTGACCCTATATCAGCTTCCATTTCACGAAAGTGAGCGAGCTATGAAACTTCACCGCGTGGTGTACTCTCAAGATAATTGTGCAGATATTTGGAATCCACGATTGAAATAACTTATAAATAGCCTGTTAGATACCACGTCAAGTAGCTGAAAAGATCTCATCCATTACCTTCATCATTGCAATAATTCTGAACAAGCTCGCATCGACACCAGACAAAGTAAGAAGCAGTACAGACCAGACAACCTTGAATTCAACACCAGACAACACCAGAAACAGACACTACACACAGAATCCAGACACAGAACAGTAGAAACTCATTCTAAACCATTTAGTTTCGTGTTTCGAAATTTGCGAATTTTTCCCATTGACTGATAGCCCAGTGGCACTTCAGAGATACAAAAATGCTTGGGTGGAGATACAATGATGTCGCTCAAAGAACTTGTTTCGACTAATCGAATCTGATCACATCACGAACATGCAATGCATTCCAAAGATAAACTCGAGATTTAAAAAAATCAAAAATATTTCGGGCAGAAAATGAATGTGCAAACGAAGAGGCAACCTTCAAGATCGTTCACTCATAGAGCAAAAGGCTGGCCCTGCCACGCTTCCCTCGGGCACTACTGGCGATACTTTTGTCTAGGATGAACATTCACCAGGACAACGTGTTGGGTCCTATTACTTAAAAGTTCGTCAAGCCACCCACATATGTATATGAGAATATATTCCTTATGCTCGGACTTTGTTTAAAGGTCTGTCGTGCCTCAATGTCTCCAACGCTTTCCGGAAATTTGCCTGTTGTCTGTCATCCATGGTTCGCAGGAAATTGTGTGAAGCCGGCCGGTGTGGCCGTGCCGTTCTAAGCGCGTCAGTTTGGAACCGCGTGACCGCTCCGGTCGCAGGTTCGAATCCTGCCTCGGGCATGGATGTGTGTGATGTCCTTAGGTTAGTTAGGTTTAAGTAGTTCTAAGTTCTAGGGGACTGATGACCTCAGAAGTTAAGTCCCATAGTGCTCAGAGCCATTTCAACCATTTTTTTTTTTTTTTGAAATTGTGTGAAAAAACGATAAGCTGTCTTTCGCACGGGGACGCTTCAAAAATCCCTGTTGATTTTGAATAGAAGCTTTTCTCTCAGAATCTACGTTAAGTATATTAGTCTAATTTTACAGGTTCGTCTTTTTCCCTTCTTATTTTCGGAAGTCACATGCCCGTTTTTCCGGACGCTTCTGATTCATCGCTGTGCGAGGGATTCGTGCAAATGCAAGCCAAGTATGGGGTCAATGGGGAAGAGTACTCTCTGTAAAACCGAAATGATTTTCCATCTCGACCTGACAAATTATTCGTTTTCAACACTTTAAGCTGCTTTTCAGAGTCAGGGATGCCTATTTCTATGCCCTCAATAATCAACACGACAGAACTCTGAATTCAAAATTATTTGGCCCTTTGTTAGAACATGTTGGTTTCATTACTCCTCGCTAGTTGCCCTCGAGAACGTAAAATATTTTCCAATTAGAATGATGCCTGTTGCGATACTTTTCTCTCCACTGTCATAAAGCTTTCTGGACACAATATCCTGCTCTATTACACACTGTAAAATAAATATACATCTACAAGGCCCTATGATATGTAACGTCCGGTCTGCAACAGTCAGTGTTGAATTATAAACAGAGGTAAACTCCACTGTAGGCACGTTACAGATTGGCCTATTTTGTTATAAAGGTACCGCCATCTACGTCATTGTAGCAGACAGTTGTCTGTTATGAAATATATGGCATTTAGTAATACCTCGGACCGCCTTTTGGTTCTGTATCTCAAATTCCTTACTCTAGGATCCTTGCCGATTGAATTATTTTGACCCCAATGATCTGGAACACTGCGTGTAGGATCCTCTGTTGACATAGTAATTTTTACCTTAATGATTTAGAAATTACGTGTAAACAAGCTTCTGTCGTTGTGGTATTCAGTTCGAAAACTAGTCGAAGCTAGTATTTGAACTTGCGTACTGTAGTCAAGTTTAGGTTTCCCTGTAAAACTCTTCTCTGCCCCCGCTACTCTCTCCTCTCTCTCTCTCTCTCTCTCACACACACACACACACACACACACACACACACACACACACACACACACACACACGGGGGCGCCCCCCCCCCCCCCCCACACACACACATACACACACATTCAAACACTCACATTCATACGGTTCCCTTCCCACCATCACCCAAACTGTACCAGTATCTCTTCATTAGTTATCTGATCCCCCCATCAAACCCCCATCATCCTTCTGTAGCGTCACATGTCAGAAGCTTCTATCCTCTTTTGTCAGGACTGTTTATCTTCCATGTTTCACTTGCATAGATGGCTACTCTCCAGAGAACTGACTTCATGAAATACATCCTAACACTTAAATTTATATTAGATGTTAGCAAATTTCTCTTCGAAACAGTTTCCTTGCTATTGCCTGTCTGCATTTTATACCTTAACTTCTTCTATCGTCAGTTATTTTGCTATCCAAATAGCAAAACTTACCTGCTACTTTTAGTGTCTTATTTCGTTATCTAATTCCCTCAGAATCACCTGATTTAATTTGTCTACACTCCGTTATCCTTATTTTACATTTGTTGATATTCATTTTATAATCTCTTGTGAAGACACTATACAGTTCGTTCAGCTGATCTTCCAAGACTTTTGCCGTCTCTGTCAGAACTGCAGTTTCATTAACAATCCTAATGTTATTAATTTTGCTCTCTGAATTTGAATTCCCTTTCCAAATTTCTCATTTATGCCTTTAATGCATGCTGAGTTAGTCAGTTGCTTAGATTCATGTTAAACGGATCACTTTGTACGATAAACCGTAATGATTTGGAACAAGTCATTTGACATTCACATAGCAAATCAATTCGTGAACTTGGCTACACGCTGAACGTCTAGAGGGTTTTCTCTAATGTACAGATGTGATTAAGTGATTTTATCCATCACGTTGTATACATTACAATAGAAATTTTCCACGGAATAAAAGAAGTCGTCGACAAGAAATCTGTTCAGTTTCTTTTCAAATTTTACTCTGCTGTCAGACATTTTATTTCACCAAGTAAACGATCAAAAATTTTTGTTGTAGCATTGTGCACCCCTTTTTGTGCTAAACACAGCCTTAGCGTGGAATGTCACTTTTTCTTTCGGTTTTATATATATATATAGTCGTATTTATTCCCTCATGAAGTTTGTTGTCTACTTAGAGAGTAAAAGAAACAATGATATATATATATATATATATTTTGGAGTTTCACTACTGAATGTGCAGTAAAAGAAACAATGATATATATATATATATATATATATATATAATCATTGTTTCTTTTGCTCTCTAAGTAGACAACAAACTTCATGAGGGAATAAATACGACTATACCGTGAAACAGTAGTCAGAATGTCCCACTCCTTAAAGAGATGTCCACAAGATGATCGTGGGTAAGCACCACATATTAGTCTTTCAGCACATTTATGAAGGATAAACACTTTCTTTCTTGAAGAGGAGTTACCCCAGAACATTCGATATGACATTTTTGAATGGAAATACGCAAAATATGTCAACTTAATGATTTGTCACTCTCCAGGATTGTCAGGGATTCTAAGTGGAAATGTGGTTCAATTAAGCTCTTTTTGGAGTTCCTAAACGTGCTTTTTTTCAGTTTAAATTCTAGTCGATATGGACACTTAAGAATTTAAAGTTATTATTTCCCGCGATGTATTACTCTTATCACTGATTTAGTACTCCTAGATGTGCAGAACTGAATATATTGTGTCTTATTTAATACTGGGGGGTGAGACCTTTCGCAGAAAACCATTCAATGATACTTTTAAGAACATTGTTTAACATTTTTTGTGTATCTGTATTTATGCTTGGATTGATTACAATACTAGTGTCATCTACAAAATGAACTAAATCTGCTTATTTCACTACTGAATGTGCAGAACGAAGGACGTTGGGGATAGGTTGCAACCAGTCCCATTTCCTTCTCAACCACTGTTTCCCTTTCATGTCCTTCTAATACCATAACTAAACTACTAGACATTAAAACTGCTAAGCCACGAAGGAAGAAGTTGCTGTGATATGCAAATGATTAGCTTTTCAGAGCATTCACACAAGGTTGGCGCCGGTGGCGACACCTACAACTTGCTGACATGAATAAGTTTCCAACCGATTTCTCATACACAAACAGCAGTTGACCGGCATTGCCTGGTAAAACGTTGTTGTGATTCCTCGTGTAAGGAGGAGAAATGCGTACCATCACGTTTCCGACTTTGATAAAGGTCGGAGTGTAGCCTACCGCGATTGCGGTTTATCGTATCGCGATATTGCTGCTCGCGTTAGTCGAGATCCAATGACTGTTAGCAGAATATGGAATCGGTGGGTTCAGGAGGGTAATACGGAACGACGTGCTGGATCCCAACGGCCTCGTATCACCAGCAGTCGAGATGACAGGCATTGTATCCGTATGGCTGTGCGGATCGTGCAGCCACGTCTCGATCCCTGAGTCAACAGATGGGAACGTTTGCAAGACAACAACCATCTGTACGAACAGTTCGACGTCGTTTGCAGCAGCATGGACTATCAGCTCGGAGACCATGGGTGCGTTTACCCTTGACGCTGCATCACAGACAGGAGCGCCAGCGGTGCAGGTGCTGTACGGGCACTTCTGCCCTGGCCAGCACATTCTCCAGATCTCTCACCAATAGAAATCGTCTGGTCAATGGTGGCCTAGCAACTGGCTCACCACAATACGCCAGTCACTACTCTTGATGAACTGTGGTATCGTGTTGAGGCTGCATGGGCAGCCGTACCTGTACACGCCATCCAAGCTCTATATGACTCAATGCCCATGCGTATCAAGGCCGTTATTACGGCCAGACGTGGCTGTTCTGGGTACTCGTTTCTCATGATCTGTGCACCCAAATTGCGTGAAAGTGTAATCACATGTCAGTTCTAGTATAATATATTTGTCCAATGAATACCGGTTTATCATCTGCATTTCTTTTTGGCGTAGCAATTTTAATGGCCAGTAGTGTACTTTACACCTGCACCTTCAAAATTTCAAAGAGTGTGAATAATGTGTGACTGTTCTGCCCTGCTGTCTTGCTTAGTACAGTCTTTGAATGCATGATGTTGTTTGATGTTACAGTACAACATAAAGAAGAAGGAAGAGGTGCAAGAGATACCTCAGGAAGAGCCGAATCCGCTAATGCGGAAGAAGAAGACGCCCGAAGAGTTAGCCCGTGAGGCGGAGGCTGAGGAAGAGGACGACTTCACGAGTAAGACAGGTTCAGACGCGAGCACCCCCCCGCCTCGCCACGCTACGCTAAGTCACGCTACGCTATGCTATGCTACGCTAAGCTAAGCTATTGCGCTGACGCTTCAGTTCGCTGCTAGCTGCCAGTTGCAACGCAACGCAAGCCGCTGGCGCCGACCTCACCGCACGACACAGCACGGGCAACGCCAGCAGAGGACTCCGTGTTCTGCCCGCTCGCTTCCCTCAGCTTCCAGGTCTGCTGGGCTGCGACTGGCTGTCACGAGCAACTAATAGAGCCACACACGTCCAACCGCTGAACTGCTTCGCAGACAATTTCTCGCACGTCGCACCGCAGCACACTGACACATGTACATACATCCCAACAGCTTCTCCATTTTAGTTTCCCTATAGTTAAAACACTTACGCACTGTCCACAGCAGATGAATGCAGCTGTGTTGTACATGAATACCAACACTAAATATAGAGCTATTATAAACACTATTATTGCACTTTGTAACACTGCATTTCACAGTAGACGTAGGTGGAATGGGAACACTGGTTACTACAGAGTTAGGGACAAACAGAACAAGCTGTAAGTGATGAAGTACGCTACATGATCAAAAGTATGCGGACACCTATTAGTGGACGTTAATATGAAGTGTGTGCGCCCTCTGCCATTAACACTGCTTGAACTCTGCTGGAGACACTTTACCAGCTACCTGAACGTCTGTGAAGGAGTGACAGTGCATTTCTCCTCAAAAGCTGATACCTGACAATGTAGTCATGTTGGACGCTGGAGACTGGTGCTAAGTACACTTCTAACTCATCTCAATGTGGTTCCATTGGGTTCAGTGTGCACTGTCATGTTAAGGGGGGTAGGACGTCAAACGGCCGACTTGGAGTAGGAGAGTCACCACAGGACATTTTAATTTCTACTGTCTATACTTTTACAAATAAATTCACAAAACTTTGTCACCATGACCAGGAAGGATTGATGACTCACACTCATCGCAGTGGAAGTTCAAAAACGTAGCAAAATACGTTTTTCTATATGTGAAATTTCATCATTTTTTCTCTTATTACTGGCTGCATTTGTTGCTGTAGGTACTTTTCTTCCTAAATAAGAGAGATTCTTCGATGAATTTGTCATAGCATACAAACCGTAGTTACAGGTGTATGAAACTCTAAAATTTTCCAAATCTATTAAAAAACTGTGGAAAAAATTGAGATAATGAACTATAAAACTTGAGTTTTTTCTAAACATGAAGTTTAAAATGTAACAGTTCATACATTTTTTCATAAATTAAATAACTTCTAGCGATTCATACACCTCTAACCATGGTTTATATGCTGTACAAAAGTCATCGAAGAATCTCTCTTACTTAGGAAGAAAAGTGTACCTATAGCAACAAATGCAGCCAGTAGTAAGTGAAAAAATGATGACATTTCACATTTTAAAAAATGTGTTTTGTTACGTTTTTGAGCTTCCACTGCTATGAGTATAAATTCTGAATCCTTCCTGGTCATGCTGTTAAAGTTTTATGAATTTGTTTGTAAAATTATAGACAGTGGAAATTAAAATGTCCTGTGGTGCCTTTCCTGCTCCAAGTCGGCCTGTTTGACGTCCTACCCCCTCTTAATACAAACAATCATCGTCTTCGATCTGTTCTTTTGCTGTACGCAGTACACAATCTTGTGAGATGTGCTCATATCTTTCCACAGTTGGCGTTTTCTTAAGAGAAATAACAGAGTCACTTTTTAACGACGAAAACCACCTTTCCGTAACACCACCTCCCCCATATTTCACTGTTGGCATTACACATGGCAGTTATTCCTTCCGTTGATTTCATGCGATTTTTACAACTATCCTGTGCAATAAATGATATTCTGTGTCCGCCAGTGCATGAGGTCTGCCAGGTCTTGGTGTAAGTGTGGTTGTTGCTTCGCTTTTTCAACCCGCAACCACAACCCCAGCAGTCTACTTCGACAGATTTAGGAGGGCTGAAATGTCTCTTACGGATTTCTTACTCGGGCGACATTAAATAACCATATTAAATAAAAGCAATGTCTCGGGTGGGCATTTTCATGTTGATCCAAAAAAAATCATCGTCTCCAATCATACTGTTTACTGCAGGTTGCACACAACGTTGTCAGATGTGCCCATATCTTCAGTATTTGGCGTTTTCTTAAGAGTAGTAACGGGACGACACCCTAATCACGAAAATCACCTACCCGTAACACCACCTCCTGCAAACTTCACTGTTGGCATTACACCTAATGGCACAAAATCGCTAGTGAGTCCTCCTGGTGATTTCATGCGTTTCCACAACCACGCTGTACAGCGCTCTACAGTCCGTTTACGTCAGTGCAGCCGTCTGCCTGGTCTTGCTTAGTCGTGGCTGTTACTTGGCACTTTCAACTGTTCAAAAAATGTTCAAATGTGTGTGAAATCTTATGAGACTTAACTGCTAAGGTCATCAGTCCCTAAGCTTACACACTACTTAACCTAAATTATCCTAAGGACAAACACACACGCCCATGCCCGAGGGAGGACGAACCTCCGCCGGGACCAGCCACACAGTCCATGACTGCAGCGCCTGAGACCGCTCGGCTGATCTCGCACGGCCATTTTCAACTCACAGCCACATCTCCAAGAGTCGACTTTGACTGCTTTAGGACTGAAATGCCCCTGATGGACTTGTTACTCGGGCGACATTAAGTAACTAGTCAATTTTTGAAGTCACTGACCTCTTCTGGCGGAACCATTCCTCTGTTACTCCTAACAACGCAGTATTCACAACGTCGTTTCACTCTGGCGAGTCCTCCTCTGACGATATCTATTCATAAATTTCGCATCGCATAGGAATGTCCGTTTACTTTTGATCAGCTGGTGTAATGGAAAGGAAAGTATGAAAAAGAGAAAGTGATAAAGTACTAAACAAAAAAAAAACATAAAAACCGTTGAAACAATCCAGAAATACTGAAATAATTCAAAATTTTTGGGTTACTCTAACCTAAGTTTTCTTGCCCAAACACGTGTGTCATCATCAATGTGTTATTATTTTAGAATAAAATGTTCAAATGTGTGTGAAATCTTATGGGAATTAACTGCTAAGGTTATCAGTCCCTAAGCTTACACACTAAATTATCCTGAGGACAAACACACACACCCATGCCCGAGGGAGGACTCGAACCTTCGCCGGGGCCAGCCGCACAGTCCATGACTGCAGCGCCTGAGACAGCTCGGCTAATCCCGCACGGCTATTATTTTAGAAAATACAACGTGTTTTATAAAAACAGTTGCGAATGAAAATTAGGCCTTATTACTTTATTATCTTCGTTACCAGTCGGTTAAACTTCATTAACTGCCCTGTGCGTGGTGGATCAATGATTCAATTATTTTCTTTGAACTCGCATCCACAGCTACTATGAGTGACTAAATGACGCCTGTAAATATTAAATTTTATTTTATTTTGCACTATTGCAACTTTCTGTCTTGAACGGTTTCCAGTTAACCTCCGGAGGAGGGAAGGAGGGGGGGGGGGGGGGGAGAAACTGAACCACTGAACCGCACGACCACTCTGGCTCCAGTGTGGGGCGGCGGTGGATTGGGTGGACTGCTGTGGTCTGCTGTGGGGTTGTGAATCCGTGGGAGGGAACCACATGCGTTAAACCAAATAAAAGTGTTAGTAATTTGTATGTTGTCAACGGAAAAGGAAATTATACAGTTGCCTAGTACATGTCTGGTTCTTTTGGCCTGAGTGAGAGATTAAATCACAATCTAATATTCTACACGGGATCCTAAATACAGGTGCATTAACACATTACAAATGTTTGTCAACAATCTGAGCAAGTTTCCAACCGACACAAATGAAAAACGATAGCTCCTACACCGTTATGCCACAGAAGGTAGCAACCAATGTCGAGCGCCTCGCCAGGGTCGAGTGGGGCACTTTAAAGGTATGACGGAGGAGACACTAGTTGTTCTGCGTTTCGTTGCGGTGCGTCCTTGCAGTCTTTGTAACAAGTCTGAAGATGATGTGACGGACCACTCAGCAGCTCTGCTAGAATGACGTCAACGAGCTTAAGATAATTTCTTGTGTATGCAGATGCTATTAATTGTTCGCTATCCACTCTTCAGTACCATCTGAGGCAGAAGTTTCTTCCGTTTTTGCGTCAAGTAATACATTATTATATGTAAGACTGAAGCCACTACTAGTCGTTCAAAATTTTTACCTCATACCAGTTCGTTGGTGATCGTATCTCGCCTCCACATTTCATTACATTTTACATAGGTTCTAAAATGTAACCTTAGGTGGTTCCTGTTAGTCTACAGGTGTCATATTTTTTCTTTATACAGCGAAGATGGATTGCTGACCGACTCATATGGCGCAGTGGTCAAACACTAGGGCTATATTCTGGAGGACGAAGGTTCAAATTCCCATGCAGACAACCATATTTAGATTTTCCGTGATTTCCCTAAATCTCTAAAGGTGAATGGTTCGATGGTTTCTAGCATGTACTCCATATAGGTCTATAATGACCTCATCGCCGACAGGACGTTAAACTCTAATCTTCTTTAATTTCTGAACATGAGCTGCTCACTAAAAGCAGTTACAAGATGATAAAGGATGCAGAGTACTTTGGTGGACTATGCCTGTCTTTTCGAGGGTAAGTGTCATGATACGCACTCACACTAAAAGCATGATGAAAAGGATGATGAATGTAGCGAATGGTTCAAATGGCTCTGAGCACTATGGGACTCAACTTCTGAGGTCATTAGTCCCCTAGAACTTAGAACTAGTTAAACCTAACTAACGTAAGGACATCACACACATCCATGTCCGAGGCAGGATTCGAACCTGCGACCGTAACGGTCTCGCGGTTCCAGACTGCAGCGCCTAGAACTGCACGGCCACTTCGGCCGGCAATGTAGCGAAGTTGGCAAGTGCCTTTAGGTTCAAAAAGTCACGAAATATGGAAGGCATCCTGGAAAGAAGGAAGATTATGCTTTAACGTCTAACGTCGACATCGAGGTAATTAGAGGCGGAGCACCAGCTAGGAAAAATTCAAGGATGGGAAGGAAATCGACTGTGCCCTTCTTAGAGAACCATACCGGCATTTGGCTGGGGTGATGGAGGGAAATCACGGGAAACCTAAATATGTATGGCCGGACGCGGATTTGAGCCGTCGTCCTCCCAAATGTGAATCCAGTGTGCTAACCACTGCACCACCTCGTTCGGTGGCAGGCATGCAGGAAGGATAGTGGTGATGTTTTTATGTCTTGTTCAGAGCATTGTGACGAGGGTTTTGCAGCTGAATGCTTACAAGCAGACCTCACAGTAGTACCATATTTCCGGAAAATAAGAATGCACTGGTGATAAGGGTAAACAGTTGTTGAAATATGATTGGGCATGAAATCCTACGTACGAAATGCCTGAATTTTATAAAACCAGCAAGGGAACTGAGATTAGCTAGCAAAATATACTCGTTCAGTTGAGGAACAGACACAAAATCGAACTTAAAATCAGATTATCGAACTACGACAGATTGTTAGTGTTCATTTATTCTATATGCAAAAATAATATTTCTTATACGGAAGCTATCAGACGTCTACAATACACAAACTCTCCATAGCTTCACAAGTTCCTGAACGCTTGCCGAATCTCACAACTTTCTGGAGCCATAGAGAGTCGCAAACATTGCTACGAGGGACGTGCAATACGTAATACAACACATTTTTTTTCTCATCCGAAACAGTGCGGAATATGTAGTGGGACGTCGTGGAATATTCCCGCTTCAGCTCCTATAGTTTCATGAAGTTCCGATAGGTGGCGACACCATACGTAGCTTTCAACATGACATCTGTAATGGAAGTGCGCTCCAAACAGAAACCAGTCTTCTTGCGGAAAACCAGAGCACCGCCGATCTTTATTCATAGGCACTTGTACAACGTCTACGGAAACCTAGCAGTGAACAAAAGCACGGTGAGTCGTTGGACGAGGCGTCTGTCATCACTGGAACAAGCTCGGGCAAACCTGTCCGGTCTCCCGCGTACCCTCAGGAAATAGAGGAAACGACTTCAGCATGTCCCTCACCAGAAAAATGCAAACAAACTTTTCCTTTCCATGACAACGCAAGGCCTAGAGTACCCGAGAGGAGCTTACAAAACTTCATTGGACTGTTCTTCCCTATCCATCCCACATCCCGGATCTCGCACCTTCTGATTTCCATCTGTTTGGCCTAATGAAGGATGCAATCCGCAGGGATCAGTACGTAGATGACGGGGAGGTTAGTGATGAAGAAGACTTTGGCTCCGACGCCGATCAGTAGAATGGTACCATGCTGGCATACAGGCCCTCCCAGTAAGGTGGCGTAAGGCCGTCGCATTGAACGAAGAATATGTGAAAAATAGGAAAAACAGGAAATTTGTGGTAAGTTCCTATGGGACCAATCTGCTGATGTCATCTGTCCATAGGCTTACGCACTACTTAATCTAACTTTTGCTGAGGGCAACACACACACCCATGCCCGAGGGAGGACGCGAACCTCTCACGGGGAGAGCCGCGTGAACCGTTGCAAAACGCTTAAGACCGTGCGGCTACCTCACGCGGCGAAAAATAGGGTTTTTTAGCCAAAAGAATGGACAAGAATTTGGTTTACTGGAACCTCGAATAAAATAAATCCGCTTTCAGATAAAAATTTGAGGTTTTACTTCTTGATGCCCTCGTACACTCATCGTTGTAAAACAACTATTTATTACTAACATTTCCTCACAAGAAGCAATCACACAGCTACAGACTAAAAAAAAAAAAAAAACAGCGAGAGTAAGCTGACACAATAAACCCACTGTGCTCTGGAAAATAAGTTACTTAAAAAATCTTAGAAACTGTGAGATAAATATATCTTTTCAATTGCATTTCCAGCTTTTCACTTGGAGGAATGTAATGTCCTCGAGTGAAATGTCTATTCGGCCAACATGTTACCACCTCATTAGTTATCTGTTCTACCCATCTAATCTTCAGCATTTTACCATAGCACCACATTTCAAAAGCTTGTATTCTGTTCCTTTGTGAAATGTTTATCGTCTGTGTTCCACTTCCTTATGCGCTTTCACTCCACACAAATACCTTTGGAAAAGACTTTCTAATATTTTAATTTCTGCCCCGTGTTATATAGAAATGTTTTTCTTGGCATTTCCAGTCTACATTCTACATCCCCTTTACGCCGACCGTCTTCAGTTATTTCGCTGGGCAAATATCAGTTTCTGTCTACTACTTTCAGTGTTACGTTTCCTAATCTTATTCTCTCAGTATTGTCTTATTTAATTTGTTTTGAGCTTGATGATGTTCACCTTATACCCTCTTTTCATGACATCCATTCCGTTCAGCTGACCATCCTAGACCTTTGTTGTCTCTGGTGGAATCGACGAACTTAAAAGTTCTTATTTCTTCTCTGTGAACTTTAATTCACTTTCCAAATTTCTCTTCACTTGCTTTTACTGCTTGCTGAATGTACTAACTAAATAACGTGGAGATAGGCTACGACCAAGTCTCAGTCTCTTCTGAACTGTTGCTTTCCTTTCGTACACCTAGCTCTTATAACTGCAATCTGGTTTCTGTACAAGTTCTAGCAAGTTATCGATAACCTTTCGCTCCCTGTTCCTGACGCCTTCAGAATTTCAGAGAGTGTTATCCAGTCGACATTATTGACTGGAGGGACACAGTAGGAGATACACCAGAGAAGAAAAAGTTTTTCTCTCGTCAACGAAATTAAATCATATTAGACACTATATTATCAGTGTATAAACTGTTATGTGATCTGTATTCGCAAAAATTAACATTCTGAAAACAAATTTAATTTCAGTTTGTTTGTTTCAATAATATTTTTTTCCAAACAGGAAGCGTGGAAGTTTCAGAAAGGAAAAGAAGTCAAATGAGAGATCATGCTTTCGAAGACTGAATTTTAACAAGCTTCAGCAATATTCTCTACATTTTCTTTCTTCGACATAAATTAGTGCAGCTCCGAGCAGCTGATTATTAATTGAACGTCATTCAATGTAAATCTCAGGTCTGTTCAGCCCTGTAGAAGACTACAGTGGAAGTCAAGCACGATGTGCAACTTCCATCGCTTCTCACCTCTGAGAGCAGCAGCTGCTTAGATGAAATCCGCAGGTCCTTGCTGTGATTAGGAGAATGAGCAGACTTGTTGTACCTTGCACCTGATTTCGTTTCGAAAAAAGCGATAAATTTGTGTTGTTCATCTGTTCTGTATTTCTCTACCACAATAAAAAAGGAGTGTCTTTATCAGTATGCCTCATTCTGGTTTCCTGTTTGTTAATTCCCATCTTTCTTTCGACAAATGAACAGTCAGCGTATAAATAGCTCCATCGAAATAAGTAGAGTTCAGTAACTGTATGCTCCATCGGTACAGTCGATAAATCGATAATAATGGGAATACAAGTAGAACAAATTTCAGTATCCACATCAAGATGTAACGTAGACAAGGTGGCACTTTTACTCACAACAGTTTTCGTTTCAGCACATGGATATACATTTATTTTCTACATTTTTAAGGTTGATTTGATACCCAACATATCGCTCTCTCTCTCTCTCTCTCTCTCTCTCTCTCTCTCTCTCTCTCTCTCTCTCTCTCTTTCTTTCTCCCCCTCTATCTGTCTAGATATCTGTTCCAAACGGGTGCTAATCTTTTCATATCTGAACATGTACTAAACCCAACAGACAGCGATAGTTCGTTCACGCTATTCTGTCTAGTCTATATCTGCTCTTTTAGAAGCCAAGTTAACTTATCACGGACGGTTTGATAGGTTTACCACTAGCCTTCCATTCTTCTAGTGTCAGTCTGTCGCGCACTTGTTTCCTGACACACGTTTCTAGTACCTCTTCATTAAGTAATTTATCTTATCGCTTAATTTATAAGATTTTTATGTAGTCCACATTTCAAATGCCTAAAATTATGTTTCTTCTACTTTTCTCTTGCTCCACATTTCCCTTTCGCGCAATGCTGTTTACCGTAAGGAAGTTACGGGAACTTCCTATTGAAATATTTCCCTACCATCATTAATTACCTTCTGATGGCGCAATGTTTCTGATACCTTGTATAATCGCCTTTTCTACACAGAAGAATATTTTCGCTTGTTCTTCTTAAGCGTCTTCCATATTTCTGACTTGTACCAACTCACTACTCCGCTGTCTCGAACTGTTCATCACTTTTCTGTTTTCTTTGTTCATTCTAATTTTCTGTGCTGAGAGTTTTGTGCAGTATATTCAAAAGGTATTCGAGATCGACCTTACAGTCGCACAGAAGTCTTCGAAACCATTTAACCTCTCTGTTGTTTTATCCATTTTCGATATTGTGAACTCCGCGGACGTTAACGATAGTTGATGAATAACAAAACCAGCCACAAATACTTTTGAAATATTTTATTTCAATGCCATAACCGGTTTCGGGCTACCATGCCCATCTTTCAGATGGCTAACATTTCCAATTACACTGATGATTTGGTCAGCGGGATATCGTCTGCTCCTGCACTGAACAACATTATTTAAGTATTTAGAGCCACTCCTTATGTTCTGTCATTAATAAGAACACGCTAATGTGTCTGAATTAATTAAAATTTGAGGTAAACTAGTTGTAAGTGCTTTTGTGTACAACACAAAGGGTATCCATTAAGCAAAGATATAAAGATATCACTCATTTCTTATTGAGCAAAGATGTAAACTAAGCAGAAAATATGTGTGAGAAGTACAAGGTGTAAATAACAGGAAAAAAGGTTGTACTCTAAGGATAAACTTAGTATCAAAGGACTAGAGTACTACCTGATTTCGCGGGCCGCGGTGGCCGTGCGGTTCTAGGCGCTTCAGTCCGGAACCGCGGGAATGCTACGGTCGTAGGTTCGAATCCTGCCTCGGGCATGGATGTGTGTGATGTCCTTCGGTTAGTTAGGTTTAAGTAGTTCTAAGTTCTAGGGGACTGATGACCTAAGATGTTAAGTCCCATAGTGCTCAGAGCCATTTTGAACTACCTGATTTCAGGAGCTTTTTTCTTAACAACTCACAGCAGAAATATTTCGTTTAAATTTCCACTGCCAACTGTTGAAAACAACCATCTTGCTGATAACATTTTTTTAAAATTTCCGACTCCTTCCTGTAAACAACTTGTACTATTGTCCTCTACTAGTAAGTTCACCTATAGAGTTCAGATATTTTTCTGTTGTTTACATGTTGCACATCTCACATATATTCCTTATGTATTTTACATTTTTTCTCAGTAAGAAACGAATGATATAAAGAGATCTATTATACCCATTAAACAAAGATATATTTATATGGTTCAAATGGCTCTGAGCACTATGCGACTTAACTTCTAAGGTCATCAGTCGCCTAGAACCTAGAACTACTTAAACCTAACTAACCTAAGGGCATCACACACATCCATGTCCGAGGCAGGATTCGAACCTGCGACAGTAGCGGTCGCTCGGCTCCAGACTGTAGCCCCTAGAACCGCACGGCCACTCCGGCCGGCTATATTTATATCTTTGTTTGATGTATACTCTTTGCATTGTAAACAAAAACACCAAGGCAAGAACAAGTGTGAAGCTCAAACTGAAACTAAGAAAATTATGAAGTTTTCCACAGTGCTTTATTAACAATATGTGTGCTGCCTGCAATACAACAGCTTGTACCGCGTCCTGGAAAACCTTAAAGACCATAGCAAAACAAACCTCCGTCCACTGGAACATGCATCAGCATAAGCAACTGTCTCACCTTGTATGTAAATACATGCGGGCACAGTAGCATGTTTTTATTGCTGAAATAGAATATAAATAAAGTGGCTCTAAATATTCAAATATTCTTATGTAGTGAAGGAGCAGACAATGTGCTGCTGACCAAAAAATCGATGTAAGTGGAAATGAAGATTGGCTTGGGCATAGTAGGCCGAAACTCATTACGGAATTAAAATATTTTAAAAGTATTATTAACTTCATCCTGACACACTTGTGTCTCACTGCACGTTTTCCCATAAAGCAATACAATTACCGTCTCTGTTGGCATTGGAAATTACCGTATCTGATGTTAATCTTAGCAGGCATTCCCACCTGAAACACAACTGCTCCTCTCAAATAGCACGAAACAGGCTGCAGAGCTTGATTCTCCACGAATATACGATATAATGGGGAACTGTTGGTTACGGGACAGCATGTTCTACTAAAATAAGTGCTTAGAGCAACGAGAACGCTTTTGATCACCAGTGTCTTCTGAATATATATTCACAGAAAGTGATTAAACTTGTGTAGCTGGAGCACAAAATATGAGTATTGTTTACGCGTTTCCCGTCTACGACGGTAGGCGCCTTAATGTGTCATAGACCTCCCGGCCCTTTATTTCTCGCAATTAACGCCACGAAAGATTGACGCAATTTTTCACCTCCAGCTACTAGTGAAACAGCACCCAAGTCCACATAACTGAAACAGGCAATATGTTAGTGACTTTAAGGTTCCATTTGCAGTCTGTTTTCTTTCAATTGCTTCAGACTGACGGACAAATTTCGCATTTTTAAACTGCTCGTGAAATAATATTTACTTTGGAAAGAGTACTACACGCTTGAAACACAAGGCCATGCGCTTTCATCTTCCGTTCGTAGAGTATCCAAAACACTTTGTGTATCAGACGATAAGTAAGGATAAACTCTGAATTCCGTCAGGATATCTGGCTTATTCGAAAAGTAATGACTGTTCAGAAATAAAAAATATGTTCATTACAAAAGCTTTTATTAACGGTTTCAGTTTCCTACAAACTTACTTCCCTTTCCCACGTAGTCACCTTTCACTTCCAAACAATTTTCATAAAATGCACTAGTGTCTTCAGTCCTCTGTATAGATATTCTCCTCTTGGGAACTGAAACAGTATCCTTGAGTTCCTCGTCATCTGCAAATCTTTGTTTACAAACCATTGTTTCAAGCGCGAGAAGAGATAACAGACGCCAGGTGTGATGTCTCTTCTGTGGGCGGGAAGTAGAAAAGTATGAAACGGAAATGCTGAAACTTATTCTTTATACGGGGAACTGTGTGTGGACTGTGGATGCATGTTGTCATGGTGGAGGGCTACCTGGACCCTGGACAATCTCCCGCGTAATCAGTTCTGGACACTACGTCCCAGTATGGTGAGTGTGTAACACCCCCCCCCCCCCCTCCGTCACTTATCTGGTTTTGGTGTGTGTTCACCCCTGGTAATTGACTAACAGATCAACAGAGAGTGCAAAACTGCCGCAATATCGGATAACGCAAAGAAAGTGACTCCTGATTGAACTGCCATGGCAGTGTTGAATTAATTGAGTCATAATTGACCCCCTTTAATTAAAAAGGGGTGCACATTGATGTTATATGCAGCTATTCGACACCAGATGCAAATGTTGAACATAAAATTGATTAAGAAAGTGACTTGCGATTTCAACTGCTTGATTGAAAACAGATGCAGTCGATTAGCACAGATTTATTTTAACTCACGACCTTCAATCACCACATTACATGACTCTCCTAACAGGCAGTGGTAATAAATTGCGTTTGCATGGAGTAAAGCGCGATAAATCAAAGGCAATTCCTATCGACTGACCCAGGGGTAATGCAAAGTGTGAGAACAATTCTACAATACACGGCCCATGAAACCCTCATGGAAACTTTGCCGACGTGATCCAACAAATTAATCAGTGGCCGGAGCAGGTGCAATATCACCGAATTCAGTGTGGCGGAGTGGTGTCGTTGTGCGGACGTCGGCCAACCTCGTGGTGCTGCAAGGCTGCACTCGTCTATTCACACCTAGCTATCTTGCTCAGTACATAGCTGAACCAAAACTTCCTATCTCCAAGCTCAATCATTCCGTTTGCTAAGTCCTAAACTGCAGAGATGCTCACTCTCTCTCAGGCAAGCTGAGTAAAGAACGCCACGTCCACACTCTAGGCAAGCTGGGAACGGAAGACCTCTACGGGGACTTCTCCCAGCCTGCTCTTCACCTCGGTTTCCCCTCCAGCAAAATCACTTACGCCAATTGCAGCACAAGTCGCGTTAATTATGCATCACTTCCCACCGCCGACCAATGCCTGCTCTGGGAAGTGAACTAACTCCCACAAAATTTCCCTTACTCTCAACTTCTACTATTTAGCTCCTCCCAGGCCACCCATCAAAATTAGCGTCTGCACAAAACACCAATTTTTTTGGAATTCTGACTCCCAGGAGAGTACTTCAAATTCCTTGGTCCTATGTTTCCATCGGAGACCGGCGTATTTCATTCTGTCACTCTTCACCTGATTTAATTCAGACTCTGCGGACCGTGAATTCAGCATGAAGTTGCTACAGTCACGAACACACGTATTTTGGCCTCTGTTGACCGCTTCACCGTAGCTTTGCGCGGCTTACATGCATGTTTCACTGAAAATGGGAGGACGGACATTTATCAACAGGTGTACAAGTTCTCCGACTGCTTCCCGGTAGACTAGCATGGGGTCAACCACCCACTCACTGTCACACATCTTAAGGCAGCTGGTGGCCGTGCCCCGTTACCGCTTTCACAGAGCTTGAGCTGCCCTAAGCTGCCTATTGTTGCTTCCCTTTGCCGCTCCCCAGCTGGCCACGGTCAACTCTGTATACTTCCATGGGATAAACTAGCCTCCAGTAAATCGACGCATTTCCACAAAGTTTTCATGTCGTGTGAAGTACTTTAAAACCATCACCCGACATTTATTATTCCAATACGTCCATACTATACCCTCTACAAGATGCATTGTGCCTTGTCAGTCATTTTTGTTCAGCCCTACTATTCGCTCAACGTGAGTTAGGTGATCTTTAATGACTTCATGTAAGGGGCATAGTTCTTGCCATCTTACAAGTGTATCGTAGCGCACATCAGCTGTAATTTTTTACCCATGTCACACAAAAGCAGCAAAATGAACATCTTTCTCATTCCATAAAACTGCAGCCAATACTTTTCGACTCAAGCAGGGAAACACTGAATTTTTCGTTTTTGGGGAAGTTGAATGGCGTCACTGCATTGAATGTTGTTCTGATTCCACAGTGATGTAACAAGATGGGTAAGGAATTCATCGATAGCAGTCTAAATACGATTTCCATTTGACACTGTTTCCACTTTGTGTGGATTGGTAGCATTGTCGGAAACCATCTTGGACCCAGTTTTTCCTTGACAATTGTGGAAACGCTGAAACGTCCAACATAACTAAATTTATAAGTGAGAGCACCAGTTGTCAACCATTGATAAGCATTCAGTTTCTGGGTCACTAATTGCACGATTTTATTGGCGTCCATAGTGGGCCTCTGTGTCCGCCACTTTGGTTTTCATCGCCCAGATTTGTAGGGCCTTTTACAACCTCAACACCAGTTTCTAACCTTCCATTGACTCATTATTGCTGGCACAAAAAGTAGACCCAACTCCTGAAGAATATGAGCTGCTACAGTTCCTTTTCAACACACATACCCAACATCAAATACTTCACAACTGGAGGAAGCAAGATTTTCGAAATCATTTCAGTTTGCAATCACCCAGTCAAAGACTACTAAATAGACATAGTGAGTTCTATCGCTTCATAAACAATTAATAGATGGCACTTCATTCGTTCAGTTTTGTTCTAAGCTGCCAACATTTAAATATATCCATACGGAACTTACTTTTCGAATAACCCTAGTAATAAATAGGTAGGAAAATGTTATACTGCATTATTCATTATAATATATGCTAATATACTAATCCTGGTAGTCCATGATATGGTTCTAATCTTGGGAAGAATTCTTGGACCAGTACACAGAAAGGTGTGGATCCGGCAACGTTAATTATTACATCATCACGGTAGCACAAAGTTGTGCGCACCTGCCGGCTGGTGTGGCCGTGCGGTTCTAGGCGCTTCAGTCTGGAACCGCGTGACCGCTACGGTCGCAGGTTCGAATCCTGCCTCGGGCATGGATGTGTGTGATGTCCTTAGGTTAGTTAGGTTTAAGTAGTTCTAAGTTCTAGGGGACTGATAACCTCAGATGTTAAGTCCCATAGTGCTCAGAGCAATTTGAAGCATTTTTGTGCGCACCTCAATGCAGTTGTTTGGTGACCCTCCCTCACTTGGAATGAGTACGTGTCAGTTACTGAACACTGCATATCTAAAACGAACTCTGATCCTTTCGACGTTCCCAGACCTACACTAACGAGAAAAGAATCCCAGCACCAAGAAATAATTAATGTAGACTAATTAAATTTCTGTAATACATTTGTCTAGGTATTATACACAAGCTATTACGGCTTAAATATCACAGATCAATGTAAGCGAGGGATAAGCGATTGCAAATGTGAGATACTGGTACATTAATAACCGAGGCAACCGCGAGATACTTGGATGAAAGCATGTAAACGTGCATGCATTGTGTTGTACAGGTGCTGGATATCAGTCTGTGGGATGGTGTTCCATGACGATTGCACTTGATCGGTCAATTGAGAGACGGTTAATGCTGGTTATGGATGACGCTGGAGTTGTCGTCCAATGATGTTCCATGCGTGCTCAATTGCAGACAGATCTGGTGATCGAGCAGGCAACATGTCGGCACTCTGTAGAGCATGTCGAACTACAACAGCGTATGTGGGCGAGTGTTGTCCTTTTGGTAAAACACCCTCTGGAATGCTGTTCATGAATGGCAGCACAACAGGTCGAATCACCAGACTGATGTACACATTTGCAGGCAGGGTGCCTCGGATTACCACATAAGTGCTCCTGCTGTCATGCCAAATCGCACGCCAGACCATTAACTTCAAGTGTAGATCCATTGTGTCTAGGCTGCAGATTGTTTGGTTGCAGGCACCCACCTGGCCTCCTTCTAACCTACACACAGCCATCACCGACACCGGGGCACAATCAGCTTCCATCAGAAAACGCAACAGACCTCCACTCTGCCGTCCAATGAGCTCTCGCTTGACACTATTGACGTCACGAATGGCGGTGGTTTGGGGTCAGTGGAATGTTCAATACATGGAATCTGGCTCAGAGATGTCCTTGAAGTAACCGATTTGTAACAATTCGTTGTGTCACTGTAGTGCCATCTGCTGCTGAGATTGCTGCTGCAGATACACTACGATGCACAAAAGCCATACGACGAACACGATGGTCTTCCCCTCGGTAGTACCACATGATCGTCCGGAGCCCAGTGTTCTTGTGACCGTACATCCTCGTGACCACTGATGCCAGCAATCATTTATAGTGGCTAAATTCCTGCCACGTCTTTCTGCAATATCACGGAAGGAATACCCATTTTCTCGCAGCCGCATTACATGACCTCGTTCAAACTCAGTGAGCTGTTGATAACGGCGTCTTCGTCGGCTTAAAGGCATCCAAGAATAACATCAGCTCTCGGAAGTTATTTTATTGATGTTTTTGCTTTAAATGCGAACATTTTTAGGTTAGACTTTACCGTGACTGTTACTGACATTAAATGAAACAAGTTCACTGTTACCAGTCACCGTTTTATTTATTTCCACGACGCGTTTCGAAGGTGTGTTACGACAACAAAAGGAATCTGTAACCACTGAAGGCAGTGCCACAAGTTCCTCCAAAAATCGTAACTCAACACACACATAAATGTAACGCTTACTAATGTAAATGCACCCGATGATGGAGGTTTAAACCTTCGAAACGCGTCGTGGAAATAAACAGAACGGTGACTGGTAACAGAGAACTTGTTGTTTCATTTAATTGATGTTTTTGGTCTCAGCCTAACAATGTAATTTATACGTTTTCTAGTTATTTTTCAACACAGTGCCCCTTAAAGTCATGGATTTCATTCCACGCTCTTTCAGAGAGCAGAGAACATCCGAAAGGTACGATTCTAGAAGATCTGCAATATATCCAACTACAGCTACCATAACTTCACCATTGAGCTCAAACCAGTTTACTGCCAGATGTTTTAATGTGATAATAAGCTCATCCGATAGAATATTAGTCACCCATTTCGTTAACACATGCTTCAACTTGTTAGATTTTATGTTATGAAATTGCTAAGCTGTTCTCCCGTAATTGTTTATATGTGACTTCTATCATGCCACAATAACGACTTCTGAAATTGCAGTACTTGAACGATGCCCAACTCGTTACACAAATGTGCGATCGACACGTGTACATATATGGAACCGTCTTGCTCCCCTTCCTGTGAGTATTTATCGAATGCTGACCCAGACAAAATAATTTCGTAATAAGTAGAAGGACATTTCGACGAAGTTTCCCTTTATTTTAAGCATCGTACTTCGTTAATTTACCGCTAGAAAATAGAGTACCTTTAGTTTGCAACCAATGTTGCCGATCCCTTCAGTCGGTCATACAAATTTATACAATTACATCCTGGTTTCAATGTTAAACTACATCCTTATCGTACTCTATCGACATGCAGACTGGGTATAAAAGGGCAGCTTTTCTAATCCCTTGTAATTTATTTTTACCCAGGTCCTCCCCAGGCAGTAGTTACTGAAACAAAAACTTTATGCAGTACTTTAAAATTTGTTTATATTTTGCATTATAATGTTTGGGAAAGCAATAGTCAGAGGCAATTCGTGAGAAACAATATCTGTATTACGTTTTATAAGCGTTAATGTTACCTCTCAGCTTGTGTGTGTGTGCCAGAAGGTGAATAGCACTTGAAAATCATTGCTGTAATAATAATGTGCTCGTTTTAAGGAAGATTGCCAGTTTATTAACGTAGAATTGCACAACTGTTAGTAGTTTTAGCCTTATCACCACATTTTTTGCGCTTACGAATAAATAAAAGTCAGTACTTCAAATTTTCCAAGACATTTTAGATAAATCATCTTAGTGTTTTACGCACAGTAGTAACTTCACTCAGTAAACAATAAGCCAGAAATGTTACATTATTATTGCTTCCCAATTGGCTGCTAACCAGCAATGCTTCTGTTACTGTATTTAAAGAAAATTAAGTGAGTAATATTCCACTGTTCTAAATATGCCACTGTTTTCATTTTTTGCAGAGCTGAAGAACACGATAGAATCTCAGGTGAATGAAATCAAGTCCCAAATTGAAAGTAAATGCGTCTTGCAGTGAGAAATCACTGGCATATAAAATTACATCAACTTTAGTGGTTCTAAAAAAAGGTCATCAACAAGAGGCGACCAGATTAACAACATTAGCTTATGTGGTTCCAAAAATTGCTAAGAGCAGGAAGGACACAATATATGCAAGATGAAACCTGTTCTTGATAAATTCAATAACTTGGTTTTTTAAACAAAAATAAACCACACGTAAGTTGATATAACAAGAGACTGCGATATTTGTAGTGACCAATCTACAATAATAAATATTGTTAAGGATATTCAAGTAAGGGCAACATACCATGAATTAATAAATAATCATGCTTGCCATGCTGTTAGAGTTTTGTAGAGTTAATAATATTACTGAACACCTAGAATGTAAGTCAAAGTTTAAATCAGAAATTTTTATTATGAACGAGTCAAAGAAGAAATAATTTTTTTAATATGTCAGAATGGGTAAATGAATAGATGAGGTGGAGGAGAATAGAGAGTAATGGTAGAATATATGACCATTGATATAAAATTCGCAAGTCCTTTACCAATTTCATGCACGTGAAAAATAATTGCTGCTCACTGAATCGTTAATAACTGTAGCTGCCTAGAAAATTTGTGTTTAATCTGTTTCATTTCAAATATTATGATCCACATAAAGTTAATGATTTAAATATCTAAGAAGACAGGACAACAAATAAGAGAATAAGGAGTCATCTCAAGAAAGACTGAGGAGCACTGCAGTAAGTTATTACTTATCTTCTGACACCATGGAGAATTATCTTCAAAAGATATAAAACTAAAAGATTTGTGTTCAAAATGTAGTGCTATGAACTGTACATTTGTATCTAAAATCCTGAATGTAAGTGTGAATGGAGGGAAGTTTTTCTGTGTACTAAATTTTGTACCTTATTATTTGTTTGAATATAAGCGCATGGGAATTTTATACTATATAGATTTTGAAGAAAGTAACTGGCAAAATGACAAAACCATAGATTAAATATACATTAAAGTGTTCTGAAATAATTTACATATATGTTTTCTAGATTTTCTAGAAAATAAATATATTTTGAATCTTGTAACTGTGCAAAAATGTTCAAAAGTTATTAAACTGTTGTATATAATCGTGATATTCCAGTTAATTTCATGTTGTTGTTGCTACTGTTTTATTTGGAAACTGTAGTAAAATTTTTCTATGTAGAAACAACTGTAAACGGAAGTGATAATATGTTCCTCCCTGAGAAAGATATGTTTGTAAGCATCAGTCAGTCTGCTCAAAAGCAGTACATCTGGCCCATGGCTGTTTGGTACTCATCCAAATTCCGTTAGTTTTGTTCCTAACAAGCACATTCCTTACAAAAGAAAGGTTCCTTGTGCTCAGTCAGTGTAAAGTATCATTTGTTTCAACATCGTTTCGAAAAAAGTGAGTAACAGAAATATGATTGCATTTCTGTAACTCAGAAATTTTATATAGTGTATTTTCTCTTTGTAAAGAAATGTCTCACATACTGTATATGTATTTCTTAAAAATTGGTTGCTGCCAGATTGACTTAATATGTTTACAATTCTCTCTCAATTTCTGCTAAACCTTCTTTTAATCATAATATGACTTTTTTTCCTATGAGGATAAATGATATGCCTCTCTTCAGAATTTTTTATTCCAGTGCTCATAATAAAAAAGTTACTGGAATCAATTCTTCTGATAGGGTTCTGTCTGTATGAAATATTCACAAACACACTGTCTGTGGAATGTGTAGTTGTTGTGATCCTTCTATTGATGTGCTCTCTCCTTTCTCTTCTTCCTCATCCATTGTTATCTCTTGCCACCCATCCTAGTAAGCTTCTATAACTGCAATATTTTAGAACTGTATGATCAATATGAAGGCTTATATAGTAGTGCATCTGTAAGACACAATTTCATTAGGTATATTTATTATTGGACTTTGCTCTATTGCATATTGCTTGTCTCTTGTTGACCAACTTTACGCAAAAATGTACTTAATGTTGATAAACTAACTGTAGCCAAGGGAATTCATAGTAAAGCTATATATTTAAGCTGTACAAGTAATATGAGATTTTTTAAATGTTTTACAAAGGATATGTTCAGTTTTAGCTGATAAATTACAAATGGAAATGTTTGTTTTTATTTCAAGTCTTATCTTCTTGCTCATAGTTGTAACAATTCGTTCTAATCCAAAAGGTCATTCAGCCAGTGGAATATATGCAAAAAAGACAAACATTTTCAGCAGTATATTTTTATAACTAGACAGTCTATGTAGTTGACTCCTGAATTGTGCATTTCATATTGAAGTTAGCTTTATGTTAATATAATACGTACTCAGTGATAAGGCAGAAAAAATTATAGAATGAAGATATCAGTCCAAGTTTTCATCTGTAGAGTTCCCTTAATGTTATTCTACATAATAAAGCAAGTCAGAAACATACCTAAAACATTCATTTTAAACTGTGGTTTCTCTAAGTAAATATCTGATAAAATAAATGAACTAAAATGTAAAAGATAAACTTTTAATAAACTTACATCATATGACCCTTAAAATTTTTCCTGTGCTGTTATTTACTGTATTGTAGATTTGTAATTCAATAACGACCTGGAAACTGAAACATCACAATGTGAGCAACCTATTATTTGAACTTTGATACACAGTTTCTTCGTGACCCAAAGACCAGCAGTTTTGAAGGTGAAATAGCAGTCAAGTTCTTCATTAGTGACATGTATGAAAAATGTGTATCACCTCCTATAAAGGTGGTCAGTATTACATTTTATTCCAGGAGTACTATTGTAGATGAATGTATATTGTCCATTTAAAGATGTTTGATAATATAATTTCCTGAGTTGATACAGGGCTGTAAAATCTGTGATTTAATAACCTCCAATGTCAGCCACAGGACATTTTTATCCAGCAGGTTTCTTAATGCATTTGACTGAGCTCAAAATATGTTCTAGAACCAATGTACCAAATTTTCTCAGACATTCATTGATAGTCATAGTTGTGGCATATGTATGCTTTTGGTGTAGAGGTAAAAGATATTCTAATTAATTTATCAAGCGAAGATGCTGCTATAATAAAACAATAGTGACTGTCACCATGATATGTCAGCTAGTGTGTACATTTGAACTTACTTGTTTGTGCAGATTTTAGTGAGCAGGGAATAAAGCCCTAAGAATGTGTGGCCCATTGAAATATTCTGTAGATGTTATCACCTAAGTAGACATTAGCATGGAATTTGGGTGAAATCGATTAACCATGGACAGTGACCAAACAAATGAAATAGACATAATAAGACATTATGTGACGAAAACATTATCCAGCCATTCGATTCACACACTATTATTGAAGCAAAGGTAATTCTTCTGGGCTCTTTTTCTTTCATTAATGCTCTTGTACGATATTTACTTGCATTGGATCAATTGTACACTCACTTCAATAAACGATTTCCATTTTCGTCATAAGTTAGTATTTGGTAAACCTAGTATCATTCCCTTTCTTAACCACCAAAAGCTGTAAAAGATCAAAAAACAGATTATTCAACAACAGCTGAGGTAAACATATAATAAGTTTCAAATATAAATTACTGTTATTTAGTTGATCTCACCTCAGTTTTGTGCTTCTCTATCAAGAGGTGTGTACTATCATATCAAAAACTGTATTTCACTGAAGGTGTGATTCAGCTATTTTATTATGTAGCAACTAACATCAGAAACAACACATTAAATTTTCATTTATAGCAGCCTGCATATTTTATCTATCCATTCAATAAACAACTATGACAGCTATCACAAACCATTTACTTCGTTTTCAGTCTCATAATGGCTTGTTATGAACACGAAAAAAGGGAGGACAGGTACATGAAACCATGTTTTACTTAAATTTCTTGTTCTTTCTGTTTCTACCAAAAGCATTCAGAAACTTGTTACTTACACCTTTTGACTGTAATACGAAGACCTGTAGCCGAAATTGATTATATTTCTGATTTTATGGGTAACCTTTTCTCTCAAAATATATAAAAATGCTTTCATCGCTATTATTTGACAATCAAAATAAAACATAGACGTCTTCAGTACTATGTTAAATGTTGCACTGGTTGTGGTATAATAGAAACATTAAATATTATGACTGTGCATTTATACGGTAGTTAAATTTCAGTAAAACATGTACAAAATACCACGACTACAAACGTCACCATGAAAGAACTTTCCCCAAAAAGCCTTAACACAGTTAATTGTTGTAGTTTAATATTACAAATATGTGTCATTAAATTCTTAGACTGAATTCAACATAGATGTAAGGAAAAGAAATAATATACAATCCACAGAAATGTGGTGCAATTGTGATAGAAATAATTGTTATTTATTGTTTTGTAAGTATCCCTCCAAGAATTACTATTGTGCACTTCTTGACGATGTTTATGTGTATGATGCCTTTGTTAAAAGTTATTGTTGCACACTCTGTATATTGTGTAGAGAAAACTGAGACCTAGTCACATATTTAGAAGAAAAGTTGTTACACTTGTATTTCCAGTGTTCAGTTTTACTGCAAATATTAAAACAAAAAAGTGTGAACCACCCTTTTATAGGATTAAAGCACTATTCGTAATACACAACATTATTTATAACTGTTAACTGTAAATTTTTATTTTTTCCTTGCCAATCTTTCTGTACGTGTAGTTTTCTTTAGTTTTTTTTTCTACTTACAATCAAACAGTTTCCTTTTTTAGCTACAACTGCTTCTTGCTTCCTTCCAGATTTAGTCAAGTTAAGTGCTAATTTTATATAACCAAACTTTGGAGTTTATTATTATTGAAAATGTAGTTACTAAACTATTGAGTTCTCCTGAACCTTGATTCTGAAATAATTTGAGACAAATTTTTGATGTTTCCTCAACAAGGGCAGTTTACGAGTAAATGATGGTTCAATGATTTCTGAAGTCAAATTTCCAATGCTTGAATGCTGTCCCCTGTATATTTACTTCTAACATAAATTGTTTTATTTGTGTATCTCTAGTATTATTGTCATAATCTAAATGAATACTTGTAAGATTTCATTTTATTATTTGCCAAATCAATTTTTTCAACCATCCACCAATTTTCCTGAAACCATGAGACTACCTAAAAACAACGACACGTACATTACAATTTATAATAATGTTAATGTGTTTGTGATCAAACATGAAAGCTTGCCTAGATTGCCGAGGAAGTTGTTAGTTAAACAAGTTATACATAAACATTATACCATAAAGCTCTGAAAAATGTTATACATTTTCTGCCAGCCCTGATAAAATACCTACAATAAAGGACTTTTCGAATTATTTCAGTAAAAGTATATCTGTTAAAAATCTGTTTACTTGTGTAATATTTATTAATGGGGAAAACTTATCTCAAGTAAGTTACTCATTTTAAGTCATATATCACCTTTCATTTCATGTTAACTACTGAGTTAAAGTATTTGGACAATTCAGTGCACATCAATTTTTATTTTTTGGATGTGATGTAACATTGTGCTAAATCATATGGTAATGTTCACAACCATGAAATTGAATAAAATAGTTACCCTAGACCCAATATTATTTCTTATTAGACAGCATTATGAACCATGAGCCCTTTCTGTATTGTTCTCATTGTCTTATGAATTACTTTTAATACTTTTTGCCAGTCAGAGGTGGCTAAAATTCTGAGTTTCTCAATATTGCAGTAATGAGTCAAATTTATAGTTACTTCTCTGAGTAGAATGAAGATTTATAAAAATCAGTGACAGTTTGTTTTGTGAGGCTAAACGTGACAGCAAGAAAAAATAAAACTTGGTGAGTAATTTTGCTATAATTTCATTACAGCATCACAAAATCATACCACACTAATGCTGCTGTTCTAAATTTCACCTCCATCCAAGAGCCATGAAGGAAATAAGATACTCTCTTGTTCATAATATACTATAGAAAAAAACATAGACAAAAGAATAAGTATAACATTGATACCATTCATTTATGTATTAAGGACTCTACAGCTCTGGACATTAATTTAGGCAATTAAGACCTTGTCATAATTCGATTTTAAGGAAAAGGTAAAACTGAGCACACTCATTTATGTGAATGTACAACAATGAGAAGAAATTTTAGGCAAAAGTTGTGTGAAAATTTTCTTATATAATCAACATTTCAGTTATAATGCAGTCTTCATGAGAGAAGCACTGTTTTGAATGTACATAAATCATTATTTGTTTACAAAACAGTAGTCACTGTTTGACTGGTCATGACAATTATTAAGTATTGAGTTGGACACCGCCATATACCCATTCAGACTAAACATCTCCCTGATATTACCTACATATGTCACATTATGGCTCTGGACCTGATAGGCAGAAAATAACTGCAAACATATCCAAGTGTCAAAAAAATCACGGCATCAAAATAGAGGCCACAAAAGAAGTAAAAGAAACAGCAATTGCAAATGACAAGTGATAGTAGCCTGAAGTACTACTTTAGCTGATAACCACTGACAAAAATTTGTTGCATACTGATACTTAAGTGTTTGTGAAAGATATAGTCCTATAAATGCAGAGTCTGATGCTCCTAATAAAACTGCCAAGGCAGACCAATTCAAATGAAAAAAAGATATGGGTGGTGTCGATTATACAGCTTATCCAATAGCCTGTGTTGATTGGTAACACTACATGATGAAGTATACAACAAATGTGTATCACTTTCTACATATTATTATGCACACATAGCATAAGGCACAAACAAAATTACATATTATTTGCCATAAACGTTTTGAACAGTCTCTCGTTTGGGAGGATATATGTGACTACAAGTTTTTGTGTCATACGTCTAACATCAGATACGGTAAAATATGTTGTCATTTCGATGTCTTTTGATTAGTGATGTACTGAAGATGAGCAGTAGACTACTACCTTCGATAGAGATGTATATCCTAGTGAATACACCTTTGCAGGAATGGTACCAGCATTCACCAGAAGAGGTAAGAGAAAAAGTACATGTGGAAAGTGAGAGAAAGAATAAAATCACTACCTACATTACATGAAAAAAAACGAACAAAAGATGTCGTATTGCATGACACTAATGTACAGCTGTAAAAGGAGGCAACAGAAAATATTGATACAAATGATCATCAATGAAAGGTAAATCAAATCTGGGAAAATAACAACAGAATTCATGTATAATCTAGCTTGGTTACTTCAGAACACAGCAAAATAGAACTCATTGTCGCTGAATATCAGCGCAAAAAAAAATTCAGAAATTGTCACTGAATTCTAGAGCCGTAACGATATATGCAATGTGACTGCTGCAGTAAGTTCTTACCCTGTCACCCACAGTGTAATAGAAATTCTCTCTCCCCAAATACATCATATGGAATGGCTCTTTTTTACAGAATTATCGCCCTGTCTAAACCATCGGTCCTACAAATATGAAAGTTGGTGTAAATACGTATCGCAGACTCTCAATGAGAGGTGATTTTGTAAAACTCATAAGGGGCCAAAGTGGATATTAATATAATAACAAAAGACTTTTAAGAGCAAATGCATTACAGAATGTGGGCCTCCTATGAGAAAGAATTTTGCCAACTTACACCCTTTAGCAGTTGAAATGAATGTTAAAAATTCCCTTTTGCGCTCGCTTCTCATACAACTAATAGATAATGTGGACTCCATTGCTCTCCCTTAGTGGAAAATAATGTAAACAGCTAGTAATGGAACAAGAGTAGCCAGTATCTAAAAGAGTAAAGAACATTGTTTACAAACAATTATTGTTAAAATCTAACATTCAATTTTATATTTACATGTTGAACTCAGGTACTAAAGGAGAGTGTTTTGTGTTTGTGTTTCCGTCCGATTCAACACAAGCTATTCGATCTTCTTCTTCACAGTCCGAAGACTAACCATCAGATGCAGTGGGTAAGTAGGTGGGAGATGTGGAGCGCTTAGTAGATGAAATGTTCAATAAATGACAATATGAAATTCTCTAATTTTTGCATTTGTGCTTCGTATACGCCTCGCCACAAACACATACTCCTTTCCTCATTGTCTATTCTTGTCACCAGAGCATTGAATTCCAATAAAAGAAGTGACTATATTCCCACACCATTCTTTAACATCCATTGTGAAGCACATCTAGTTTTAAATAATGTCAGCTAGTACCATCATTTCGCGTAGGTGTCTCAGGTTCATACGGAAGGTGCTTGGCTGCAGTGGGGCAAAGCAGGACTATTCTTCTGTGGCGGATGTAAAGTGTTGGCTATGTATGAGTATGAGTCAGGGGAGGTACAGGCTCTCATCATACTCGATTTCGTCAGCAGCATCACACAGATTCTTGCCTGGATTGCCACATCAAACAAAGTCAGCCATAGATGATTGTACAGTGAACATACACTACCGGCCATTAAAATTGCTACGCCACGAATGTGACGTGCTACAGACGCGAAATTTAACCGACAGGAAGAAGATGCTGTGATATGCAAATGATTAGCTTTTCAGAGCATTCACACAAGGTTGGCGCCGGTGGCACCTACGACGTGCTGACAAAGGAAAGTTTCCAACCGATTTCTCATACACAAACAGCAGTTGACCGGCGTTGCCTGGTGAAACGTTGTGATGCCTCATGTAAGGAGGAGAAATGCATACCATCACATTTCCGACTTTGATAAAGGTCGAATTGTAGCCTATCGCGATTGCGGTTTGTCGTATCGCGCCATTGCTGCTCGCGTTGGTCGAGATCCAATGACTGTTAGCAGAATATGGAATCTGTGGGTTCAGGAGGGTAATACGGAACGCCGTGCAGGATCCCAACGGCCTCGTGTCACTAGCAGTCGAGACGACAGGCATCTTACCCGCATGGCTATAACGGATCGTGCAGCCACGTATCGATCTCTGAGTCAACAGATGGGGACGTTGGCAAGACAACAACCACCTGCACGAGCAGTTCGACGACATTTGCAGCAACATGGACTATCAGCTCTGAGACCATGGCTGTGGTTACCCTTGACGCTGCATCACAGACAGGAGAGCCTGCGATGGTGTACTCAACGACGAACCTGAGTGCACGAATGGCAAAACGTCATTTTTCGGATGAATCCAGGTTCTGTTCACAGCATCATGATGGTCGCATCCATGTTTGGCGACATCGCGGTGAACGCACATTGGAAGCGTGTATTCGTCATAGCCATACTGGCGTATCACCCGGCGCGATGGTATGGGGTGCCATTGGTTACACTTCTGGGTCACCTCTTGTTCGCATTGACGACACTTTGAACAGTGCGTTACGTTTCAGATGTGTTACGACCCGTGGCTCTACCCTTCATTCAGTCCCTGAGAAACCCTACATTTCAGCAGGATAATGCACGACCGCATGATGCAGGTCCTGTACGGGCCTTACCGGATACGGAAAATGTTCGCCTGCTGCCCTGGCCAGCACGTTCTCCAGATCTCTCACCAATTGAAAACATTTGGTCAATGGTGGCCGAGCAACTGGCTCGTCACAATACGCCAGTCACTACTGTTCATGAACTGTGGTATCGTGTTGAAGCTGCTTGGGCAGCTGTATCTATACACGCCATCCAAGCTCTGTTTGACTCAATGCCCAGGCGTATCAAGGCCGTTATTACGGTCAGAGGTGGTTGTTCTGGGTACTGATTTCTCAGGATCTATGCACCCAAACTGCGTGAAAATGTAATCGCATGTCAGTTGTAGTATAATATATTTGTCCAATGAATACCCGTTTATCATCTGCATTTCTTCTTGGTGTAGCAATATTAATGACCAGTAGTGTAGATGAAATTAGAATTAAAGTCGCATCTAAAGTCTCAGATGGATCCATTATAACTTGAATAAAATATCATCATAATCACCCTCATCGTTTGCTATCAAGTACAGCCCTTTTTGCGTCTTGAGCTCCTTGCAGACGACCTATGTTTTCAGCAAGACAATGCCCCACACTACCACTTCGAAACTGCGTCAGAATGATTTAAGGACTGCTCAAGAGACATGAGGATACTTATGGCACTGCACGACATCTACCTCCAGTCCTTGTGAATATATCTGGGACGATATCAAGTATGATGAGTGCCTTTTTATCCAACTGTTATCAATTTACGTGCGCTATGGGCGGTGGTTCACAAATCATGCTGGCTCCGCCACACTATCAGTGTCTCGTGGAGTCGATGCCCTGATACATGGCCACTGTCGCTAGTCCGAAAAATGGGTGTTATATGCTGTGAAGTAGATGTTTTTAATTCAGTTGCTCATGAATGAACATCAAGGGACGGGGTGATTACAATTAAACTTTCAAACCGCTGTAGAAATAACACCACTGTTCAGAATGACGTCAAATTGCAACGTAATATTATCGCAGAAGGGGGAAAACGTACGTCAGAAGAAAAATAAATGGTGATGGTGTTAGGACAGCAACCAGCCACAAATTTACTTTCAGTTCCTTTATTCAAAGGGTACCGTTACCTGTTTCGAATCGTTGTGATTCATCCTCAGACGGTTTACACGTTTTCTTTATGACATGTGGTGTGTATTTTACAGATTAATTGTCGTGAAACGTCGGTTTGGAGTGTTTGTTTTCATAACATTCGTCCAACAGATGTAAACACATTCCCACTGCATTCTTATTGTTGCACAGGTAAATGTATCAAAACATGTGGTGCGTGGTAGAAATCTTCTCAGTGACAAATCTAAAGTGTTCAGTGAGAATAATTTACGTGTGCAACTGTCGTCTCGGCAAATGAGAGCGTATGTAGTCAGTGAACCATCGCTAGCAAAGTCGGCTGTACAACTGGGGCGAGTGCTAGGGAGTCTCTCTAGACCTGCCGTGTGGCGGTGCTCGGTCTGCAATCACTGATAGTGGCGACACGCGGGTCCGACGTATACTAACGGACTGCGGCCGATTTAAAGGCTACCACATAGCAAGTGTGGTGTCTGGCGGTGACACCACACTAACACCATCAACATTTGTCTTCAAACAACAGCCACGGTCTCCATCATGTCATTATTTGACAAAATTGCAGAAAAATAATTAGTTACAAAATGCAGCAATAGATGGCGCTGTAAGCATCATAGTTTAATAGTGGTAAACTGCAAATGATAAATGAATCATACAAAAATGCCTAAGGTGTAGGTTTGACGTTAAACAAACTGTACATGGGTATACAGGTGTGACATTGTTAGTTACGTAAGCCCATCCACCACGGCGAGGTCATACCACATCGGATGGGAAAAATCGGTTTTTAATGGCCCTGAGGCCAAAAACCGCATAAAAATCATCAATCAAAATCAAATCGATTATTAATTTCCGTGTGACTGGCGCAAAACATATATAACATCCTGTCCACCGTTTTCTGCAACAAGTTGAAATCGAGGAACAGCATGTTCCACAACTGATCGAAGTGTTTCCGGGCTCACGTTTAGAAAGTGTTGTGCAATGTGTGCCTTCAATGCAACTAAGTTTGCAATCGGAACAACATCTATCAGATAGCCCCACAGCCAGAAGCCACACGGATTGAGATCAGGTGATCGGGACGGCAAGGCTGTAGGGAAATGGCGGCTTATAATTCTGGCATTTCCGAAATGGCGCTTCAGCAGCTGCGTAACTGGATTTGTAATGTGCGGAGGTGCGCCACCCTGCATAAAAATGATCCCAACCACACATCCACGCTGTTGGAGAGCTGGAATGATGTGCTTGCGAAAAAGACACTGATAGCACTTACCAGTGGCGGTACGGGGAAAAGTACTGGAAGCACCCGTCTCTTCGAAAAAATTTGATACTATGATAAGTGATGACGTAAACTCGCACCGCATAGTGACCTTTTCAGGATGAAGTTGTATTGGTTGCCCTATTCGACAATTATGTGTATTGACATATCATATCAGATAGAAGTGGGCTTCGTCTGTCCACAAAACCTTCAATGGCCAATCACTGTACACTTCCATGCGAGCAAGAAATTCTAAAGCAAAGGTCGCTCTTGCTGGCAGGTCGACAGGAAGCAACTCGTGCACATGGATAATTTTGAATTGATGGCAAAGTTTACGCACCATGCTCAGAGTATGTCCAATATTCCGGCAATTCTCAGTGCATTACACGCTTGCACCTCACAGCTCGTTTCCTTCTGCATTGCTGTGGCCACTGTTTCCACTGTTGTCGAAACAATTCGTTTTCTCCCTCTACCAGGTTGCACACCAACAGAACCCGTCTTTCTGAATTTTCGAATAATTTTCTCCAGACCCACGGCAGTCATCGGACAAACGCCTTTTTCTAACCCTTCAGTGTCCAGAACTTCTGCAGAGTGACGTGTACAGTGTCATTATTCTTGTAATACAGCTTTACAAGCAGAGCGCGATTCTGCATTGACATAGTAATGGCGAACGTCGCAGACGCGGAAGGAGAAAAATCCATGTATCCAGCGTGTTGATACCAACTTCAGTGGGTCGTGCGCATGACAGGTGTTTTCATTTACTTATTCTGACACATACAGCGCCATCTATTGATCAATTTTCACACTATATTTCTTCTTCTGGCATACGCTTTCCCCCTTCTCCGATAATATTCAGTTGCAATTTGACATCATTCTGAGCAGTGGCGTTTATTTCTACAGCGTTTTGAAAGTTTAACTTTAATCATAGTGACCCTGCATAATATGTTACGAATTAAGTAAAAGAAATATAATTCAGTTCAAGCATGTCATATGGGAAGGCGCCTCAATAAAATACTTACAACAGTACTACTGCCAAAACATCGTTAACTTTTTGCAAACAAAAGAAGTTTTTCACATCATCGAGGTACAATATGTAAAGGTTAACTA
This sequence comes from Schistocerca serialis cubense, assembly GCF_023864345.2. Classification (NCBI taxonomy): domain Eukaryota; kingdom Metazoa; phylum Arthropoda; class Insecta; order Orthoptera; family Acrididae; genus Schistocerca; species Schistocerca serialis. The sequence goes on from NC_064641.1 coordinate 776,277,692, forward strand.
TAGATAAAATATTTTGTAAGCTCTCTTGATGATCCGGGTATCTGACATATTCTCTGTCAGAGGTGTGACACACTAAAGGATGTTGATTGTGAACTTGTGATTTTCATCAGAATCCGGAATTTGTCATATTTTCTGTGAAATGTGTGACACACTAAGTGGTAGTGATTGTGAATTTGTAATTTTGGCCACACAGCATTTCTTTTAGTGTCACCCAAACTAAAAACAAATGGTCGATTTGCAGATCAAACAAAAAGGAAAAAGACATCACAAACTTCAGAAACCAACGAGCACCTAAGGTTGTTGGTTGTGGTAACAATGTTCTCACATCTGTATTTTCTATCGTGAAGTGCACACACAGTCCATTCTCAAGGTGCACTCACAAATGAACAACTGCTGGGTGTCGTTCACGGACAGGAAGTGATAAGATCCGACACACTGCTTCATTTATGTACCGCACCAGCTGATATTAATCGATTTCATCAATAGCTCCGGTTGAATTTAACATTCCAAAAACTGCCATATCGATTTCCTTTGTTGATATATTTGCACATATAATTGATCGATTTCACTGAATTTCAATACTCGACACTGATATGTGCTTTGTAACTTTTCGAGAGTAACGGTGAGTACGGTACAACAAGACGGAAAAACCATAAATATTATGTATCGAAAAGCACGTAAATAAACACATAACAAAACCAAACACTTTTTGCTTTCCGTGGCAATACAACACATGCTGGGTCCAGCCAGTAAATCAGCAGGTTAGGCAATCTGACAATCTCTTGAGAAAGTGGGAATTTTTAGTTCACCCTGCATCGAAAACTTCGAACGAACTACAAATTAACACTTGTTTATTAGCTGATAACCAGTGAAGTACATATGATGATAAAGAAAAACCGCAAACCGCTGTGTCCAAGTTGAGTTGATTGTGCCAAGAATATAATATGACGATATTTAATCATAAAACAGAATTAATGGGACTTCAGCATCATCACAACAACTCCTTGTGCATATTGCTGAGCACCGTGACCACACGAACCAAGAGTCGCCGGCCTATATGGATACCAAATATTCTTGGCACCTGTTGAGGAAGCAGACTAGAGGTCTTCTCGATTTGATTTATTCACCCGCTCGCTGCCCTGACCCTCTCTCTCGTATCATCGGTCTTTCGTTCCACGATTATTTTTTCGAAGCTTTCATCTCTTCTCACAATGTGGCCAAAGTACTGGAGAAGAAAGACGCCTGATAATATTACTTAGCTTAATACTGGACACATTTTATGCGCAGCGTTCTGCGCCAGCAACGAAGTTCAAATATGTCAGTACACTGCCAGTTTCTGACATTGGTAGCACATGTTTCGCAACCATAAGAAAGATGGAACAAGCCGGATATTTGCACTGTTCATTATCGCTCTGTTCTCCCAGATTTTTGTGAGCTGCTTCGTAGCCACTTGCCCTAGCTTCATCCTTCTCATGTCATCTTCACAACTTCTCGTGCAGCAGATGATAGATCCAAGACAGATAAATAAATCCATAATTTCTTAACTCTTTGATCGACCTGTGAATTGGACCTGTGCTCCTCGATCAGTTATCATGAGTTTGGATTTCTTGAGACTGATGTCTACTCCAAGTGATACACTAACAACCCTAATTTTTGTCAGTAGCTCAGCAGATATCATCATAATCACCATCATTCTTTGCTATGAAGTACAGCCGTTTGTTCATCTTGAGCACCCTGCAGTGGACCTGTACTTTCAACAAAATGCATCACTCCACTGCGTCAGAATGGTTTAAAGACTACTCAAAGGACATGAGGATACTTGAATGACATTGCATGACACCCAGCCTCAGTCCTAGTGAACCCACTTGGACCGATATTGAGCGAGATGGGTGCCCCTGCTCGCTAGAAGTACAGAGTCACCAGCAAAGCACAAATTGTTAATAGTTCTTCCACCAATTGAGAGGACTTTTGTCCAACCCATCAAGAGCTTTCCTAATGACATGTGCGGCATAGATGTTGTACAGTTGGAGGGTAGTACAAAGTCCTTTCTTATTCCTTTAGATACAGTGATGAAATCAGATGTGCTAGAACTTCTCTTCACAACTTCAAGGTGATTACTGCATTGGCTTCTGGTCAGTTATCATTCTTTCATGTGTGGTGGAACACCAGTCTCTGCAAGCACCTGCCACAACTTTTCCCCAAATATCACAGTCAAAGGCTTTCCTATAGTCAAGGAAGCAGGTGAAAACGGGAGCGCAGAACATGGCAGCTACATCTAAATGTATAAAAATGTGGATTAATGCAGATCAGCACCAAAAAGAATGCCGTAATGTTCAAATACAGCATCAGCAGCGTGCTGCTTGACACGGTCACGTCGATTGAATATCTAGCCATAACGTTGTGAACTGACATGAAATGGAACGAGTACGTAGGAAAGGTGAATGGTCTGCTTCGGTTTGTCGGCAGTATTTTAGGAATGTGTGGTTCATCGCATATACGAGGGTTGTCCAGAAAGTAAGTTCCGATCGGTCGTGAAATGGAAACCATAGTGAAATCTACATAGTCGCCGCTCCAACTTCGAGTTTTGTCGTAGTGTTGAATTTTCCAATATCCTCGTCATAGAAAGCAGCCGCCTGTGCTTTTGGCCAGTTATCTGCACTGGTCTGCAGCTCGTTGTCGGTGGAAAAATTTTGTCTTCATAGCTAGTGGTTCTTGTGAGCAGAGATGAGACTCAGGGGGAGCCAATTACGGACAGTATTGTGGGTGATCAAACACTTCTCATCGGAAACGCTGCAGGAGCGTCTTCATTGCCCCTGCAGTGTGCGGCCGCGAATTGGCATGAAGAAGGAACTGCTCGACAACTGTGTTATGTGGGCTGCATGACACAGGCAAAATCTCTAACCAGGCCCTCATACTTGGCAGGAGACGCTATTCCCTATGCATCTTTACGTGCTCACTGTTCACTCAAAAGTGAAAAGAGCGACGCGACACAATCGACGGGCATACTAGATACACTGCCCAACACATCTGTGCAAAACTTAGCCGGATTTTCCCATTGATTTCCATTTCGCGACCGATCAGAACTTAATTTCTGGACAACCCTCGTAGAACACTAGAGTGACCCATTCTTGAGTACTGCTAGAGTGTTTAGGATCCCCACCAAGTCGGGTTAAATGCAGATACCAAAGCAGTTCAGAGGCAGGCCGCTATATTTGTTGCCGAAAGGTTCGATCAACACTGAATTATTGTGAGTATGCTTCGGGAACACAAGTGGGAATCCCAGGAGGGAAGATGACGTTGTCTTTCAAGAAAACCTTGGATAAAATTTAGAGATCCAGCATTTGAAGCTTACTGCATAACGATGACAGAAATTAGGGCTCTTACGGAGCCATATACGTAGGTGGTTTGCTCTCAGTCTGTTTGCGGGCGGAACAGGAATGGAACGACTAGTGCTAGTACAAGGTACTCTCCGTCATGCTTCATACGGTGGCTTGCGGAGTCATCCACAGAGGAAACAGAGCATCGCATTTATATGAGGCAAGACCAGTCCACGCAGTAGCTAGCTCCATCTTCTCGGCTGACGATCTCTGCAACCATTCGCAACCACCCAATACCAAACAATATTTCAGAGAATTGTTATTAGTTATTTGTCGTATGTTGAGGATCTGTTTACGAGTCCTTTTCCTACGACAACACCTGCTTGTTCTGTGCATATGTGAGGTTGAATTTCAGTGAAAAGAATTTCAAGGTAAGAATTGTCCAATTATGCCGGCCGTTGTGGCCGAGCAGTTCTAGGCGCTTCAGTCCGGAACCGCGTGACTGCTACGATCGCAGGTTCGAATCCTGCCTCTGGCATGGATGTGTGTGATGTCCTTAGGTTAGTTAGGTTTAAGTAGTTCTAAGTCTAGGAGGACTGATGACCTCAGATGTTAAGTCCAATAGTGCTGAGAGCCATTTTTGTCCAATTGTAGAACAAGTGACAAGTTTTAACTATCTTGGAAATAATATCCGTTCTGTAGAAGTTCAAGGTGTAGGGAAAAAACTTTCATAACGCAAATACATTGGGTGTCCCAGAACTGTTGCGACAGACATCAAAGGGTTGTAGAGGGTGCGTTGAGGAACGAATCGAGAACTGTAATCCGAGTCCAGAAATATCATCCAACGGCGCTACAGTGCGCTGGTGCCTATCACTAGACCATCCCTTCGGCAGAAAACATGACTTTGTACACTGAAGACCGTAGGCGGAACATCTTGCAATGTTATTTGGTATTGAGTTTCCGCGAATGATTGCAACGATATTCAGTGGAGGGGATGGAAATGGTTCAAATGGCTCTAAGCACTATGGACTTAACATCGGAGGTCGTCAGTGTCCAAGACTTAGAACTACTTAAACTAAGGTCATCACACACATAATGCCCGAGGCAAGATTCGAACCTGTGACCGTAACAGCAGCGAAGTTCTGGACTGAAGCGCCTAGAACCGCTCGGCCACAGTGGCCAGCTGGAGAAGATGGAGCTAGCTGTTCTGTAGACTATGAATGCGATACGCTGTTTCCTCGGTGGATGACTGTTTCGGACAGGAGTTTCCATCTGCAGTTTATAGCGAAAACCACTAAAGGTTTTTTAGAATGTTCCAGGAGTAAAATAACCTGGAAATGGAAATCCATATCCACAATTCTTATCCACAGAGGTAACAGAACATAAAATTCATAGGAGACAAGGCCTCTGTATGCAACAGCTAGCTACATCTCCACTGGCGATCGTGGCAATCAGTCGTCATTACTGAATAACAAATAGGATCGCGAGACATTCTGCCTCGCTCCGCCGGCGTACAGAGTCAAATTTGTCACCAAAGGGGTGGCTTCGCGACAGGCGCCGGTGTCTCTAAATCCGACGTTCTGTAGCGTCGTAGGACGTCGCTCCTGAACACGAATTCCTATCCTCGATCTGTTCCTCAAGACACCCTCTACAATCCCTCAAAGTTTGTCGCAACTTTTTTGGGACACCCTGTATGTGTGGTAGTTGACAGACTTGTAGCTTGGCACACTTTTCAGATTTATAGCCTCTAGCGAGCACTGTAACAGAAGTTTAATATATTTTCTTACTCCATTTGTAAATGATGGCATTCAATTTTTATGTGCTGCAGTCTTTTTCTGAAATTAAAAAAAGAATATTCCGGAGAATTAAGATCTTCTCAAATGTGAAATAATGTTCCAAAGTACAATGTGATCATGTACCTAGGCACAGACATTCGTTCTCTATTTAAAATTGAAAGCGTTCCAATCGAGAAAATCTTGTCAGTACGGTATTTAGTCTTCTAACCTGATACGTTATTACCTTATTACACACCAATTATCAATAAGTGAAATCGAACAATGAAAAACAAGTTAGAAATTACGTATATTTTGAAACTGAAGCTATTGGAATCCGACACAAATTTTCATTTTTTAGAAAGGTGAAACTGTTAAGGCATTAACGAAACTCAGTTGATATGAAGATCTCACGTTCCATGATAAAAGACCTTTTGTTTCAACGTACAAGATGCTGCACGACCGATTAAATATGCCTTGCAGTCCACACTTTACATAATTGGTTTTAAAATATAGATAATTTTACTTGCCATAAAATTCTGTAACTGAAAATTTACAATATATTCCAAATAGTTAGATATATCACACAGCATTCCAATGTGCAGAACGCGAAATATTTGCAAATGCTGCACAAAATAGAACCTCATATCTAAAAACAACAAAGCTACACAAAATGGTGGAAAGTGCGTATGGCATTCCTTCATGTGGTTCTAAAATCAGTCACTGGACTGAAGTACTGACCAAAAAACATCACGTGTTCCTAGGTACAGCATCCTCTGGGTAAAACACTCAGCCTTACTGTAAAAAGAACTTTACAAAATGAGATGAGGAAAGAAACTAATAACATATTTTGTAAAACAATGGCAGTTTCTGTTCTTCTGTATGGCAGAGAGACCTGCAGGACCAGGCGACAGATGAAGAAGATTCAAGGATCTGAAATGAGATTTGTAAGAACTGTGTGCAAAATTAGAGAAAATAAAAGTATAATTATTATGAAAGAGGTAAAAACTAAACCAATAAAACAATATAGATTTAAGTGGAAGGACCATATTAAAGAACATTAGAGCGGCATTTACTACTGTAAGCCACGAATATGTACGACATGGCAAATAAGTATTAGAAGACGCAAGAAGGGATAGCATGATTAAGGCTAGAAAAGGTGGCACGTTTAAACCCTGAATGTGAAGACAAAGAAGAAGAAGAAGAAGAAGAACATAGTATCGATGGCGATGAATTAAGTTTCTCAGTGAAACGATTCAGGAAAATGGATTCGAAACGAAGGCTTAGAAGGTAAAGAAATATTTATGCTAATAAAGACAGTATACCAACACACAAAAACTAGCTGCAACAAAAAATATTTTATCAAACAAACAGAATTAAACCATAACGTCTCTTTGCATCGAAAACATAACTTAACTACTTGGGTCTCTAAGATTTGCAATATTTCATTATTTACACTCCATGCCTTAATATCTATCTCTTGTTCAGCGTCAATCAGTTGAGACAAAATACCAGGTAAGTAGTCAAATTCACACTGACGCTAGTACACAAAGATTAAAGCTTACGGCCGTATGAAGAGAATGGTGCCAGATTAAAGGTGAATTTTACGAAACCATAAGTTAGAAGAAAGGTAGGGAGCAATGTGATAGTTGTCCGAACTTTAAAAGTCACACAATTCATGACCTTCCAATCTGAAACTCAAAAGTGACAAATTGACCATAAGGAAAAATCTACGGAAAAGACCGAAGTAACTTGGCAAAAAGCGGGAAAAACAGCATAAGAAAGGTCATTTCAACACAGGCTAAGTTCTCAAAAAGTATATTAGTCTGCAGTCGTACTGCATCACGTCAGGTGGTTCATGTGAATGCATCTCTCGACACTGATTATACGTCTTTTCATCTGTGACTGTGAGCTCAGCAGTTTGGTCCCATAAGACCTTACCACAAGATTCCAAAAAATTACTAATCGAGTAAACAATATAATTACGTACGTTCTCAGATGAAACCGTTGCTTTTACTCTCACAAAATCATTTCTCTTCACTGCTCTTGAACAATAAATGCTATATGAATAGATCCACCCGCATAAAACCATGGGGCTTGCCGTTAGTGGGGAGGCTTGCGTGCCTCAGTGATACAGATACAGATACCCGTGCCGTAGGTGCAACCGCAACGGAGAGGTATCTGTTGAGAGGCCATGTAAACGCGTGGTTCCTGGAGAGGGGCAGCAGCCTTTTCAGTCATTGCAGGGGCAACAATCTGGGTGATTGACTGATCTAGCCTTGTAACGTCAATCAAAACAGCCTTATTGTGCCGGTAACGCGAACGGCTGAAAGCAAGGGGAAACTACAGCCATAATGTCTCCAAAGGGCATGCAGATTTACTGTATGGTTAAATGATGATGGCTTCCTCTTGGGTAAAGTATTCCGGAGGTATAACAATCCCCCATTTGGATCTCCGGGCGGGGACTACTCAGGAGGACGTCGTAATCAGGAAATACAAAACTGGCGTTCTATGGACGGGAGCGTGAAATGTCAGATTCCTTAATTGGGCAAGTAGGTTAGAAAATTTAAAAAGGGAAATGGACAGGTTAAAGCTAGACATAGTGGCAATTAGTCAAGTTCGATGGCAGGAGGACCAACACCTCTGGTAACATGAATGCATGGTAATAAATACAAAATCAAATAGGAGTAATGAAGGACTAAGTTTAATAATGAATAAAAAAATAGGAACGCAGATAACCTACTACCAACAGCATAGTAAACGCATTATGTAGCCAAGATAGACGCGAAGCCCACGCCTACCACAGCAGTGCAAATTTATATGCCAACTAGCTCCACAGAGGATTAAGAGATTGAAGAAATGTAATTAATTAATTTAATAGTCATAGGGGACTGGAATTCGATAGTAGGAAAAGGAAGAGAAGAAAAAGTACACTACTGGCCATTAAAATTGCTACATCACGAAGATGACGTGCTACAGACGCGAAATTTAACCGACACGAAGAAGATGCTGTGATATACAAATGATTAGCTTTTCAGGTGGCGACACCTACAACGTGCTGACATGAGGAAAGTTTCCAACCGATTTCTCATACACAAACAGCATTTGACCGGTGTTGCCTGGTGAAACGTTGTTGTGACGCCTCATGTAAGGAGGAAAAATGTGTAACATCACGTTTCCGACTTTGATTAAGGTCGGATTGTAGCCTATCGCAACATGGACTATCAGCTCTCAGACCATGGCTGTGGTTACCCTTGACGCTGCATCACAGACAGGAGCGCCTGTGATGATGTACTCAACGACGAACCTGGGTGCACGAATGGCAAAACGTCATTTTTTCGGATGAATCTAGGTTTTGTTTACAGCATCATGATGGTCGCGTCCGTGTTTGGCGACATCACGGTGAACGCACATTGGAAGCATGTATTCGTCATCGTCATACTGGCGTATCACCCGGCGTGATGGTATGGGGTGCCATTGGTCACACGTCTCGGTCATCTCTTGTTCGAATTGACGGCACTTTGAACAGTGGACGTTCATTTCAGATGTGTTACGACCCGTGGCTCTACCCTTCATTCAGTCCCTGAGAAACCCTACATTTCAGCAGGATAATGCACGACCGCATGTTGCAGGTCCTGTACGGGCCTTTCTGGATACGGAAAATGTTCGCCTGCTGCCCTGGCCAGCACGTTCTCCAGATCTCTCACCAACTGAAAACATCTGGTCAATGGTGGCCGAGAACTGGCTCGTCACAATATGCCAGTCACTACTCTTGATGAACTGTAATATTGTGTTGAAGCTGCATGCGCAGCTGTACCTGTACACGCCATTCAAGGTCTGTTTGACTCAATGCCCAGGCGTATCAAGGCCGCTATTACGGCCAGAGGTGGTTGTTCTGGGTACTGATTTCTCAGGATCTATGCACCCAAATTGCGTGAAAATGTAATCACATGTCAGTTATAGTATAATATATTTTTCCAATGAATACCCGTTTATCATCTGTATTTCTTCTTGGTGTAGCAATTTTAATGGCCAGTAGTGTAGTAGCTGGATCTGTATTGGGGGTAAGAAATGAAAGAGGAAGTCGCCTGGTAGAATTTTGCAACAGTGCATTACTTAATCATAGTTAAAGCTTGGTTTAATAATCATTAAAGATGTTTGTATACGTGAAAGAGGCCCGGAGACACTGGAAGGTTTCAGATAAATTGTATAATGGTAAGACAGAATTTTAGGAATTAGATTTTAAATTGTAAGACATTTCCAGGACAGATGTGGACTCTGACCACAATCTATTGGTTACTAACAGTAGATTAAAACTAAAGAAACTGTAAAAAGGTAGTACTTTAAGGAGATGAAACCTGGATAAATTGAAAGAACCAGAGGTGGTAGAGAGTTCCAGAGAGAGTATTAGGATATGATTGACAAGAAAAGGGGAAAGAAATACAGTAGAAGAAAATGGGTAGCTTTGAGAGATGAAATAGTGAAGGCAGCAGAGCATCAAGTAGTTAAAAAGACGAGGGCTAGTAGAAATCGTTGGGTAACAGGAGAGACGTTGAATTTAATTAAGGAAAGAAGAAAATATGAAAATGCAGTAAATGAAGCAGGCAAAAAGGAATACAAACGACTCAAAAGTGAGATCGACAGGAAGTGTAAAATGGCTAACCAGGGATGGCTAGAGGGTAAATGTAAGGATGTAGAAGCATACATCACTAGGGGTAAGATAGATACAGCCTACAGGAAAATTAAAGAGACCTTTGGAGCAAAGAGAAGCACGTGTATGAATATCAAGACCTCAAATGGAAAACCAGTACTAAGCAAAGAAGGGATGAAGAAAAGTGGAAGCAGTATATAGTGGGTCTATACAATGGCGACGTACTTGAGTGCAATATTATAGAAATGGAAGAGGACGTAGATGAAGATGAATTGGGAAATATGATACTGTGTGAAGAATTTTACAGAGCACTGACAGACCCAAGACGAAACAAAGTCCTACGAGTAGAAAACAATCCATTAGAACTGCTGATAGCTTTGGGAGAGCCAGGCATGACAAAACTCTTAGATCTGCTAAGAAAGTTGTATGAGACAGACGAAATACCCTGAGACTTTAAGAAGAATATAATAGTTCCAATCCCAAAGAAAGCCAAGTGATGACAGGTGTGAAAATTACCGAACTATCAGTATAATAAGTCACGTTTGTGAAACGCTAACACGAATTCTTTACAGACGAGTGAGAAAACTGGTCGAAGCCGACCTCGGGGAAGATCAGTTTCGATTCCGTAGAAATTTTGGAACACGCCGGCCGATGTGGCCGAGTGGTTCTAGACGCTTCAGTCTGGAACCGCGCGACCACTGCGGTCGCAGGTTCGAATCCCTCCTCGGGCATGGATGTGTGTGATGTCCTTAGGTTGGTTAGGTTTAAGTAGTTCTAAGTTCTAGGGGACTGATGACCTCAATGTTAAGTCCCATAGTGCTCAGAGCCATTTGAACCATTTAAAACACGCGAGGAAATATTGGCTCTACGAGTTAACTTAGAAGATAGGTTAAGGAAAGGCAAATGTTTCTAGCATTTGTAGACTTAAATAGTATTCCAGTCAACATCACCAAAAGCTTTCTCTGAAGGTGGCAGAGGTCAAATATAGGGAGCGAAAGGCTATTTACAATTTGTACAGAAACCAGGTGGCAGTTATAAGAGCCGAGGGGCATGAAAGGGAAGCAGTGGTTGGGAAGGGTGTGAGACAGGGTTGTAGGCTATCCCCAATGTTATTCAATCTATATATTGAGCAAGAAGTAAAGAAAAAAAGAAAAATTTGGTGTAGGAATTAGAATCCATGGAGAATAAATAAAAACTTTGAGGTTTGCCTATGACATTGTAATTCAGTCAGAGGCAGCAAAGGGCCTGGAAGAGCAATTGAACGGAATGGACAGTGTGATGAAAGAGGATGTAAGATAAACATCATCAAAAGCAAAACTAGGATACTGGAATGTAGTCGAATTTAATCGGGTGATGCTGAGGGTATTAGATTAGGAAATGAGACGCTTAAATTAGTAAATGAGTTTTGCTATTTGAGGAGCAAAATAACTGATGATGGTCGAAGTAGAGAGGATATAAAATGTAGGCTGGCAATGGCAAGGAAAGCGTTTCTGAAGAAGGGAATTTTGTTAACATAGAGTATAGATTTTAGTGCTAGGATGTCTTTTCTGAAAGTATTTGTATGGAGCGTAGCCATGTATGGACATGGACGATAAACCGTTTAGACAAGAAGAGACTAGAAGCTTTCGAAATGTGGTGCTATAGAAGGATGCTGAAGATTAGATGGGTAGATCACATAACTAATGAGGAGGTACTGAATAGAATTGGGAAGAAGAGAAACTTGTGGCACAACCTGGCTAAAAGAAGGGATCTGTTGGTAGGATACATTCTGCAGCATCAATGGATGACTAATTTAGTATTGCATAGAGGGCAAAAATCGTAGAGGGAGACCAAGAGATGAATACACTAAGCAGATTCAGAAGGACGTAGGTTGCAGTAGTTACTCGGAGATAAAGGGGCTTTCACAGGGTGGAGCAGCATGGAGAGATGCATCAAACCAGTCTCTGGATTGAAGACCACAACTACAACGACATGAATAGATCACGTGCATTGCCATTATACACGTGCAGCTATCAGTACGATGCTATCGGAATTTGAAACATAACACGTTGTAGCGCCTGCCGACATACTGAAAGATAATGTCGTATATTACTTAAAATGCGTCCATTAACGTGAACGTAATGTGAGAATGTTCATACATACCCGAACATGAGCTCTGCACCTATTCACTACCCATTCAAAAAAGGTCACATTTCTCTCTCCCTCTCCCATTCCTCCGCTCCGACCTTAAGGAGTGAGTCATGCAACTCATGTAATGTGTATTTCGTCGTTGTAAATAATTTCATCCTCCTCCTGCCAAATTAAGATCAAGCATTTAATTCCGTTTCATTCATACTTTACACAAACATTTTACTTCGATCTCTTGCCCGTGCCGCAGCCTTACCGTAGTTTGTTCCTAAAAATGTTTCGTTTCCTTCGAGCGTAATATTATCAACATAGAGAAAACCTTTGTCTCTGAGTGTTGTGGTGTAACATGGTATTATTCTTCCTCTTGTTATTGTTGTTGTGGTCTTCAGTCCAGAGAGTGGTTTGATGCAGCTCTCCCTGCTAATCTATCCTGTGCAAGCTTCTTCATCTCCCAGTACCTACTGCAACCTACATTCTTCTCAATCTGCTTATTGTATTCGTCTCCCTCTGCGATTTTTACCCTCCACGCTGTCCTCCAGTGCTAAATTGGTGATCCCTTGATGCCTCAGAACACGTCCTACCAACCGATCCTTTCTTCTAGTCACCTTCTGCCACAAATTCCTCTTCTCCCTAACTCTATTCAATATCTTGTGATTAGTTACGCGATCTACTCATCTAATCTTCAGCATTCTTCTGTAGCACCACATTTCGAAAGCTGCTATTCTCTTCTTGTCCAAACTATTTATCGTCCATGTTTCACTTCCATACATGGCCACACTCCATACAAATACTTTCAGAAACGACTTCCTCACACTTAAATCTATACTCGATGTTAACAAATTTCTCTTCTTCACAAACGCTTTCCTTGCCATTGCCAGTCTACATTTTATATCCTCTCTACTTCGACCATCATCAGTTATTTTGCCCCCCAAATAGCAAAACTCATTTACTAATTTAAGTGTCTCATTTCCTAATCTAATACCCCAGCATCACCCGATTTAATTCGACTACATTCCATTATCCTCGTTTTGCTTTTGTTGATGTTTATCTTACATCCTCTTTTCAACACACTGTCCATTCCGTTCAACTGCTCTTCCAGGCCCTTTGCTGCCTCTGACAGAATTACAATGTCATAGGCAAACCTCAAAGTTTTTATTTATTCTCCATGGATTTTAATTCCTACACTAAATTTTTCTTTTTTTTCTGTACTGCTTGCTCAATATATAGATTGAATAACATTGGGGATAGGCTACAACCCTGTCTCACACCCTTCCCAACCGCTGCTTTCCTTTCATGCCCCTCGGCTCTTATAACTGCCACCTGGTTTCTGTACAAATTGTAAATAGCCTTTCGCTCCCTATATATGACATATGCCACCTTCAGAGTTTGAAAGAGAGTATTCCAGTCAATATTGTCGAAAAGCTTTTTTTAAGTCTAAAAATGGCAGAAACGTAGGTTTGCCTTTCCTTAATATATATCTTCTAAGATAAGTCGTATGGTGAGTATTGCCTCACATGTTCCAACATTTCTACGGAATCCAAACTGATCTTCCCCGAGGTCGGCTTCTACCAGTTTTTCCATTCGTCTGTAAAGAATTCGTGTTAGTATTTTGCAGCCGTGGCTTATTAAACTGATAGTTCGGTGATTTTCACATCCGTCAACACCTGCTTTCTTTGGGATTGGAATTATTATATTCTTCTTGTTTCTTCCCCTTCTTGCTCTTAGACCGACGAAAGATGTTCGTGGTATCTGTAAACGTAGTTTACGTAATTTGTAAATGTCTGGATATCCCACTGATGGAGGTATTATTAACTTACGTACAGGTGGGATGCGAAAGCAGCCAGCTGCGGACATCGGCAAGGAGCGACGTCGATTGTACGGTGCCACCCTTTGTGGAGCCTCTCTTGTTCTTTGGACATGCCGGCCTTGCGGTGCCTTGGAGGACAAAAAGCAAAAAGACACGCGTGAGACTGTGACCGATAAAACAACTGAAACATCCTTACAAGAACTCTCACTCGGTCAACTGCTAGTATGAAAGCAAGACACGTGTATCTTTTAATAGTTCATCACGAGCTACGAGATGTGTTCACACACCATTGTGATTGAAGCTGTATACCAAAACAGTGTGCGTAAAATACAGAAGAGTTAACGCTAAGCTGTCTAGCTTGAATACATCAAAGCTGTCTTACAGCCCTCGGCTCTCTGCAGACGGAGGAGAAGTCACATGGCAAGAGTTGGTGCCACTGCGTAGCAGGTCAACTACATCAAGAGAGTTCTGGAAAGGTGACCGTGCAAGACGAAAGTTAAGGTGAAAAGTATCATCCGTAGCATCAGAGCTACAGGTCGTTTGGAAGCTAACCGTCTTCTGGGCTCAGTACAGCTATAGAACGGCACTGTTACACCCCAATGTCTTAATATTCAGTGTGGCATGTGTTTCTTTTATATACGCCTGTAGGACTGCACCGTATTATATGTTCTTCAAATAAAACTGGTACATCTCGCTTTTTTGGTCCGGAAGTGAAACGTATTCAGCTTCACTCTTTGACAACACAAGCAATTTTGCCAACTAAGTGATTTGTAGGACAATCTCATGAAACAATTTGACTCGAATTGGTTGTACACCAGTTCCCTATGAGGTTATTTTTCACGCACGCTAGACTTGTGTAAGTCTTAAATGTCAAGGGTTCGGAAAGTAGCTTGCCTGTTTAGTTAATATGATCAAGAGCGCCACTTATTTTTGAGATTTTATGGCATATCCAGAATAAGTAAGAGAGAAAGAGATTAGTTTTTTTGGAGTATTAGAAAACATGTCTGAAACAATTTTTTATCAAAATACTTGTGAAAACGGACACTGTGGCCAATGGTAAGGCTTAAAAGGAGCATCCCATCATCCCAGCTCACCGTCCTGACCGTTAAGTAAAGCGTTGGATTATTTTCTTACTGCAGGCTAATTGGCTTGGCCTAGCGCTTGATCATAGTGACGATGGCCAAATATAATTAAAATTCGGGATAGAATGCGTCAGTACGACTCTACTCCAACAACAGTCGACTACAGATACAATTAAACATTTATGTATATTACATCATAGAGAACAATAATCAATACTTTAGCAAGCACTTACATGAATGGCTTTCAGTGCTGTTACCACAGTGAATCAATGGTTACGGATCCGCCACACAGTGTTCAGTCAATAAGGAGAAACTACACACAATAAATCGTCAAACACTTACGAATACAGAATTCAAACATGCAAATTACGGCGAGCAATGATACACAGCAGTAGGACGCTGAAGATCAGTTAGTAGCAGCATAGAAGAGTCTACAGTCCGGCTGCGGTAGAAATGACGATTTATCAACATAATTTCGATGTGTTTAAAAGTACCTATTTGTGAGCAACAGATTGGTAAACTGTTTTTCTCAACAAAACGGACAGTCTTTTCGGAACTTCCGACGCCTCAGGCATTCAAATAAACTACTGCATCATGGTATCTAAGCTGTAAGGTCCGGGTAAGATGGTGCTCAGCTGGAGTGTGATACGAAAGGACGTCTGCTGTGAGCTGTTACAAGAACTATCCCAGCATTCACAAGAGGTGGTCAGAGGGCCCTAATGAAAAACCTAAATCACGACAGCCGGAATAGAACACACAATCTTCAGGTGACAACTGAATGGTGTAAACACATATACGATGACGTGCGACTTACACAGATATTATTTACACAGAAGATACAAAATATACGAAAATGATGTCATGAAGTTTCATTACATAGAAACGTATTACTTTTTTTCTTCTCACGCAGACATAATTACATGATATAACAAAGGAAACAAAGTTTCTTTCTGGAGGTACATTTAATAACGGATGAAAAGAAATTTTGAATTTATGATTTCAATCCATTAATTTTACCTAAAACGTCATTTAAAAGAGGGGGAAAAGGAAACTGCGTTATAATATTTAATACTAATCTGGTATCTGTGTCATATGTTTGTCGATTTCCAGAATTTCTTTTAGGGTCATCTTTCTACTTTGCTTTTAAATTATCTTCCTGACGAATAACAGGTAAGAATTAGATTATTTATGACGTTAAAAATCTGTGCCGGATGGGATTCAAACCTAAATATCGCTCTCCTTGGTGAGTCAACTGAGCACCCATTACAGACTCAAGAATTCAACTTCGTACACGACTGTTCTCATTCTTTCCGAACACTACTCAGGCTGTCACATGATACTGTACTGCTAGCGTCCCATGAACAATGGACTGTTGTGATTAGTATATACAGTCAGAAGAAACATTCTCTTGCTCATGTGTTAGGCTAATGTTTTGCTGCTAGTTCGGTACTAATGACAGTTAGCAGCTGAATAAGGATAAAAAAAGCACTCCGTCTTCAGGCCGCAAGTGACCCTTCCGGATCATCCGACCACCGTGTCATCCTCAGATGAGGATGCGGATGCGGATAGGAGGGGCGTGTGGTCAGCACACCGATCTTGACTAAGGATAACCCTGGAAACATATTCAACAGTAAGTGCTGGGTGCATTTAAGAGCGGTTGCTTGGCTGGAAATCATTGGGAAATTTTTCCGTGCAAAACTATGTACTAGCAGAAAAATCAGTGGCAGTCAATCTAGACAACTGGATCCTAGCATGTGAAAAGACTCTCACCGTGTCCCTCAGCAGAAAATCAAATATATACAGCTTCAGAGAGCCCCATGCCCACTGAAAGTGCCGAACAAGAAGACGGGAATATTTATCTCTGATGGAAAAATGAGTACAGTCACAAGGTGAAATGTGGTTCCAGGTAGGTAGTTATGTTAGCAGTTAGAATAAGTGACAGAACTTAATTGTCTGATTGTGTAGTAATTAGGCTCCCAGCAGAATAATCGATGTTGCGCGGAAAGTTGCATCGTATTTATCATGAAAATCACAACAGAGGTGAAATCTGGGTAACCGCTGCCTCTGAAGTGAAATTTCTGACTAAATAGTAAAACAAATCACTGCATTCGTTTTTTCCCCATTTCCAGAGTGAGTGCTTGAATCTGTCATGAGCATCAAAAGGAGTGAGTGAGATGTACTATACCTGAGCAAAGCAACGAAGGTAGGTGATTGCGTAATAAGATTTCATCTGGATTTGTAAAGCTGTTAGTAATTCATCTTGAGGACAAAGCTCACTTTCTGTCCGTGTTTGCTTTCAAAATTATATTTTTTGGAAGAAGAATTCTGCCCATACTTCTTTATCAGCCACACATGTGTCAGGAAAATTTCGCCAAAATTAGTGGGTTCAGGTAAAAATTTGCATGATAATATATACTCCTGGAAATGGAAAAAAGAACACATTGACACCGGTGTGTCAGACCCACCATACTTGCTCCGGACACTGCGAGAGGGCTGTACAAGCAATGATCACACGCACGGCACAGCGGACACACCAGGAACCGCGGTGTTGGCCGTCGAATGGCGCTAGCTGCGCAGCATTTGTGCACCGCCGCCGTCAGTGTCAGCCAGTTTGCCGTGGCATACGGAGCTCCATCGCAGTCTTTAACACTGGTAGCATGCCGCGACAGCGTGGACGTGAACCGTATGTGCAGTTGACGGACTTTGAGCGAGGGCGTATAGTGGGCATGCGGGAGGCCGGGTGGACGTACCGCCGAATTGCTCAACACGTGGGGCGTGAGGTCTCCACAGTACATCGATGTTGTCGCCAGTGGTCGGCGGAAGGTGCACGTGCCCGTCGACCTGGGACCGGACCGCAGCGACGCACGGATGCACGCCAAGACCGTAGGATCCTACGCAGTGCCGTAGGGGACCGCACCGCCACTTCCCAGCAAATTAGGGAAACTGTTGCTCCTGGGGTATCGGTGAGGACCATTCGCAACCGTCTCCATGATGCTGGGCTACGGTCCCGCACACCGTTAGGCCGTCTTCCGCTCACGCCCCAACATCGTGCAGCCCGCCTCCAGTGGTGTCGCGACAGGCGTGAATGGAGGGACGAATGGAGACGTGTCGTCTTCAGCGATGAGAGTCGCTTCTGCCTTGGTGCCAATGATGGTCGTATACGTGTTTGGCGCCGTGCAGGTGAGCGCCACAATCAGGACTGCATACGACCGAGGCACACAGGGCCAACACCCGGCATCATGGTGTGGGGAGCGATCTCCTACACTGGCCGTACACCACTGGTGATCGTCGAGGGGACACTGAATAGTGCACGGTACATCCAAACCGTCATCAAACCCATCGTTCTACCATTCCTAGACCGGCAAGGGAACTTGCTGTTCCAACAGGACAATGCACGTCCGCATGTATCCCGTGCCACCCAACGTGCTCTAGAAGGTGTAAGTCAACTACCCTGGCCAGCAAGATCTCCGGATCTGTCCCCCATTGAGCATGTTTGGGACTGGATGAAGCGTCGTCTCACGCGGTCTGCACGTCCAGCACGAACGCTGGTCCAACTGAGGCGCCAGGTGGAAATGGCATGGCAAGCCGTTCCACAGGACTACATCCAGCATCTCTACGATCGTCTCCATGGGAGAATAGCAGCCTGCATTGCTGCGAAAGGTGGATATACACTGTACTAGTGCCGACATTGTGCATGCTCTGTTGCCTGTGTCTATGTGCCTGTGGTTCTGTCAGTGTGATCATGTGATGTATCTGACCCCAGGAATGTGTCAATAAAGTTTCCCCTTCCTGGGACAATGAATTCACGGTGTTCTTATTTCAATTTCCAGGAGTGTATATACAGTTTTGAGATTATGGTAGTTTACTCATAAAATTTTAACAAAATATACACCTTAATAGGACATACAACTCTCTCCCCACACTCACCAATTTACAAAGCCCATCACGAGTAACAATTGCTCACGATGTATAAATAGAAATACTTTCGAAAGCCATTACAATAACCTAGCAAACAAACATTAAATGATAACTAACAAAGTACTATTCACTGCGGAATGAAACATTTCAATAACTGCAGTTGTACAATGCGACATTAACACAACACGGAAAAAATCCGGACACCAATAGTTTCATTTTAGGACTAAAAATTAGTAAATTTGTGGTAAGGTCTTATGGGAGTAAATTGCAGAGGTCATCGGTCCCTAAGCCAACACATTACTTAATGTAACTTAAACTTCCTTATGGACAACACACACACCCATCATGCCCGAGGGAGGACTCGAACCTCCGACAGGGGGGACCCGCAAGGACCGTGACAAGGCGCCCTAAGCCGCGTGGGCTTAGGACTAAAGTTTCGTTCACTGTAGTATAGACAAATCCATATTAGTTACAGATGGGAAACTGTAGCAAAACATCAGAAGTACTGCAAACAATTACGTGAACGTATTTGCTATTCAGGTAAATTGTTAAAATGCTATGCCTATAATGAACATGATCCCAAAACTGTATAAATTAATATGCAAATTTTTACCTGTTATTGGTTGCAAAATAAAGCGAACCCATTGGTAACAAATATTTAATTAAATTAAAAATATTTTATAAATTCTCTATGTCACTCATGTGTCATTGTCGTTGTCCTCTATGGTGAGTGTTCATCGAAGGTGAGGGTATCATCTGGAGTGCCCCAGGGAAGTGTGGTAGGTCCGCTGTTGTTTTCTATCTACATAAATGCTCTTTTGGATAGGGTGGATAGCAATGCGTGGCTGTTTGCTGATGATGCTGCGGTGTACGGGAAGGTGTCGTCGTTGAGTCACTGTAGGAGGATACAAGATGACTTGGACAGGATTTGTGATTGGTGTAAAGAATGGCAGCTAACTCTAAATATAGATAAATGTAAATTAATGCAGATGAATAGGAAAAAGAATCCCGTAATGTTTGAATACTCCATTAGTAGTGTAGCGCTTGACACAGTCACGTCGATTAAATATTTGGGCATAACATTGCAGAGCGATATGAAGTGGGACAAGCATGTAATGGCAGTTGTGGGGAATGCGGATAGTCGTCTTCGGTTCATTGGTAGAATTTTGGGAAGATGTGGTTCATCTGTAAACACTAATACGACCTATTCTTGAGTACTGCTCGAGCGTTTGGGATCCCTATCAGGTCGGACTGATGGAGGACATAGAAGCAATTCAGAGGCGGGCTGCTAGATTTGTTACTGGTTGGTTTTATCATCACGCGAGTGTTACGGAAATGCTTCAGGAACTCGGGTGGGAGTCTCTGGAGGAAAGGAGGCGTTCTTTTCGTGAATCGCTACTGAGGAAATTTAGAGAACCAGCGTTTGAGGCTGACTGCAGTACAACTTTACTGCCGCCAACTTATATTTCGCGGAAAGACCACAAAGATAAGATAAGAGAGATTAGGGCTCGTACAGAGGCATACAGGCAGTCATTTTTCCCTCGTTCTGTTTCGGCTTGGAACAGGGAGAGAAGATGGTAGTTGTAGTACGAGGCACCCTCCTCCACGCACCGTATGGTGGATTGCGGAGTATGTATGTAGATGTAGATGTCATCATCCAAATCCTCTCTTCCTTATTCTATCTACTTTAAAATAGCTTGTTTCACAGTTAATCACCTTTTGCAGTGTTACCACTAATTTCATCTCAAAATTCGTTCTCTTGAATCACCGTCTATAGAACCCAGCAATACTCTGTAGATGCTGAATGTGTATGGGAAATGTATATGCATCCTGACCTCTTTCTTCCCTTCTGTCTGACCATCACGTGCTCCTCCTTTCCTCTGTCCTTCTCCTCCTCTTTTCCCTCTCTGTGGCCACTGAAACGTTACTACCCTTAAGTAGATTCAAAAATAGTAATTGCAATGACTTAACATAAATTCAAAAAAAAAAGGGTAAGTGTCACCACATGGTGCTTGCGCCTATTATCGTTCGCAATACATATGGCTCAGAGAGATCACACAGCCAATGCTTCGTACCGAGTTCGGCGTGAAGCTGAGAAATTAACCACCGTTAAAAAATTTTTAATGTTCGGGGGGCCTGTGTCAGACTAGTGTAGGCCACACGACGACGTCGTCGTTAGTAGACGAATGACCGGATAATTCTTTGCAGGGCTTGCATAACAATCATGCAAGATACAGTAAAATGACCGCTCCAAGTATCTAGGGGCATACAGCATAACAAGCAATGAAAAACAATGTGCTGTCAAGCCTCTGTTCCAGCCGCGATCCTCTGGAGCACATCATACAAATTAAAAATCATATAAAAGTGACATGGGTTTTGTTAGCAATACAACCCAGAATAACTTCATACTGTGTTACGAAAACCTAATTATCATTTAGAGAGTAATATTTACAATGAGCACAGCAGAATGGTGTCCGTATCTTACGAGAGCGGAACAACAAAAGACAAAACACACAAGAGATAACAATACATCAGACGAATGAAATTAGTCCAGGGATTACATATATAGTTTTAGGAGTCGATACACTCATGTAAATGGGTAAATTTAAAGTAAAAGCACAGGTGCATCACTTACAGAGCTATTTCGCAAACAGTTCATACATACAAAATAGGATGACATAACAAGTAATAATACGTGACCTCCTCGAAGGTTTGAAGGTATGCGAAACACCAAACACTTTCAAGTATTTGACCAACGTTTGGGTAAAAGCCATGGTACAATGGGTTGCCATAGTTTCATTACACAAAGCATTTCAGTACATAACATAAGTTGATATACAGATTAAGTATACATTTATCATAAGAAATTGAGAGCTTATTACATACAGAAGAATCAGATAGTGATTTTGATTTAGTTACTTGCATAGGTCATAATTATTTCAGTAAATTATAATTTAAATTTAATCTTAAAGTATTTGCATTTTTACAAGTGATACATGGATCCGCAAAGGATTAAATTTTTTCATAAAAGTGGAATGTTTTACAAATCAAATATTTCGCACCTTGGTTACTTAAAGATTTCACACAGTATAGCAGATTCAAATGATTTCATGTCGCAGATTTGCAAAGAATGAATTTTGGAATCATCATGCTTCAGATCATTACTATTGTCTTGAAATTTGGCCTGATATAATGCTAAGAGGTCTCACCTTCTATGCAGATCGACAGTCAGCAATGGTCCAAAGAAAGGCTGAAATTACATAAACACAATGTAGGCTCGATACCCTTCCTGGATGGCTGAGGAATTTAGTTTTACGAAAAGTGAATTTATATAAACACAGAGTAGACTCATAGTCTTCTGACGATGGTTGACATGGAAAAGTTCGAAGCTAATCAATTCATACAAAGCAAAGCAGACTCGAGACTTTCTGGTGCCGATTGTCGAAGAAAATGTCTAATTTGTAAGGAATTTATATAAATCAAAGTAGACTCAAGGGCATCTTGTTGTTGTTGTCTTCAGTCCAGAGACTGGTTTGATGCAGCTCTCCATGCTACTCTATTCTGTGCAAGCTTCTTCATCTCCCAGTACCTACTGCAACCTACATCCTTCTGAATCAGCTTAGCGTTTACATTTCTTGGTTTCCCTGCGATTTTTATCCTCCACGCTGTCCTCCGATACTAAACTAATGATCCCTTGATGCCTTAGAACATGTCCTACCAACCGATCCCTTCTTCTAGTCAAGTTGTGCGATAAACTCTTCTTCTCCCAATTCTCTTCAATACCTCCTCATTAGTTATGTGTTCTACCCATCTAATCTTCAGCATTCTTCTGTAGTATGTGTTCTACCCATCTAATCTTCAGCATTCTTCCGTAGCACCACATTTCGAAAGCTTCTATGCTCTAATTGTCCAAAGTATTTATCGTCCATGTTTCACTTCCATACATGGCTACACTCCATACAAATACTTTCTGAAACGACTTCCTGACACTTAAATCTCTACTCGATGTTAACAAATTTCTCTTCTTCAGAAACATTTCCTTGCCATTGCCAGTCTACATTTTATATCATCTCTACTTCGACCATCATCAGTTATTTTGCTCCCCAAATAGCAAAACTCATTTACTACTTTAAGTGTCTCATTTCCTAATCTAATTCCCTCAGCGTGGTGTCACCGCCAGACACCACACTTGCTAGGTGGTAGCTTTAAATCGGCCGCGGTCCATTAGTACATGTCGGACCCGCGTGTCGCCACTGTCAGTGATCGCAGACCGAGCGCCACCACACGGCAGGTCTCGAGAGACTTACTAGCACTCGCCCCAGTTGTACGGACGACTTTGCTAGCGACTACACGGACGAAGACTCGCTCATTTGCAGAGCAGCTAGTTAGAATAGCCTTCAGCTAAGTCCATGGCTACGACCTAGCAAGGCCCCATTAGCATTACATTGCAGTTATCTAGAGAGAGTCTCACTTGTATCATCAAGAACGCTGTATACAAATGATGGATTTAAGTTAAGTATTCCAGCAGCTACGTACTTTTCTTTATAGCATTCATTACGTATCCTGTTTCAGACCTCACGCCGCCCTGCGTGAGTTAGCGCGTGCATCTTGGCCGCCTCTTTCTATTAGTGTACGTAGTGTTGGCAAGTCTGCCGACACTACACTCAGCATCACCCAACATAATTCGACTACATTCCATTGTCCTTGTTTTGCTTTTGTTGATGTTCATCTTATATCCTCCTTTCAAGACACTGTCCATTCCGTTCAACTGTTCTTCCAAGTCCTTTGTTGTCTCTGACAGAATTACAATGTCACCAGAGAATCTCAAAGATTTTATTTCTTCTCCATGGGTTTTAATACCTACTCCGAATTTTTCTTTTGTTTTCTTTACTGCTTGCTCAATATACACATTGAATAACATCGGGGAGAGGCTACAACCCTGTCTCACTCCCTTTCCAATCACTGTTTCCCTCTCATGTCCCTCGACTCTTATAACTGCCATCTGGTTTCTGTACAAATTGTAAATAGCCTTTCGCTCCCAGTATTTCACTCCTGCCACCTTGAGAATTTGAAAGAGAGTATTCCAGTCAACATTGTCAAAAGCTTTCTCTATGTCTAAAAATGCTAGAAACGTAGGTTTGCCTTTCCTTAATCTTTTTTCTAAGATAACTCGTAGGGTCAGTATTGCCTAACGTGTTCCAATATTTCTACGGAATACAAACTGATCTTCCCCGAGGTCGGCTTCTACCAGTTTTTCCATTCGTCTGTAAAGAATTCGCAATAGTATTTTGCAGCTGTGACTTATTAAACTAATAGTTCGGTAATTTTCACGTCTGTCAACACCTACTTTCTTTGGGATTGGAATTATTATATTCTTCTGGAAGTCTGAGGGTATTTCGCCTGTCTCATACATCTTGCTCACCACATGGTAGAGTTTTGTCAGGACTGGCTTTCCCAAGGCTGGTAGTAGTTCTAATGGAATGTTGTCTTCTCCCGGGGCATTGTTTCGACTCAGGTCTTTTAGTGCTCTGTCAAACTCTTCACGTAGTATCATACCTCCTATTTCATCTTCATCTACATCCTCTTCCATTTCCATAATATTGTCCTCAAGTACATCGCCCTTGTATAGACCCTCCATATAGTCCTTCCACCTTTCTGCTTTCCCTTCTTTGCTTAGAACTGGGTTTCCATCTGAGCTCTTGATATTCATACAAGTGGTTCTCTATTCTCCAAAGGTCTCTTTAATTTCCCTGTAGGCAGTATCTATCTTACCCCCAGTGAGATAAGCCTCTACATCCTTACATTTAATCTCTAGCCATTCCTGCTCAGCCATTTTGCACTTCCTGTCGATCTTAGTTTTGAGACGTTTGTATTCCTTTTTGCCTGCTTCATTTACTGCATTTTCTCCTTTCGTCAACTAAATTCTATATTTCTTCTGTTACCCATGGAGTTCTACTAGCCCTCATCTTTTTACCTACTTTATCCTCTGCTACCTTCACTACTTCATCCCTCAAAGCTACCCATTCTTCTTCTACTGTATTTCTTTACCCCATTCCTGTCAAATGTTCCCTTATGGTCTCCCTGAAACTCTGTACAACCTCTGGTTTAGTCAGTTTATCCAGGTCTCATCTCCTTAAATTCCCACCTTTTTGCAGTTTCTTCAGTTTTAATCTACAGTTCATAACCAATAGATTGTAACATAAGGTGGCCTTCTAGAGATACTAGAAGGCCGTCTTATGTTGAGTAATGTCGGAGTGTTCTAGGAAAATGAATGTATACAGTAGCAATGTAGACTCGTGGTCATCTGGTGGAGTTGTTTATAGAATTATTTAAATGATACAAACTCAATATAGACTCGTTGTAGGTATTTTCATTCCGTGCCCTAGCGGAAGAGCGCTCGGTGGAAGAGGGGTAGAAAGGAAGCGCGATGGCGGTGTGCAGGAACCAGGAGCGTCGAGAGCGCAGGCATATGATGGTAGGCTATAGAGTGTTGTCAACTGTTTGTCCAGTACTCCACAGGCTTCATGAAACAAAGTCAGATTCCACCATCAGTGTTTAATAAAGACTCCTTCATGCATTGCCACCAACCCCATGTTCTGAACTGTTCTGATGTCCAGACGCACTTTCTGGTTTTATGCAAAGCATTGGTCATGATACGCTTTACTGGGGACTCGCTTTATGTATACTGTCTATAAGTTGGCACTATACGCCCTATCTGCTGGCTCAACATATACTAGTATTCAAAGCATTTAATCCTAAACAAACAACACTGCACGAGAGATCAGAAGTATCTCTTAAATACACATTTATACTAAAATGACCCAACACGCACTGCCAAAGTGTCCATATATGGCATACACGTAAAGTATTGCTGCCATAGCAGAAAGTTTTGAAGTTAAATAATGCACATGCCGTTACAATAATCAAATCATAGTTGAGTCTTTTTCCCTTGGCTACCTCGCACGCGCTGGCGACTCTTGAATTCTCGCGCTATTAAATTCGTCACACGCGTGTTTATTCCGTGATAGTGTTTGTGAAGAGTGCACTACCTGCAGGTTCAAAGAATTATAGTGTCCAAGGGATTCGCAGTACATCAGTACGATACCCGCTCGAGGCCAGGCAGGGGTGAGCAAACACCACTATTTTACACATTCTTGTGTTCCATGTTTATAGACCTCACACGGAGGTGAGAAAGTTTTGCTTCGCCAAAGCGTTTGCGAGTTTCTTCATTTCACAGTGTCTATGCATCATTGTTCGTCACACGACTGTGTATGAATAACTTGTGCACGAGAACTGAGCGTAATATTTGTACTACAGTCCCAGGATCGTGACAACAGCCTTTTTAAGATACTTTTTCGTAAGGGTGTACTTTCCAATCAATTACAATTGATCAGTTAACAATTAATTAGTGATTCTTAAATACAAAGCGTAAGTAAAAGTCGGCTGTATTTTCCATATTTGGAATTTATCAGTTAATCGGACACCTGCCAATGGTCCCAGGTCTAGCAGATCAGACAATAGAGATAAAAGATTGGGACATCAAGCCCCTTAGACCCGAACATGACGGAAACCAAAACAAAACGACCAAAGCCAGGAAAACAATAAGGCTCGCGAACGGGAATGCCAACGCGGCAGAACGTCAGAAGCTAACCTTACATGACGCACTTTAAACATCTACCCAATAAATTAGTTCCGCAAGTTCGAAGCATAGACAAAACAGACGTACGTACATACAACTCAAAGCATAAATACAAATACACTTGAGAAAAACATATCATGCAATACATTACAGAAACCACAAAAATGATAGAATTTAAAATTAGTTTACTAATTAGGCACTTACGAACCATTTCCACTGAAGCATTCAGTTCATGAATCTTAAAACTACCATATACAGTTTGGTTTGAGAGATCTGTGTCTCGCAAAAAGTTACTGAATAGCGACTAGTGCTAAGTCCATGTTTGCTGCTATTAGTAGTATATGTAATGACTGGTTATGAATGTTCTTATTAGACGCGCTGTAGGCGTATAAGTCATCCTCACACAGGTAATTATAGTGAAATTTCACTCACTAATGACACACTTAACGAAAGGAACCACATCCTCAATGAAGAAATTCTAGATTATGATTTACATTACATAAAAGAACACATTAGGCAAACTACAAGATAAAAACTATTAGCTTGAATTCACTTACCTTGCTAAAATTTGTAGTGCAGAAGGGACTATCTGGTTTTTTAGAGGACACAATCCGCAAAACATGAATCAGCGTTATAATACAGCAAATGGTTACCATAAAATCTGGCATCAAAGTGAATAGGTTACTACTTGCACTTGCCTCATACGTACTCAGTATTTCAACCGACAAGCTCTATCATTCATGCATTATTTGACGAAATATCAAGTTATTTTACACTGACAGTCGGCCGGACTGATGACCTCACAAGTTAAGTCCCATAGTGCTCAGAGCCATTATTTTACACCGACATATTTACATATACAAAGCATAAGATAAAAATACGTCAAAATAAAAGTACAGATATAGCCATATACAACAATAAAAAGAAAATTCTACAATATTAATGTGATAGACGTAGCCGTTGATAATGCTAGGCTTTTTAGACAAAACACGCACACACGTCGCCAATAAGTGCATAAGTTCATTCTTTTGCTGTACCTCAAGGCATTCAAATTCCTGAACGTTGGTGCAAATTTTGTTTACTTCGAGTAGATCATCATTCGCATTGACTGACACTCGTATTGTAGTTTTGGTTGGTTCAAATGGCTCTGAGCACTATGGGACTTAACTACTGAGGTCATCAGCCCTCTAGAGCTTACAAGTACTTAAACCTAACTAACCTAAGGACATCACACACATCCACGCCCGAGGCAGGATTCGAACCTGCGACCGTATCGGTCGCGCGGTTCCAGACTGTAGCGCGTAGAACCGCTCGGCCACCTCGGCCGACGTAATTTTGGTAATAAATGGAAATGTCGTGTGGCTAGGGCCTCCCGTCGGGTAGACCGTTCACCTGGTGCAGGTCTTTCGATTTGACGCCACTTCGGCGACCTGCGTGTCGATGGGGATGAAATGATGATGATTAGGACAACACAACACCCAGTCCCTGAGCGGAGAAAATTTCCGACCCAGCCGGGAATCGAACCCGGGCCCTTAGGATTGACAGTCTGTCACGCTGACCACTCAGCTACCGGGGCGGACTCGTAATTTTGGTAAAATGACTGTCTGCCCCCAGTACATTTAAGCCAACTAACTTGACTGACAGAATCTGTCATAATCTGCCCTGACGTTCCTTAGTACGAATTAATTTTAATTTCACTTCCTTCTCATAAACGAGTAGGGTGCATTTTCCGTCTTGGAGGCTGACGCACGCAATTCTCCGTCTTAGGAACTCCAGCCCTACCAAGCAACGTACGATCAGACCCTTAACCACCAAAAGCACTTAACAGCTCCGCTCTCAAATGTTATTAAAACCAGTAGCTGCTCCTCCACTCTTTGCGTGCGGGCGCCAGTAGATCCCGAAACAAAACAATTCTGTAGCGTCAGTGTCGAAATCTTAGTTCTTTCCAAATGAATGGTTATCACGCTCATTCTAGCTCCGGTGTCAGCACTATGGTGACCGGAATCTCACTACACCATTCACTGCCACCTGTACCGTATATTCTTAGACTTTTATACATGATATCGGATTACTACGCACTTCAACACGGATATCTTCATTATCATTATAACGAAGCATGTTCCTGGGATTACAAGAACTGTTGCCCTATTAATTCCCACGGCCACTATCAAAGGAGGACGATGAGACCGCATTTAGTTTGACGCATTCTTCGTTTGTGGAGACTGCTCATCCACACAATCCACAATCTGTATTGTGTCATTTCGCGGGGTTTGTGAACGTCCTGTTGGCAGTCTCAGCCCGGAAACAAATTGAGTCCAGCCGTGATTTCCGTTCGGTGGATTATTATTGTGTGAACAGTTTTGTCTCCACCGGTTACTATGGGTCTGCCCCGATGACCACTGCCTTGCATGCGATTCATTCCTACCACACTACCGAGCGAGGTGGAGCAGTGGTTAGCACACTGGACTCGCTTTCGGGAGGACGACGGTTCAATCCCGTCTCCAGCCATCCTGATTTAGGTTTTCCGTGATTTCCCTAAATCGATTCAGGCAAATGCCGGGATGGTTCCTTTGAAAGGGCACGGCCGATTTCCTTCCCCATCCTTCCCTAACCCGAGCTTGCGCTCCGTCTCTCAAAATGGTTCAAATGGCTCTGAGCACTATGGGACTCAACTGCTGAGGTCAGTAGTCCCCTAGAACTTAGAACTAGTTAAACCTAACTAACCT
Source organism: Schistocerca serialis cubense (assembly GCF_023864345.2). Lineage (NCBI taxonomy): Eukaryota > Metazoa > Arthropoda > Insecta > Orthoptera > Acrididae > Schistocerca > Schistocerca serialis. The sequence goes on from NC_064641.1 coordinate 776,306,731, forward strand.
AAGGACATCACAAACATCCATGCCCGAGGCAGGATTCGAACCTGCGACCGTAGCGGTCTTGCGGTTCCAGACTGCAGCGCCTTTAACCGCACGGCCACTTCGGCCGGCCGCTCCGTCTCTAATGACCTCGTTGTCGACGGGACGTTAAACACCACTAACCTAACCTACCACACTGACAGCCTGGGTGGAACCTATTATTCCGGTTTCTACGCTGGAATTCGGTGTCGTTATGTGCCTGTTTCTTTTTTTTTTTCAGTTCGTGTTTTGCTGTGCTTCTGGCGTTGGAGGGTCGCACAGTTGCGAGCAGTGCAGCTGTGGCCATTGTTGTTACGGCTGCAGGAAAGCACTGTTGGCGCGCCACTGTTTCCGTTCGTGTGTCGCTTGTCGTCATAGATTAAACCAAACATCGACGACAGACAGGAAAGTCTCAGTGTTATCTTCTGACGCGTGAATTAACTTTTCACGTTCGTCCACCGGTAATTTGCCCTATAGTACGCTGAGCACATCCTTGGGTGCGGTGGGATTACCCATTATCGTGACTTATTAATGTACCGCTCGAAATATTTTCCAAGGCTCCCTTGCTTAGGGTGGTACATTTCAGAATTAAAAACTTCCCGTCACAGGCAGGCTTGGATATGCGGTGACCAATACTTGGCCAAGTACGCCTGCACAAACTGATCGTATTTAGAACATTATTCGGCGGTTGCTGCGGCCCACAGTGCAGATTCGCCTCGCAGGCAAGCTGTTGTGAATTATATTTTCTGGCGATCTGTCCATGATGTGTGCAACGCTCCTCTAAGACTTCTTACACTACTGGCCATTAAAATTGCTACACCACGAAGATGACGTGCTACAGACGCGAAATTTAACCGACAGGAAGAAGATGCTGTGATATTCAAATGATAAGCTTTTCAGAGCATTCATACAAGGTTGGCGCCGGTGGCGACACCTCCAACGCGCTGCCATGAAAAAAGCTTCCAACCGAATTCTCATACACAAACAGCAGTTGACCGGCGTTTCCTCGTGAAACATTGTTGTGATGCCTCGTGTAAGGAGGAGAAATGGGTACCATCACGTTTCCGACTTTGATAAAGGTCGGATTGTAGCCTATCGCGATTGCGGTTTATCGTAACGCGACATTACTGCTCGCATTGGTCGAAATCCAATGACTGTTAGCAGAATATGGAATCCTTGGGTTCAGGAGGGTAATACGGAACGCCGTGCTGGATCCCAACGGCCTCGTATCACTAGCAGTCGAGATGACAGACATCTTATCCGCATGGCTGTAACGGATCGTGCAGCCACGTCTCGATCTCTGAGTCAACAGATGGGCACATCTGCAAGACAACAACTATCTGCACGAACAGTTCGACGACGTTTGCAGCAGCATGGACTATCAGCTCGGAGACCATGGCTGCGGTTACCCTTGACGCTGCATCACAGACAGGAGGGCCTGCGATGGTGTACTCAACGACGAACCTGGGCGCACGAATGGCAAAACGTCATTTTTTCGGATGAATCCAGGTTCTGTTTACAGCATCACGATGGTCGCATCCGTGGTTGGCGACATCGCGGTGAACGCACACTGGAAGCGTGTATTCGTCATCGCCATACTGGCGTATCACCCGGCGTGATGGCATGGGGTGCCATTGGTTACACGTCTCGGTCACCTCTTGTTCGCATTGACGGCACTTTGAACAGTGGACGTTACATTTCAGATGTGTTACGACCCGTGGCTCTACCCTTCAGTTGAGCCCTGTGAAACCCTACATTTCAGCGGGATAATGCACGATCGCTTGTTGCAGGTCCTGTACGGGCCTTTCTGGATTCAGAAAATGTTCGCCTGCTGCCCTGGCCAGCTCATTCTTCAGATCTCTCACCAATTGAATACATTTGGTCAATGGTGGCCGAGCAACTGGCTCGTCACAATACGCCAGTCACTACTCATGATGAACTGTGGTATCATGTTGAAGCTGCTTGGGCAGCTGTATCTGTACTCGCCATCCAAGTTCTGTTTGACTCAATGCCTAGGCGTATCAAGGCCGTTATTACAGCCAGAGGTGGTTGTTCTGGGTACTGATTTCTCAAGATCTAGGCACACAAATTGCATGAAAATGTAATCACATGTCAGTTGTAGTATAACATATTTGTCGAATTAACACCCGTTTAGCATCTACATTTCTTCTTGGTGTAGCAATTTTAGTGGCCAGTAGTGTATAAACCCAACGGGCGTGGGAATTTCTTTTCAGGAATGAAAATCTGAAATTGGCGATGCTTCAGTAATCCTTCCAACAACACCGCGGTTAAAGTCGTTGCCGCCGCCACGGGTTCCAGTGGGGAATTCCCATACAGACTATAAGTTTCAGTATGTTGTGGTAATGTTACATTGTTTCCTCCCGCACCCTGCGAATTATCATGCAAAAACGGTGGTTCAGATATTATTACGTGCGGCGACTCGTATCTGTCGGGCTTGCCGCTTTAAGTCATCGCACAGCTCTCTGAGTGTCTTCCAACTCTTTTACATCTTCAGACAACCTTTAACTTGAACAGAAATTTCACGGTATGCCTCTGTGAAGTCGTAGTCTCGGTTCTGATCTGCGTGAGTTCTGCATGTAATTGACCGTTCAAATCTGTCACCATAGTCTCAAATTTCTCATTCATATTTTTGGAGAAGTCTTGAAATTTCGAATCTAATTCAGTGCTCTGCTCACTAAATTTTAAATTCATTACTTGAGTCTTCTGATATGTTATCAAATTTCTCTTGAGTGTTTCTGGTTCAAATTTTACGTTTCTTAACACCTTTGTCAAGTCGGCACTTTGTTATGCAGTAACCTCAGTCAACGTATTAGCTAGCTTTTTGTATATGGCATTGAATGATGCAATCGGTTGCTCAGTTGCTACACTCGTTCTCGGTGGCATCTCCTCTGACGCAAATAGGTTGGAAAATTTACGACTCCGGATTCCGAAATGTCCTTCTCGGAATCCGTGCGCGCTGTTATTGGATCGGCAGCAATGCCGCTAGCGACATGCGTTTGTCTTATGCTGGTATTCATGTTGGAAAATTTGCGGTATTGCGGCATTTACAGTAGATATGACTATAAAATTGATATTAAAAAAAAGTAATGAAACTGAACTTCATAATGACAAAGTACTGATGTGTTAATAATATGCGCAGCTGCAACAATGTTAAACTTCAAAGGTAAGACGGATGCCTGAAGGCAGGCCAAAACATTTGGAAAAGACGTATGCCATCTTGTCGTGGCACAACGCAAAGGCAGACATGTATGACAACTTATGGCAACAATGAAAATTGACTTTGTAACGAAAATTAACACTTATTATACAACTGCTTGAAAAAATATGCCAAAACATGAGCTATTGAGCAACTACTTAAAGCCGTCAAACATGTAAAACAGGCTAGGTGCGTAGATGTCCCTTACCTTTTCCACAGATGTGTTGTACAGCTTCGTAATTGTGAGAGCCCAGAATTTTGCAATACTCGTTTTCCTTACCTTGCCGGCCAAGCAGCTTCTCATCAATAGTATGTTTCTTTTCAGTTTCAATAATTTTTCACCACTTCGGCTCTCGAAATATGGTATGTGAAACACAGAACACAGCACAGATTAGAACAACAGAAATTTTGTCTCGCTCAAGCTTGGAGCCAGAATCGCGTTTACTACCCTTAAATGGATTCAAAAACAATAATTTCAATGATTTAATATCAGTTTTAAAGAAATTGGTAGATGCCACTAGATGGTGATTGCACTTATTGTCACCCGCAATACGTACGGCTCACTGCGGTAATACAGGCAATGCTTCGTACAAAGTTCGGCGTGAAGATGAGAAATTAAGCACCATCAAAAACTCTTGTCCAACTGGTGTTGACCGAGCGAGGTGGCGCAGTGGTTAGCACACTGGACTCGCATTCGGGAGGACGACGGTTCAATCTCGCGTCCGGCCATCCTGATTAAGGTTTTCCGTGGTTTCCCTAAATCGCTCCAGGCAAATGCCAGGATGGTTCCTTTGAAAGGGCACGCCGACTTCCTTCCTCATCCTTCCCTAATCCGATGAGACCGATGACCTCGCTGTCTGGCCTCCTTCCCCAAACAACCCAACCCAACTAACCAACTGGTGTTGACCGCACAACGACTTCATAGTTAGTAGACAAATGACCGAATCATTCTTTGCAGAGTTTGCATTAAACTCATGCAAGATACGAATAAAATGCCCAAGTATCTCAGGGACGTGTAGCGTAAGACGCAATGAAAAGTAATGACAGAACACGAAAAGTGTTAGGTCATTAACGACCACGAACAATGTGCCATCGACGCCTCTGTTCCAGCCGCGATCCTCTAAAAACACATCATACAAATTAAAAATCACATAAAAGTGTCACGGTTTTTGTTAGAAATTAAGGGCAGAATAACTAACTTCATACTATATTAAAAATATAACCTATCATTTACATAATAATCTTTACAATGAGCCCAGCAGAATGCTACGAGGCAGCGAAAGACCAAACTTACAAGAGATAACAAAACATCCGAAGTACAAGAGGACGATTGTTCACACCCGCGTCAAGCCATCCTGTTTTAGATTTTCCATGATTTCCCTAATTCGCTTCAGACAAATGCCGGTATGGTTGCTTTCAAAGGGCACGGCCGACTTCCTCCCCTTTTTAATTTGATCGGACCGATGTCTCGGTGTATGGTCCCCTCCCCAAATCAACCAACCAATCTCCTCCCCTCACTGTCTCACCTTGACCCTTGTTTATTGTTATTGCAAACGAAATGTTGACTGGAAACTGAAGTCACTTAGAATGTTAGAATGAATGAGTAAACCTGTTGGGATCAGTGGTTGCAGGGTACGACAGAGACATCTCCAGCTGCTGGATTTGGGAGGATAGTGACTTCAATGATAGTATTTTGCAGAGTTTTCATCTGCGAATGCATACGATTACAAACTTCCGAAAGATAAAATTTGAAGTAAATCAGTCTGTAACTTTTCGAACTTTTTGTTATAAACGTTTTCTCTTTACATATTACATAAACCATTATACACCATATATATGAAAAAATATGTATCACATGTCCTCCACTTGAATGTTTATTAGAGTATCATGTAAAAGTCTGAAGCAAATCGGTCAAGATCTTTTCACTATTTTTGCTTACATATAAACTACTAAATGCTGTGCAAACATGAAATCATTTGTTATCTTTTAAATGTCATCTTATGTAAAATGTTTCTTTAGTGACGTGAAGTAATTTCATGTACACACACTCACTCACACAAACACACATTATACAGGGTGTTTCACTAAATGTGTTTGCTTCTAGAAGTTACGAAGTAATAGGTGACGGAAATATTTATTGCGGTAGGTTACCACAAGAAACGTTACACTGTCTGCGGAGTTATGAACACAGTTTGTTGTGTTATTATCCAAAGAGTTATAGCAAAAAGATAGAATTTTTTAAATGGAACTATAGTTGTTTCTATCGTGCACTGGAATCAGTAACACCAGCTGTGTATACATCAGTTTAAAGTACATTCCTGTCACCTTTAGTTTGGGAGCTACAACAATTCAAAGTTTCAGGGGCAGATACCACACGCTGTACATAATTTAACGTTGCGAGTATATTTTAGACATTCCTTTACTAATTTTAATATTCACACAATGTGATGAGTCTGTAGTTTTCTTTTTACGGTGTAGGTTCGACTGATGATGCGGCATGAATCCGCGAAACCGGTCGTTTTTTAATAAACAACAATTTTACCAGCTGTAAGCGGAGGTCTTCCCTACATCATTTCCGAAATGTGTCACAATGACGTTGTGAAACTTCCTTTTTGAGACATGTTTTGTGGCGGTGTTCGTAGCGACAAGCAATTCGCTGTAGAAACGGCTTACGAAGTCACCGCCACACTTTTAATAGCGGGCCGACCGGTCCGCTGGAACAGTGAACAGAAAGATGAAAACTCAAACACTCTGATTAAATAAAAGTCGGTACTTATCTTTATTAACGTAGATACAGTAACACAGTAGTGAATTCCGTGTCTACAGAAATCTGTCTAGTTCGAGTCGGAGCGGCTAGGTCAGCGTCGGCTGACGACACACAACAACTCTGTTGCGATGAACACACGACTGACTAGCAAGTACACAATTCGGTGGCGAGTATACAACTGAGCGGCGAATACAGAACTGTCCTAGCGCTCGTGACTCCAGCGCTTAAGAAGCCAGAAGCCAGCGGTGGCGCGCGCAGACTTGCGGCGATTTCCTGTATCGCTGGCGCTGCTTATGCGGACGGCGTCCGGACATTGATGCTGCCAACCTTTTGGCAGCGGGCTCGGGTGGCATTACTGGCTAGGATATAACAACATGGAATACTAAATTTCTAATGGCTCGAGCAAATCAAATTCCTAAATAAAACAATAACTGTAATATATAGTTTTGAAGCCAGTTTTATCATAAATAAATCTCCATACGCTAAAAGATTCCTTGTTGATATGTGAACTGTTATTCATAACATTAAAGTAACTTTAACCAAAGATATTTGTTGCAAAGACCATATATTTCCGATTATACAGTTATCGGTATCTCTGGCAAACAATATGAGCGACAAAAAATATTATTGTTGTTTGATCCCTGTTCGATGAAGAACGGTGATATACAAAACAATAAGCCCCTTAATACTTACACATTGTCCTTGCGTAGGCTAACTACAAACGAAACGTAAGCTATCTACCGGCCGAAAACAATAAACAGACGCCTCCGTAGCAGTATGAGATAGATCGTCTGGAATTGTTGCTTTACACAGTCCAATGCGAATTTCCTCGTGATTTCCTTTCAAACATCTCCGCCCCTTTCCATTGTAGTGTTCTCGCAATCTTTCTCTTTTTCTTCTCCTTCTTCTTTTTCATAATAATAATAATTATTATTATTAATACCTATTATTATTTTCTCGTCCCTTCGGCCCTCCATCTTTCCCTTTTCTTTCTCCCTTCCTCATTATTTTTGCCCGTCAGAAAACTGCGCCCAGATCATAATCACGGACAGCAGTAGCGTAGTTACGTTAATATCGAAGAGTAACATTTTCTGTGCCAGAAGCCTAAAATTTGTTATCAGAAAGCACATGTGTTCTTTACCATCTACCTCTTCACATCATATCCATTCCTCAACAGCAACTGTTCTGTTGCAAATACTCCCCACATCTCAACCACAAAAACCACTCCACGTTTCTTCTCGCAGACCATCCCTTCCCATTACCGGTCGTTCCCATTGTAGTGCAATAAAGTGTGTCCTCAGTTTTCTCAGAATTTCTTTTAAAACACTGTCAGTGTTTAGCCAACAGTCCTGTAGTCTCAGCAATACTCCACGTCTTCCAAGCCAAAATGTTAGCATCTGCAAATACTTCAAGGCTACCACAATCTACTTGGTTGCCCCATACAACAGCCAAGGTCAACAATATAATTGTTTTATCTTTTTTAATGTTGAAAACTATTTGCATTAGAAACTTCATAGACGATTAATACCGTGTGACGGACCAGGACACGACTCTGGGACCTTTGCTTTCTGCAGGCAAGTACTCAACCAGCTGAGCTACCCAGGCACAACTCATGACGAATCTTCACAGCTGTACTCCCACCTCCTACCTTCCAACATCCACAGAATTTCTTCTGTATACCTTACGGGATTAGCTCTTCTACACGTATTAGCTTAGGTGCTTGTGGCTAAAGAGCAGCATGTTTAGAGCTGCATTCTACCAAAACTGCGATCTGGTAGCTTTGGACACTGTGTAAATGATGTAGTAAATGATAGGATTACCTATAGTACCGGTAGCATTAGTAGGGATTGGTTGTTTGTTTCCCACATAACCAGAACAGCACATCATTCAGTGTTAGTTCATTACGTATTTTATACCGTATATATATTGTTCTCAATAGAATGTAATTAATTATGATCAGATGCAAGAGATTCCTGTTATTATTCATAAATGCAAGATTTGTGTATGACTAATAGAAACACGTTTTATATCAGTTCCACGAAGTAGTGAAGCGATGTTTGATATATCTGCTGCGTTTTTATTATTTTACCTTTTTGGTGATGAAATTGCATTTTCTAGTGCTATAGTACAAATCTGTATTTTTATTTTTCTACAACATCCTTCTGTTTCACGTTACACATCAACAATACTCGAATAAAACCTGATAATTTCAGTTTTACTATAAATACTATTTATTCTTAAGTAACACATGAGGGAGTAATTATGTAGAACAAAAATATTGCGTAGAGTACCCGGCCCTTTTTATATCCTCGCTCAGTTTCCAGATGGTTCACCGCATCCGTTTTTACGAAAATCTAGTTAGACACTCATCACATACATAAAGAAAGCGATCGTTATGAGGTAATGCCCATAGGTATGAACACACCTAACGTACAGATGAAGGGGGTAGGACTTTAACTGACCAAAAAGCAGCACTCCGTCATCAGGCCACGAGTGGCCTACCGGGACCATCCGACCGCCGTGTCGTCCTCAACGGAGGATGTGGATAGGAGGGATCGTGGGCTCAGCACACCGCTCTCCCGGTCGTTCTAATGGTTTTCTTGACCGGAGCCGCTACCATTCGGTCTAGGGGTAGCGTCTTTGATTCATGATCAAAAATGTCTTCGGTCCCGGGTTCGATCCCCGCCACTGCCTAAATTTTGATAAATAATCAGCATTGGCGGCGAAAGACTTCCGACATAAGAAGTCAGCCTCATTCTGCCAACGGCCTTGTCAAAGAGGGCGGAGGAGCCGATAGAGGTTCAGGGCACTCTCTTGTCTTAGGGGTGGGAAATTGCCCCTAAAGGCGGAAGAATCAGCAATGATCAACGACATGAGGATGCAGAAGGCAATGGAAACCACTGCATTAAAGAAACGTAACGCGTATCCACAGGACATGTGGCCTGTAAATGCAGAAGTGTCATGATGATCTCTCCATTGGCAAAAGATTCTGGAATAGTCCCCCATTCGGATCTCCGGTAGGGGACTGCCAAGGGGGAGGTTACCATGAGAAAAGGATTGAATAATCAACGAAAGGATAACGTTCTACGAGTTGGGGTGTGGAATGTCAGAAGCTTGAACGTGGTAGGGAAACTAGAAAATCTGAAAAGGGAAATACAAAGGCTCAATCTAGATATAGTAGGGGTCAGTGAAGTGGAGGGATGGTCAGATGAGTATCGGGTAATATCAACAGCAGCAGAAAATGGTATAACATGTGTAGGATCCGTTATGAATAGGAAGGTAGGGCAGAGGGTGTGTTACTGTGAACAGTTCAGTGACCGGGTTGTTCTAATCAGAATTGACAGCAGACCAACACCGACAACGATAGTTCAGGTATGCATGCCGACGTCGCAAGCTGAAGATGAACAGATAGAGAAAGTGTATGAGGATATTGAAAGGGTAATGCAGTATGTAAAGGGGGACGAAAATCTAATAGTCATGGGCGACTGGAATGCAGTTGTAGGGGAAGGAGTAGAAGAAAAGGTTACAGGAGAATATGGGTTTGGGACAAGGAATGAAAGAGGAGAAAGACTAATTGAGTTCTGTAACAAATTTCAGCTAGTAGTAGCGAATACCCTGTTCAAGAATCACAAGAGGAGGAGGTATACTTGGAAAAGGCCGGGAGATACGGGAAGATTTCCATTAGAATACATCATGGTCAGACAGAGATTCCGGAATCAGATACTGGATTGTAAGGCGTACCCGGGAGCAGATATAGACTCAGATCACAATATAGTAGTGATGAAGAGTAGGCTAAAGTTCAAGACATTAGTCAGGAAGAATCAATACGTAAAGAAGTGGGATACGGAAGTACTAAGGAATGACGAGATACGTTTGAAGTTCTCTAACGCTACAGATACAGCAATAAGGAATAGCGCAGTAGGCAGTACAGTTGAAGAGGAATGGACATCTCTAAAAAGGGCCATCACAGAAGTTCGGAAGGAAAACGAAGGTACAAAGAAGGTAGCTGCGAAGAAACCATGGGTAACAGAAGAAATACTTCAGTTGATTGATGAAAGGAGGAAGTACAAACATGTTCTGGGAAAATCAGGAATACAGAAATACAAGTCGCTGAGGAATGAAATAAATAGAAAGTGCAGGGAAGCTAAGACGAAATGGCTGCAGGAAAAATGTGAAGACATCGAAAAAGATACGATTGTCGGAAGGACGGACTCAGCATACAGGAAAGTCAAAACAACCTTTGGTGACATTAAAAGCAACGGTGGTAACATTTAGAGTGCAACGGGAATTCCACTGTTAAATGCAGAAGAGAGAGCAGATGGCTGGAAAGAATACATTGAAAGCCTCTATGAGGGTGAAGATTTGTCTGATGTGATAGAAGAAGAAACAGGAGTCGATTTAGAAGAGATAGGGGATCCAGTATTAGAATCGGAATTTAAAAGAGCTTTGGAGGACTTACGGTCAAATAAGGCAGAGGGGATAGATAACATTCCATCAGAATTTCTAAAATCATTGGGGGAAGTGGCAACAAAACGACTATTCACGTTGGTGGGTAGAATATATGAGTCTGGCGATATACCATCTGACTTTCGGAAAAGCATCATCCACACAATTCCGAAGACGGCAAGAGCTGACAAGTGCGAGAATTATCGCACAATCAGCTTCACAGCTCATGCATCGAAGCTGCTAACAAGAATAATATACAGAAGAATGGAAAAGAAAATTGAGAATGCGCTAGGTGACGATCAGTTTGGCTTTAGGAAAAGTAAAGGGACGAGAGAGGCAATTCTGACGTTACGGCTAATAATGGAAGCAAGGCTAAAGAAAAATCAAGACACTTTCATAGGATTTGTCGACCTGGAAAAAGCTTTCGACAATATAAAATGGTGCAAGCTGTTCGAGATTCTGAAAAAAGTAGGGGTAAGCTATAGGGAGAGACGGGTCATATACAATATGTACAACAACCAAGAGGGAATAATAAGAGTGGATGATCAAGAACGAAGTGCTCGTATTAAGAAGGGTGTAAGACAAGGCTGTAGCCATTCGCCCCTACTCTTCAATCTGTACATCGAGGAAACAATGATGGAAATAAAAGAAAGGTTCAGGAGTGGAATTAAAATACAAGGTGAAAGGATATCAATGATACGATTCGCTGATGACATTGCTATCCTGAGTGAAAGTGAAGAAGATTTAAATGGTCTGCTGAACGGAATGAACAGTCTAATGAGTACACAGTATGGTTTGAGAGTAAATCGGAGAAAGACGAAGGTAATGAGAAGTAGTAGAAACGAGAACAGCGAGAAACTTAACATCAGGATCGATGGTCACGAAGTCAATGAAGTTAAGGAATTCTGCTACCCAGGCAGTAAAATAACCAATGACGGACGGAGCAAGGAGGACATCAAAAGCAGACTCGCTATGGCAAAAAAGGCATTTCTGGCCAAGAGAAGTCTACTAATATCAAATACCGGCCTTAATTTGAGGAAGAAATTTCTGAGGATGTACGTCTGGAGTACAGCATTGTATGGTAGTGAAACATGGACTGTGGGAAAATCGGAACAGAAGAGAATCGAAGCATTTGAGAATGTTGAAAATTAGGTGGACTGATAAGGTAAGGAATGAGGAGGTTCTACGCAGAATCGGAGAGGAAAGGAATATGTGGAAAACACTGATAACGCGAAGGGACAGGATGATAGGACATCTGCTAAGACATGAGGGAATGACTTCCATGGTACTAGAGGGAGCTGTAGAGGGCAAAAACTGAAGAGGAAGACAGAGATTGGAATACGTCAAGCAAATAATTGAGGATGTAGGTTGCAACTGCTACTCTGAGATGAAGAGGTTAGTGCAGGAAAGGAATTAGTGGCGGGCCGCATCAAACCAGTCAATAGACTGATGACAAAAAAAAAAGATCCTCTATTGGCATCACGAGGCTCAGTGCACCCTGAAAAATGGCAACGCGGCCTGGATAGTCACCCATCCAAGTGCTGACCACGCCCGACAGCGGTTAACTTCGGTGATCTTATGGCAACCGGTGCATTCACTGCGGCAAGGCCTTTGTACTTAACTGACCAAATCTACTAGGAAAACTACCGTAATCTACGCTTACTTGGGTAGCCTACAGTAGATTTACAACTTTAAGCAGGCTGTAGCGCCTCCAGCTAACCGTCACTTGTGGTTAGCGAGGAAATAATGGAACAGTAAAGTAACGTGACCTGGTAGATTCAGACATGGTTTTACTGTTATTAATTCCCTAGAGCATATTTTTATTGACTATAGTGTGACTCTACAGGCTTAATATGGCTTAATCATTACATGTAAATAAAAAGGGAAAGTGTGTATAAGGGCTAGAGACGGAAATTAGTATATAACTGATAATACATTTATCCCACAGTGAGACAAGATGGTCAATACCTTCATGGAAAAATGTTTTCAGTTGCCTACGGAACCATGATTGTACCCAGTGGTGTGCTTCTTCATACAAAGCAAATCAATGGCCACAAATGGTTTTCTCTGAGGCTCCAAAAATACGGAAATGGCATGGAGAGAAATGAGGACTATATGGAGGATGTGTAAGGGCTTCCAGGAGAATTTTCTGCAACATAGTCGAAACAACATCGGCAATATGTGGGGGTTCACACCTTGCCATTACGATGAAGAAGTTTGGCTGGGATGCCCTTAGACATCCTCCATACAGTCGCGATTGCTCCTCATGTGATTTCCATATTTTTGGAACCCTGAAGAGAGACATTCACGGTTGTCGATTTGCTCTGGATGAAGTTGTGTACCACTGGGTACTACCTTGGTTCCATAGGCAACTGAAAATATTTGACAGTGAAGGCACTGACTATCTTGTCTCACAGTGGATAAATGTATTAACAGCTATGACGGTTATTTTTTAAATAATAAATACTTCCTTATTTTTTTGCATCTGTGCCATTTTCATTCTATGTGGCCCTTATACTATTCTATAACCACAGAAAATTTAATACAGAGTGTATGAGTCATTTGCAGAAATAAGCAAAACGAGACACGTTAATGATGACAGAGAGATGTTGAACTACGTTTGGGTGAGCACAAGAAGGGGAAAGTTTTGTGTTTTGCATAACAACATGAACATAAGAATTCCTATATTTACAAACTGAGTAATTTTAATTGTAACCTATGTTGTGAAAATTAAATTTCGTAACACAGAAGAACTGGTGAACTTCAAGGCACTCAAAGCTACAGTTTACTTACGCATGTGAATTACAAAGTCCAGGAAAAAAGGGAGGGAAATGAATGCGAGCAACGAACGGGCAGAGAGGTCCGCGTCGCGGGCGTAATCCCCCTGAAATAATAGCGGGCCACCCCCGGGGCGAGCAACAGAGGCGGCGGCGGCGGCGGCGGCGGCGGCGGCGGCGCTGCCGGCGGACAAGGCTCGCTGATTGGCTGCGCTCCCCTGAGAAATCCGACAGCCGCGCTCTGCCGGACGCCATTAGAGGCCCGGGGGAATCCCCGGCAGGGAGCGCCACGCTAAAAACCACAAAACCACTGCCTCCGGTGCGCGTGCCGACCTGCTGAAGCACCAACGAGCGCCGGTTCAGTAACGGACACCAGTGGTGAAAGGGATAGCTAGAGCCATTTAATACTAAAGCTCATTAACTACGAAACCGGAAGATAGCAAAATAATGTCCACCCTTACAAACAGTCATCAAATATTGCAATTACAATATGAAAGGATCGATTCTGTACAATTCGTTGTACAATAGTACTAAACTGTACAATTTATGAAATGAGCGATACTGGCAGGTAGTAAATTGAAGCAGTCCTTTGGATACGATGTACTCAGAGTTTGATTCAGCATCCTTTGATTTCAGCTCGAACAGTTCAGCCGAATTCTATGAGACGCTCGTTTCATTTGGTGTCTGGGGCGTAAGAAGACTTATCAGCATGTTACCAAAAACGCATTTTGATTACATTACGAGAAAAGGCATAATCAGATGAATATAACAAATAGACAATAACTTTGACTTTTTTCGTTTGTATCTTGTGGACGAGAATCACATACTAAAAGTCAGGTAGCAACATGGAAAAGATGAGTTAGGATCCAAAAAATGTGAAGGTATCAAAGAAGGACGAAAGGAAAAAAAGGGGTACCTTTACTCCATCTGAGCAATTGCGGAAAGTCTTCAACAATGAAACAGAATAACACGTCCATGATAGAGTAGCATGGAGAGCTGCATCAAACCAGTCTCAGAACTGAAGACCACAACAACACGTCAATAATCCTCAACTGACACGCGATTTATCTAGTTTATTTATAAAAATGGAATACGAGTAATATAAGCGGAAAATCATGAAAAGTAATTTCACCTCAAGTACGCCCTACAGCAGGCTTATACGTTTGTGTTGTTTGCAATTTATACAGAGTGGAGCAGAGGAAACGCATGATTTTTGAACCACTAGTACACAGCGACGAAAGGGGGTATTGACGTTGAATGAATGACTCCCCATACAATGAAGTTTCAGTCGCTATGGAGCGTTGAAGCATAGAGCATTGTTTGTTCGTTGTCGAGCAGTACTTTAGAAACAATGATTTCGTAGTTACAGTGCAACCAACGTCTTTTCCATCAAAATTTTAGAGTTGGACGTCATGGTGCAGTGCCTGATCTGTACTCCGATGGGTTGCAGCGTTTAGAAGTACTGAATCTGTGGTCAAAAAGAAACCACCTGGTCTTCCCCGTTCAATTCGTACTCCGGAAAAAGTAGACCGAGTGAGAACGTAGTTCTTGCTAGTCCGAAACGATCGGCTAGACGACAGGCTGTAGCGCCGGGTATGTCACGTCGTTCGCTTCACCGCATCTTACATGATGATCTTAAGTTTCACCGTACAAGATAATGATCGTCCAGCAGCTTAGTGAAGGGAATTTTATGCAGTGCAGAGAGTTTTGTCGCGTAATGGACGAAATATTTACAGAAGATGCAGATGCTACAGTCTTCATGAGTGATGAAGCACATTTTCATGTTAACAGTTACATCAATGTAAAAATTGTCGGTACTGGGCGCCGAAGAACCCACATGAATTACACCAAAGACCTCTCCACAGTTTAAAAGTCTGGTGCTGCATTTCAAAGGTGGGGATTGTTGGGCCCTATTTTTTTTTTTTTTAAGACGAAGGAACTGCAGTTACTGTGACATCAGCGCGCTACGTTAAAATGTTAAACAAGTTTCTTCGTCCAGAACTTGAAAGGCGTCAAGTGAACATGAGAGAAATATGGTTTCAGCAGGACGGTGGCACAGCTCACACGGCGAGAGCAGTCATGGAAGTGGTTTGACAAATGTTCCCAGGACATGTTATTTCGAGATATGGTGATGTATACTGGCCCCCTCGCTCATCTGATTTGTCGATATGCGACTTCTTTTTGTGGGGATATTTAAAATCAAAAGTCTACATGAACAAGCCTCGCACAATCGATGACCTGAAGAATTTCATTCGTCAGGAAATTGAAGCCGTGCCGAATGAAATGTTGGGGAGAGCCATGCGTGACTTTCAGGAGAGGATCCAAATTTGTATCCAGCAAGAAGGACGTCATCTCCAAGACATTATTTTTCGATCCTAATTAAAGTATATATATTTCAAAAATGCATTAAAAATATATCACTTAATGCTTGTTTTTATAATTTTTATCAAACCGTGTCCCAGTTATTCAATAGCGAAAAACATGCATTCCCTCTGCTCCACCCTGTATAATGCAAATGAATAAAATGCTACAGTAATTCAGAAGAGCAATAAAAATTCAATATATATAGATACTACTGCTAGCAAGCAACCCCTTTAGAGCGACGTCGCAAGTTCAGTCTTTAGTAAGGCTCATCTGAAAGCTTTGTGTCGGCATGTGTATCAGGAGGGCGACAGAAAATAAGTTTCCGGGAGGTGCGGAGATCAAACTTCTACAGAGCGCATGTATTACACACAACAAAATGGACATCAACAACATTCAAGAAATGTTCAGAACAAATCATTAGCTTCCAACATGAACGTCGAATGAACAATGGCCGCGCCACAGTGATCACTGTTAAAGGATGTACATAGAAACGTATTGGGGTAACAGGATGACGAGAACCGATGCAATATAATGGTATGGAACCGGATGCCAAACAGTCTGTCGCGGAACTTATCGTGAAACTGACTATCCTTGAAGATGTAACTGCAGACATTGGGATAATATGTTCCATCGGCAGGGAAAAAAGAAACGTTCAGGAGCCTAATTTGTCTGCTGGCTCCAAGGGGTATGAAATGCAATGTAACACGCCGCTCAGGAAAGATTGTTTGCTATAAAGGGGTATGATTTTAATACGCAGACCAGGCATCAAACAAAAGGAAAATATTTTGACCGACTATTGGCGAGGAAAAGGAAGAGAAGGAAAAGTAGCGGGTGAGTACGGAGTGGGGGTAAGGAATGAAAGAGGGAGCCGCCTGGTAGAACTTTGCACAGAGCATAACTTAACCATAGCTAACACTTGGTTTAAGAATCATGAAAGTAGGTTTAATACGTGGAAGAGGCCTGGAGACACTGGAAGATTTTAGATAGATTATATAATGGTGAGACAGAGAATTTGGAACCAAGTTTTAAATTCTAAGGCATTTTCAGGGGCAGATGAGGACTCTGATCACAATCTATTGGTTATTAACTGTAGACTAAAACTGAAGAAACTGCAAAAAGGTAGGAATTTAAGGAGATGGATAAACTGAAGGAACCAGAGGTTGTAGAGAGTTTCAGAGAGAGCAGTAGGGAACGAGTGGCAAGAACAAAGAACCACAGTACAAGAAGAATGGGTAGCTGAAATAGTGAAGGCAGCAGAGGATCAAGTATGTACAAATACCAGGGCTAGTAGAAATCCTTGGGTAACAGAAGAGATATTGAATTTAATTGATGAAAGGAGAAAATATAAAAATGCAGTAAATGAAGCAGGCAAAAAGGGATACAAACGTCTCAAAAATGAGAACGATAGTAAGCAGGAATGGCTAGAGAATAAATGTAAGGTTGTAGAGGCATATATCACTAGGGGCAAGATACATACACCCTACAGGAAAATTAAAAAGACCTTTGGAGAAAAGAGAACCACTTGTATAAGTATCAAGAGCTCAGGTGGGAAACCAGTACTAAGCAAAGAAGGGAAACCAGGAAGGTGGAAGCAGTATATAGAGGGTCTATACAAGGGCGATGTACTTCTTGAGGACAATATTATGGAAATGGAAGGGGACGTAGGTGAAGATGAAATGGGAGATATCATACTGCGTGAAGAATTTGACAGAGCACTGAAAGACGTTAGTCGAAACAAGGGGCCGGAATTCCATTGGAACTACTGACAGCCTTGTGAGAGCCAGACCTGACAAAACTCAACCATCTGGTGAGCAAGATGAGACAAGCGAAATACCCTCAGACTTCAAGAAGAATATAGTAATTCCAATCCCAAAGAAAGCAGGTGTTGACAGGTGTGAAAATCACCGAACTATCTGTTTAATAAGCCACAGTTGTAAAATTCTTTACAGACGAAAGGAAAAACTGGTAGAAGCCGACCTCGGGGAAGATCAGTTCGGATTCTGTAGAAATGTTGGAACACGTGAGGCAATACTGACCCTACGACTTATCTTAAAAGATAAGGCAATCCTACGTTTCTAGCATTTTTAGACTTAAAGAAAGCTTTTGATAATATTGACTGGAATACTCTCAAACTCTGAAGGTGTCGGGGGTCAAATATAGGGAGCAAAAGACTGTTTAGAATTTGTACAGAAACCAGATGGCAGTTATAAGAGTCGAGGGGCATGAAAGGGAAGCAGTGGTTGGGAAAGGTGTGAGACAGGGTTGTAGCCTATCCCCGATGTTATTCAATCTATATCATGAGCAAGCAGTAAAGAAACAAAAAAGAAAAATTTGGTGTAGGAATTAAAATCCATGAGGAAGAAATAAAAACTTTGAGGTTTGCCTATGACATTGTAATTCATTCAGAGACAGCAAAGGACCTGGAACAGCAGTTGAACGGAATGGACTGTGTGTTGAAATGAGGATATAAGATGAACATCAACAAAAGCAAAACGAGGATAATGGAATGTAGTGGAATTAAATCAGATGATGCTGAGGAAATCAGAAATGATACACTTAAAGTAGTAGACCACTTTTGCTATTTGGGGAGCAAAATGGTTCAAATGGTTTCTAAGCACTATGGGACCTAACATCCTGAGGTCATCAGTTCCATAGACTTAGAACTACTGTAACTTAACTAACCTAAAGACATCACACACATCCATGCCCGAGGCAGGATTCGAATCTGCGACCGTGGCAGCAGCGTGGTTCCGGACTGAAGCGCCTAGAACCGCTCGTCCACAGCGGCCGGAGAGGGGCAAAATAACTGATGATGGTCGAAGTAGGGAGGACATAAAATGTATACTGGCAATGGCAAGGAAAACGATTCTGAAGAAAAGAAGTTTCTTAACATCGAGTATAGATTTAAGTGTCAGGAAGTCGTTTCTGAAAGAATTTGTATGGTGTGTAGCCATATAGAGAAGTGAAACATGGACGATAAATAGTTTGGACAAGAAGAAAATAGAAGCTTTCGAAATATGGTGCTATAGAAGAATGCTGAAGATTAGATGGGTAGATCATGCAACTAATGAGGAGGTACTGAACAGAAATGGGAATAAGAGGAATCTGTGGCACAATTCGATTAGAAGAAGGGATTGGTTGGTAGGATATGTTCCCAGGCATCAAGGGATCACCAATTTAGTATTGGAGGGCAGCGTGGAGCGTCAAAATCGTAGAGGGAGACCAAGAGATGAATACACTAAGCAGATTCAGAAGGATATAGTTTGCAGTAGGTACTTGCAGATGAAGAAGCTTGCACAGGATAGAGTTGTATGGAGAGCTGCATCAAACCAGTCTCTGGACTGAAGACCACAACAACAACACTGGCTAAAAGCAGTGCTCATACCATAGTAGTAGTTCTCTTACGCCTATGTTCCCATTACTGCTTACTGTGACGTAAATATTCCACTCTGCACTTGGAAGATCGCGCACATGTGAAAGAATCGTAGGGAGCAGAGCACCTCCAACTTCTCGCACCACAATAAATAATGTTCCAGCCAATTTACCACCCAGATTAACAGTCGGCATAATTGTATACGAATTCGTTAAGGCATTGAAGTTAGTTGATCTTGATACAACTGTCTTCGTATCTCTAATTTCCAGGGTTTCTTTCATATGCATTTCCTCTTCAAATCCGGATTGGTCGGAGTTGAGCACAAATTCCCTGTTGAACAATGGTATAAGTTTGTTTATCTCATATACAAATTGTCGGGCCGATTCCGCAGTTTCCTGTGCATCGTCAAGTTGACGCTTTGCTTGAAATTTTATTATCTTACGTTTTCCAATTCTGTAGGACTTTTTGAAGCTATGCAACCATCCACTGCTTTCCTTGAAATCACTGTAATCTACGTCGCGCACAATTTCAAGTGCATAATGTAGTATATTACTATCATGGACATCCTGCTAACTATATGTAACACCTATGAAACGCACAGACCCCAGGTTTTAATTTATTTTTTATTTTTTTATTTACACACACAAGTGCTCCTTATCCTCCCTTGAGTATCCGTAGATTTTCATATGTTCATATGCACTACACTACATGGTAATATTTTTGTGGACTTATTCGAAATCTGTTCATAATTGTGTTTCTACTATGCTGCGGATGATCTTCCATGTACGTAATTGTGTTTTTTAGCCGCTCCTTGGGCGACGATTGCCCTTTACTATGTTGTACTGGAGACGTGATTTGTGACTCCCTGTGTGACAAGTCTGGTAACCCACATGGCACAAGGCCTGTTTCGATATCACTTTGCCGGCCGCTGTGGCCGAGCGGTTCTAGGCGCTTCAGTCTGGAACCGCGCGACTGCTACGGTCGCAGGTTCGAATCCTGCCTGGGGCATGGATGTGTGTGATGTGCTTAGGTTCGTTAGGTTTAAGTAGTTCTACGTTGTAGGTGACTGATGACCTCAGATGTTAAGTCCCATAGTGCTCAGAGCCATTTGAACCATTTTGATATGACTTTCTCTTGTTAAGCACGTATCGTCATCATTGTACGCTTATGCACATTCTTCGCAGGGTCGAGCGTATACGACACCACACATTCCACCGATTAATCTTGCAGGAACTCTAATAATTAATCTCCCACTTCTTTCTCACTCTGCTAAATTCCTTGGGTTCCTTTCTGACGAAATGTCAACTTGGGCAAGTGTTGTAGCTATAATGCAACGCTGTGTATCAACACCACTAGCAATGCACCACTGTTGTGAATTACTCGTCGGCTAAACAATTCAACTGCGCTCCGTAGCCTCATGTTGTGCTCACCATTGAACACCTCCAGTCCCGCCCTCTGTTGCCACCAGCAACCAATATTGTGGTTACATGGTAGACAATATGTGGGTCGTCGAATACCATAAACGTCACTGGCCTTTTGCGACCTCGCATTCAAGGGGTTTCTTGTTAGGGTCTTTGGAGCGGTCCTGGCAAAGTTAAATGCCTCGTAAAGAAAGTCAGGTACCATACGTTAGTGCAAAAATGCTAAGATATTTCTCCAGTATTTGGAACATTTATCAGTTACGCATGACAATAGCTATCGAACGAATTCAGTGACAAACTGCTCGGATCGTAACAGGTTAGTAAGAGAAACTTGATTTGGAGTCCTTAGAAGAAATATGACACAATTCCCTTGAAACCTTGGTGGGTAAATTTAGAGAACCTTTATCTGAATAGTACTGTGTGCCAATATTGCGTATCTACTGAGTTGTCAAAAGATCATAAAAATGTGATTATCCTAAGTAACATAAATCAACAGAACGAAATCATATTTCTAATTGTGTGTTGGCTACGATGGCACCGAAACGAAAGATGGTAAAATGAAGACCGAAGTACTAATTCACAATCAAATGGGTATATCGGTACCGTTATTGCGGACTTTCGAATGTCGCGCCGAGTTAAGCAGTATGTGATGTTTACGTCATTGTTGAGCGTAGAGTGAAGTAAACGTCCGGGCAGTGAGGCAGTTCAACGGCCGCAATATCACCATAAAGCACACATATTTAATGTTCATTTTTTTCAGACCTAGGAATGAAATGTGTCTGATTTGTCTAGTAAGAAATTACTGTAGTTGAATACTTTTTATCTGCATGAAGTGAAGATTTTTTCACGCTAGTGTAGGACTGGCACAAAAGCCAAAATCTGAACCCACAATGATGTACAATCCGTCGACAGTGTCGCTCAGAGAAATCGAATTTACTCAACTGCTAGAGAGAAAAGACGCCTCTAATACATGCCTGCCATTCATCACATGCGATATAATAATGAAACTGCTCTGCTCTGCACGAAACGTTAGCAAGTGATGAAATGCGCTGTCACCAACAAACTGTGTTGCTTGCTTCGCCGACTGATCGCGTGTTATTAACCCGAATCACTTGCATCTATTCCTGTCACATTATGGTAGTCAGTTATTCATAATGTACCAATTTCTGTAAGGCTTTTGGAGTTCAGTATGGGAGCCATTACAATGTTCCTTCCCCGTCTTTTCGTTGTCTAGTCGTAAAAACTCTATTTAACTGAGTCAGTTTCTTTGAAAGTAGTTTTCTCGGTGAACGTGAGTCTACTTCCTACGGAGACACGGTTAATATTTTCATGTCCTATTTTTCTACGTAGTCTCCATCACGTTCTATGGCCGTGCGCCAACGTTGTGGAGGAGCATGTATTCTCTGCTGGTAGAAGCTCTTGTCCTGTAGGCGCAGCACGTTTTCCCTACATGACTGTCACTCTCGTCATCTTCAAAGTGTATTCTCGTAGATAATCTTTAAGCGGCCCAAAGAGATGGAAGTCCGAGGGTTCCAGGTCTGGACCGTAGGGTGGATGAGGCAGTGATGTCCAACCCAATTTGGTGATGTGTTCTCGGGTTCTCCGACTTGTGTGTGAGCGTGCATTATCGTGTTGGAGCAAGATTTCTGCTGGATTTTTGTTCGATCGAACACATCGGAAACGGTTCTTGAGTTTATTCAGAGTCTTCAAGTATATCTCTCAATTGATGGTTGACCCTCTTGGCATCACATCCACGAGAATGACGCCATCACAATCCCAGATAACTGTCACTATGACTTTTCCGGCGGACGGGGTTGTCTTGAATTTCATCTTTTGTGATGAATGAGGATGGTGCCACTGCATGGACTGCCTTTTTGTTTCCGGCGCAAAGTGGTGCACCCAGTCGTCCCCCGTAACGATCTGCGACTGAAAGGTCTCTCCGTCGGTCTCAAAACGCTCCAGCAATTGAGACGAATTGGTCTTTCTTTCAATCTTGTGGTGCGCTATGAGCATTTATGGAACCCATCGTGAGCATCTCTTTGAATGTACGAGAGTCTCGATCATTGCAGACGCACTTCCAATGTTCACCGACAACTTTAGAGTCGATTGTCGATTTGTGATGTGGCGGTCGGCATGAATAAAAGGGATTCGCACAGTTCAGCATGTCTGGAGAAGTGGCTGTGACAGGACGTCCCGAGCGTGGCTGATCGTGGAGCTCTGTTTCTGCATTTCCTGAGTCTGTAACCTTCTTTGCCCATCGCCCAACTGTACTCTTATCAACTGCAACAACGTCATACACTGTACACAAACGTTTATGGATGTTCACCACGGTTTCTTTTACTGCACACAGGAGTTCAATAACGATACGCTGCTTGTAACGTGAGTCGTATGTCGACGCTATTTTGACGCTGTAGTACGGCTCTGCCATCTACCAGAACGGTTCGAAACTTCACCGGCGCACAGAGCAAACATCAGATGTGAAGCACGAACAAGGACGTTTCTCTATGTACACTAATAGCTTTTTTTAAAAAATGTGGAGCATTACTTATTGAACGACGCTCGTATACAGAGTGAGTCAGGTAGGACGTAACACATCTTTTATTTCATGAACGGTTTCACATACCGAAACGGTGTTTTCGGCAAATGTTAGAGCGTCCAGAGGCACGTAGTTTTTTGTTTGTTCAATTTTTTAGCGCTTGTATCAACGGAGATACTGAAGCAAATACGTTTTTTAAATGGAACCATATGATTTTTATAAATGCATTCGATAGCTCATGAGAAGACAATTACAACAATATAGCGTTGACTAGAAGAAGGGATCGGTTGGTAGGACATGTTCTGAGGCATCAAGGGATCACCAATTTAGTATTGGAGGGCAGCATGGAGGGTAAAAATCGTAGAGGGAGACCAAGAGATGAATACACTAAGCAGATTCAGAAGGATGTAGGTTGCAGTAGGTACTGGGAGATGAAGAAGCTTGCACAGGATAGAGTAGCATGGAGAGCTGCATCAAACCAGTCTCAGGACTGAAGACCACAACAACAACAACAACAACAGCGTTAGTTAATGTTGACATTGAAGGCTGTCATAAAAAGAAATTCGAGAAGTGTCCTAGACTTGAGAGCAAGGTGGTCGGAATCGGCATTAGCGGTGCAAACACCGCCAAGCAGAGCTCTCGTGCTACGCTGTGTCAGAGTGTCAATACGTTTGCCTATTTACTTGTCTGCTTCAACAATAGTTGCGTGCAGTCATGTACACCAATGAGGAGAAGTTGGATATACTACTTTCTGTGGTGAACATGAAAGAAATGCCCTAAAAAAACAGCAGTATAGTGATATCTATCCGGATCGTCAATGTCCGACGTGGCAGGCAGTTGCACGAATTGTTAAGACGCTAGTACGGACTGCCTGCCTGAACATCAAAAAGAGGACGAGAAAGAAGAGTGCAACTAACAGAGAACACAAAGAAACTGTTTTGACTATGACGCTAAAGAATCCGGATAGTGGTACGAGACATATCGCCGTGGAATGTGGAATCAGCCACACTAGTGTCATTCGCATCCAGCATTGACAGAGTTTTGTATCCCTGTCACCTGTCACTACACCAGGCGCTGGACGACTGTGATTCGAGCAACGCCGTACAGAATTTGGTCGTTTTGCCCTGCAGCTACTAAGAGCTGGCCCTATGTTTTTCCAGCGCTTACCCTTTAGAATGAAGTAACTTGTACTAACCACGCTAATGCAAGTTATCATAACATGCACTACTGGGCAGCCGAAAATTCACACTGGCTTCGTCAGGTCCAACATCAACGGTCGAAGAGCGTAAACGTATGGTGTAGAATCGTAGGAAATCACATTGTGGGACCTTACTTCATCTCAGGCGTCCTAACAAACATTCGTACTCACACTTTCTGACGAACATTCTGCCGGTTCTTCTAGAAGAGTTTCCAGTGCATATTCGACAGTGTATGCGGCTGCAACAAGACGGTTTTCCAACTCAATCGTCCCGCTTTGCAATGCAAATACTGAGTGAGAGCTTCCCTGGACGTTGGATAGGACGAAATTCTGTTGTCAAATGGCTTACGAGGTACCCCGATTTGACTCCAATCGATTTCTTTCTTTGGGGAGCACTCAAAGATGTAATCTATAACGAAGCCCCAACGAACGGCGATTACAAATGTGCCTTTCAGTCCATGGTCAACAATTTGAACACATGCTTAAATAAAGGATAAGATTATTTTTTTGGAAGACGAAATTTATGATATGTGATTTGCGTGGTTACCAAATCATTGTTATTAAATTGTTTATTTCATTTACGCGTATACGAAATAGCACTGCAGTGCCAAGTGATTCGACAGCGTATGTTGCAAGTAGCTGGTAACACTGTCACTACACGCTTACGTTAAGCATGAAACGACTTTTTTTTTTATTTTATGGTGTACAGGTGTCACCACATCATTTTTAACAAAAAAATTTAATTCAACGAATGTATTCCATATGAAATAGTAGCAATATAGGTAGGGACAGTTGTGCGACAGCATGTATTTTAAGAAGGAGCTATGTACAGGAAAAGAGACGTCAAATCTTCCTTCTTGCTTTTGGGTATTTAATTCAGTAGTGGCTATCTGCAGCGACGAAGACCTCTTTATTTTGGAAGAATGAACACTTGATTTCGCTTTTTCAGCCCACGTAAATCTGAGAGGATAAACAAATGTGAAATGGTTTTCCTAATTCCTTTGTGACACGCTAGATTCCACCCTATGTTGTATTGCCATATACAACATTCGTAGGTGAACCTGCATCTAGGTCGTAAGTTGGTCCAAGGGGAAATAACGCTTTATTCTCGTAGTGCAGGCCCACCATACGGTATACAGCTACGCAGCCTGGTCCGAGACGTCTGCTTGGAAGTGTTTGCACCGCAAATGCCGTTTCCAGCCACCGTGCTCTCACATCCTAGCGCAGTTGTAAAAGGCATACAGTTCCATTTTAAAAACCCGCACTTGCTTCAATATCTCCCTCGGCACTCTAGCATTTGCCGAAAACCGCATTTCCATATGTGTAACTGTTCACGAAATAAAAGCCGTGTTACGTCTCATGTGACGCACCCTGTATATTTACTTTCAGCTAAACTTTAAATGTTTTCTGTATATGTGGGCGTAGGTGGAATTCAGAGCGCCAAATGCGGTGTTACAAGAAGTCTTACTTGAAAACCAATAGTTTTATCCATAGTCAAAGCACCACTGTAGACAGATGGCTTTCCTTGACGAAAACTGATTGCAATCCAAGCATTTCCTCAAATATTTCTCACCCAGTTTTTCACACATAATAAAAATTTAAATGTTCTGATGTATTTTCTAACAGTATTTGTCTTGAGTGTTCCTCCGTACGAATGTTAAATATTGCCAATAAAGATACAGATAACAACAGAGTAGAAACTTTTGAAATGCGGTGCTACCGAAGAGTACTGAAGATTAAATAGGTAGATTGGCAACCAAGGAAGATGTATTGAATCGAACTGTGGTGAACTATGTTTATGGTACTACACTCCTGGAAATTGAAATAAGAACACCGTGAATTCATTGTCCCAGGAAGGGGAAACTTTATTGACACATTCCTGGGGTCAGATACATC
This sequence comes from Schistocerca serialis cubense, assembly GCF_023864345.2. Classification (NCBI taxonomy): domain Eukaryota; kingdom Metazoa; phylum Arthropoda; class Insecta; order Orthoptera; family Acrididae; genus Schistocerca; species Schistocerca serialis. Next base: position 776,332,741 of record NC_064641.1, read on the forward strand.
ACATGATCACACTGACAGAACCACAGGCACATAGACACAGGCAACAGAGCATGCACAATGTCGGCACTAGTACAGTGTATATCCACCTTTCGCAGCAATGCAGGCTGCTATTCTCCCATGGAGACGATCGTAGAGATGCTGGATGTAGTCCTGTGGAACGGCTTGCCATGCCATTTCCACCTGGCGCCTCAGTTGGACCAGCGTTCGTGCTGGACGTGCAGACCGCGTGAGACGACGCTTCATCCAGTCCCAAACATGCTCAATGGGGGACAGATCCGGAGATCTTGCTGGCCAGGGTAGTTGACTTACACCTTCTAGAGCACGTTGGGTGGCACGGGATACATGCGGACGTGCATTGTCCTGTTGGAACAGCAAGTTCCCTTGCCGGTCTAGGAATGGTAGAACGATGGGTTCGATGACGGTTTGGATGTACCGTGCACTATTCAGTGTCCCCTCGACGATCACCAGTGGTGTACGGCCAGTGTAGGAGATCGCTCCCCACACCATGATGCCGGGTGTTGGCCCTGTGTGCCTCGGTCGTATGCAGTCCTGATTGTGGCGCTCACCTGCACGGCGCCAAACACGCATACGACCATCATTGGCACCAAGGCAGAAGCGACTCTCATCGCTGAAGACGACACGTCTCCATTCGTCCCTCCATTCACGCCTGTCGCGACACCACTGGAGGCGGGCTGCACGATGTTGGGGCGTGAGCGGAAGACGGCCTAACGGTGTGCGGGACCGTAGCCCAGCTTCATGGAGACGGTTGCGAATGGTCCTCGCCGATACCCCAGGAGCAACAGTGTCCCTAATTTGCTGGGAAGTGGCGGTGCGGTCCCCTACGGCACTGCGTAGGATCCTACGGTCTTGGCGTGCATCCGTGCGTCGCTGCGGTCCGGTCCCAGGTCGACGAGCACGTGCACCTTCCGCCGACCACTGGCGACAACATCGATGTACTGTGGAGACCTCACGCCCCACGTGTTGAGCAATTCGCCGGTACGTCCACCCGGCCTCCCGCATGCCCACTATACGCCCTCGCTCAAAGTCCGTCAACTGCACATACGGTTCACGTCCACGCTGTCGCGGCATGCTACCAGTGTTAAAGACTGCGATGGAGCTCCGTATGCCACGGCAAACTGGCTGACACTGACGGCGGCGGTGCACAAATGCTGCGCAGCTAGCGCCATTCGACGGCCAACACCGCGGTTCCTGGTGTGTCCGCTGTGCCGTGCGTGTGATCATTGCTTGTACAGCCCTCTCGCAGTGTCCGGAGCAAGTATGGTGGGTCTGACACACCGGTGTCAATGTGTTCTTTTTTCCATTTCCAGGAGTGTATTTAAATAAAAGAAGGGATCTGTTGATGGAACACATCCTGAAGCATGAAGGGATACTCAGTTATGAATGGAGTATTGAATAGGAATAAAAATTGTATATGAGGCCAAGGCTACGATAGAGTAAACAGCTTCAAATGAATATAGGTTTCAACAGTTACGCTTGTACAGCATAGAACAGCGTTGAGGTCTGCATCAAACAGTGTTCGGACTTCTGTTGTGGTCTTCAGTCCTGAGACTGGTTTGATGCAGCTCTCCATGCTACTCTATCCTGTGCAAGGTTCTTCATCTCCCAATACCTACTGCAACCTACATCCTTCTGAATCTGCTTGGTGTATTCTTCTCTTGGTCTCCCTCTACGATTTTTACCCTCCACGTTGCCTTCCAATACTAAATTGGTGATCCCTTGATGCCTCAGAACATGTCCTACCATCCGATCCCATCTTCTAGTCAACTTGTGCCACAAACTTCTCTTCTCCCCAATCCTATTCAGTACCTCCTCATTAGTTATTTGATCAACCCATCTAATCTTCAGCATTCTTCTGTAGCACCACATTTCGTAGGCTTCTATTCTCTTCTTGTCTAAACTATTTATCGTCCATGTTTCACAACCATACATGGCTACACTCCATACAAATACTTTCAGAAACGACTTCCTGACACTTAAATCTATACTCGATGTTGACAAATTTCTCTTCTTCAAAAACGTTTTCCTTCCCATTGCCAGTCTACATTTTATATCCTCTCTACTTCGACCATCATCAGTTATTTTGCTCCCCAAATAGCAAAACTCATTTACTACTTTAAGTGTCTTATTTCCTAATCTAATAACCTCAGCATCACCCGACTTAATTCGACTACATTCCATTATCATAGTTTTGCTTTCTTTGATGTTCATCTTATATCCTCCTTTCAAGACACTATCCATTCCGTTAAACTGCTCTTCCAAGTCCTTTGCTGTCTCTGACAGAATTACAATGTCGTCGGCGAACCTCTAAGTTTTTATTTCTTCTCCATGGATTTTAATACCTACTCCCGATTTTTCTTTTGTTTCCTTCACTGCTTGCTCAATATACAGATCAGATTGAATAACATAGGGGAGAGGCTACAACCCTGTCTCACTCCCTTCCCAACCACTGCTTCCCTTTCATGCCCCTCAACTCTTATAACTGCCATTTGATTTCTATACAAATTGTAAAAAGCCTTACGCTCCCTATATTTTACCCCTGCCACCTTCAGAATTTGAAATAGAGTATTCCAGTCAACATTGACAAAAGCTTTCCCTAAGTCTACAAATCCTAGAAACGTAGGTTTCCCTTTCCTTAATCTAGCTTCTAAGATAAGTCGTAGGGTCAGTATTGCCTCAAGTGTTCCAGTATTTCTACGGAATCCAAACTGATCTTCCCCAAGGTCGGCTTCTACTAGTTATTCCATTCGTCTGTAAAAAATTCGCGTTAGCATTTTGCAGCCGTGACTTGTTAAACTCACTTGTCACGAAAAACTGGCTCACAACAAGAAATCAAATTTGGAGAGACACTTTACAACAAAATATGTGTCATTTAGTACTCCACGTCGGTCATGAAAAGAACAACGCAGCTGTGTAACTTCAGGCGATCAAGAATCTTCCAGCAATTTTAATATTGTGCCCAAGACACTGCTAAGAGAGCAAAACCATATGTAAACAGCGAATATAATGGTTCAAATGGCTCTGAGCACTATGCGACTTAACTTCTGAGGTCATCAGTCGCCTAGAACTTAGAACTAGTTAAACCTAACTAACCTAAGGACATCACACACATCCATGCCCGAGGCAGGATTCGAACCTGCGACCGTAGCGATCACGCGGTTCCAGACTGAAGCGCCTTTAACCGCAAGGCCACACCGGCCGGCGCAGCGAATATAAAACAGGCGTTCAATAACTAATGCAAAACCTGTTTTTACTCAGCCAGTATCCGCTGAATAAATGCAGTATTTGTTTTGGGGAATCGTGAAATATTTCCGCTTTAGCCCGTATAGTTTCACGAACGCAAAATACTAATGCAAATTCTTCACAGGCGAATGGAAAAACTAGTAGAAGCCGACCTCGGGGAAGATCAGTTTGGATTCCGTAGAAATGTTGGAACATGTAAGGCAATACTGACCCTACGACCTATCTTAGAAAATAGGTTAAGGAAAGGCAAACAACGTTGACTGGAATACTCTCTTTCAAATTCTGAAGGTGGCAGGGGTAAAGTACAGGGAGCGAAAAGCTATTTACATCTTGTACAGAAACCAGATGGCAGTTATAAGAGTCGAGGGGCATGAAAGGGAAGCAGTGGTTGGGAAGGGAGTGAGACAGGGTTGTAGCCTATCCCCGACGTTATTCAATCTGTACATTGAGCAAGCGGTAAAGGAAACAAAAGAAAAATTTGGAGTAGGAATTAAAATCCATGGAGAAGAAACAAAAAGACATTGCAATTCTGTCAGAGATAGCAATGGACCTGGAAGAGCAGGTGAATGGAATGGACAGTCTCTTGACAGGAGGATATAAGATGAACATCAACAAAAGCAAAACGAGGATAATGGAATGTAGTCGAATTAAATCGGGTAATGCTGAGGATATTAGACTAGGAAATGAGACGCTTAAAGTAGTAAATGACCTTTGCTGTTTGGGGAGCAAAATAACTGATGATGGTCGAAGTTTGGTAACATCGAGTATAGATTTAAGTGTCAGGAAGTCGCTTCTGAAAGTATTTGTGTGGAGTGTTACCATGTATGTTAGTGAAACGTGGACGATAAATAGTTTGGACAAGAAGAGAATAGAAGCTTTCGAAATGTGGTGCTACAGAAGAATGCTGAAAATTAGATTGGTAGATCACATAACTAATGAGGAGGTAACGAATAGAATTAGGGAGAAGAGAAATTTGTGGCACACCTTGATTAGAAGAAGGGGTCTGTTGGTAGGACATGTTCTGAGGCATCAAGGGATCACCAATTTAGTATTGGAGGTCAGGGTGGAGGGTAAAAATCGTAGGGGGAGACCAAGAGACGAATACACTAAGCAGATTCAGAAGGATGTAGGTTGCAGTAGGTACTGGGAGATGAAGAAGCTTGCACAGGATAGAGTAGCATGGAGAGCTGCATCAAACCAGTGTCTGGACTGAAGACCACAACAACAACAACAGTTTCATGAAATTCTGATAGGGAGCGACGCTATACAAAGCCCTCAGAATGGCGCCCGTATTTGGTCTGGGATCCAAGCAGAGCACTGTCACTGATTTTCTTTTGACGAAGAACAAAAGCATCGCAGATATTCATAGGCACTTGCAGAATGCCTAGGAGACCTGGTTGTGAACAGAAGCCCAGTGAATCGTTGGGCGAGGCGTCTGTCACCATCGCAACAAGGCTGCGCAAACCTGTTCGGTCTCCCGCGTGCCGCGCGGGGTTAGCCGAGCGGTCTTAGGCGCTGTAGTCATGGACTGTGCGGCTGGTCCCGGTGGAGGTTCGAGTCCTCCCTCGGGCATGCGTGTGTTTGTTTGTCCTTAGGATAATTTAGGTTAAGTAGTGTGTAAGCTTAGGGACTGATGACTTTAGCAGCTAAGCCCCATAAGATCTCACACACATTTGAACATTTTTGTTCTCCCGCGTGCGAACCGGTCGCACACAGCTGTGACTCCTACAGTGTTGGAACGGCTTCGGGGTGTCCGTCGCCACAAAAATGCAAACGAACTTCTCCTTTTCCATGACGGAGCAAGACCTCACACAAGCCTGGCACCCGAGAGGAGTTCACAAAACTTCATTGGACGGTTCTTCCTCATCCATCTCGACAGCACGGTTCTCGCACCTTCCGACTTCCATCTGTTTGGCCCAGTGAAGGATGCAATGCGCGGGAAGCAGTACATGGAAGATGTTGAGGTTATTGATGCAACAAGACGTTGCCTCCGATGTCGACCTGTAGAGTGGCACGGTGCAGGTATACAGGTCCTTCTAGCAAGATGGCATAGCGCCTTCGCGTTGGACGGAGATTATGTGGATGAATAGGATTTTGGAGCCAAAAGAGTGGGGAATAATATCGTGTATTGGAATCCTGGACAAAACCAACCGACTTTCATTTTAAAAAATGATTATTTTACTCATCGGACGCCCTTTGTATACGAGGGTACCTCAAAAAATAAGTTACACTTGTCTCCCCAAGATAAAACCATTGCACAACAAGAATAGCGTATTGAGAGGAGACACTGCGTGTTTTGGGTTTGTGGTCTTGCCGTTGGGGCGCCGTTCAGTTACACTCCATAAGAAAATTTTGGTTTTAACAACTTATGTAGACTGTTTTATACTCATTCTCACACTCCATAAGAAGTTTACCTACCTGATATGAATCTTGAGATATTCCATCGATAGCTCACCTGAAGATAGCTCGCAGGTGTCCAGTCGAAATATCGTGGGATGAATAAACGACTATGAGTGCAGGTCCGAAATTTTTTTTAATATTTGCCTGCCTGTTTTGCAAGCCGTATGTGTTTAGGCGTGAAAATAGCCTTCAGGTACTTACTTCAGAGTTCCTAGTCATGTTTTCTACACCAATTTCAGGTAAATATTGCACTTTTCTGCATTGCTGATTCATTTTGCGAACTTGGAAAGAATATTGTGACGGTTGACAACCATCGTAGATGCGCTAAGTAATTAATTTAAGGCTCCGTTGCGTCTTATGCTATGGTATAACAATCGAACTTCGAACATGTAGCAGTGCAGGCGTCTGTTGACAAAGACAAGTAACTGGAGGAGAAAAGCAGCAGTTGATTTTGTTTTATGATTTCGAAGCTTTGGGGAATAGTATTTAACGTAAAACTCATGCTCAGCGACTACATAATAATTTGTTAATTACTTTGAATACTCAAGTCCTTGTTTTTAACTATTTATGGAAAGTATACTTTAAACTTGATTTAACATTCCATAGCAAATGGTATACAGCTTTCACTCATATTTACAAAGCACCTTGTGAGCCAGTCCATAAACGATTTTGTAAATCAGTTAGAAAAACATGGTTGACAAAATTTTCGTCATTTTACGCAACTCAGATACTTTTTAACGGTGTAACGTATTTTTGATAAATAATTCAGGTCGTTTGGATGGTTCTGAACACAGCCAAAATGGGGCTACACTTTAATTTGCTCTTTCATTTTAATGATGGCTGAAATACTATGCTCTGACTGCAGGAGAAGAGAGGCATGTGGTAAATTATGTAGTGTGTGTTTGGCGGGGGAGGGGGGGGGCGGGAGGGGGGAACGGGAGGGCTGGTGCGTGAGGGCTTATGTAGCTTTTGGATAAATACTTTAGATAATGAGGCAAGAAGAGCTTTCGTGTATTTTTGAGCTCTTTCTAAGCACTCTTTTGTGTGTGTGTGTGTGTGTGTGTGTGTGTGTGTGTGTGTCTGTGTGTGGGTGTGTACTTATGTAATTCAGTGTCAAATATCTTACTTAAATATCTTTGACTCACACTAAAATAATCCATACCTTTGACTTGGGCGAGCGGGCATGCACACTCTTTCACTTGTGTTATTGTATGCGCGTGTGTGGGAAGGAGGGGGTGGAGGGGGTGTTCACACACTTACAACTCGGAGGCAAATATCTTTGACATAGTGTCTGTTAAAGTCAAGTGACTTTTTTCTCCATATTTGACATTTGACAATATTATAACACGTCCTTTTAACACTACATATCGGCTGTAAAGGAGGCGAGGGTGAGGCTACATAGCACAACTGGACCAGTTGAATTTTTGGGCTCCTTCATTTCGAGCCGGCCGCTGTGGCCAAGCGGTTCTAGGCGCTTCAATCTGGAACCGCGCGATCGCTACGCTCGCAGGTTCGAATCCTGCCTCGGGTAAGGATGTGTGTGATGTCCTTAGGTTAGTTAGGTTTAAGTAGTTCTATATAAGTTCTAGGGAACTGATGACCTCAGATGTTAAGTCCCGTAGTGCTCAGAGCCACTTGAACCATTTGAACCTCATTTTGATACTATTGTGAGATAGGCTAAGAAAGGAAAGGGGCATGGGGCACAAAGCACAGTGGGCTAGTTTAGACATCTTAATTTGTTAAATGTCTTGTATTCACTTATTTAAATTATTTAATCATTATAAATATTTAAATCAAGTATGACACAGTTGTAGGCTTCATCGATTATGATTAAATAAATCTGTACAGCTCCACACTTAATTGCTTACGAACGATTTTCAACACTGGCGGCTGAGGGATGTTCAGTTCTGCACTATGTCGGCTGGTAGATTTTGTGGTACTTCACAACGTCACGTCCCTCGCAAAGTCAACTGTCTGTTCTGACACACCCGATCGGCCCGAAAGTTTTGCATCGCACAAAGAGTGATCCCCCTCGAATTTCTTGTACCACTGCACCATACTGTTGACAACTGATGGTGTGTTGTGAAACTTACCACGGAAAACTCTTTGGACACTCACTACCGATCGGCAACGGACAAATTCTAACGTACAAAATGCTTTGTCTGCTTGGTTCGTTAATATTTTCAGTAACTACGGTCGGAGGCTCCCTTGCAAGCAGTTACATTCTATAAATTAAATTACCGGTAACATGTTAAGAAACAAAAAGAAAAAACTTTGAGAGTTGTCTTTCGTTTTGTTGTTTCACCTTTTAACATTTTAATGTTCGTATAATAAGTTGCCGTCTCTTAAATCGAAGAATCGATTATCAATGCAGCTAGCCGCTATCTCTGTGTAATGTCTTGTCTGTATAGACGTGTATCTGTTGTCTTTAAGATCCCTTCACCTTCACACATAAGTCTATACAGTAAAGTAAGGCCCTCCCAGTTCTTGGCTGATCCGTGATAAGACAGGCGAAAAATTAGACTAATGGAGGATTCTTAGTATTATCTCTATTTTCATTCGCTCTCTCTCTTTCTCTCCTTTATCTATGTATAGTTTTTAATATAAGATTTCATTACGTGATATAGTGATAAAAAGAATCAGCCAAATAGAATCTTTGGTGGCGTCCTTCGTCTTGGTAATCAGCGGCTGGCTTGCTGTAAGAGATCTTAACATTGATTATTACTGTTAAACACTGCAGTCAGTCTGGAGAATCAATCGTTTGGACAATTTGTTCCTTTTACGAAAGATTACGAATTCCAGATGTGTACGAAGCCTTTTTGGACGATTTAACACAGACTCAGTGATTGCAGGCTCTCTTCGACACGGCTGAAACTTCCCCCACTAATTACAGGGCCAACGTGATCAACAAATGATTCAGAAAAAACTCATTCGTTCATTCACTCAAATGGTAATTGGCTCGCTTTAGCGAGAAGAAAAGCAGAATATGTTGTTGTTGTTGTTGTTGTGGTCTTCAGTCCTGAGACTGGTTTGATGCAGCTTTCCATGCTACTCTATCCTGTGCAAGCTTTTTCATCTCCCAGTACCTACTGCAACCTACATCCTTCTGAATCTGCTTAGTGTATTCATCTCTTGGTCTCCCTCTACGATTTTTACCCTCCACGCTGCCCTCCAATACTAAATTGGTGATCCCTTGATGCCTCAGAACATGTCCTACCAACCGATCCCTTCTTCTGGTCAAGTTGTGCCACAAACTTCTCTTCTCCCCAATCCTATTCAATACTTCCTCATTAGTTATGTGATCTACCCATCTAATCTTCAGCATTCTTCTGTAGCACCACATTTCGAAAGCTTCTATTCTCTTCTTGTCCAAACTATTTATCGTCCATGTTTCACTTCCATACATGGCTACACTCCATACGAATACTTTCAGAAATGACTTCCTGACACTTAAATCAATACTGGATGTTAACATATTTCTCTTCTTCAGAAACGCTTTCCTTGCCATTGCCAGCCTACATTTTATATCCTCTCTACTTCGACCATCATCAGTTATTTTGCTCCCCAAATAGCAAAACTCCTTTACTACTTTAAGTGCCTCATTTCCTAATCTAATTCCCTCAGCATTACCCGACTTAATTAGACTACATTCCATTATCCTTGTTTTGCTTTTGTTGATGTTCATCTTATATCCTCCTTTCAAGACACTGTCCATTCCATTCAACTGCTCTTCCAAGTCCTTTGCTGTCTCTGACAGAATTACAATGTCATCGGCGAACCTCAAAGTTTTTATTTCTTCTCCATGAATTTTAATACCTACTCCGAATTTTTCTTTTGTTTCCTTTACTGCTTGCTCAATATACAGATTGAACAACATCGGGGAGAGGCTACAACCCTGTCTTACTCCCTTCCCAACCACTGCTTCCCTTTCATGTCCCTCGACTCTTATAACTGCCATCTGGTTTCTGTACAAATTGTAAATAGCCTTTCGCTCCCTGTATTTTACCCCTGCCACCTTTAGAATTTGAAAGAGAGTATTCCAGTCAACATTGTCAAAAGCTTTCTCTAAGTCTACGAATGCTAGAAACGTAGGTTTGCCTTTCCTTAATCTTTCTTCTAAGATAAGTCGTAAGGTCAGTATTGCCTCACGTGTTCCAGTGTTTCTACGGAATCCAAACTGATCTTCCCCGAGGTTGGTTTCTACTAGTTTTTCCATTCGTCTGTAAAGAATTCGTGTTAGTATTTTGCAGCTGTGACTTATATATGTATCTCTCAGAAACACGTCAACCCCTCCACCGATACTCCAGAAGCTGTCCTCGTTACCACTCTAACAACCATGGAGAATGCATATATGCATCTCTCTTATTTCAAAGAATAAATGCACTAGAAAATACTTTGGCGTCGACGAGCCGTCGCCGCATGTATTACGAGAAAATCAGATCAGATAACTTTTGCAGAGTGAATGAATGTGGATGTTTTGATTGAAAATGATTAATTGGTGAGTGGTAGAGGGTATTTGCTGTGGGGACATTACAACCTGTTACTTTATGCTTAACCACTGACCTATACCGATATTTTGAAATTTTTCATGTATTTTATAATTACTCTGTATATTACTTCTGACTAATAGGACAAAACAGAAGGAACCAGATGTCATAGAAATTATAGAAGAGAGAAGAATTAAAAAGGGCTGCACACAAGCAGGGATTATGACCTGTTTGATACAGTTCATCGCTGATCTCAGCCATCCTAGATCGCTACATGGATCATCAGCGAATAATACTCATCTTCGGCAAGCTTGATGGAATGCTCAGACAGCACATTCCATGTCCAGACGTCGAGTCTAACAAGATTAAGTCATTCCCCCGGCGCCGGCGAGGCGTCAGAAGGTAATCTTTTGGCAGTATTCTCGGCAGACTGAGTATTTGAATTCGACAACGAGATCATCGAAGTAGAGCATAAGTACGGATTGTACAAAGACGTCAAAGAAAATCGGCTGCAGCGTTTGTAAAGAAACCAACCCAGCACTCGCCCTAATTTGAATCCTGACCCTCTAGGACGCGAGTTTAGCGTCGTAAGCACCGCTCTTTCTATGTTCCCGACGGGCGCTACGAGTGATGTTCAATAAGTAATGCAACATAGTTTTCCCTGAAAGCAGGTTAGTTTTATTCAGGATTCCAATACGCCACATTATTCCTCACTCTTTTGTCTACAGAACCCTGTGTTTCAACATAACCTCCATCAATTGCGACGACCTTACGCCACCGTACTGGGAGAGCCCGTACTCCCGCATGGTACCGGGCGACGGCGGGAGAGGAGAGGAGCTTAGGGGTGCTCAACGCCGAGGTTATCAGCGCCGACGTCGGAGCCAACGCTTTGCTGCGTCAATGACCTCCTCATTATCCATGTACTGTTTCCCGCAGAGTGCATACTTCATTGGGCCAAACAGATGGAAGTAGGAAGGTGCTAAATCCGGGGTATAGGGGGGATGAGGAGGAACAGTCGAATGAAGTTTTGTGAGTTTCCCTCGGGTGCGCAGGTTTGTGTAAGGCCTTGCGTTGTCCTGCAGAAGTAGATGTTCATTACCATTTTCTTGGCGACGAACAAGCTGAAGTCGTTTCTTCGGTTTCATGATGGTAGCACAGTACACTTCAGAACTGACCGTTGCACCATGAGGGAGGACATCTATCGGACTAACCGCTTCAGAGTTCCAGCAGACTGTCACCACGGCTTCCCCAGCTGAGGTTGCGGCTTTGAACATTTTCTTCTGAGGAGAGGTGGTCTGGTGCGACTCCGTGGATTGTCGGTTTGCTTCCGGTTCGAAGTGATGAACCCACGTTTCTTCGCCTGTGCCGATGTTCGACAAAAAATTGTCACGATCAGCCTTGTAACGCACAAGCTATTCCACGCAGTTGGTCCCTCGTTCCTCTTCATGGTATTTGTTACGCGGCGAGGAACCCAAGGGGCACACATCATCGAGTTCAACAACTGGTGGATAAGAGTGTCAACACTACCTACAGAAACGTCCAGTTGTGCAGCGCGGTGTTTGATTCTTCGATCAGCTCCAACGAGAGTGTCCGCACGTTCCAACATTGCATGAGTTACAGCAGCCCGCAGCTCGCAGCCGGCCGCTACGTACTAGGTTTTCGTGACCTCTCCCTCGCCGAAGTGCTTTTGTTCCCTGCCTGATCTCCGTAGACTTTCTACAAGCAGCTATGAATATCTGCGATGCTTTGGATGTCCGTTACAGATGCCACTATGAGGGCTACGTATAGTGCCACCATACATCGGAACCACATGAAACTGTGAGAGCTTCAGAGGGAATGTTCCACGACGTCAAATTCCACATTTTTTCAGTCGAAATTGGCCGAGATAAAAAAAATATGTTGCATTACTTATTGAAAGCTCCTCGTAATAACGGATGCACCGAACAGGTGATACATCTTGGTTTCCTGGGAAAACGTCAATAAACATTTTAGCAATGTCGTATGATTCAGTTTCACCGGCATTCTGCATGTGGAATAGACCGAATAATTTCTCTTGGTTCCCAGTACCTGAGGTACTCCGTCCGTATGACGTATCGTGAATTCTGCGTGACGTAGGAGTGACCTTTCTGATTGTGGAAGAGTTCTCGCGGTGTTTCCGTTCGTCATATATTCCTGCACTATACAGCATCTTAGAAACATGACAAACTGTCATTCATGTTCATCCACTAGACAAAAATGGTTCAAATGGCTCTGAGCACGATGGGACTTCACAGCTGAGGTCATCAGTCCCCTAGAACTTAGAACTAGTTAAACCTAACTAACCTAAGGACATCACACACATCCATGCCCGAGGCAGGATTCGAACCTGCGACCGTAGCGGTCGCGCGGTTCCAGACTGAAGCGCCTAGAACCGCTCGGCCACACCGGCCGGCCCATCCACTCGACACCATCTTAGATATGTGGCAATCTGTTATTCCTACGTAATCGGGCTTTTGGAGTACATCGTCAAACGCACACTTAGAAACATTCTGGACTCAAGGAAACAATACTATTGAAATTCCGTGTGAAAAACTACGCAAAATTCCAAGCAGTTATTTGGAGGTCAGATGAACTTGGAGGCGCAGTTGTATGTATCCTGAATATTGTCGTGCTGTTCAGATTCTGCACATATATATCTAGGTTGTGCCAATTCTGACTTTCATTTGCGAATAACGCAGGTTCTATTCATATATACCAAGGCTGTGACAATACCGGTTTTCATTTGCAATTAACGAATGTAAAGCTGTTTACAAGTCACAATAGTGTTCCGCATCGAGCAAAACTGAAAACGTCATAGGGGTTAAGGCTCTCATGAGAACAAATGTCGTCACCAGTGAAATTGTTCGGATAACGTCTGTGTCTGTATTATTATTATTATTATTATTATTATTGTTATTATTATTATTATTATTGTCTTCAACGAACGAAAGGAAAATTTGATACTTTCTCATTTTTGCTTGTATGTCAACTTTCGATTTAGTCTTGCCCGGACAAGGCTTCAATAGCTCAAACTGATATATTTGCCCTTTTGCGCCGCCCCTGAAAATCTGTGTCGTTATCACAGAAACACCCTGTACGCACGACACTGATTTCACATTGTCAGTACCGCTGTAATAAGTCACTGAATGTGTATTTAATGTACTGCACGTGATGTATTCATTTGTTCGTGACTGTTATTGATTGAATGATGAATGTTCGGGGTAGTTTCTTCAGCTTCCTTGATGTGACTTTGGCAGTTTGTGGTTAAGCAATGTCAAGACGAAGCGAGACATCTACATCTATATCTACATCTACATGATCACCCTGAAATTCACAGTTAAGTGCCTGGCAGAGAGTTCGTCGAACCACCTTCAAGCTATTTCTCTATCGTTCCACTCTCGGACAGCCCGCGCAAAAAGTAAACACTTAAATCTGTCCGTGCATGCTCTGATTTCTCTTATTTTATGGGCGACAACAAAATATTTTCACACGCTGAGGAGAAAGTTGGTGATTTACTCCGTAAATGAGAGTGCGTTCTGTTTCGAACCAGTACGAACTTTGAGAGACCGTTTACTTTACCAAAGTACGCAACAATCACAGTTCATCAATAAGAGAAAACCCGTATACACGCAGGGTGTTCAGAAACAATCCGAAAATATTTTAAGGATGTTACAGGGTTGGCTGCACTGGGAAATAATCATTCATACAGGTTAACTTTTACATAGAAGATAACAGTAGCCAGCCACTTCTTAAAATGTTATTTATTTATTTAAATAGCGCCGTTACCAGTTTCGAACATTACAGATTCATCCTCAGACGGCTAGTTCACCTTAAGATACATTTTACATTAGCTTTCACTTTTTGTTTTCCCAAATGATGAAATTTCCTCGAGGCGGTGGTGTCGACGAAAACTCAGCGCTGTTACGTTTCACTGCTAACCGGTTGTGATCATGCAGTAGCAAAGACAGTATAACGTACTTTTCTTTATGTATATGGATACACATAATCTACAGCAACACGCAAACATCAAGAAGTTTCACCACATGGAAATATGTATACAAAGACGGCCATCTTTTTCAACAGCACCTGAGAAAATTTCATCATTTGGGAAAACAAAAAGTGAAAGCTAATGTGAAATGTGTCTTAAAGTGATCTAGCCGCCCGAAGTTGAACCTGTAATGTTCGAAACTGGTAACGGCATCATTAAATAAATCAATAGCATTGTAAAAAGTGACTGGTTGCTGCTATCTTCTATGTAAGAGTCAATCTATATTTTGTACACAGCCACAGTCCCAGAATGTCAGTTTTCAACAAAGTAGCAATAATCAATCCGAATATAAGCATTGAAGTTAGCCACTCAGGCCGTTGAGCGAGAAAATTCGAGCGCCTCACCAGATAAATTAATATCAGCTGTTTTACTACGTAGATGATGGCGCACCAGATTGCTCAGCCGTTGACTCGCGTTAGATCCCTACTACCGCGCAGTGTCCAAATTTTGTGTCGCTCTCTTATTAGGTTTTAGAAAACCAAACGGAGACAAGTTTGGCGACATCGTCTCTGCCAAGGTCTCAGTCGGCATAAATTTCTACTTGCTTAATATTTGCAGATCCTGAATAGATGGAAATGAAATGAGCGTTTGGCATCATTGGCCTGGGGGCCCCTTGCGGGGCAGGTCCGGCCGTCTTGGTGCAGGCCTTATTACACTTGGGCGACCTGCACGCCGGATGGGGATGAAATGATGATGAAGACAACACAGAGTCCCTGAGCCGAGAAGAATCTCCGACCCAGCCGGGAATCGAACCCAGTCCCGTAGGACGGCAATCCGTCACGCTGACCACTCAGCTAACGGGGCGGACTCCTGAATAGCTAACAGAAACGAACTGCACAGTAGGCATTTATACTCACATGAAATCATCGTTATGTTACAGAAAGAACTGCAGTAACTCGAACGACACGAAGCAGCTGTTAGGTTTACATTCACATGCTGCACTCTCCACTAAAGAGTAAATCGCTGGTTTTTCCTCAGCTGAGATAGGTTAAACAGTTATTTTGCAAAATGTGTTATCGCACTAAATGTTTTGTTGGTTATTAAGAACTGTTAGTTATTCGCGTTGTCGCTGGCTGATGGAAAAACAGACCAAACAATTTCTGAAAATAAAACGGCGTAAAGTGGTATGCCAGTTGCCAGAATCACATTTTATTTCCGAATGCACTGTCAGTCATGAGTACATTTCAACATTTCACTACGTCCTGTCCATCATACTTCACTTATTCTAACAACAGGTTAGCTGTATTTGGCAGTTGTTTTAATAACTACCAATGCTGCGCATCAGCTGTTTACCGAAGTGCTTGCTTCGGGCACGTTCTATTTAACCACAGATATGAGCATTATGGGTCTATGATACGTGCTTTTCAATGGGAATAACAGGTTATTTCTATAGATATACAAATATGGGATTCCTGTGTTCCTCTGTGGCAATAATTTTCCTCGGAATGGAGGTAATAATAATAGAATGCACGCTGAATTCTCATCTACATGCAACTAACCGCTAACGCCGCAGAGTAAAAATACTGAATTATGCAGTTGACAGTTAATTTGTAGTTCTGCAGAAATAACCAAAATTCGGAGATTTCACATTTCTCATTTTAGTAGCCAAAGTCACATGAAGAAATAGAAAGCCAACCATCTGTTATTCCTCACAGTCTTCAGTAACGAGTTCGCCAAACGTTATTTATGCGGGAAAAAATAACATTTAATTTCTTAGCTGGTGTAGATTCTTAATCTCGTCTTTCATATTTACTGGCAGCTAATTAACGACAGGATCCCATTCTAAGTCCTAGTAATTATCCTCATAATTAACTTCAAGACTTAAAACGTCATTTAGCCACGAATATAATAAAGAGTACATGCACAAGCAGTCCAACAATTTCTTTTCGACATGCCGTCCTGCCGGCCGCGGTGGCCGTGCGGTTCTAGGCGCTTCAGTCCGGAACCCCGCGACTGCTACAGTCGCAGGTTCGAATCCTGCCTCGGGCATGGATGTGTGTGATGTCCTTAGGTTAGTTAGGTTTAAGTAGTTCTAAGTTCTAGGGGACTGATGACCTCAGATGTTAAGTCCCATAGTGCTCAGAACCATTTGAACCATGCCGTCCTCAAATCTGAAAAACTCATTGATTTTGTTCCATTTTTCCGCAATACAAATCCGTCAAAAACTTTGGATGCGATGCACGAGAAAATTGTCTGTCAAGACTGGACGACAAGCGATTAGTATTTATATAAATAACATACACAATCTCCATTCGTAATTAATAGTTGCACTAATAATCATAATGATGTACAGATTTCTGAAGGATATTACCGGTAAAATATTAAACTATAGTCAAGATGAATTCGACAGAAAGGTACCAGGTTATATGTAACCGGTAAGTTATTAGAGACTAGTAAAACGTATCGTTTAACATCGTCAAGTACTATTTTCAGTTGAAGTACGCTGCAAAGATTCCGCAAAGCCTTTTAAGGCTTTGCAACTATGGGCTGTTTTTTATTCGAGACCTTTAGGGGTATCTAAATCGAGAATGTGTAAACTGCTGGATGAAACTGATTTGAAACTTCTAGAATATACGTTGAATGACTAAGACGATAACACATACTGCCGGCACATCTGTTACTTCCGTGGAACCTTACAATAATTCTGACATAACACTTGTAATTATAATTTACAAGTGTTAATTTTTCCGGTATGGTAACAACTTTTTCGATATTATTCCCGACCTTACTGTAACAGCCAGCAGTTCAATGACCTAAACACAGTTTCTCGCCTTTATTTTATCAGTTTAAATATAGCTCTCTTCAACTTGCAACGTGCTATGTTTACGTGATCCACAACTTTCAGAAGACGAAACTGAATTCGGCAGACCAGTTTTCGCTCCCCCGTTTACACGGAAGGCATGAAGTGATTTTGCTAGACAGGTAATATTTGGTTTTCTGATCTTTTCTGTTTTACTCAAATGGCCTCTGGTAACCAGCTGTTTCGATTTGCAGTTCAGTCAGCGCAATAGTTGTTTCTTTTCAATTAAATATCTGAGGTAGGCAACTTCGAACACAGTCCGATATATCTACTTCTCCTTCACAGTACAAGTCACTCCGTCCAGATTAGACGAAAATTTTTGAAAACAAGACGTAATCCGACAACCAAGGTACGTTTCAAAAACGGTTGTACGTTTACGTGGGAGCAAAAATCGATTGTGGATCAGGAAATCTGGCAACTAAAACCGTATTTGTAGGACCTATTTTGAAGCGTTTACATGATCAACCCGACAAGGTACCGGGAAATCGGTCTAGGAAATCCGGTTTTGGGTGCCCCATGTAAACGTAGAGACATATATTCGACATACATTATACATGTCCTCGTTCACATGAACTTATCCAAACAGAAGATGAAAGAATGAAACAAGTCTCGTGTTTCATTTATCGGATGAAATGAAATAAAATGAGCGTATGGATTTGTTGGCCGGGAGGCCCCATTCGCACAAACGAATCTTTGACGACGACGCCAGCATTGTAAATGGAGAAATACGAACCAAGTAAACGCGTTGGATCTATCTTCGTAAACAGTAACTATTACATGCCCTCTACACGAACACACACACACACACACACACACACACACACACACACACGCACACACACAATGTGTCTAAGGCGCTGCAGTCATGGACTGTGTGGCTGGTCCCGGCGGAGATTCGAGTCCTCCCTAGGGCATAGGTGTGTGTGAGTTTGTCCTTGGGATACTTTAGGTTGAGTAGTGTGTAAGCTTAGGGACTGATGACCTTAGCAGTTGAGACCCATAAGATTTCACACACATTTGAACAGTTTTGACACACAATGTCCTCAATACGCTGCAAGTGTCAGTTGCGGTCAGGACATTAAAAAATGGTTCAAATGGCTCTGAGCACTAGGGGACTTAACATCTGAGGTCATCAGTCCCCTGGAACTTAGAACTACTTAAACCTAACTAACCTAAGGACATCACACACATCCATACCCGAGGCAGGATTCGAACCTGCGATCGTAGCGGTCGCGCGGTTCCAGACTGAAGCGCCTAGAACCGCTCGGCCACTTCGGCCGGCGTCAGGACAGTATTCTGTGTAGTTGTGAGTGCACTGTGTCGGAGCTAAGTGATTCCAACATGGGAAAATCGTTGTTGTTCGTACGTTGGGTGCTTGAATAACCAAGGTAACCGTAGCGCCTGGTGTTTCAAGAGGCACGCATACAGGAAAGGTGGGAGAACATCATTCGCTAATTCACAAGTGGTCGTGACGCACTGCTATTGAAGAGGATTATGAATAATAATAAGAGCGCGCTAGATGCAAAAGTCGCTGCATAACTGAATGTCGCACCGTGAACCCTGTCAGCACCATATATAAAATTAAAGCGAGGCAGCCAATGATCTATTCAGTCCAGATGCACACCACGCTCTAACTCTTACCGGAATCCTTAAAATGCCGAAAGTAATGAGGATAATGGCCAAGGGGCACTACATCAGTAGTGTGTGGGTGAGATGAGAATTTAGGTCTGACGGGAGACGCGATTAGCGCACGCAGTCCGGATGGCGCAGTGGTCAGAGTCCCGTGACCGGCTTCGACTCTCTGTCCAGCACAAATTTTCAGCATTCCCCCACTGGTTCGAATTAATGTCCTCACGCAACCAATGTGTCAGGGTTGTAATCCCAGGACCCGGATATTTATCACCTAATACACCTGGAAAATTATCACTAAAAACATGAAAACATAGTTAAAATTAAGTAGGCCTACAGAGGTTACAAAACATACGTTAAGTGAGTTATAAGATGAGTTAGAGTAATGAAAAACTTATTGGGAAGTTAGAACTGAAATTTCGAAAAGAATAATTAATTTCAAATTGCTACGTCGTTTTTCAAGAAATCTTATTCTCTGAAGATGTGCCCAAAAAGTCGTTGCATAACCATCTTGGAACTGTTGCAGTACTTGAGAAGTCATGTGTTCAGCTCGTGGTATTGTGGCTGGTGTCACTGTGCCTAAATCATGGGGTCCCGGTGTAACATATCGATTAGGGGTAGGTTTATTTCAAGTAACTGTGTATCTGCAATTTATGAAGTGTGCACTCTGTGTTGTTTGAACTCCTTGATGTACTGCAAGAAAATTAGAGTTTTGTAATGTATATATAAAAAAGCAAAAGAATATACTGAACTTTTAATTTGTTATAATATGAATATGCTTATGAAAGAAGGATGTTTGTTAAAAGCTGGTTCATGCTTAGGGCACTTGTATTTGTAACATGTAAACGCTGTAGGGAAGTCCCTCCTCAACTAAAGTGGCATGGCGCGATGTAAAAGATGGGTTTGGCGGTCAAACTGAGCGGCTCCTTTGTGTGAACGTCACGCAGTGTATGGCTAGCCTTAGCACGAAACACCTCGACGGTGCTAAGAGAGGCAATTGGAAGCTGCATTAGAAGGGATTTGCCTCGGATGTGGATCTGGCTATTATTTCGTATTCACGAAATAACGGAATGGCACTAATACACTAGTGGCCATTAAAATTGCTTCACCAAGAATAAATGCAGATGACAAACGGGTAACCAGTGGACAAATATATTATACTAGAACTGACATGTGATTACATTTTCACGCAATTTGGGTGCATAGATCCTGAGAAATCAGTACCCAGAACAACCACCTCTGGTCGTAATAACGGCCTTGATACGCCTGCGCATTGAGTCCAGTAGAGCTTGGATGGCGTGTACAGGTACAGCTGCCCATGAAGCTTCAACACGATACCACAGTTCATCAAGAGTAGTGACTGGCGTATTGTGACGAGCCAGTTGCTCGGCCACCATTGACCAGACGTTTTCCATTGGTGAGAGATCTGGAGAATGTACTGGCCAGGGCAGCAGTAGAACATTTTCTGTATCCAGAAAGGCCCGTACAGGACCTGCAACATGCGGTTGCGCATTATCCTGCTGAAATGTAGGGTTACGCAGGGATCGAATGAAGGGTAGAGCCACGGGTCATAAAACATCTGAAATGTAACGTCCACTGTTCAAAGTGCCGTCAATACGAACAAGAGGTGTCCGAGACGTGTAACCAATGGTACCCATACCATCACCTCGGGTGATACGCCAGTATGGCGATGACGAATACACGCTTCCAATGTGCGTTCACCGCGATGTCGCCAAACACGGATGCGACCATCATGCTGCTGTAAAGAGAACCTGGGTTCATCCGAAAAAATGACGTTTTGCCATTCGTGCACCCAGGTTCGTCGTTGAGTACACCATCGCAGGCGTTCCTCTCTGTGATTCAGCGTCAAGGGTAACCGCAGCCATAGTCTCCGAGCTGATAGAGTAGTCCATGCTACTGCAAACGACGTCGAACTGTTCGTGTAGATGGTTGTTGTCTTGCAAACGTCCCCATCTGTTGACTCAGGGATCGAGACTTGGCTGCACGATCCGTTACAGCCATGCGGATAAGATGCCTGTCATCTCGACTGCTAGTGATACGAGGTCGTTGGGATCCAGCACGGCGTTCCGTATTACCCTCCTAAACCCACCGATTCCATATTCTGCTAATAGTCATTGTATCTCGACCAACGCGAGCAGCAACGTCGCGACACGATAAACCGCAATCGCGATAAGCTACAATCTGACCTTTATCAAAGTCGGAAACGTGATGGTACGCATTTCTCCTCCTTACACGAGGCATCACAACAACGTTTCACCAGGCAACGAAGGTCAACTGCTGTTTGTGTATGAGGTCGGTTGGAAACTTTCCTCACGTCAGCACGTTGTAGGTGTTGCCACCGGTGCCCACCTTGTGTGAATGCTCTGAAATGCTAATCGTTTGCATATCACAGCATCTTCTTCCTGTCGGTTAAATTTAGCGTCTGTAGCACGTCACCCTCGTGGTGTAGCAATTTTAATGGCCAGTATTGTATGTTGAAAATACGACGCCAAGAAGAGATTTTATAGAGCATTGGCACATCAAGAGCCTTGAGTACAGTTAGCCGCCATTTCGCCTGCCACTAATCTTCACCACTGCTTCACAGACTTCGTACATTAAGTTACGTAATATATATTGGCATGGACTGGCTAATTTGTGTGTTGTTTCAATAGTAATCACATAAAACGTCAATTCGTGTTCGAAACCGTAACTTCAATCCTGATCACGAACCTACCCCCGGTCCTCACCTAAATGCTACTAATTAATCGAGTAGGAAGTACAAAAATTTAAAGATCAGTCAACAGGAAAGTGAAAACCTTAATTATTTAAAAGCTAAAACCATAAAAGTGAAGTTGGATGGCTTTTGCTAAAGTATCCTTAGTTTATTATAAAATATAGTTCTGTAGGATTACAGTGCAAGGTTGTATAAATATTGTTGCCAAGAATGCCTGCTTCACAGGTGATTAAAGTACAAGTACATACGGATCTTTAATGAACCGATTTGCGGTAGTACTGTTAGAAATGAAGTTATGCACATTTTCAAAGATAGTGTAGTTTTGGTACCCACCATGAATGGTTCCTTTTGAAGTTAATCAAGCCCAGTGTTGCATTTTATTAGCTTGAGAAGTCATCTAAGTGAATGATTAGCTTTTAGACATAGTTTTTACTTTTGCAATAATCAAAGAACCTTGGCTACTGAAACTATACCAGTTTATAGGTCCCCATCATATTCTCCCCCTATTAAGAAAAAAAAATTGCTATATGCAGAGGGGCTTAAACAGTGTATGTAAGATATTACTTATCTTTATTTGTGTTATTCATGTCTGTCAAGCTAGTAGCCCCTTATGTCCAAAATTAGTTCTGCACCACATGCAGTGATGTTTCAGTATTTTGATTAAGTAATGCTATTGATTGTGGGCGTCATTAGTATGAGTTGGTGTGTGTGTGTTACTTTTGTTAAATCCCAAGGTTAAGACCCGTTTGCAGAATGAGATTTTCACTCTGCAGCGGAGTGTGCACTGATATGAAACTTCCTGGCAGATTAAAACTGTGTGCCGGACCGAGACTCGACCTCGGCACCTTTTCCTTTCGGGTGCAAGTGCTCTACCAACTGAGCTACCCAAGCACGACGCACGCTCCGTCCTCACAGCTGTACTTCCGCCAGTATCTCGTCTCCTACCTTCCAAACTTTACAGAAGCAATATCCATTCTTTCAGGAGTGCTAGTTCTGCAAGGGTCGCAGGAGAGCTTCTGTAAAGTTTGGAAGGCAGGAGACGAGGTACTGGCGGAAGTTAAGCTGTGAGGACGGGGCGTAAGTCGAGCTTGGATAGCTCAGTTGGTAGAGTATTTGCCCGCGAAAGGCAAAGGTCCCGACTTCGAGTCTCGGTCCGGCACACAGTTTTAATCTGCCATGAAGTTTCAAGACCCGTTTGGTTTTACTGTCAACTTCACAAAAATCGAAATTATGGTCCGATAGCCTTTTCCATTAGATACTCGCACGGCCGAACTTTGAAATACTCTCAGAAGGTAACATTAGCGAGTTTCACAGCACGTTAGTGTTATACGTAGCTTTTCCCGTGAAAGGAATAAAGGTTCAGTTATTAGGGAGTAGTGATATACCGGGTTCGATACCCTGCTGGAGTGGATATTTTCTTTTCAGAGACTAGGTGTTCTGTTATCCTGATCACTTCATCTTATCTTCGACGATGCGCAAGTCGCCGCAGTGGCGTCAAATAGAAAGACTTGCAACAGGCGGCCGAACAATCCCAGACGGGGTCGCCCGCCTAACAACGCCATACGATGGCTTCATCACATAGTCAGCAGTCTAGGGTTCTCGAAAAGCGAGGAAACGTCTGTTATCGGATAACACGTCCTTCTAGTTCGAAACAACTGGAGTGTGCCCTTACTGTTCTCCTTTAGCTACAAAAGAAAATCTAAAAAATCGACACACGAATATCTAAATTTCACAAATGGACATTATGTCTGGTACAATATCGATGTTTTAATACCCGTGCCTGGTACAAGTTCACAACATTGAGGCGGCAGGGACAATAAGCAGACGAACCATTAATCCATTTTCAAGTCGCACGAGTACATCAGTGAGCAACACTGTAGCGTTGTTCCTAGTGGCTTGTGCATTGTTCATTCTTGCCAACATATAGATATAGAAGAATGAATTGCTGTCATATAAATGGACGATAGACACTAACTTGTGAAGAATGAAGCAAAATCTTAAACATTACAACATCCTTGAATTATTCAATAAACCTACGTGACGAAAAGCGTAAAATTAAATTTACATTTCAATAGCCTTCTGGTCAGTATTCCCGATGTAAGAAATTACATGGACAAAATGGGAAACTGGAGAGTCCCAAAAGTAATGGATTTTATTGAGTTCATGGCAGCCTTACAAAAATTATAATTTCAAGAATGATGCATAAAGAGAACATTTCAAAAGACTGTCATTATATCCACACGTGATTTATTGTAAAGCAGATAATGATACACTACGTAAGTTGAGTGTGCCTTTCCAGCCACATATAATTCATGGCAGTATCACTGCACAGTTATAAGCAAAAAGTTTAATGAATCTGCAAAAATGCAAACGAATTCGGAATGACATAAAGATGTACAAAAAATGTAAAGTAATTTTATTAATACTATGACAGACCAGACTAAGAAAGTAGAAGAACTCCTCGATAAGAGTCGTGTAAAATTAGTACAAACTAATCATGATAATCTGGAATCATATGTTTATTGAGTATTGTTTTGTACGTTACATGACTTAGCTTCTGAGGAAAAACAAACTCAGTTCCTGTTTTATGTAATTTATTGCGGTTTAGAGCACAGTCAGGTGAGGAAACATCATGGGGACATTTTGAAAGTACCCATAAAAATGCCAATTGCATTTCTCATACAACCCAAAATGATTTACATTGTGATA
Source organism: Schistocerca serialis cubense (assembly GCF_023864345.2). NCBI lineage: Eukaryota > Metazoa > Arthropoda > Insecta > Orthoptera > Acrididae > Schistocerca > Schistocerca serialis. Next base: position 776,356,827 of record NC_064641.1, read on the forward strand.
TAAACTGTCCAGAGCCTGCCGCGTTGGCCGAGCGGTTCTAGGCGCTTCAGTCCGGAACCGCGCGACTGCTAGGGTCGCAGGTTCGAATCCTACCTCGGGCATGGATGTGTGTGATGTCCTTAGGTTAGTTAGGTTTAAGTAGTTCTAAGTTATAGGGGACTGATGACCTCAGATGTTAAGTCCCATAGTTCTCACAGCCATTTGAACCATTTGAAACTGTCCAGTTTATGTTGGGCGTTATACTACAGCTAGTGTGTGACTGGCAAAGCGGTGACGTTTGTATAGAACTCAAGCAGAAAACCGTTGGTGAATCTTGTGGTAGTGGTTGAAAACTGCAAAATGCAGGAAATTTTGTACAACTGAGAGAAAAGGACTTAACGACGAGACCAACAGAAAGTATCGTAAATTCTTGGAAAGAGAAAATCTGGGATTGTAAAAACAGGTTTTACTCTAATTATACTGTTAGCTTGTTTATGTTTATAACAGTGACCAAGTATAAAAGGGTACATACTGATGTGCTAGAACAGTGCTCGGTGGAGCAGTATTTGAGCAAGTAACAATTTTAGTGATTACACTGTGGTACTATTTTAATTAATTGTAAACCGCTGTTAAGACCAAGTTACGTTCTCCATAAGTTGTCAGAATAATATACACTTGTTCTATTTTGTTTAATATTGGTTAATTGATGACCATTAAGATTAAATGTATTTTACTTACAAGGGACGCCTTAATTCGAGGCCGCAAATTCAATCTTTAGCAAACCTCTTTTGAAAAATATGAGTTAACAGTTATGACAGGAAAAATATTAGCTGTTAATGACTCACCAGGTGCATCAGGAGGGCGACAGAAAATGTGTGTCCGGAACGTGCAGAGATCAACCCTCTATGGGATGTATGTATTACAATTCACAATATGGACATCGTCGACATTCAAGAAATGTTAAAAAAAATGGTTCAAATTGCTCTGAGCACTATGGGACTTAACATCTATGGTCATCAGTCCCCTAGAACTTAGAATTGTCCGCAGCTCGTGGTCGTACGGTAGCGCTCTCGCTTCCCACGCCCGGGTTCCCGGGTTCGATTCCCGGCGGGGTCAGGGATTTTCTCTGCCTCGTGATGACTGGGTGTTGTGTGATGTCCTTAGGTTAGTTAGGTTTAAGTAGTTCTAAGTTCTAGGGGACTGATGACCGTAGATGTTAAGTCCCATAGTGCTCACAGCCATTTGAACCATTTGAACTTAGAACTACTTAAACCTAACTAACCTAAGGACATCACACAACACCCAGTCATCAAATGTTCAAAAGAGGCCGTTAAGTTGCACCATGAACACAGAACAAAAATTGGCGCGCCACGGTGATCACAAAAGTTCTCACTATCAACATAGAAGGCGAAATTCTTGAGAGTTACAAACCATGCAGGATGTTAAGCTAGGATCCACTCTTAAAGAATACATATAGAATCAGATTGGTGTAACGGGGTGTGGAAACTGATGGAATGTGATGGCATGCAACTGCATGCGACACAGTCTGTCATGGAGCTTATTGTGAAACTGGCTGCAGATAGTTTGATAATATGTTTTATAGGCATAGAAAAGCAAATATCCAGAGGCTGAATTTGTCCAGTGGTTTCATGAGGTACAAACTGTAATATCACACACTTTTCAGGATGTATAGTTTGATTTAGAGGAGTATGGTTTTTATACCCAGATCAGGGATCAAGCAAAATCAGGCTATTTTGACCACCTGACCAAAAGCAGCGCTCATACCGTGGTTGTACTTCTCTTATGCCCATTTTCCCACTCTTGCTTTCTGTAGTGTAAATATTCCCTACTGCCCTTGCAACCTCACGCACACGAGAAAGAATCGTAGGCGTTAGACCACCTCCAGCTTCTCGCAGCGCAATAAATAACTTTCCAGCCAACTTACTATCCAGATTGACAGTCAGCTTAATTACTTATGAATGAGTTAAGGCACTGATGTTAGTTGATACAACGCACCTGGTACCTCTAATTTACAGAGTTCCTTTCATATGCATTTCTTCATCAGATCCCGATTGGTCGGAGTTGAAAAATTATTCGTTACTGAACGATAGGATCAGTTTGTTTATCAGACCTACAAATTTTCGGGCCGAATCCGCAGTTTGCTGAATCGTCAAGTTGAAATCTCGTTATCTTTCGACTTCAAATTCTGTAGCAATGTTTGAAGTTATGCCACCTCCCACTCCTTCCCTTGAAATCACTATAATCTATGTCGGGGAAGTTTATGTGCGTGACATAGCAAGTCACTATCGTGCACATCCTGCAGATTATATCGAACATCCTTGAAACGCGCAAACACCAGTTTTTGTAACAAGTCCTCCTTTCAATATCCGTTTTTTATGCACTACGCGGCCATATTGCTACTGACGTATTCGAAATTTGCTCATAATATTGTTTGTTAACTATGGTGTGGATGATTTTCCATGTACGTAATTACGTTTAGTACCCGCTCCTTGGAAACGACTGCCTTTCACTGGAGACGGGATTTGTGACTCCTTGTCCAACAAGGATATGAAATACACGGCTCGACACCTGTTTCAATATCACTTTCACTTGTTAAGCACGTAGCGTCATCATTGTACTCATGTACACTGCCCGTACAGTCGGTCGTATACGACGCCACGCATTCCACTGACTCAACTTGCAGAAGCGCTAATATTTCATCTACCACCTCTTTCTCATTCTGCGAAATTTCTTGTTTTCCTTTCAGACGAAATGTCAACTTCGGCAACTTGTTGTAAATATAATGGAATGTTTGTTTTGTTTATCGTTGCCATTGCTCTGCTTTGTCTCAACACCGCTAGCACTGTTGTGAGTTACTCGTCGACAAAGCATTGGATATCTCCGGTCCCGCCCCCTGTTGCCATTAACAGCCAATATTGTGACTTCATGGTAGACAATATGTGGGACGTCGAATGCCGTAAACATCATTGGCCTTTTGACCTGGCACTCAAGGGGTTTCTAGTTAGTGTTATAGAGGTGCACCTTAATATGATCAATGTTCAAATGATGAATCTTGAGCACTCATCTCGGACATCATTAGCGTTCCTTTTCAATGCTTCATATTTTTATTGTGGAATAATATACTTATGGCTAACGTTCAATCACAGCTCAACTCAACTCACTTCCCCGTTCCGTTAGAAATGAACAACAGTAAGCTCTAAAAATTTTAGAAACATTTACATATTTTACATTTTTCATTATTTTTGGGAACTATGTGTTCATATTTTATTTCTGCTCTCAGCTGAAGAACAGTTACGTACAGCTGTCGGACCAGACAAAAAAAAAAAAAAAAAAAAAAAGATCTAGAACTAACAGGGTACATCGCTATAGTGAAGTTCACTCATACACCAGCATTCCATTGGTTTCTATATTACTGAAAGACTGAAACAGCCACACGGTTGTTACATGTTGCCTATCTAACGGCTTCCAGGGACAAAGAATTATTAGTTGAATTAAAAAACCAAAAATTCTGTATAATCCGGGCAATGGCTAATAACTTATACTAAAGGTTTAACACGATAAGTCCAATATTAAAGTTAGAACTGTGTTTATATGTCTTCAGAGACCGTTAAGTCATCACGCGCAAATTATTCGGACTACACTACTGGTCATTAAAATTGCTACACCAAGAAGAAATGCAGATCATAAACGGGTATTCATTGGACAAATATATTATACTAGAACTGACATGTGATTGCATTTTCACGCAATTTGGCTGCATAGATCCGGAGAAATCAGTACCCAGAACAACCACCTCCGGCCGTAATAACGGCCTTGATACGCCTGGGCTTTGAGTCAAACAGAGCTTGGATGGCGTGTACAGGTACAGCTGCCCATACAGCTTCAACACGATACCACAGTTCATCAAGGGTAGCGACTGGAGTATTGTGACGAGCCAGTTGCTCGGCCACCATTGACCAGACGTTTTCCATTGGTGAGAGATCTGGAGAATGTGCTGCCCAGGGCAGCAGTCGAAGATTTTCTGTATCCAGAAAGGCCCTAAAGGACCTGCAACATGCGGTCGTGCATTATCCTGCCGAAATGTAGGGTTTCGCAGGGATCGAATGAAGGGTAGAGCCACGGGTCATAAAACATCTGAAATGTAACGTCCACTGTTCAAAGTGCCGTCAGTATGAACAAGAGGTGTCCGAGACGTGTAACCAATGGCACCCCATAAACATCACGCCGGGCGATACGCCAGTATGGCGATGACGAATACACACTTCCAATGTGCGTTCACCGCAATGTCGCCAAACACGGATGCGACCATCACGATGCTGTAAACAGAACCTGGATTCATATGAAAAAATGACATTTTGCCATTCGTGCACCCAAATTCGTCGTTGAGCACACCATCGCAGGCGCTCCTGTCTGTGATGCTGCGTCAAGGGTAACCGCAGCCATGGTCTCCGAGCTGATAGTCCATGCTACTGCAAACGTCGTCGAACTGTTCGTGGTGATGGTTGTTGTCTTGCAAACGTCCACATCTGTTGACTCAGCGATCGAGACGTGGCTGCACGATCCATTACAGCCATGCGGATAAGATGCCTGTCATCTCGACGGCTAGTGATACGAGGCCGTTGGGATCCAGCACGGCGTTCCGTATTGCCCTCCTGAACCCACCGATTCAATATTCTGCTAACAGTCATTGGATCTCGACCAACGCGAGCAGCAACGTCGCGATACGATAAACCGCAATCGCGATAGGCTACAATCCGACCTTTATCAAAATTGGAAACGTGATGATACGCATTTCTCCTCCTTACACGAGGCATCACAACAACGTTTCACGAGGGAACGCCGGTCAACTGCTGTTTGTGTACGAGAAATCTGTTGGAAACTTTCCTCACGTCAGCACGTTTTAGGTGTCGCCACCGGCTGCAAACTTGTGTGACTCCCCTGAAAAGCTAATCATTTGCATATCACAGCATCTTCTTCCTGTCGGTTAAATTTCGCGTCTGTAGCTCGTCATCTTCATGGTGTAGCAATTTTAGTGGCCAGTAGTGTATAGTCAACCAGTGTTTGAGAATGAGAGCACTTAGCGAGTACTAACAAACTTTACGCGCAATTTAAACCATTTTCGGAACTCTTTTCAGTTGTCACTTGAGCAAAAAATGACAAAAATAAATTTATCGCTTACTACAATTTCGTTATCATGCAGTAAATCTTCAGCATTAGGCATGAAATTTTAATTCTTTACTTCTCTGCTACTAACTCTATTTGCAATACATGTTTCAGAGACTGTCCAAATGTACAACAGACTGTACCTGCAATATTATGTCATGCTACGACATATAGTTCAGGAGATATGTTGTCATACACATTGAAGTGAGTGAAAAAGTAGCTGTTCTTAAAACGGAGCTGTTTTATAGATGGATGTTCGATTTTTTAAAGAATCTGCGGTTGGGGGTGACTGGTATTTCCTAATTAGAGATGTTCGTTTCGTGTAACACATCTCTACTAAACACGTCTACTGTGACTATTATCTATTCATTCTTCAATTCTTGAGCATTACAAACAAAACATGCATTTATAATTCAGAACCATAATTCATTAGCGTCTTTAGGGCTGAACTAGAATATCTGTTGTTATAAATGTCTTGGCCTCGGGCATCTCATACTACGATGATTTCTATGCATGTAATGCATCAGTTTTATGTATATACTTTAAATTTATTTTTTTAAACAATGATTAAATGTTCCACACTCCAGTCTGCTTTCATACCCTGTCTGCTGATCTGTCACATCTCACACACTTATGAAATTAATTTCCATACATTTTTTCCAGTGTGCCAGTGTCTCACTCCCGTACAACGTTAAGGACATCGTCAATATTTTATATTTCTTTTATAATTCTATGTTTGAGAACTCTGTGAATCGTTTCATGTACATGAGTAAAGGCGCTATTTTATGACAGTCTTCTGTGAGAAATATTTCAAATTTATCTGAGAAAAACAGTTTTTAAAACAATTTTCCTCCAAAATAGACCTTTGTAAGCACCACGAATAAAAAGTCTATCTTATCTGTAAGCAGTTTACGAGGATAAATATTCGCAGGGTTAATTTGAAAGGATAGAAATGAATATGCAAAAATTACTAGAATGCGGATGTATTTTGCCTATGTATATATATATATATATATATATATATATATATATATATATATTCTGTTGACATATTCCTGCATTTTCAAAACTTGTATGGCTATAAATACGATAATGCAAGGGGGAGTAATAACAGGATTTTTTAAGAAGGAGAAGAAAAAGCAATTCATTCCTATCGTGACACTCACCAGTAAAATTTTTAAACTGTCCTTTTGAATTAGTTCTTAATTTAAGCATCAAACTCGATCAGCAAAAGCCAACTCAAATAACTTAATATTTATAGCACTCGTCACTACCAGAATAATATATGACTGACAATAGTGTTCATTTAAACAGTGAGCTTTAGCAAACAGTAGCCTATATAGTGTTATGCATACGAGGAGAAAGCTGTATTATTTAGTTCTGCTGGTGTAAGCACGTATCAGTTTATTACGACATTCTGCATTTGTGCTGCGTTCGGATGCAATTCATCGCGATTGGCACGGATGCATGGGTAGCGAATCTGAGCGGTGATTAATTACGCCGCTAATGTTATTCGCACCAGTTCCGTTTAGCTACGGCGAATAGAATAATTTAGCTCCGACAGAGCGGGCGTTTGGGTTGGGGTGCTCAGTCTCCTATTTTCTGCACCGCGGCTGGGATGATTTTCTTGCTCGACTAGAATTTTTGGATGTTGCAAACTTCCATTACAGAACATGGCAAGTATAAATACCTTGTGTGATGTACATTTCTGAGAACGGGTCCATTCAAGATTTTGCGTCGTCTTTGTTCTATGAGAATTTACTCGTGACATATGCTATAAGACTTCCTTTCGCCGTCTACTGAACTACGGCTGAACACAACAGTCTTGTAGTCAAAGCCAGAAGCAGTTCTTCGGTGTTCACTAAGCTGCAATACTACATTAGGGAGGAGACACTATTCTTGCTTAACTTAGCTGTTCACAAGCTCGCGTGTTTTCTGTTGCCGTAAGTTCCAGTTAGTGACAAGTTATTTGCTACTAGCGAGATTCTGGCATGCGTTGCAATGCCTTCAAAAAAAGACAGTGCTTGTGTTAAAATTCTGTTTTTCTTAAACAGCACATTTGTTCTTTGTCCGTCTGGTGCATACGCGAATAATTCAGAAGGTTTTCTGACGAATGAGCTGGCTAGATAGAGCTGTCCATGTGAGAGACTTGGGTCTGCCAATTTTAGTCCACAGACTTGTAGCGGCTGTCCCTGTGTTTTGCTGATTCTCACTTCAAAGAGGTGATGGCTTAAAATCCCGGATCACCAGTCTTTGCACCAATCTCCTGGATCCAAATCCAAACCCTTGCCCAGTGTCTCACCTAGTGAAGGCTTGCGACACTGTTGCTGATCCGTTCGTCCTATGAGGACGTTATGTTCGGCGGTCCCCTAAGTGCTATTCGCAAGTAGTAGTCTATGTGTCGGCACCGGGTTTCACCCACTACCTTTTCTCATTATTTCTAAGACGAAGATGACACCACAATAAACACATACCATTACAGTCACCTATACTTAACAGACACACTTATGCACATAACTCTCATTCTATGCGTAGGAAAGATGCCTGTGGGCCTGATGAATATGAAAACCTTTCCAATTAGGCGGCTGAACCTGCCGTTCCGGGTCTCCCAGACGGTCAAGCCATACAACTTTATTTCTTTTTCTCTCTGCCTGTAAATGTTCCATTTTAAATTGTAGCTTCGGTGATATTGTCTGTCATCTTTTTCACTGAAATCCTGGTACCATTTCAAAGTCGTGCCGAATTCCCGTTTCGAAGAATAATCATAGGTACGCTAATTTTCAATGTTAAAACGTGAGTGGCATGCCTAGCAAATTAATTGAATTCAAGAATTCAGTTGGACAACCGACAACTTCATATAGTGATGTGTTCCACTTCGCCTGGTATTTCGCTTTGAAAGTTCAAACAGATGGTATTAACTTCGTCTTTTTTTTCCTTGCTGCCAATACAGCATTTGCACTAAGTCACTGATCATTTCTGCAATTTTGTGCTGTATTTGAGAAAACTTTTCGAATCAATTCGTGTGTGGTTGCTGTGATTTCACTGAAGTTTTTTGGCAAAGCGAAACATTCTATGGACTCGCCGATTGCCATTTTTCCACTCCCAACATTCAACAATTCTTTTGCGAAAAGTACGGCGGAGTTTGTCGAAAATAGCCAGACAGCAAAATGAGTGCGCACAACTCACCAAAGTTTCGTTGTTGAAACGACTCGTGCATCACATATTGTAAAATGGTTGTACTAATTCAGAAAGTTTCATTGGCACCCCTACAACAGTGCACTTCGCTGATTAGGACCGCCGTTTAATTGTAGTAAGAAACTGTGCTTAAACAGAAAGAAGAATGTATCTGAGTTTTTATAAACAGGCTTAAGCTAAAATTCTCGTGGCAGAATAGCTTATGGTTCATGACGCATTCATATGGAACAAGTCTTTACTTTGGTACGTTTACTTCCTTTGATGACGGATTACTACTACAAACTGAGGCAACACAGTTGTGTTATTTACACATTGATATTAAAATTACCCTAATTTTTCTGTCGATATTCATTATTTTAGATTTCAGATAATACTGATAGGCTTATATTTATTTAACTCCACCATTGCCGAAGTAATTTTCCTCGAGAGGAACTAGAATGGATGCTATATATTATCGCAAAAAAGGATTCCCCAGAAAAATCAGCAGCAGTTCTACGGACTCTGTAGTTTGGTCTTCTAAAAGAACCAGTATTTCGGTCGTTCTCTGTTTGCAATAATTTCAGGATACTTTAACATAAAAAGCTACTGTTACTAAAATATACGTGAGGCTAGAGTAGACCCACTATAGGTTCCATCCTAAAGCATGTGGCAGCAGCCATAGCTGTGAGCACACTTTTACAGGTCTCAGAGCAATACAGACGGTCATACAATCGCTGCTATGTTATTTGTTCTTTCCGTTTACTAGTTCATTTTAAAGCTCCGATTGGGTTCCGATTAAATGAGGCTACTCTGGCCGACAAAATGTAGCACACAGAATGAGAGAGAGAGGGGGGGGGGGGGCGGTGGAAAAGGGGCAAGGGGTGGAAACGAAATGAAATTCATTGGTTGAAAGGGTATGTGATTTTATTTCAGCGATTACAAACTCAAGTCAACTTTCGCATCTACATCTACATGGATGCTCTGCAAAATCGAACCACCTTCACAATAATACTCTGTTTCCCACTCTCTAGCAGCGAGCGGAAAAAATAAACACCTATATGTTTCACTGCGAGCTCTGATTTCCCTTATTTTATTATAATGATCGTTTCTTCCGACGTAGATCGGCGTCAACAATATATTTTCGCATTCGGAGAAGAAAGCTAGTGATTGAAATTTCTTGAGGAGATCCCGCCGCAACGATTAATGCCTTTATTTGAATGATGTCCACCCCAAATGCCGTAACATGTCCGTGGCACCCTCTCCCCTATTTCCCGATGGTAGAAAAGGTGCTGCCCTTCTTTGAACTCCGTTAATCCTATCTCACAAGGATCCCACATCGCGCAGCAATACTCCAAAAGAGGATGGACAAGCGTAGTGCAGGCAATGTCCTTAGTAGATCTGATGCATCTTCTAAATGTTCTGCTAGTAAATCGCAGTCTTGGTTAGCCTTCCCCAGAACATTTTCTATATGTTCTTTCCAATTTAAGTTGTCCGTAATTGTAATTCGTAGGTATTTAGTTGAATTTACGGCCTTTAGATTTGATTGATTTATCGTTTAGCCGAAGTTTAACGGATTCTTTCTAGCACTCATGTGGATGACCTCTTATTTTTCATTATTTAGGGTCAGTTGCCAATTTTGCACCATACAGATATCTTTTCTAAATCGTTTTGCAATTTGTTTTGATCTTCTGATGACTTTACTAGGCGAAAAGCGACAACATAATCTGCAAACAACCTAAGAGAGCTGCAAAGATCTCGGCACTATGAGGAAATTCAGCAGCTGCTGTACATGGTCCTCGATGTTCTAAATAATCGCTCTGGCACGCAGCTGAAGTCCGATCTGGTCCCACTCATATTCTCTCTAGGATGGATCTGGGGATCCTGCCGGCAACCGGACTCCCTTAGCATCACAGTTCATAGAGACACGTCATGTGTGGATGACCACTGTCCTGCTGAAAAATGGCACGACACTACCGTCAGATGAGATGTGACACACGAGGTCATAGGGTGTCCGTTCCGTCAGAGTTCCTTCAATTACTACCAGTCGTGGCCTGAAGCCATACTCGATGGCTCCAGACATGTCATCAGGAATGACACAGCTATGTCTCTCCAGAATACTGGAGGTGTGGGACGTCTCTTCATGTCGCCGCCATACTAGCCGACGATGTCATCCAGGTAGTGCAGAAAGGCGTGATGCCATCCACACTTGTCCTCCAAACGCTCCTGTTTGTAATGCGCGTTAACGGCAGCCTACGCGTGGGGCAGTAATTCCCTAGTCCTGTTGTTCCTAGTCTCCGATCAAAGGTGCGGAATTGCGTTCAGCGAGCGGTCCAGACGCTTAATGACACTGGATGGTTCAAATGGCTCTAAGCACTATGAGACTTAACGTCTGAAGAAATCAGCCCTTTTCAATCTATCCCAGGCATGATCGATAGGGTTCGTGTCTGGAGAACATGCTGGCCACTCTAGTTGAGCGATGATGTTATCCTGAAGGAAGAAATCAGTCCCCTAGACTTATAACTACTTAAACCTAACTAACCTAAGGACATCACACACATCCGTGCCCGAGGCAGGAAGGATTCGAACCTGCGACCGTAGCCGCAGCGCGGTTCTGGTATGAAGCGCCTAGAACCGCTCGGCCACACCGGCCGGCAATGACACTGGAGACTGGAGAAGGTCCGTCCAGTCAACTAACATGAAGATGGTTAACTGGAATTTTGAAAGAGTTATGGAACTCGGTTGGGAAATAATCGAATAAAGGCAAGACTTTAATAACTACAATCTTTAATTGCCCGTCTGAGCAAGAATTAGATAATGACTTGAAATAAAGTACTCTACTCCTGATCGCAAAATCCCATCGAGGGAGGTACGTGGCTAAGTATGAGCGTTAAGAGAGCCAGAGTTCGTACTACAAGTCAAGGACCCAGGCCTGACCGATACAATAGGTCGTCCTGGACCAGTGTCTTTACTGAACTCCACCACGGGCTACGCTGCCTTCATCTTTATACTGTGTGGCAGGCCACGCCGCTCATTTCACGTTGGCGCTTCCGGATACTGCCCCGCAAGGTCTCGTTTATCACCATGTATGGTCACCACTGCTGCATCTCGCAGCTCGACACGTGATACCTCGCGAGTCCACGTAACCATGTAACATTTCCAGCCAATGACCAAGCCTTTGTACTCTGAATACTTTCTAGAAAACTTATTCGTTCTGGATGCTGTTCTGTTGCCTTTCAGACGTCGCATTTTTTTTTTTAATATGTGACGTCTCTACCACCCCCCCCCCCCCCCACAGCCCACACCCTTAGGGATAAATCTGTAGGTACTGTCCTCAGTAACTACAAATTTTTATTTCCTTAATGGGGGAACATACATACACACTTTAAAAAAAAGTTTTGCATCGCCTCGGCTTCAAGAGTTCCGGAACATGTACAGAAAACTGGAATAGAGATCAACATAAACATTTCCGCACTTTTTATTGCTCAGAAAAACATAACATTGCATGTTGTACCACCATACAACGAGACCTTCAGAAGTGGTGGTCCGGACTGCTGTACACGCAGGTACCTCTAATACCCAGTAGCACGTCCTCGTGCACTGATGCATGCCTGTATTCGTCGTGGCATACTATCCACAAGTTCATCAAGGCACTGTTGGTCCTGATCGTCCCACTCCTCAACGCCGATTCCCTCAGAGTGGTTGGTGCGTCGTGTTTTCCATAAACAGCCCTTTTCAATCTATCCCAGGCATGTTCGATAGGGTTCGTGTCTGGAGAACATGCTGGCCACTCTAGTTGAGCGATGCTGTTATCCTGAAGGAAGACATTCGCAAGATGTTCACGATGGGGGCGCGAATTGTCGTCCACGAAGACGAATGCCTCGCCAATATGCTGCCGATATGGTTGCACTATCGGTAGAAGGATGGCATTCACGTATCGTACAGCCGTTACGCCGCCTTCCACGACCACCAGCGGCGTACGTCGGCCCCACATAGTGCCACCCCAAAACAGCAAGGAACCTCCACCTTGCTGCACTCGTTAGACAGTGTGTCTACGGCGTTCAGCCTGACCGGGTAGCCTCCAAACACGTCTCCGACGATTGTCTGGTTGAAGGCATATGCGACACTCATCGGTGAACGGAACGTGATGCCAATCCTGAGCGGTCATTTCGGCATGTTGTTGGGCCCATCTGTACCGCGCTGCTTGGCGTCTTGCTTTGTACCGCGCTGCATGGTGTCCTGCTTGCAAAGATGGACCTCGCCATGGACGCCGAGAGTGACGTTGCGCATCTTGCAGTGTATTGCGCACAGTTTGAGTCGCAACACGTCGTCCTCGCGCTACACTAAACGCATTATTCAACATAGCGGCGTTGCTGTGATGGTTCCTCCGAACCGTAATCCGTAGGTAGCGATCATCCACTGCAGTAGTAGCCCTTGGGCGACCTGAGCGAGGCATGTCATCGACAGTTCCTGTCTCTCTATATCTTCTCCATGTCCGAAAAACACCGCTTTGGTTCACTCCGAGACGTCTGGGCACTTCCCTTGTCGAGAGCCCTTCTTGGCACAAAGTAACAATGCGGACGCGATCGAACCGCCGTGTACCTCCTTCCTGGTGGAATGACTGGAACTGGTCTGCTGTCGGACCCCCTCCGTCTAATAGGCGCTGCTCATGCATGGTTGTTTACATCTTTGGACGGATTTAGTGACGTCTCTGAACAGTCAAAGGGACTGTGTCTGTGATACAGTATCCACAGTCAACGTCTATCTTCAGGAGTTCTGGGAAATGGGGTGATGCAAAACTTTTTTTGATGTGTGTATTTGCTTTACAATAGCGTTCAAAAGACACACATAGCTGCTTTACAACTGGCCGTGGCAGAAATACATACAAATCGATCTTGTCCTGTTAGAGAAACATTTACAATTCGCACACAATATCATTGTCACATATTCTAATACTTGGAATGAGCTTCATTTTGTTTTACAATATGAGACATTTCTGGTAGGATGGCTATTATACTATTTTACGATCAACTTTACATTGAATTACACTTGATACACTGATATACATTTCATAGTATAATTACGATCTCATTACGTGAAAGAGAAAACACTTCACACTAGTTTCTTTCGCACTTCCCGCCAGTGTTACCATTCTTCAACGTTTGTCCGTTTTTGTCTTAACACTTCGATAAACATGGCTTATAACTTCACTTCTAACATGTCTAGCAGGCATTAGAGATTTGTCATACTCGATTGCTCCTGATATCATGTCACCAGGAGTGACACGACTATGACTCTCCAAAATACTGGAGGTATGGGACGTCTCTCAAGGTCGCAGCCATACTCGCCGACGATTGTCATCCGGATTACTGCTGAAAGCCGATTCATCGCTCAGCATAATGCGATACCATTCATGCTTCCATTCCAAACGTTGCTGTTCGGTGCACAATAAGCAATCCTGTCTTGTGGTGATCAGACGGTGTCGACCGCAACCTCGGCGACGAGTATGCCTACGATTACGTGCTAATGCAGTCCAATCACTTGAGTCACTATATAAATACCACAAAGGTGAAAAAAGGTTTTAAAGTTTAGAAAAATAATATATGCAGAAGCCTAGAACCAAAACTTTTAGACAGTACTGAACATATGAGTACAAGTAAACACCACGTTACCGGCTATGCATATTCACTTAGATTAGTGAATGAGTCATTAAAAGTACCAAGTTCTCGTATTTCGGCAGCAAAATAACTGGCGATATCCGAAATAGAGAGGATATAAAATGCAGACGGGCAATAGCAGGAGAAGTCTTTTCTGAGAAAAGTAAATTTGTTAAATGTTTTATTGAATTTGAGTTAGGAAGTCTTTTCTGAACTGTATATAGCATAACTTCCGAGGAGTTAGTGAATCAAATCGGAGGAGAAATCTAATTTATGGTACCACTTGACTAGAAGAGAGGCTTGGGTGATAGCACACATGTTGAGGCATCGAGAACTCGGGGACCGAAGTTTGACCGCGATAAGCAGGATTGGTTGTCGCAGGTTGCAGTAGTTATCCAAAGATGAACGAACCCACACAGGATAGATCAGCGTGGCAGCCATTGGCACAGAAACTCGACAGATTGTGTCAAGAACAAATGATTGGACAAAGAACGAACACTGGCCAAAACTCTGAATTATGTATAAGGTTCACAGATTTACAAGAAATTTTAGATAATCTCTGAAGAACGGCAACATATCCAAATCTGATTACCAGTATAACAAAAAACTTCAGGCAGCTATGAGACCTGAAGAATACATTACATAGAAGAAAAGGTGCCAGTTGGAAGATAAATGCCAATAATCAAGACATCGTAAAGGGAAATATTATTTGCAATTACAGTCAAACATTGAACATTGAATCTCTGGTTCCACACAAGTAAGGTGAAAAACATGTTTGTAAGTTCCATAATTCGAATTAAATTTAATCATTCTACCTGCCATTTTCACTGAATACGCGTTCAAGGTAAGTGTTAATGTAAATGTGATGTAGCGATAATATGAGATATCAGATTTTTACATGTGTTGCGCTATTAGGCATGTAATGTGATTATTAAAAATTGTGTAAAGCCAGGATGAGCAAGAACTCTGCTTATGTGCAGTGCTCGTGCACGAGTGCCAGTCTCTCTCGCCTGATTGCACACTCCCCCCTCCACCATGTCACACTGAGTGGGAAGAGGGGGAAAGGAAGAAACTGCGACAGTGCCACATGCAGCATTCAGCTTTGTTTCATATTTCATATTTCTCAATAACATAGAATCAAAAATATATCAAATTCCTAATATTACTTAATTATTTTTGATGCGTCGAAGACATAATATAAATATAACTGGCACAAATTGATGATATACGGACACATGCAGAGAGTTTCGCAGTCACTCAGGTTGCCACGTAATCGTGACATTTAGTCTCATAATCTAAAAAAAACTTTTGTTGATCGAAACGTTGATGTCACGTTTCTAACCTCATTATGGAGGTGTGGAAACTCTTCCTGAGGAAAGCAGCTTAGAAATCCTGGACAGTTTTAACGTAAAAGAAGATGTATTTTAAACGAGAATTATACTGTATAGCGACCATCTGCACCTGGACAGGGGCGCTTTCACATTCAATGGCAAGCGATCTCAAAGAAAGCTCAGAAATAAATGTAAGATTGGTAGTGACCTCGAACGTTTACAAAGGAACTCCTGTAATTCTTTCAGTGCCACACTGGATCTTTCGAAATTCGCGTTTTGTTTAACACCAGTGAGCTCAGGGGAATAGAAGATGTCCTTGTCAGAAGTTGTACCTTCGACAATGGTTTTTCTTTTTGAATGCTTCCTCTTTCGCTATGAAGTCAGAAGTAGGTCGCTTCTCACCTTGCAATGTCTTACTGAGCGCAGTCTGCAGTCAACAGCATTTAAAGCGTAAGGTGTGCAATCCATTCAGGATCTCCTAATTTTCGTTCTTGCCTTCCTTTTTCCTTCAGAAATTCACCAGTAGCAGATCTGAAATCGAAAATTCGTTGCAGACATGTCCTTTGACTTAATCAACGTACTTTGCAGTAATATACACTGAAGAGCCAAAGACTCTGGTACACATGCCTAAAATCGTGTAGGGCTCCTGCGAGCACGCAGAAGTGCCGCAACACGACGTGCCGTGGACTCGACTAATGTCTGAAGTAGTGCTGGAGGGAATTGACATCACGAATTCTGCAGGGATGTCCATAAATTCGTAAGAGTACGAGGGGGTGGAGATATCTTCTGAACAGCACGTTGCAAGGCATTCCCCAATATGCTCGATAGTGTTCATGTCTGTGGAGTGTTTAAACTCAGGAGACTGTTCCTGGAGCCACTCTGCAGCAATTCTGGACGTGTGGTGTGTCGCATTGTTTTGCTGGAATTGCTCAATCCCGTCGGAATGGACAATTGGCATCAATAGATGCAGGTGACCAGACAGAATGCTTCCGAACATGTCACCTGTCAGAGTCGTATCTTGACGTATCAGGTGTCACATATCAGTCCATCTGCACACGCCCCACACCATTACAGAGCCTCCACCAGCTTGAGCAGTCCCCTGCTGACGTGCAGGGCCCATAGATTTATGAGGTTGTCTGCATACCCGTACACGTCCATCTGCTCGGTACAATTTGAAACGAGACCCGTCCGAACAGGCAACAAGTTTCTAGTCATCAACAGTCCAACAGGGCATTCCAGTTCACATCCGAGATAGTTGAGACAGTATCCTAAATTCCACAGGGTTCCTAGTACGTGCGGTCACTAGTCACAAGTACGAGCGAAGGCAGGCGTAGGACTCGCTGAACGATGCTGTTGCAGTGGCCTATATACCGTCCTGGTAGTCCGGGAATACCGCGTGCGGTGGCGTCAGGGGCCGAGTGGAAACTCGCTCCCATCTCGCGACATCGCCCTCTAGCGGTCATCTCGAAATGGATCACGCGGCCGGTCCGCGTGTGTTATATTTGCAGCTGGCCACGCTTTGCGCGTGTTGACGTCCGCCGCTGTCGGCTGGTGACTGAGCGATGGCGGATACCACAAATGGCTCTGAGCACTATGGGACTTAACTTCTGAGGCAATCAGTCCCCTAGAACTTAGAACTACTTAAACCTAACTAACCTAAGGACATCACACACATCCATGCCCGAGGCAGGATTCGAACCTGCGACCGTAGCGGTCGCGCAGTTCCAGACTGTAGCGCCTAGAACCGCTCTGTCACCCTGGCCGGCGCGGATACCACAGGTTGCACTTTCGTCATGTTGAACGATTCTCTTCACTCGTCGTTGGTTCCCTTCTTACGGGATCTTTTTCCGGCCGCAGTGATGTCGGAGATTTGATGTTTTACCGGATTCCAGCTATTCACGGCACACTCGTGAAATTGTCGTACGGAAAAATCCGCACTTCATCGCTACCTCGGAGATGCTGTGTCCCTTCGCTTGTGCGCCGACTATAATACTACGTTCAAACTCACTTAAATCTTGATATCCTGCCACTGTAGCAGCAGTAACCAATCTGACAACTGCGCCAGACAATTTTTGTCTTATATAGGCGTCACCGACCGCAGGCCCGTGTCTGCGTTGTTACGTATCTCTGTATTTGATTACGCATGCCCATACCACTTTCTTTGGTGCTTCAATGTATAATGTCTCCGAACTCCCTGTTCAGTTCCATCCACAACTGTTGCAACTGACGGTGAAATAATGTGTGCCACTTCAGAAATTTTACTGTTTGCACCACCAATTCCATCAAGGGTTCCATACTTGCATATTGAACACATGGTGGTTCTTGATGTGCAGAAGTATGAATCCCGTACAGATCGTCTCCATCGTTATAATTTGTATGTCTTTCATCGTCAACTGAATCTTTAAATTCCTTGTGCATGGTGATGTAATGCCGTGTCACAGCCAATACGCGACAACAGTCAATTATGAGCCTCCACCTCTGTATATGAAAGGAAGCGTCCTGACTGCTTCACTGACTCATCATCGCGCAGCCCAAACTGAAAAGAACAGAAATTTGAAATCTGGAGAGGGTTCTGATCTTATGCTAGAGGTATTATTTAAGAATAGATTTTTCAAAATTCCACTCCTAAGGAGGTGAATAGTTCTTGATAATATGTCGACTAAGGCAATTTTCAAGCTATAACTACGAAAATTTGTACTTGTTTCTCGGTCAGAAATAAAAAAACAGACGTCTTACACCGTAAATAGAAATTTAACACCTAAGAGGGTGAAAATAAAACATTATTAAAAGACTACTAAAGCATTTTTGGAGCTACATGTATGAAAATTGGTACACTACTGGCCATTAAAATTGCTACACCACGAAGGTGACGTGCTACAGACGCGAAATTTAACCGACAGGAAGAAGATGCTGTGATATGCAAACGATCAGCATTTCAGAGCATTCACACAAGGTGGGCGCCGGTGGCGACACCTACAACGTGCTCACATGAGAAAAGTTTCCAACCGATTTCTCATGCACAAACAGCAGTTGACCGGCGTTGCCTGGTGAAACGTTGTTGTGATGCCTCGTGTAAGGAGGAGAAATGCGTACCATCACGTTTCCGACTTTGATAATGGTCGTATTGCAGCCTATCGCGATTGCGGTTAATGGTATCGCGACATTGCTGCTCGCGTTGGTCGAGATCCAACGACTGATAACATAATATGGAATCGGTGGATTCAGGAGGGTAACACGGAACGCCGTGCTAGATCCCAACGGCCTCGTATCACTAGCAGTCGAGATGACAGGCATCTTATCCGCATGGCTGTGACGGATCGTGCAGCCACATCCCGATCCCTGAGTCAACAGATGGGGACGTTGGCAAGACAGCAACCATCTGTACGAACAGTTCGACGACGTTTGCAGTAGCATGGACTATCAGCTCGGAGACCATGGCTGCGGTTACCCTTGACGCTGCATCACAGACAGCAGCGCCTGCGGTGGTGTACTCAACAACGAACCTGGGTGCACGAATAGCAAAACGTCATTTTTTCAGATGAATCCAGGTTCTGTTTACAGCATCATGATGGTCGCATCCGTGTTTGACAACATCGTGGTGAACGCACATTGGAAGCGTGTTTTTGTCATCGCCATACTGGCGTATCACCCGGCGTGATGGTATGGGGTGCCATTGGTTACACGTCTCGGTCACCTCTTGTTCGCATTGACGGCACTTTGAACAGTGGACGTTACATTTCAGATGTGTTACGACGCGTGGCTCTACCCTTCATTCTATCCCTGCGAAACCCTACATTTCAGCAAGATAATGCACGACCGCATTTTGCAGGTCCTGTACGGGGCTTTCTGGATACAGAAAATCTTCGACTGCTGCCCGGCCAGCACATTCCCCAGATCTCTCACCAATTGAAAAAGTCTGATCAATGGTGGCCGAGCAACTGGCTCGTCACAATACGCCAGTCACTACTCTTGATGAACTGTGGTATCGTGTTGAAGCTGTATGGGCAGCTGTACCTGTACACGCCATCCAAGCTCTGTTCGACTCAATGCCCAGGCGTATCAAGGCCGTTATTACGGCCAGCGGTGGTTGCTCTGGGTACTGATTTCTCAGGATCTATGCATCCAAATTGCGTGAAAATGTAATCACGAATCAGTTCTAGTATGATATATTTGTCCAGCTAAATGTATCGCCGGCCGGTGTGGTCATGCAGTTCTAGGCGCTACAGTCTGGAACCGCGCGGCCGCTACGGTCGCAGATTCGAATCCTGCCTCGGGCATGGATGTGTGTGATGTCCTTAGGTTAGTTAGGTTTAAGTAGCTCTAAGTTCTAGGGGACTGATGACCTAAGATGCTGAGTCCCATAGTGCTCAGAGCCATTTGAGCTAAATGTATCAAAATTGGCATTTGACCTCTGGGTTATAAATAAAGGAATATTTGTTAGAGAATGAAAGTATCGATGAAAATATCACCACAAGAATTCAAATGGCACGATAAACAAAAACCTTGCTTTTTTGTCAGTAGTCTGTTCAGAAAAGACCACACTCCTATGGCCTTAATTAGCGTGAAAAGTTTAGAAAGTGTTGTAGTTGTGATCTAAATCAAAGACAGCTGTTAAATAGTCACCACGACATATTGGCTTTGTAAGAATTGCATAGGAAAAAAAACGGATCTTTATCACACAAATTTTTCAGTATGCGTTACGTACGTTCACAAAATTATTTTTGTTTTAATTACTACGAACACTAATCATTACTGATGAAAAAATAGACATCACATGTACAAGAATATCCGTTTGAGATGAGAGAATTCAGTACCGGAAGTGAGACTGGAACTAATAACTACCAAATTTTAGTATCCTGTCTGCATATTAGTTTGCTTTGACTAGATACGCGCTTTGCATATTGCGTAGATTTACATATGAGCAATGGACATAACATACAAATTCGATTATTGGAAAACAAAAAGAATGGGCAGACCATACAGTCTACCTGAGTCAAGCCTCTGGTGCTAAGCTGTGAGCCGGCCGGAGTGGCCGTGCGGTTCTAGGCGCTGCAGTCTGGAACTGGGCGACCGCTACGGTCGCAGGTTCGAATCCTGCCTCGGGTATGGATGTGTGTGATGTCCTTAGGTTAGTTTGGTTTCATTAGTTCTAAGTTCTAGGCGACTGATGACCTCAGAAGTTAAGTCGCATAGTGCTCAGAGCCAGCTAAGCTGTGATCCACACTCAGTTTCAAGGGATTGTGAAGATAAATGGTTCAAATGGCTCTGAGCACTATGGGACTTAACATCTGAGGTCATCAGTCCCCTAGAACTTAGAACTACTTAAACCTAACTAACCTAAGGACATCACACACATCCATGCCCGAGGCAGGATTCGAACCTGCGACCGTAGCAGTCGCGCGGTTCCGGACTGCAGCGCCTAGAAGATTGTGGAGATAGATCGCTAGCTCCCTCTTTTTGTGCTAAAAGCTACTGGACCTCTGAACTTCCTTTATACCACGAACAAACAGCGAATGATAAACAACGCAAACACCACGATTCTGCCGAAATGAAAAGTCTTGCCGACCAAAATAAATCAGACCAGTTGCCGGAACAAAGTTTCGTTTCGCACTGCTAAATGAAGCAAAGCCAAGATGTAGCGAGTACTGCCGAGACAAGCCGAGCCTTAGAGCGCACACACGCAGTACACTGTGCACCTGTAAAAGTTTTACACGCTGTAACGACCGTATCATGGAAGGCTGCCAGAAAAGAGAGTCAAATCGTCCAAGTACGAACATTAGCTGCAAGCCTCGTAACTTAGGTGGAGGCACACAATGCGAACTGCTTTCGTCAGCCCATTAAGAAGTCATACACATTGAGAAAGCGCTGATTTCACGCCCAATGATTTCGAATTGGAGGTAAAATCGACGCAGTCACCTTTCATCCATAAGCAAACAGTCAAGCACGGCAGAGTTCGACAGACTTCAAAAGATCCAGCAAAAGACATCTTGGGTGAACGAGCCTACAGTGGACGCCGTGCAAGTGAGCTCTCAGACTCAAATCTTCGTGCACTACAAAAGACTTGCAAGCGCTTGCCTGTACGTAGAGGAAAGGTGCCTAATATGAGACACACTTTTTTAAACCAATTTGAAAGACCTAAAAGTAAATGCAATTGTAGTTTTTATGATGGTAATAAGATCTTGCATTATTTAATTTTATCATACAGTTATCGTCTTTGCAATAATAAACAATCTTTCAGAGTAGTTATTAAATCTTCACATACAAGGCATTTCGTAGAAATGAGATCAAGGTTTCCTAATATGAGACAGTAATAATATTTTGCTGTAATTATTTTATTACATAATAATGACATATGAAAATACAATTTTTACATGTTCATTCATTTCTGTTATCCTTCACTCATTTCACACTACTTAGGTTTATATTTACGACATCCGGGGCAAACAAAATTGTCTTCTGTGACACCGCAATCTTCGTGAGCCCAGCGATAACATTTAGTGCACCGTGCCCATTTCTTCCCGTGTTTGTCTCCAGAAAAGCCCCCAGTACAGAAAAGACACTCCGCGTCATCGTCATCACTGCTGTCTGAATCCCCACTGTCATCAAGATGGACATCGGATGCCGAGTCACTAGACGATTCTTCTCCTTTGGGTCTACGATCGCAAGATTTTCCACTCTTCTCCCCAAACAACTTTCTCGCTGCTTTCTTAGCTACAGCCTCTGATTTCTTCGGTTTAGATTCTTGCAATTGCTTCACATTAGGAGTTGAAGTTAGTAACGCAGCAGAGCACGAACGCGATGTTTGACCTATTTGACTATCTCCAGGTGGTATTGCGATGTGTGGGAGAGGTCTGATGTCTGCCGGGCTGACAGCTTGACCATCACCATCAGTAGTTTCATTTTCGTTTTTGGCATCTCTTTCTTGAAGAGCGTTAGCATGGCGATGAATTGAAAATTCATGTTCCCTAAAGATGTTTCTGTTGCATGGGATGAGACCTTTCTTCTGAAGGCATTCACAGATGCTTCCATTGTTGCTGCTCGGTTGTAAGCGGCCCCAAATAACTTGGCTATTAATAATGAGGTGATAACACGACCTAGGTTACTTTCCAACCACATTTCTATCTCTTGGGCATAGTGGGTTTTCAAAGGCCCCATAAATACGACGTCAAGTGGTTGCATTTTATGCGTTGAGTGAGGTGGAAAACATACAACATGAATGTAGGAGACGAGGTACTGGCAGAAGTAAAGCTGTGAGTACCGGGCGTGAGTCGTGCTTCGGTAGCTCAGTTGGTAGAGCACTTGCCCGCGAAAGGCAAAGGTCCCGAGTTCGAGTCTCGGTCGGGCACACAGTTTTAATCTGCCAGGAAGTTTCAACATGAACATTGTTTTCGCGTGCTTTATCTAACACATCGGGATTCTTTGTGTGGGAATAATGCCCATCAAAAATCAAAATGACAGGGTCATTTGAAGATGGCTTTACGTGACTCACAAAATGATCAAGCCGCTGAGTAAAAATGTGAGTTTGTATCCAGCCACTTGGACGACAAGCTGATATTGATCCTGCGGGTGCACCATCCATCACGTTCCAGAAAACATTCGAATTTCTAACCATAAGACTAGTCAAAGTAATCCCTGTTAATCATAATTTAATCGAATTAAAATAAACGCAATTGCCAAAATTTTACTACAATAAATGAAGAAATATTGTTATCTCATGATAGTATTGCGTAAATTACATATAACAAATCGTGAGAGAACGAGTCCCCCCAGTATGCGATAGGTATCGTAATATGCGACACTGTCGCGTATTTGGATCCCCATACTATTGCATATTAGGAATTTCGCCATCTTATACAAAGAATCACGTACTTGCTAACAACGTTCGTTGGAAAATGAACCTAATTGTCAATAATTATAGGTAATGCCGTTACAAATAACAACAATAAAAGAGTTCAGTAATATCCACTCACCTCTAAGCTGAAATATTGTCTCAACACCGATGTCGCAAAAACTCCAAACACACGAAATTTTGTATTAACCTCGACGTACTTTGTCTGGCTCAACTATGGCTTCCTACTCCCTGTGTCGTCGTCTGGCACACAATAGACGTGTTTAAGAAACTCTCCACCAGAGTGCAACCCCTAACATGAGCACATTTGAGGTGTCTCATATTAGGGAACTATTGCATAATAGGCACCTTTCCTCTACCTCTTGGCTAGGGTTATTGGTATCCATCATATATTTGTCTACATATACCTATGTCGGTATGTCACTTACCTTGTCATGACTGCCTGAATGTAAACAATAGAATCTGGCACCTCCATAGTTTGCGGTCTATGGTACGATACATTCCTGAGTATACCCGAGTCGAGTTTTAATAAGGTTATAGGCCAGGATGGCTATTTGTTCTGGTACCTGATTGGACAATCTACTAAGCCTTATCTCTGCTTTTGTAAACCAGCGTCTGTCTTCGTGTGCATGTTTATTGCTAATGTGTGAAGTGGCAATAAAAAGCAGATCAGTAAGCCAACACAGAATCTAATTTCTCCTATCATCACCATGTCTGTCTTTCTGTATTGTCTTTAACCAAACAGACCTATCGCCGTTTCACTCCTGTACGCAACCGCTATTATACTAAGAAACGGAATACCTCAAAATCCGTCTTCTGAGCAAAGAGTAAACTTCGAAAGTCAGTATGTCGTGACACACGTCGGTTTAAGACATCCCTGTGGCCGACCACTGTTAAAGTCATAAATTGGTACAGCGAGGAAGCTACGACAATTATTCGGGTGTCATTGTGAAGAGCTTGCGGAGGACTAATGGAATCAAAAGCTCCCCAAAATATAAGTGAAAACAGTATTAAATTGAAATTAGAAAATAATGAAAGATGTCGTCTCATATGACTCGTAAATATGCCAGGGATTATAGAAAAACGCAAGTCATAGGAAAGCTCGCATCGAAAGGAATCCACAAAACCTATAAAGCCCAGTACCGAGCAAATTCGAGAGCTATGGCAGCGTCGGAGATCTAATGAAAAACGGCGTAGAAAGATTATGTCGTTGGCCCGTTCGGCATGTAATGGCACAATATTATATCGAGGCCACCGAAGCTCATATCATGTACGTGTGTGATCTGCTTCAGGTGGTTGTCTATTTTATGAAAGATCATGCTGACGTCATCGATGATGATTACTGCGCACACCGTTAAATGTCGCTCGAGACTCATTCGACTTCATGACACCACAGTCCCTTGCTACCTGCGAAAAACCTGTGACTCACGTATTATATAACCATTGTTCTACTTTGTGCAACTACTGTATTAAAGAGATTGGTAATATAATTAAATAAGATACAAAACACTCGTTATGATTTTATCAAAAAAATCTACGGCGTAGACCCGAACTGTGCACGGTAATGTTTTTCGACTGTAAACGATATGCACCCACCAAATTGATTTCATACAACACTTAATCGAATTACCATTACAAAATGATATAGCAGCTCTTTCTCCTCAAATAATGTATCAGTTTTAAAACTAATCATGAAATTTTTAAATAAATGGAAATTTAGTTTGTAGAGTCGATCAGCGTGGAAAGCTAGATTAAACCAGTCTTCTGACTGTGACCACAACAGCAACAACAACAACGCTATCTGAAGCAGGCATTCTCTATGTAGTTAGTACCCTAGTATCAAGGAACTGTTTCGTCGCTCAATGTTAAAACGTTTCCAGGCGTGCTGCTCATTCCCTACGCTTTGAGCATCTTCTGTGTTATATAACACTTTAACATGCTGCAATGTAACTACACATTATGATACTTAAGCTCATAGGATCAATTTCTTTGTTTAGATCCCAGAAATTATTCCACATCCTTTGTTAAAATTTTAGGAACACTCAGTGTAGAACGTTCTCTTATTTTACTATCCATAACACTCTTAATACCTTAACATATCGGTAGGGGAAATTTCTCTTAAACTTAGATTACTTCATTATGATTAAAGGTCATGCTAAAATAAATTCCACATGAGAAGAACAGAAACAAAATAAGCACCGCTGTCGAAGTACAGCAAGGTGCGGGCAGCTACTGGGTCTACTGCTTTTACAGAGGCGCAAAAGCAGTGCGTCTGTTTAAACAAGCTACTACTACAGATATAAATATTTTCTCTTCAAAAGGAAGAAAAATATAATAATAATTCGAAAATGTTTTATTATTTGACAGTGTGAACTTTCGTACAGCTCTTTTCGGAGTGGACCGCACGTCAGCCAATAACTCTTTTTGCATGTTTGCCTAAGTTTTAATTTAATTTTGTTTACCTGTAGCAATTCATACTCTGACCAGGACGCACAGATCCTGTTATTTCCCAAATATTTTCATGAAAACTAACAGATTACTAACGAGTACTGTTAATAAAGTGTATTAGTTCATTTCACTGGAAATTTCTGACTACGAGATGACAGAAGTTGCAGACTGTAAAATGGAAATTGGTGCCAGTAAGCTGAAAGCACAGTTTGCCTTAACAGAATTACATTGAATACTACGATACGGCGGCAGGACCCTCGCCATATTTGCCCCTTAGGGTGTCAACTCGGCCAGAAGTTGGGAACAGTGTGCAAAAAGACTCATCCGACCATCTCACTTTCTTCCATTGCTCTATAGTTTTTCTAGCTTCGGTAACGCGTTTTCCTATCCTGCGAAACAGAAAACGGGACTCAATGCAGAAGCCTGTCGCAGGATAATCAGCAAGAGCCTAGTTTCCATATCTCCAAGAACTTCTCGTCGCTGCGCTCTCATTAGTGTGATAGGGTACATCATCTTTCTGCTCGGAGCTCAATCGATAGCAAGGGTCGAAGAACTGTTGTAGGTACGATGCTGGTTCCTTTCTGGTTTATTCCAACGGTGGTGTGTGTCTGTACGACGCTTTCAGAGAATGAGATTTTCACTGTGCAGCATAGTGTCCACTGATGTGAAACTTCCTGGCAGATTAAAACAGTGTGCAGGACCGAGACTGGAACTCGAGACCTTTGCCATTCGCGGGCAAGTGCTCTACCAACTGAGCTACCCAAGCACGACTCACGCCCTGTCGTCACAGCTTTACTTCCGCCAGTACCTCGTCTCCTACCTTCCAAACTTTACAGAAGCTCTCCTGCGAACCTTGCAGGACTAGCACTCCTGAAAGAAAGGATATTGCGGAGACATGGCTTAGCCACAGCCTAGGGGATGTTTCCAGAATGAGATTTTCACTCTGCAGAGGAGTGTTGTACAACGCTTTGTCAATGCTGCGGTTTTAATGCCGGTTGTACATAGTTTGCCTGCCTCTTGGGTTCTGAGGCCATCCTCGGCTTCTTCCAGCGAATGACTGGTTTGGTGATAGCAGCTAGCATCGCATGTGAGGTGTAAGCTAAGCTACCCACCCAGGGTCGATCGCGGTCCTTTGGTTTTGAGCAGAGTGGAGCATCTAAACCAGAGGCTCAGACGGCTCTGAGATGCTATCGTATGTGAATTTCCCAACCTCTGCTATCAGGTGCAGAACTTACGGTTCCCCTTAATAGGTCAGGCCCCTCACTACACGCAGGAAGCAGATACTAGGGTAGCGGAGTACCTATGGAACACGTAAGGGGCTTGTTTCTTTAATTTATGGAAACTCCCCTTCCTTGGGATCAGAGACGAAATGCACGCCAAAATCATACAACAGCTACAATGTTATCAGAGAATGCTCGTCCTTGGAGATCGGAAGTAGAAATAATTAATATGATATTAGTAAATTACAGGAGAATCCAAGGAAAGTACCCAGGTTCCTACATGAGATAAACAGCTCTGTAGACAACGGCACTGTTTAGAATGTATATAAACGATCTCGTAGAAAGCGTCGGAAGCTCTTCAAGACTGCTAGCAGATGATACGATTGTCTATAACAAAGCGCCAGCGCCAGCGCCAGAAGGCAGTATCGATTTGCAGAATGACCACAGAGTTTTGATGAATATCGCAGGCTCTGGTAGTTGACCCTGAACGTGAATAAATATAACACGTTTCGCATACACAGGAAAAGAAATCCACTACTGTACAATCGCATTATTGATGACAAGCTGCTGGAAACAGAATCTACGGTAAAATATCTAGGAGTAACTATCCAGAGCGACCTTAAGTGGAATGACCACATAAAACAAATAGTAGGAATAGCAGATGCCAGACTGAGGTTCATAGGAAAAATCTTAGGGAAACTTAACTCCTCCAGGGAGGAAATGGCTTATAAGGCCCTTGTTCGATCGATTCTTGAATACTGTTCATCAATGTGGGACCTTTTCCAGGTAAGATTGACAGAAGAGCTAGATGAAATCCAACGAAGGGCGACGTATTTCGTCACGAGGTCATTTAGACGGCCCGACAATGTGACACAGATGCCCAACACACTGCTGTGGCAGACGTTGCAAGAGAGACGTTGTGTATCACGGAGAGGTTTTCTATTGAAATTTCGGAAGAACACTTTCCGGAAAGAATCGGACAACATATTACATCCTTCCACATTCATCTCGCAAGATGACCACGACGAGAAAATTCGAGAGATTCGAGGTAATACAAAGGCTTAACAACAAGCATTCTTTCCAGGCGCCATTCGAGAGTGCAACAGGGAAAAGGGGGGGGGGGGGGCAGTTAGTGATACCAGAAGCGTCCTCCGACACACACTGTTATAGGCTTACCGAGTATGATGTAGATAGTTATATTGCTAGATCCAGATGAAATACGTATTACAAAATCCTAGCACGTTTAGGTCAACATTTTAAACATGGCTGAAGCAGCAACTGTTGAAAATCTTCACAATTTACTACAACATTTTGTTCGTTTTCGCTAGTATGTATCCTAGTCTTTAATTTGCGCAAGATTCTCGCGCATAACACTAGTGCCCTCTCTTGTTAGATATGTTCCTTAGCGCAAGCTTCACCTGCTTGCCCCTAGGACACTGGCTAATTGGTGTTCATATTTTCTATTGTATGTAGGTGTTTTAAATGGTTTTGACTTGTTTTATCTATTAAGACAGAGGATTTGAACTAGCACAACCTTTAAAATTTTGATGCGTTTGAGTATGTATCCCTGAGTTTCAATGTGCGCGGGTGTCTCGCGCATACCACAGGTGCCTCTATCTCGGTGAAACTGTCTGGCCTAGGGCTTCCCCACCCTCTTCACGCTAGTTCACAGGCTAACTACTGATAGTATGCGGTGGTCGCATCGACCAGCTCTTCATAATTATGCTGTACAGATGGAGGTGATATCTTAATTTTAATTACTGACGACGCATTGGTACGGTTGTTTCGTGTATCTCCACTGCAGTATGTGATTTTAGTAAGTGACCAATAGTTTTTGTGCTTGTAATGCTTTGGTAAATTTCATGGTTACTTAAAGTTATAAGTGTTTGTTTTTTCCTTCTATCTCAGTTATGGTGCTAAGTTTTTTGCTAATGAAGGTGTCTTCCTGTCCGGGTGCATTTTTGCTTCTGATGAAGGTATATTTAGATATACAGAAACCGTGGTCAAGGATTTCAATAAATCTCTATCCTGCAATTGTTTGCCTGTTATCATTTACCGTGACGTTTAGGTCATTTGCAAAGGCAATAAACGGATTAAGACCGTTTGTCTAGTCTCTCTTAGTTAGTCTGGAGTTAAAACTGAAGAGAGCAGGTAAAAACCCAATATAATACATTCCATGTGTCAAAATACGTTTTTGATCCACACACAGACATCTTCCGCTTAACGGTACGCACACAGTGGAGCCGAAGATCTCCGACCTGTGTGCTTCACGTGCCATCCCTCGGTGTATCTATGACGCAGGCTTTCGTACATATGCTCCCTAAAACTCTGGTGAGCTTCTGAGAAGCCCTGCTAGTTACCAATTACTCGCGGCCGTTGATGTAATAGGACGAAAATGGTATGTGCTCGGCTAAGGCGTTCCGGAAACCTTCTCGATACATTCTTTGTGAATTTACACCATTGCGCATCGTATTGTGAAGCGGGAGATTTGAAAGTGATCCGATCTTCAAACTTCCAAACGGTACACTTCTGAACATGGGTTCCTTAGCTATTAAGTCCCCTCCATAACATCTAGAGATCCGTAATAGGATTACGAAACACTCTGTACATATACAAATTAGTGATACTGAATTAGGCGCTCCCAGTACTGAATAATAACTGAGACCACTCACGACTAACAAGACACCCGGCCCTGAAAAACTTCTAATTAGATTTTACTCGAATAGGTCGCAGAATTTGATTATTTTCTAGCATATTGTTGTCGAGAATCTCTAGGGCAGCGAAGGATACTTTACGACTGGCAGAGAGCGTGAAGCATTGCTGTGTCAAAATTGTAAAGAAACGGAACACGCAGTTATGGACCAATATTCCTACTGCTCGTGTCTCTCGGAATCATAGATCATGTTATAAGCTCGAACATAACTTTCCGAGACGGAAATAAGCTCTCCTACAGAATCTACATCTGTTCTGGAGAAACCACTCCTGTGAAACAAACACCGTATCTTGCTAATAGTGGATGCTAGATTTCCTAAGGCATTAATTAAGTCAGCTCAAAAAGGGGGGGGCTGGACAAATCATATGAAGGGGGGGGGGGGAGGGCGCAATGATAGTCTCACGATAACTTCTTAATTCAGAGAATATACGTTATTATAAAGGATAACATTTTCTTTTGAATAATGAATCCCACGCATAGACAATACAGTTACCACCAATCGTTATGGATCCTCTGATCTGAACTGCCGTGATTCCTTGATTTGAAACGAGTGCCGCACAAATGCTAGATTTCCTTCGGGAAGTTCTCTGCTGCGTCGTTCGAAGTCACTACGTATCAGTTAGTGAGTTAGTCGAGATATTCTGCAACGCATGTAAAGCCGATATTATCGTGTTCAACATGAATTTGTACCAAAACTTTCACAATGCGCGTGTTAAGCGATATGCCGACAAGTCGAAACACATGTGCGTACAAGTTAATTGTTTGTGGAAGGAAGCTAAGCTGAAGTTCACCAAAAACAACACTCTTAATGAGCATATAAATCAAGAGATTGAAAAGTTACGCAATCCTAATGTTCGAAGGAAAGTACACATGATGTTGTTTTTCATCTGCAAAGTAAGTAAAGGTTCATTGATGCATCTATATAGACGCCAATAACAGGTCGATTTTTTTAAGGATCCATCAAAACGGTTAACACCATTTTCGTTGAGCCTTTTCGCCCGTCTGTCTCTGTGTGTCTATCCGTCCAAATACTACTCAAGAATGGCTTGTTTAAAATCACTTGTAAAAAAACTGTTCAATGCACTTTATAAATAAAACCTGGTTTTATAAAGTGTTTAATCAAAGTTTAAAACAAATTTTAAAAAAATTTCATTTTTACGTAATTTTACGCGCCTACGCGCTAGGCCTCATGTGTGGAAGAGTGGGAGGTTCCCATCGTATCTTACAAAAGCTCGCCAAATGGGATTGGGGTTGGGGGGGGGAGGAGGAGGGGGGAGCCATGCTTTAAGGAAAAGGCGTCACGTAACTAATGATCACTCCCAAAGGCTTTGGCCACTTACCGTGCTATTGACTCACAAACGTTTGGAGTATGTCGCATCAGTTTTGCCCATTTTCCACAAGCATCGTATTTTTATTAGGATATGTCTGGCGTAGACAGTTCTATTCATGTCATCACACTGAAATTTATCTCATATCTTCACTACCGAGCATTATGAGATCCTGGTGACAACAGCATTTTATATACAATGGAGAATTTGTTCTTATTGGATTACGCTGTGTGCTACGCTGGACTATTTATCGTAGTTGTTATCGTAATTTGGATAATGAAGGTATGAGATACATTTAAGTGTGATGACATAAACAGAACAGTCCACACCAAACATAACCTAAATAGAAATACGTGGCTTGTGAAAATGGGAAAAGCTCTAAACTAGTCAATCAGTAAAAAAACAGTAGCTTTGGTGTCAAACATTTAAAAATTTCTTTTCTACAATAATATCGACCCATAACCATGATACAATCATACGAAATATGATCGTAAATATATGATCGGCTAGTAGAATTTGTGATTAACAGAACCCAGTACGTTACACTGAATGTCGAATGTTTAACAAAAAGGAAAGTAGCATCACATGCGCTCCAAGGAAAGCATTAGAAATGATAATGTTTTCTATATGCATAACACAATGGTGTGCAAAGCGTAAGGACAGAAGTAACTGTCACTGTATGTGTCAGTGCCAAATAACGTAAATCGAATAAATTTGGATCATACATACAAAGAACTATTACAATACAGTATAGTACAGTTTAGTATAGTATAGTATAGTACAGTACAGTACAGGATTTATAAAAAAGAATTATCCTATTTGGCACGTCTGTAGTTTTGAAAGTAATAAACAGATACAACGAACGATGTTTTCTTATCAACGGGAAACTCAAAAAGCTTTTTTTTCATAGGTGTTCAGTATGCCCCCGTTGAGATGCATGACATATGTCAATGTGGTATTCAAATTGTTCCCACACTGCAGCGAGCATGTCTTGCAATCATTATTGTTGGTAACCCAGGCACAAACAGTCTTTTATAAACCCCCACAAGAAATAATTACATACAGTGACCTTGGAGGCCAGTAATGTAAGGCTGAATCATTTGCTCCAGTGCGACCGATCCATCGTTAGTAATCCTTTGATTTAAACATTCCCGCACTTCCAGATGCCAGTGTGGTGGTGCCCCATCCTGTTGGTAAATTAAGTCGTTCGAATCAGTCTCCAACTGCGTAAATAGAAAGTTCTCAAGCATATCGAGATATGTGCTTACTATAACAGTGTTCTCGACAGAGAAAAGTGGGCTATACATCTTTTCCCCTTGAAACTGCACAAAAAACATTAAGTTTTGAAGAGTTCCTCTCATGTCGTACAACTTCCTGTGAGTGTTCCGTACCCCATATTTTCACATTATGACGGTTCAACTTTCCTTTGAAATGGAATGTCGCTTCGTCACCAAACATTAAGTGTGGAAGAAAACTGTCTCCACCATCTTGCCAAGAACGATATTACGGAACACCACACGCTGTTGTTTGTCACCTTCACGAAAATCTTGCAGTGGCTGAATTTTGTATGGTTTTATGTGTAAACGTCGACGCAACACAAGTCAGACTCATATCGGGAGCATGTTGAGCTGTCGAGGTGCACGGCGAACGGATTTCTGCGGACCCCTTGTGAAACTATGACGGATACGTTCGATGTTTGTGTCAGACACTCGGGGACAGCCCGACGATTCGCCTTTACAAAAACAATCTGTTCCTCGGAATTGTCCATGCCATCGTCTGATGCTTTGTGCTGTAGGAGGATCCACACCATACCCAGTACGAAAATCACGCTAGACAGCAATTACGGACGAGCACTGTGAAAAACGTCCCGACACCATTTTTACTAGAACTGGAGTGGGCACGCACTGCAGCTACCCAGCGGAAACCATGTAAAACTCGGGAGTTTGTTCTTTCCAGCAGTATGTAGTTCACGCACATGTCTCAAATAACGTAATAGTACGAGGGATGTTTTTAAGTAAGGTCCGTTTGAACATAAGTACACAACGAAAGGTTATTTCAGAAAAGTAAATTTATTTTCAGAAAGTACATATTTCACTGTATTTTTTGACATAGTTGCCAAGTTTGTTGAAACACGTATCGCACCTCTCAACCAATTTTATAATATCCTCTTCATAAAAACTTGCAACCTGCTCCGATAACCAAGAGTTCACTTCCGTTTTCACGTCATCGTCATCAATGTAACGGTTGCCGCTAAGGTATTTTTGAGGTGGAGGAACAGACGGTAATCGCTCGACGCAAGATCAGGACTGTAGGGTGGGTGGTCTAAAATGTCCCAGCCAAAATTGTCCAATAAATCGCGGGTCTGACCTGCAGTGTGAGGTCTTGTGTTGGCATAGAGAAGGACAATTCCCTTTATCAGCATGCCACGTCTTTTGTTTTGAATCATTCTGCGTAGCTTTCTCAGGGTTTGGCAGTATGCTTCTGCATTGATAGTGGTTCCTCGTTGCATGAAGTCGACCAACAAAACACCATGTCTATCCCAAAACACCGACGCCATGGTTTTGCGCTGGGACAGAGTCTGTTTGGCCTTCGCCTTTCCAGGCGAGTGTATGTGTCTCCATTCCATGCTCTGTTGCTTCGATTTGAGCGTGATATGCGAAACCCATGTTTCGTCTCCAGGTACGATCTGACTCAAGAAACCGTCACCCTCTTCGTGATAACAAGAAATTAATCGCACAATCAAATATTTGGTTTTTGTGGTCCTCTGTTAGGAGTTCCGGTACCCTATGGGAGCACAGTTTCCTAAACTTCAGGTGTTCAGAAACAATGTTGTAAAGCACTGATCTCGACACGTCAGGAAATTCGTTTGAGAGACCTGTTTTGTGAAGCCCCTGTTGTCACGAATCCTCGCTTCAGCTGAAGCCACCAAATCGTCTGTAATCAAAGAAGGGCGACCGGAGAGGTTCTCATTATGGACGTTGTCACGGCCATCTTTGAATTCTCGTACCCACTTACGCACTTTACTTTCACTCATAACATCATCACCGTACACTTCGCAAATCTGTTGCTGAATTTCTTCAGCAGACAGGTTCCTAGCTGACAAAAACCGTATCACTAAGTGAATCTTACACGCGGCGGGCGAGTTGATAGTCTTAAACATTTTGAAAGCAGAGAACAGAACCGTAGAGGTTAGCTACAGAGCTGAAATAGAGCACAGTTGTTTCCAAGGCATGCCGGTACACGACGCACGCGCTCGTTGCGGTATGCGCGCGAACTACTAGTGTCTACAACAAAACGGACCTTACTTAAAAAAACACGCCTCGTAGTTTTTTTAAAAGTGGATGATTCTTTTTGGTACAGCCTGCATAGAAGGTAATGAAAGAAATATGGAATGACACTTCTATTCTAAGACAATATTTACATTGAAGTCACCGAGATTCATGATGGTGTCACGGACATTTCAAAAGGTGGAACACGGTTATTAATAGGGTGAGTGGTCAACACAGACAGCAATGCATGCTCTCTAGTGTGCTCCCATACTGGCCACAAAGTTGGTGAGAAGCTCTTGTGATAGTTCGTTCCAGTCCTCCACCATCCCTGTTAACAGCTGCTTGATGTTCGTCGCTGCCAAGTGCACATGCTACAATGCATCTCCCCAACGCATTCCATACGTGTTCGATGGGTTTTAAGCCGGTGGATTGGGCAGGCCAGTCCATCCGTTGAACGTTCTCTCGCTCCAAAAGCTCCAACACTTGTGCTGTTCGATGTGGTCGCACTACGTCAGCCATAAAAATGAAGTCAAGGCGTACGTGGGAAGTACAGCGTCACCATCACCCTGACCTCATGAGCGTACGGCGTTTAAGGATTTGGAGATCAGTACACTCACACAGCATTATGCCACCCACAGCATATTACCTGAACCAACAATACCACCGTATTCGACAATGTTCCTGGGTGCAATACGCGTTCCCACATCCCGCCGTATTAAGATACGTAACCCACCAGGGATGCATTCTGTCCTGACTTCGTTTTTGTAGATGGCAATGCGCGACCGTAGGAGGAGCTATTGAACGACAGGATATTCGGCGAATGGATTGGCCTGCCCCTTCTCCCGACTTAAATTCCGTTGAGCACGAGTTTGAAGCGTTGAGAAGATGTATTGCAGCACGTCCACATGGACTGACGACCATCCAACGGTTGTCAATCGCGCTTGTATCGGAATGGAAAAGCCTTGTCCCACATTTTTAATGTCCAGAAGACCATCATGAATCGTGGTGACTTCAATGTGCATATTGTCTTTGGCTAAAAGTGTCATTCTGTTCGTTTCAATGAAAGTATGTATTACACTATAGCAGTTCTTTCTGTACATGATCCAAGTTTCATGGAGTTGTGTTATTTGGTAGTGACACATCAAGCGGAAGTTGTTTCGTCCTTAAGTTTTGCACGCCACTGTATAGGGTATACACAATTAAAGTTCCAGTTGTAAAGAGTTGTAGAAAGAGAACTACTGCTCAGAATGAGGTCAAATTCGGATAGCATATTATTGGCGGAGGGAGAAACATCATGGAACAAAAAAAATCTAACGAAAATTTTACATAAAGATGGTGCTGTAAGCGTCTTCACGTAAATGGGGACGGCTACAAATGACAGATGAATCCCAATAGGGCGGCTATGTTGCACATTACACTATCCGTACTGTTCAATGTGCATGACTGCACAATTTCGGCAGTCACCAGTTGTGGCACTATTGTTAGGTACGCCCATCCCCGGTGGCAAGGTCGTAGCTCATCCGGTTGGAAAGATGGGCTTTTAAGTGTCTGAAGCTAAAAACCCAATAGAAAGCAAAATGACATCGGTTTTTATTCTTCCTGGGACCAAAAACAGCAAAAAAGCAAAATCATATCGGTTTCTAGTTGTTGTGAGCCCAGCACAAGACATATTCAGTATGCTGCCTACTGTTTTCTGGCACAAGTTGAAATCGAGTAACAGACAACAGATCGAAGTGTCTCGGGGGTCACGTTCAAAATGCGTTGATAATGCGTGCCATAGTTGAGCTAGGTTCGTAACTGGAGCACTGAAAATATATTTCAGATAATCCCGTAGCTGAAAGGATTCATCTCCTCGAAAAGATACGGCCCTACGATAAACGATGCCGTCAACCCCACCTTTAACCCCCTTTGCAGGATGAAGTGGTACCGGTTGACATGCGTGAGGATTTTCCGTTGCCCATATTCTGTAACTCTGCGTATTGACATGTCCTTGGTGAGGGAAATGGACTTCGCCTGTCCACAGAGTCTTCCATGGCTAATCACTGTGCATTTCTATACGAGCAAGAAATTCCAGAGTTTGTCTTGTTGGAAA
This sequence comes from Schistocerca serialis cubense, assembly GCF_023864345.2. Classification (NCBI taxonomy): domain Eukaryota; kingdom Metazoa; phylum Arthropoda; class Insecta; order Orthoptera; family Acrididae; genus Schistocerca; species Schistocerca serialis. The sequence continues at coordinate 776,393,068 of NC_064641.1, forward strand.
GTTAGCAGGAAGCTGTTACTGAACATGGGTGATTTTGTATGGAAAGCTATGCACGATGCTTCTTAGGATTTAATGCACCGTGCTCGCAGGCAAATCCAACGTTCTGCCAATTCCCGTGCACCGCATGATCGCACATCACCGCTCGAACCCTCCTACAATGCGGTGGTCACATCTTTGGCAGACGTCGGATTAATTGCTGTCTCCAACTGCCACACAGAACTTGAAAAGAACCAGTCTTTTCGAATTTTTTTATCACTTTCTCCAGACTCTTAGCATACATCGGACGAATGCTTTTTTTCACACCCTTGAGTGCCCGGGACTACTGCAGGGCTAACTGGCGCACAGTCGCCGTTCTTGTGCAAGAGCTTTACCAGCAGCGTTCGATTCTTCATGGCGACAGTCGCGTTGTGCGTCTCGGACGCAAACTGAGGAACAGCCGTGCGCCGCCCGACTGTGGATATTCTTACTCTTACCGCAGCGCCATCTATTGGTCAGATTTTCGTTTGTTTTCTTTTTTATGACGTTTCCCTCTGCGTCAATAATATGCTGTTCAAATTTGATGTCATTCTGAGCACCCACTTACGATGAAAGTGTAGTGGTCGTCTTAGTGGCGTACTTCAGCTACTGTTTGCACTTGGAACGTTTTCATCGTGTCAGGTCTGCCAGTTACCTGTTGATGAACGACTGCCTTTAGAAACTGTTCTGGTGGTCCAGTTACTGCGTCCCACCGACTTGTACGAACTTGCTTTTTTTTCTGGACTTCGATCCTTGCTGGGTGATACCGAAAAGTTACGTTACGACGACTACTTCGAGGTACTATATAAACTCCGAAATCTCATTTGCACTCCCTTGTACTTAAAATCTTCAAGTCTCTCAATGACAGATCCCAATAATTAGAACTCAAAGTAATTTAATCAAACATTAACACCTACTGACCCTTAGGCCGTACATAAAAGTTCTCTTTAACATGAAAGTGATTCATTTGTTTCGTGTCCCCGTTGACATTGTCGACATCCCCCTTACTCCAAGCTGTCTGTGACACGGCCAACTAGGAATGCCAAAGCATATACATAGTCTTGTACAGCATGTGAACGCCAGGCATAAGACGATTTGTCGCCGTGTACAAACACAGACCGCGTGCACAGTATCTGCTCCTGTTTTATACACTTCTTAACAAATATCCGCTATCTCGAACGTTTTTAACTGGGACGAATATCAATAGTGAACGCTACATATCCCGGCGTTCAGGCTAAGGCTGTCGTGCATAATGGCTTATTCATATGCATCAATATCTTTAGTTTCTCAACAAGTTCGTCATTTATACGTATCACTAGTGCATATTAATCAATCTCAGGTTTAACAGTATTTGATAAAACATGCTTCGTCCATTATAAGTTTCATGTGTCATTTTTAAAAATTATACCTTATCACGGCTCTTTTTGTTACATATGAAACTCATTTCTTTTAAAATATTCAAGCCTTTCCTTTGAAGGTGGCTATCGTTTGTTTCCTTAACATATTAACTCAATAAAGGGATTTTTTACGTATTTGTTCCCTTATACATCTTTTTACCATGTTTGACTTTTTCAGAAGATCATTTCTTGACTGGACATCCTTTCTTACGCGTATACATCAGAATTTAAAATATTTCCGCCTTCAAATACATGAAGAAGTAAAAGGTTCCCATACACTGTAATTGGGAAAAACCTCTATCTTAACTAGTTGGGAAACCCATTCCTTGAACGTGATCGGTTGTCTCTGTAACAATATAAATCGTTTCATAAAAGAATTGCTCAGCCCTTTCTGTGGGTAGATTCTGTACAACCTTATTTTAATTGTGTGAAAGTGCCTCGTATAAATTCCTTCACTTAATACTTGACATTACCCAGATGTCAAACGTATTTTACTCCTCAGCTTATATCTTACATTTCTTTGAACTCTAAACACTTTCTTTTCGTAAAGCAAATCCATATACATACATATACTTATAATGTTTTATACAATAATGTCCAGGCCTACCTACTTGTACAAAGCTTAAAGCTTTGTACCCGCTTCCGCATAATCTACTATGGCTCATACACTTATTTCAGCCAGGCTTTGTTTCTAATTTCTTATACCCAGAGCAGTCTCATTTTATACATTTAATTAACTCTTTTAACGACATTACTCGTTAGTACCAGTGAGATAATATCTGCTGCTGTTAACTAATCCACATTCTTGGAAAAATTTATATCAGAACTTGCTGCGGAGACATTATGCAATGGAATCTACTGTTGTCGCCGATAGCACACGCTTTTGACATACCTACCCTACCTCCGAGCAAATGGACTCGCCCATCCCATCTCACCGGCATGCGAACAGTCGAGGGAAACACAGTCACTTGTGAGCGAGTGGTCTAACGTAACGGTGTCACTATGCTTTCGAAACAGGAACAACTGAGTTGGATCAAGATTGAATGTGCCAGAGGTCGTACAGCACAAAAATGTCGTCAAGGTCTTCAACAGGCGTGCGGAGAATCGGCATTGCCGTACAGAACAGTGGCACGTTGGGTAAAAGCCTTCAACGAAGGTCGGCACAGACATGCATATGGCAAATCGTCCTAGCGTCTCTGAAGAAGTGGTGCATGCTGTTGCCGCGTTAGTGGACAGTGATCGACGCCATACGATTCGTGAGCTCGCCCACGAAACCGGATTACCGCATACGACTGTGCTTCGCATCCTGAAGGAACGCCTGGGCATGCGAAAAATTGCATCACGATGGGTTCCGCATGACTTGACGGAAATGCAGAACTGGATGCGTTACGACGCTGCTCAGACGCAATTGGAGCGCTATGAGCGCGAAGGAGAGGCTTTCTTACGCCGTATCGTAACACTGGATGAGACGTGGGCCACATCGTACGAGCCAAAACTGAAACGGCAGTCCAACGAATGGCGTCATTATGCGTCGCCGCGAAAGTCGACAGTGCGTCAGAGCCCCAGTATGGTGAAAGTGTACGACTGTGATGGTGTTATCCTAACACATTACGTTCCTCCACGGCAGACCGTCAATGCACATTATTACTGTTCGTTTTTTGGAGCATCACCTGCGACCAGATTTGCGAAAGAAGCGACGACACTTTCTGCGCAACCCACCCATCATTTTGCACCGCAATGCACGGTCGCATACAGCACAAGCTGTGGCTGCTCTGTTCAGTCGATGGGACTGGGAACTATTGTATCATCCACCATACTCCCCGGACTTAAGTCCTTCTGACTTTGATTTGATTCCGAAGATGAAGGAACCACTTCGTGGCATTCACTTCAGAACTGTTCCACAGATTCGACAGGTAGTGGACCGCTCCATTCGCACCATCAACAAAACAAGCTCTGCTAACGGTATACTACGCCTTCCACATCCCTAGCAACGTGTTCTATACAACGCTGGAGACTGCTTTGAGGGACAGTAACAGGTGCAAACATGTAACTCTTTTGTAACAGTTGTGAATAAATAGTTGCCACTATTTAAGTTCTAACCGTCGTAAATAAACAGACAAACAAATAACTGCTGTATTAGAAAAGTTTGATGATTTATTCAAGAGAAAGATATTCACAAATTGATAACTTGTTTGTACATCTCTGGCCCTTATGTAAGCAGTTATTGGGCTTGGTACTGATTGGCTGAGTTGGATGTCCTCCTGAGGGATATCGTGCCATGTTCTGTGCGGTTAGCACATTAGATCGACAAAGTTCCCAGGTGGTTGGAGGACGCTGTCCATAATGCCAGAGAAGTTCTGTTAGGGAGAGATCAGGTGACCATACGGGCCAAGATAGGGTTGGGCAAGCTCGAAGACAAGCGGGCGGTCAATATCTTGCTGAAATGTAAGACCAGGATTGTTTGCCATGAAGAACAACAAAACGGTGTGTAGAATATCGTCGACGTATCACTGTGCTGTAGGATGCCTCGGATGACAACCAAAGGGGTCCAGCTACGAAAAGAAAAGGCACCCCACTTCTGGTTATCGATCCGTACGGCGGACGACACTCAGGTTGGTATCCCACCGCTGCCCAGGGAGTCTCCAGACGGGTCCTCGGCGTGCAGTCTCACTGACTGGACTATAACCGCCTTCAGTGATCTACATCTACATTGATACTCCGCAATCCACTTTACGACTTGTGGCGGAGCATACTCCATAGCACTACTAGTCATGTCGACTTGCAAACAGAACGAGGGAAAAACGACTGTCTGTATGCCTCCGTATGAGCAATAATTTTTCGTGGTCCTTACGCGGAGTTGGAGGCTACATAATCATTCTGCAGTCAGCTTCAAATGGTTCTCCAAATTTTCTCAGTAGTTTCCCTTTGAGCTCACGAAGCATCTCCGTAACACTTGCGCGTTGTTCGAGCCTACCGGTAACAAATCTGGCAGCCCGCCTCTGAATTGCTTCGGTGTCTTTCTTTAATCCGAGATGGTGTGGACCCCAAACACTCGAATAGTACTCTATAATAGGCCGCACTAGCGTCCCATATCATATGCGGTCTCCTTTACAGGTGAACCACACTTGCTTAGGATTCTCCCAATAAACCGAAGTCGCACATTCCCCTTTCCTACTAAAATCCTCACCTGCTCGTTTCATTTCATATCGCTTTGCACTGTTACTTCCAGATATTTAAACGAAGTGAGTGTATCAAGCAGGTCACTACTAACGCTTTATCCGAACATTAGGGGTTGGTTTCTCCTACTCATCCGCACTAACTTAAAATTTTTCTACATTTAGAGCTGGCTGTCACTCATCACATCAGCTAGAAATTTTGTTACGTCATCTTGAATCCTCCTACAGTCACTCAACGACGACACCTTCCCGTACACCACAGCAAACAGCCGCAGACTGTTCCCTGCCCTGTCCGCCAAACCATTTATGTATATAGAGACCAACAGGTAGTCCTATCACACTTGCCTGGGGCACTCCTGACGATAGACTTGTCTCTGACGAACACTTGTCGTCGAGGACAACATACTGGGTTTTATAACTTAAGAAGTCTTCAAGCCACACACATATCTGAATTTATTCCATTTGCTCGCACTTTTTTTAACAGCCTGCAATGGGGTACCGTGCCAAGCACTTTTCGGGAATCTAGAAATATAGAACCTGCCTGTTGCAGTTCATCCATAGTTCTCAGTATGTCATGTCAGAAAAGCTTAGGCTGAGTTTCGCACGAGCAATGCTGTCTAAAACCATGCTGATCCGTGGACATAAGCTGTTTGGTCTCAAACAAATTTACTGTATTCGAAAAGAGAATATGTTCAAGGATTCTGCAGTAAATCGATGTAGGGATATTGGTCTGTAATTTTGCGGGTCCGTTTTTTGACGTCTGTACACAGGAGTCACCTACGCTTTTTTCCAGTAGCTTGGGACTTTGCGCTGCACCAGAGATTCACGATAAATGCAAGCTAATTCAGGGGCCAATGCCGTATAGCACTCTTTTAAAAACCGAATTGCGATTTCCTCTGGACTTGGTCACTTATTTCTTTTCAACTCCTTCAGTTGTTCCACTACGCCAGGGATGCTTATTACCATGTCGTCCATACAGGAGTCTATTCGATTATCAAACGACGGTATGTTTGTAAGATTCTCCTATGTAAACGGTTTCTTGAAAGTGAAATTTAAAACTTCGGCTCACTTCTGCCTCACCAGACTGGTCAACAAGTGACACGATGGAAGCCTTACACCCACTTAGCGACTTTACGTAAGACCAGAATTTTCTCGGGTTCTCCACTAGATCTTTTGCTAAGGTATGACAGTGGTAACAGTTGTATCCTTCGCACTCTACTTGTAATTTGCGCGTTCTCTTTTGAACCGAGAGTGCAACACCCTCTGCTTCCTAAGCAGTTTCCGAATCTCGTTATTAACCCATGGTGGGTCTTTTCCGCCCTTAATCCACTTACTAGGCACATAATTCACTAGACAACGATTTACAATCTCCTTACACTTTGCACATAATTCCTCTACGTGCCGGCCGCGGGGGCCAAGCGGTTCTAGGCGCTTCAGTCCGGAGTCACGCGGCTGCTACGGTCACAGATTCGAATCCTGCCTCGGGCATGGATGTATTTGATGTCCTTAGGTTAGTTAGGTTTAAGTAGTTCTAAGTCTAGGGGACTGATGACCTCAGATGTTAAGTCCCATAGTGCTTAGAGCCATTTGAACCATTTGAATTCCTCTACGTCCATCTTACTGGAAATAAATGATGTCAGTTCACTGCCTAAGTGAGATGCTAACAACTACTTATCTGCTCCTCCTAGCAGAAACACTCTCCTAGCCTTCTTCACTTATTTATTAACTTTCGTAACCATAACTGCTATAATGATGTCATGACAGCTAATCACCCTTTCTATAATGACGCTGTCGATAAGGTCCGGCCTGTCTGTAGCTACAAGGTCTAATACATTTCCATTGCGTGTGAGCTGCAGAACTAGCTCCTCAAGATAGCTTTCAGAAAACGTGTTCAAAAGTACTACATGACTGTGTCTGTAACCCCTGCAATGAGTCCATAGACACCCCAGTCTATACTCGGTAGGTTAAAGTCGCCTCCACCTAGCAGTGCATGACCTGCAGCAAGGCTGGGGCTAACTCGCTAAATATCTCAGAGATTTCCACTTTGGGTTTCAGCCAGCTCTCAGTCCCGAGAATAATTTGAGTGCCAATGACCGTAGACATTCTTTCAATGACTCTAGAACTGTCACAGCATAATCTGTGGCCGGTAAAAACGTTCAAAAATTAATTTGGTTTGACCTAGACCTGTTATACGCGACCTGTCAACCGCAATGAACGCTATCCCTCCTGTGGCCTCTAATATGTCTTTCCGATGTACATATCATGACTCGCTAAAAAACTCTCCTCCCGAACAGGCCATGAAGGCCCAACAGGACCGACAGGCCGCCGTGCCATCCTCAGCCCACAGGCGTCACTGGATGCGGATATGGAGGGGCATGTGGTCAGCACACTGCTCTACCGGTCGTATGTCAGTTTTCGAGGCCGGAGCCGCTACTTCTCAATCAAGTAGCTCCTCAGTTTGCCTCACAAGCGCTCAGTGCATCCCACTTGCCAACAGCGCTCGGCAGACCGGATGGTCACCCAACAAAGCGCTTAACTTCGGTGATCTGACGGGAACCGGTGTTACCACTGCGGCAAGGCTGCGGCTGACTCGCTAACTATCTCAGAGCTTTCCACTTTGGGTTTCAGCCAGCTCTCAGTCCCGAGAATAATTTGAGTGCGAGAATTTTCCTGGAGATCAGTAAATTAAGAAACTTTGTTACGAATACTTCTACAATTTACTAATAAAAGTTTGACTGTTGAAGTGTCTTTACTTCGAACGCGGTCTGACTTCCCTTGCTGCAAATCGACTGGCGAGTGTTCATCAGAGTACTCGAACTACTGCCTACCCTAAAAAACCCTCATGTACACTGCACAAGTGCTCTGCTACCCTAGTAGCTGCTTCCTTTGTGTAGTGCACCCCTGACCTATCAAGGGGAGTCATACAAATCCCTAACCGATTACGCAGGTCTAGAAGTCTGCAACCAAGACCCCCAGGGTGTCGACGAGTCCTTTGGCTGAGAAACTTCACTCAGCTCCAAACCAAAAGACCTCGATCAACAGTGGGAACAATGCTGCAAATTGAGAGCTCGCTTGCACCCCATGCTTGAGGCCAACAGTCTTCACCACTTTCGCCAGCTGCCCGTATGAACTGAGGATAGCCTCAGAACCCAAGCGACAAGCGGCGTTGGTTCCGACGTGAGCCACAACTTGCAGACAGATGCACTCCGCACGATCGACAGCCGCAAGCAAGGCCACATCAACATCTTGGATGAGACCCCCCACCAGCAAACATACCGATGCACATTGGCTTTCTTTCCAGCCCTGAATGCTATCTGCCTTAGGCTGTAACTAACGCGCCGAACGCCGTAGCTCCCGATCACTAGTAACAACCCCCCCCCCCCTCCTCGTGCCTGCTCGGAACCTGCTGAAGCAGTGCCCACGTGTCCACTCACAGGGTGAATGGGCGCGGCCGGACGATCAGTCTCCACATTGGCCCTGGCCCTGCATCTCGAGTATCGCGTCCGCGCTACCACCTGCCATTCACTCTGCTGTATGGGCGGATCCACTGTCTTGGATTCACAAGGAGGTGCCTCAGTAGCAGAGCCCGTGGGCGAAACAAGCGACACCTGAGCCGTCCAACAAGAGGTGCCAGCCACCGCTACCCCCCGAGGCAGCAGCCTGAATGTGACTGACAGTAGCCAAAAGCGCAATGATGAGTCTCGCTTCGAACTGAGCCCTGATACCAGCAAAGACGAGTCTTGCATAATGACCTGAACTGGGTCAACGCGTTATTGACTTGCTCATCTACATCTACATTTACATCCATACTCCGCAAGCCACCTGACGGTGTGTGGCGGAGGGTACCTTGAGTACCTCTATCGGTTCTCCCTTCTATTCAAGTCTCGTATTGTTCGTGGAAAGAAGGATTGTCGGTATGCCTCTGTGTGGGCTCTAATCTCTCTGATTTTATCCTCATGGTCTCTTCGCGAGATATACGTAGGAGGGAGCAATATACTGCTCCACTCTTCGGTGAAGGTATGTTCTCGAAACTTTGACAAAAGCCCGTACCGAGCTACTGAGCGTCTCTCCTGCAGAGTCTTCCACTGGAGTTTATCTATCATCTCCGTAACGCTTTCGCGATTACTAAATGATCCTGTAACGAAGCGCGCTGCTCTCCGTTGGATCTTCTCTATCTCTTCTATCAACCCTAACTGGTACGGATCCCACACTGCTGAGCAGTATTCAAGCAGTGGGCGAACAAGCGTACTGTAACCTACTTCCTTTGTTTTCGGATTGCATTTCCTTAGGATTCTTCCAATGAATCTCAGTCTGGCATCTGCTTTACCGACGATCAACATTATATGATCATTCCATTTTAAATCACTCCTAATGCGAACTCCCAGATAATTTATGGTATTAAATGCTTCCAGTTGCTGACCTGCTATTTTGTAGCTAAATGATAAAGGATCTATCTTTCTGTGTATTCGCAGCACATTACACTTGTCTACATTGAGACTCAATTGCCATTCCCTGCACCATGCGTCAATTCGCTGCAGATCCTCCTGCATTTCAGTACAATTTTCCATTGTTACAACCTCTCGATACACCACAGCATCATCCGCAAAAAGCCTCAGTGAACTTCCGATGTCATCCACAAGGTCATTTATGTATATTGTGAATAGCAACGGTCCTACGACACTCCCCTGCGGCACACCTGAAATCACTCTTACTTCGGAAGACTTCTCTCCATTGAGAATGACATGCTGCGTCCTGTTATCTAGGAACTCCTCAATCCAATCACACAATTGGTCTGACAAGACGTGTAGAATGACAAAAAAATCATTACTGCCTCTGATGTCCCTTTAACTGTTAGTAGGAGTTCCCGAAATTTTGAAACTAAACGTCTGCATTGAGAATCGTTTCGAAGTGGACTTGTGCCATAATCGACTGCTAGAAATTGCGTACCAAACTCCAATTTTTCTGTTGTGAATATCTTTCTCCTGAATAAATTATGAAACATCAATCGTTTGTATGCCTGAATACATACTAACCAACATTTTCCTAAATGCCTGCATTGGTGTAAGAGCATTTTGTTCCCTGCCAGTATTTGTAGCTGCAACTGAAAGATCGTTCAGGACATCGGAAAGAGCGAAGAATACTATACAATCCAGAGTGATGCAAAATAGATTATGCGATGGAGGAGTATTTGGTATGGGGTTGATTTTGGCTCGTCAGTTAAACTTCAATATTATAATTGACAAATTTGTCAACAATACAGCTAGGAGCGTTTCTTAAGAGCTTAACGAACTCTTCCACACATAGCATCGTTACATTAATTTATAACACTGTACAAAAGTATTAGCACTGTATGAGAAAATATATACCGCTAAATCACACTACGCAATGTAGTGTAGACTCCATATTCTACGTGATTTTCTAATACGTAAATTGTTTTCTGTGTAAGTACTGTTATGCAATATTTCCAAGGCAAAAAGAGCCCTCGTCAGTAATACGTGAACTCAGTCAGGGAAAAATAATCTTATTTAAAATCGGGAACTGCTTTTAAAACTTAAAACAATTTAAAAATTGAAACACATGCATCTCTATGCATTTTTGTGATAGTGGAATCACTTTAATCTTTTTGCTAATGAGAGAAGTGCGCTCCGTTTGCTCATTGACGTTCATATCTCACCCACATTCAAACTCTCTTCACCCTCAAGTGTGATATAGATCGTTTCGATATTTCGGCATATGTTTTACTTCAGTAGTTCAACCACTTAAGCACTATTTTTGTATACTTTTCCTTTTAAATATCCCCACAGATGGAAATCACAAGCATATAACTCCGGCGAATGAGTCAGCAACAAATCTTTGCTTTGCGTTCTGTAAAGGCTTCATGAATACGAGACAGCTACTGACAAGACGTGTGGAATGACAAAAAAATCATTACTGCCTCAGATGTCCCTTTAACTGTTAGTAGGAGTCCCCGAAATTTTGAAACTAAACGTCTGCACTGAGAATCGTTTCGAAGTGGACTTGTGCCATAATCGACTGCTAGAAATTGCGTACCAAACTCCAATTTTTCTGTTGTGGACGGAAATTTATGCACAAATATAAAGCATCCAACAGGCAGTCTGCACAGATTTCAATATGTAACGGCGAGAGCCGAGGCAAGGGCTCATTGCATAATCATTCTACTTGCCGTAACCCAGTGGCACAGCATTGTGTCCAGCCGCCCGCTAGGAGCAGCGGCACGATTTTTCGGTCAATAACCAACGAAGTACTGCCTCCCTATCTGAGTGGTCAGCTGATTGCTATGCTGCGGGCCAGGGTTCGTTTCCCTGCCGGGTCGGAGATTTTGTGCGCTGAGTGTTGTGTTGTCCTCCTCATTATCGAAACACAAGTCGCCTAGTGTGGCGTCAACTGAAAAGACTTGCAAGTGTTTCCAGGTGGGGATCCCGGACATCAATGCCACACGATCATTTCATTTTATTTCAACGAAGTAAGTTACTACAACCCGGGTCGCATTGGCGGTGTTGCGGTAATTTGCGTACTTCACACCTGCGGTAACTCCACTTCAAGCCCGCCCTGGAGCATATACGAGGGTGGTTTGGTAAGTCGGAAATTTCTATGACAGAAAGGAACGTTTTTGTTGTGCCTTCATTGTCGGTAAGCTTGATTATTCCAAGAATCGTGTAAAGAATTTCAGCAATGTTCAGCGTCCAGATCGTTGCTGACAATCGTCTGAATTGATCAGTGTGTCGACTGCGATGGAAATGGGAGAAAACCGAGTTTCGGGCTGTTATTAAGCATTTCCATTTGAAGGGCTGGACTATTGCAGGAATTAGAATAGAACGAGATGAAGTTCACGCGAACTCTGCACCATAACTGAAATCCATTTTCTTTTGCATTAATGAATTTATGCGTTGTCGGACAAGCATCGAAGACAACGTGCGCTCCGGCCTTCCAATTGAGGTCTCCATAAACGGAACCATTGACAAAAGCCGTCAGGCGTTAACGCAAGACCGCCGAATAAAAATTCGTGAGATTTCTGAGACTGTAGGCATCTCAATTGAGCGAACGCATAACATCCTGCACGGAGAACTGGCTATGCGGAAGCTTTGTGCAAGGTGAATGGCGTGATTGTTCACAGTCGACCAAAAGCGCATCCTGCACAACATTTCAACATGATGTCTGGTGATGTTTAATCGCAATCCGTAAGACTTTTTACGCCGATTTGTGACTGATGATGAAACCTGTTTTCCATGCTGAACGTGCGTATTATTGAGGCGGCGTCGTTTTTATCTTGGACATTCTATATAACAGTATATGCAGGGGCAACAAATAACGCATTAAAAAAATGTTAGAACGTATGTGTTGGTGACAGGCCGATTTTATTTGGACATACTCTATCTTCACTAACTGCGTAAAGTGCTCTTTCCCTAGGCAGCACAGCTAACAGACGGGCTGGTGCGAGGCCTTGGCAGTGCCAAAACGGATAAATTAACAGCAGGATCGGTCATGGCTGCCATATGGTTTTACGACTTTGTTTTGGTTAATTCACATTGATTTCCTCAAACGGGATAAACTGACTTGTGTGGCTTTTGAACATAAACTGAAGAGCCAAAGAAACTGGTACACCCGCCTAATATCGTGTAGGGCACCCGTGAGCAAGCAGAAGTGAGGCAACACGACGTGGCATGGACTCGATCAGTGTCTGAAATAGTGCTGGAGGGAGCTGACACCATGCATCCTGCAGGACTGCCCATAAAGCCGTAAGAGTACGAGGTAGTGGAGATCTCTTCTGAACAGCATGTTGCAGGGCATCCCAGATACTCTCAATAATGTTGATGTCTGGAGAGTTTGATGGCCAATGGAAGTGTTTGAACTCAGAAGAGTGTTCCTGGAGCTGCTCTGTAGCAATTCTGGACGTGTGGATTGTCGCATTGTCCTGCTGGAATTGCCCAAGTCCGTCGGAATGCACAATGGACATGAATGGATGTTGGTGATCAGACAGGATGCTTACGTACGTGTCATCTGTCAGAGTCGTATGTAGACGTTACTCCTGCTGCACCCCCCCCCCTCCCTCCTCGGCCATTATAGAGCATCCATGAGCTTGTACAGTCCCCTGCTGACATACAGGGTCCATGGATTCATGAGGTTGTCTCCGTACCCGTAAACGTCCATGCTCTTGATAGAATTTGAAACGAGACTCGTCCGATCAGGCAACATATTTCCAGTCATCACCAGTCATCAATAGTCCAATGTCGATGTTGACGGTCCCGGGCGAAGCGTAAAGCTTTGTGACGTGCAGTCATCAAGAGTACGCGAGTGGGCCTTCGGCTCCGAAATCCCATATCGATGATGTTGCATTGAACCGTTCGAACGCAGACACGTGTTGATGGCCCAGCATTGAAAACTGTAGCAATTTGCTGAAGGGTTGCACTTCTGTCACGTTGGACCATTCTCTTCAGTCGTCGTTAGTCCCATTCCTTCAGGATTTTTTCCGGCCGCAACGATGTCGGATGTTTGATGTTTTACTGGATTCCTGAAATTCACGGTACACTCGTGAAACGGTCGTGCTGGAAAATCCCCACTTCATCGCTACCAGGGAGATGCTGTGTCCTATAGCTCATGCGCCGACTATAACACCACGTTCAGACTCACTTAAACCTGCCACTGTAGCAACAGTAACCGATATAACGACTGCGCCAGACACTTTGTGTCTTATATAAGCGTTGCCGATCACAGCGTCGTATTCTGCTTGTTCACATATCTGTGCATTTGAATACACATGCCTATACCAGTTTCTTTGGCACTTCAGTGTATTATTACTGTTATATTTTAAGCCCGAGGCGACTCTGTACTAAGGCTGCTCAGCTTTACGCCTAAGCAAACCGAGAAATAGATGAATTACAAAAACGTAGCATTTTGTTGCGGGGAAAGTCAGTGATTTGCTTTGTTATTAAATGAGCAGAACAGTCTAGATCACGTCTTATTAAATGCTATAACCAGTTTTGAACTGAAGATAGCATTCATTCGGTATAAATTGGTAATAACAGTTAATAAAACGCGATATAGGCAGTTTTTCATTAAAGAAAAATTGCTGTTGATACTGTTTGTACCGTTGTCGGGCGTCTAGCCGGGTGCAGTCGTTTTCGTAGGACGATATTTCGTCAGCCGATATTTCGATAGCTTACCTTGCTGTTATCTTCTTGTGATACCTGTTGAATGAGCGTCTTTGCTATATCCACCCACTCCTATCTCCACTGCCGGCTGCACGCCGCGACGGTTGGAGTGGTGAGGGGAGGGGGACACGAATCGTGATCCCTCGGTACTCCTGCGGCCAGCGTCGAGCGTGATAGCCGCTTTCGGCCGACGCTGTGATTTTGACTGAATGCTGAGTCCCAAAGCTTTGGTGAGAGTAAACCCAATTCCTCTGTTAATCAACCCGTCAGCCACTAGTATTTCAATAGCCTCCTTCAGAACACCTAAAACGACAAGGTCTGTCTTAGCACTTTCATTTCTTCAGACTCCTAGGAGTCCTCTGTCACCTTTCAGTGTTCTGCAACCGCTAATTTTGTTGGTTGTGTAAGTTCGGTGTGTCTTCTGTGTTCGTTGCATCTTTCTTCGATTGTCCGTAGAGTCTCCCAATATACGCCTTATCGCGTTTATATGGAATATGGTAAACGTCTGGTTTACGGAACCCCAAGTCGTCTTTCACCGTACCTAATAGGGCATGCGTTTTCGGAGGTGGACGGAAAATGCATTTAATGTTACGTCGAGCCAGGATTCTGAGGATTTTATTCGATTCTCTGCCGGCGTACAACAGATACGTCACTGTCTTTTCATCCTTGTCGTTTGCTATCTGCTGAGCTATTTTCTGCCTGGAAGAACATCTGATTCGTCTCTCGTCGTAGCCGTTGTTTTGAAAACAAGCTTAAGGTGGTTAACCTCGTAAAACTCCGTGGCAGATTAAAACTGTGTGCCGGCCGAGAATAGAACTCGCGACTTCTGTCTTTCGCGGCCAAGTGCTCCACCGATTGAGTTACCTAAGCATGACTCACGATCTTTTTAATTCTGCCAGTGCCTCGATGCCTACCTTCTAAACGGTCGTCGTACTTGGGTAGCTCAGTGGCAGCGCACTTTCCCGCGAAAGGCAAAGGTCCCGAGTTCGAGTCTGGGTCCGGCAGACAGTTTTAATCTGCCAGGAAGTTTCACATCAGCGCACACCCCGCTGCAGAGTGAAAATTTCATTGTGATTAAGCTCCCTTGGTAGGCATCCTTCGTTGGACATTGCGGGGCCCTGTGTACCAGTGTATGAGTCTCCACGGTCAATCGAAGAAGGATGCAAGGAACATAGAAACACACCGAACTTGATCAACCGATAAAATCTGTGATTGTAGAACACTGCATGGTTATAGGAGACTACAGGACGTATGAAAAAACGGAGGTGCTAAGACAGACCTCGCCTTTTTGTGAGTGTGCTCTGAAGGAAGCAACTGAAATACGAGTGGCTGACTGGGCTGGTCAACAGAGACACTGTGTTCACTCTCAGCAAAGCTTGGCACCCAGCACTCAGTCAATCAGCGTTGGTCGCGAGCGACTTCGCCGCCGACGCAGGCTGTTCGTTCACAGCTTCTAGCGGCGCAGTCACCCCCTCCCCCCCCCGCGACAAACACTCCTGCCGCTGGATGCGACCGGTAGTGTAGTTAGGAGTGGGAGACGATATAGTTGATGGGATGTAGCAGAAACGCTCATTCTACAGGTATCACCAGAAGATGACGGCAATTTATGCTGTCGAGATATCGTGTTGCAAAAACTACTGTGGCCTAATATGTACCTGATAACAGTACAAACATTTATTTCGCCCGGAAATCCTAACATCATAATGTTGATATTGTAGGCGCGCAATCATCACAGTAACCGACATGCATTATTATACTATGCTGACACTAACTACATACGTATTTGCATCGGTATGAGGGCAGAGGATCACCACACGCAAAGTGATTCTGCACTAGTTCTTTTTGCAGATGGCAACTACTATAATCGATCCCAATAAACATACAGTAACAGAGGAAATTGTAAATAACGTGTTTACAAGGTGTATAACTGTGGTTCTATAAATAGCCGCTCTTTCTTAAATTTAAAAAAATGCAACATATTCAATTCTGCACTAAAAAGGGTCCAGTGATAACTTTAAAGCATAGGCAGGAATTAGTAAGCAAGGCAGTATCTCCAAAAATTTTGGTTTTATATATAGACGAAAATTTAAATTGGAGAAACTTGTTCTAGAGCTTTGTAAGCAACACATTTCAGTTACTTTTGCTCTTGCAGAAAGATAAGTCATTAACTTAATTTGCTTACTGTAGTAATATCTTATGGAATTGTATTCTGGTTTAACTCATTTTTAAGAGAGAATACCTTTATTGCTTAGAAGTACGTTACAAGAACAACATGCGGCGCTCATCCTCTATCATCTCGTAGACAACTGTTTAAACTGTAAGGAGTTAGGTATTTCAACTAGAGCATCAAGTTGCATTATTTTTTCATAAAATTTGCAGTAAATAATCCATTAGAATTCAGAAGGAACAATGACTTCCATAACTGCATTACTAGAACAAAAATGGCTTCCATTGGCCTTAATTAAAATTAACTTTAGCTCAGAAAAGGATCAATAAGGCTGATATCAAAATCTTTGATCACATATCCAATGATACAAAATGTCTGACAGCTAAGCTAAATTCGAAAGTAAGCTGAAAAAGTTATTTATGGGCAACTCATAATCGAGAGAGGAATTTTTATTTAAAAGTTACAGCTTATTTAGTGTTACGTCGTAGTTATTTGTGTTATTAACGTGAATATTATCTATTGTTATGTGAAAATATCTGCAAATAGCTTGCAGGCACATTTAAATACCTATTATGTTAATACTCTGTAAACTGTTTTGTTCCACGTCATTATAATGTATCATGCAAAGCGACCCATGGAATTTGTGACTAACTATTTTATTCACTTTTGTTTCTTAAAAGGTAGCACACCATGCCTGGTGAGCGCGTGATTTCCACGTATGACCAATTCATGTCAAAAATAAATAAATAAATAAATAAAATGAAGAAACATACGTCAGAGTGGCACTAGAAACTTTCCTCGCGCTAATTTATAACCTCTTTTAACATTTTGCGTCATTTAGTAAACGTCTCATTGTCCTGAAGAAATATCTTGTCCACTCCAGGTACGCAGGTGCATCATTCGAGAGCGGATTCGACATAGACGAGATGTCTAATAGGATTCTACGTAAACTATTGTTAGATCATGACAACACCATCAACATGTAGTTTTCTGCAGACACAAATCAACCACAAATTGAAAATTCCCAGACATCCAAAAACAAAGCAAAAGAATTCCTCATTAGACACTACTCCTACAATTTATCAGGGATACAAATTCCCCATAACTCTAATGTTTTAACCAATATTCCTTTGTTTGAAGTACTGAATACAAACAGTAGCCGAGTAGTAGGATATAACAGTTACTTTAAACATGAACAACCAACTGAAGATGAACCCTTCGGTTCGTAATGGATATATAGCGCCATTTGTTCACAATAAACAGTATTGTTAAAAGTGGATGATTGCTCCTTTTACTCTTTTGTAAGAAGTAATCTATAAAATCCTTTCCCTTTGCCACTGCTTAATTGCTACGACAGACAGAAACACTCAGAGTGGCATCTGTTATAGCGCCTTGTCGAGAACTACCCTTTGTCATTAAAGAGTCCACTTCTTTTAGGTTCTTAATAGCAATCAGTCCGTCAGTCACCAAAACTGCTGACAATCGTGACGGCCTTCCGTTGCTTCCCCCTGCAGAATGTGTACCTTAGCGAATACAAGCTAGAAGGTAGATGAACGCATGTTAGCCTCCATGCTGCCACCGTAGGACATACCAGTAAGCTGCTCGTCTCACAGACCATCGTGCAATCATCGATTGCTCACTTTGACAAGTTATACGATCTGTCCCACAAGTCGAATTTCCAAGTAATTTTTTCGTCAGAGACTTAGATGAAACCAAATTATTCTCCGATCCTCTCTCACAGGCTATAAGTTTTTAGAGGCTAAACACATCAAAGGAACAGTGTAGGCGCGCTTATCTACGCTCCGATCTAAAACCGAGATACTAAGGACACCGGATAGAAATGATGAGAGAGAAACAGAGTTTATGTTTTTCAAAATAAATTTAGTTAGTCAGAAATTTTTTTTCGGAATAATCTACTTGTATAAACCACCCAAAACTGCTTTCACCATCCTTCTAATCAGCCTTGCTATTGCTAGTGTTACAGTGAGATTACATAATCGCTATGGAAGGTACAAATATAGATCTGCACTTAAAATATTGTGATGAGAGATTTTAAGGTGACTCTTCGACTCTAACGGCATTATTATTATTATACCTGTAGACCCAACCCATCAAAGCCACACCTTTATGGATACAATAGCAACGACGATTCCAGATAAAGTAATTCGCGCCAGTGAGACTTCTGCCCAAAGCCCTTCTGCCATGATGTGATATTCTTATGTCTCATATCACAACCAACAAAAACATAAAACAAGATAACCATGACGCCCTACAAAAGGACTGTACAGGTATTCCATGCCAGAATATAAGCAATGAGTCGACATTAGAGAGTCAAGTCCAGGAATTAAGTCGCTGACCCATTTCAGCGTATGACAAACATACCTCTAAACATTCTGGCTGAGTAAAGACAGGTCCTGCTCCATGGATGGCTGCCGGACAATAAATAAACGAGATGCTGTATAGAAAAGATTCGAGCGAAATCCAACACCTGAACTATACGAAGTTTATAGGAAGTTACGAACGAAGCGAAGCAACGCCAAAATCAGACACGTATCCAATCCTGCAAAAAACTGCGCAGCCTCAGCATAAAAAAAAGGCAAAATTCTGATACTGTTTTTAAAGCATCAGAAGGCGAATTAAATTATCTTTTTTCAACAGCAGTCAGCTACGATCAATCACAAAATTGCAAATTTTCAACTGACACATCTTTCTTAGAACTTGTTTCTATCCCCGCAGTACGGGAGCAACCATGAAAATCTGCTGCGGCGGAAGGTTATGACTTAATGAGCATAGGTTTCATTAGAAACGTTGTCGATACTATTATTCCAGGACTCACAGATATCTTCAGTCTCTCCATGTCCATGTTCTATTGAATGGAACCAAAGCTTACTTCAGCCAAGACCCAAGAATGATAATCTAAAATCGCTAGGTGACTATAGGCTGATCAGTATATTACCAGCAGTATCAAAAGCTTTGCCGTATATTGCCCATGAACAGCTAATTGGTTACCTTAAAACTTGTAACACTGGCGATCAATATCAATCAGCCTTCCAAAAGCACCATAGCACAGCAACTCGTTTAAGCAAACTGATTTACTATAGCAGAACCGCATAAACAGACGTGAAGTGAACATTTTAACACTGCTTCATTCCAACAAGGCTTTTGGTACTGTTCATTTCCATAAATCATTTATTATACTGTGGTTCAACAGCTTGCAGCGGTAGACATCAACACACATCGGTAACATGTCGTTGGCTGATTTGTTTGGCGAAGCTAGTCTTGCGACAAGCAACCTCAAAAACACATGTCAACAAGTTGTCTGTGGATCGGAGAAGTCATCGTGGAATCATGAACTCTCCTGAGCCCCCCACGCTCTGTCCTCGATCCACTGCTTTTCTCGCAGTATATGAATGATATTTCATCTGTGCTTCACTCTTGTAACTACCACCTACATGTTGACGATACACAGTTTAATCTCCGTGCCAGCCCTAAGAACATTACTGCTGCCGTACCAGATATGAATTATGGTATTTGTGTAGTAGCACTATAAGCACAAAACCAGGGTCTTAAACTGAACCTTAAGAAGTCGTAGGTCATCGTATCACCTCGAAAGATCATCACCAGACATTTTCGTGAAGCAGTTCCTCCAATACTTCTTGATCGTATACTTACCTTTTCAAAAAACTTTAAAAGATCTCGGCGCAATCTTGGATGGACATTTCAACTAGGAAGAACAAACTGTTACAACATGCAGGAAATATCTCACATGTCTACATGCAATCCAGAAATTTCCATTTCAAACTAAACAAAAATTAGTCCAGTCTTTAGTCCTTCCATTTTTCTGGTAGACTCGTAATGGACTAACTCTTATATGAAGTTCTTTAAGAACGGGTGAAAATGCAAGAACTGAATTTAAACAAGAAGTTTTCGAAATTATATACTGTGTACTGCCTAGTGTTACACATTAATGAATCAAAACATTATGAATACTTGCTTATCAGTGTGCTGGTTCATCTACGCAGCGCCGGCGATGACACAATCGAGATGCACGACCTGGAATCTTTCACAAACGAATTTTACAGAAACTATTTGGTAAAAAAAGTTCCATATTTTCGTTACTTATAGCTTTAGATGTCAGCTTCATGATGATGTGCTCATCATTTTGCTTACTGTCATAGTTATTGTGATATTTGAATGGAAGTAAGACACTGCGCGAAATTCGAAAAAGTTTACAATGAAAAGTAGGGGTCTCTATGATCTTGAGTTTGATGCGTATTACATAATATGTTTCCGCATATGAAATTAATTAACATACTAAATTTCTCTTTAGACTGGGGTGGAAGTCTGTCGCATATCACGAGGAAATTGATCTGCTGTAGCACACTCATTTGCGATAACGTGCGCCAGTGATTGAACCAGAGTGAAATTCCCACAATATTCCTCATATTTCGTGAACGATATGAGATATCGAAATGAGATTTTGGCAAATAATAGCACAGAAAGAGGAGAGTAATTTGCCATATGGTTATTACGCAAAACTGCATCATCGACCATGTTATTCCACTAAGTACAGACTTTTTCGATGAAAGAATGCAATTTTTAAGGGCCATAGATAGATTCTGAAATAAGAAATGCTTTGAGTTTTGGAACAAGATAAGTGAAGACAAGACACGTTTATTTTTGTATTGAGAACGTGCTTTTTCATAAACTATTGACCGTACTTGTCCTCAGTTCCCCGTTTAATAAACTTAATAAACCACTGTTTTAGAATTTTCTTGTAACTACATCTGCACAACATGATAATGAGATGATACTGTGTAAACTCAGCTGTGTTTTCGCAGAAGAAGCGAATTTTAACATGGCAACAAGAAAAATGTAGGTTTTACTCAAAATTCGCCACTCATAACGATTCTCTAAAAGTTACAAATAGTTAACAAGACAATAAATTTCTGCTTTTGTTGCATTTTCGGCAGAGTTCTTTTTAGATACTAACCGACACAGAGGTGACAGTAGATTTTTTTTAATGACTACCATGCAAGTGTAGGCATGGAGGGGCTCGTCTTAATGCTTACAAGAAATGTGAGCCTAGGCTTCAGCTTAGAACAGCAAACAGTACTTCCCCTCCTGCACTCGGCATTTCCCCTGCAGTGACTGCCCCTAACCACCACCCCCCCCTCCCCACACACTACTGCTCTCCCTATGTTTGCTCTGCCAACTGCGCACCTTCCTGCCACGTTGTTCTATACCCTCTCTACTCAATAATATTTCTGTAGTCCACAGCTGTCATAGTGCTTTCGATTACTGTCACAGGTCCCATTGACGCCTGGGTGACTGTCCCCCTTAATATAATACTGGCCCCATTGGGATGTGTCAGTGGTGCGGTGCATGTTTCGAAACAGCCATTGGCCTGGATAATGGTGTACCCAGGCATGACTATCGACCTGGTGTAATAAGAAATGTGATTCATCCGGTCATGCAGCATATTTCCATTGCTACACGGTCCAATTTTGATGATCCTGTGCTCAGTGCAATCGGTGGCCTTGGAATCACATGGAACCCCTGATGTCGCTGCGTCTTCCGGCAGTGAGCATCTTACCGGTCAGCCATCACTCCAGGGTGAATGGCGGACAGTGGTGGGCTCGCGCGTGCCTGGCCGAAAGGCGAAGGTGGGGTCTGGCCGCGTGGCAGCTGCCTTACCCCTTTCCAACAGGTACGGGGTGCTTCCTAGTGGTGATGACATCGTTTCCGAGCCACCACAGGATGCCTCGCCTGTTGGGCCAGTGGCCGATTCTCCGGCAAGGTCCCGACAGTCACAGAGGGTGGGCCTATTAGTTATAGGGAGCTCCAACGTCAGGCGGGTTATGGAGCCCCTTAGGAAAATAGCGGGTAGGTCGGGGAAGAATGCCAGTGTGCACTCGGTGTGCTTGCCGGGGGGTCTCGTCCGTAATGTGGAGGAGGCCCTTCCGGCAGCTATTGAACGCACTGGGTGTGACCGGCTGCAGATAGTAGCACATGTCGGAACGAATGACGCCTGCCGCTTGGGTTCTGAGGCCATCCTTGGTTCCTTCCGGCGGCTGGCTGATTTGGTGAAGACAACCAGCATCGCACGCGGAGTGCAAGCTGAGCTTAATATCTGCAGCATAGTGCCCAGAGTCGATCGCGGTCCTCTGGTTTGGAGCCGTGTGGAGGGTCTAAACCAGAGGCTCAGACGACTCTGCGACTATAATGGTTGCAAATTCATCGACCTCCGTTATTGGGTGGAGAACTGTAGGGCCCCCCTAGACAGGTCAGGCGTGCACTACACACCGGAAGCAGCTACTAGGGTAGCAGAGTACGTGTGGCGTGCACACGGGGGTTTTTTAGGTTAGAGGGACTCCCCCTTGGGCGAAACGATAAAATACCTGACGGCTTACCAGAGAGGACATTATCATCGTTGATAAAGAACGTCCGTCCTCAGAGACCAAAAACAGGAAAAGTAAACGTAATATTGGTAAACTGCAGGAGTATCCAGGGCAAGGTTCCTGAATTAGTATCTCTTATTGAAGGAAATAGTGCGCATATAGTATTAGGAACGGAAAGTTGGTTACAACCGGAAGTGAACAGTAACGAAATCCTAGACACAGAATGGAATATATACCGCAAGGATAGGATAAACGCCAATGGTGGAGGAGTATTTATAGCAGTAAAGAATTCAATAATATCCAGTGAAGTTATTAGCGAATGCGAATGTGAAATAATCTGGGTTAAGTTAAGTATCAAAGGTGGGTCAGATATGATAGTCGGATGCTTCTATAGACCACCTGCATCAGCAACCGTAGTAGTTGAGCGCCTCAGAGAGAACCTGCAGAATGTCGTGAAGAAGTTTCGTGATCATACTATTGTAATAGGGGGAGACTTCAATCTACCAGGTATAGAATGGGATAGTCACACAATCAGAACTGGAGCCAGGGACAGAGACTCTTCTGACATTATCCTGACTGCCTTGTCCGAGAATTACTTCGAGCAGATAGTTAGAGAACCAACTCGTGAAGCTAACGTTTCAGACCTCATAGCAACAAATAGACCGGAACTTTTCGACTCCGTGAATGTAGAAGAGGGTATCAGTGATCATAAGTCAGTGGTTGCATCAATGACTACAAGTGTAATAAGAAATGCCAAGAAAGGAAGGAAAATATATATGCTTAACAAGAGTGATAGGGCACAAATCGCAGAATATCTGAGTGACCACCATCAAACGTTCATTTCTGAGGAAGAGGATGTGGAACAAAAATGGAAAAAATTCAGGAACATCGTCCAGTACGCCTTAGATAAGTTCGTACCGACTAAGGTCCAAAGCGAGGGGAAAGATCCACCGTGGTATAACAATCATGTACGAAAGGTACTACGGAAACAAAGAAAGCTTCATCATAGGTTTAAGAGTAGTCGAATCATAGCTGATAAGGAAAAGCTGAACGAAGCGAAAAAGAGCGTAAAGAGAGCAATGAGAGAAGCATTCAACGAATTCGAACATAAAACATTGGCAAACAATCTAAACAAGAACCATAAAATGTTTTGGTCATATGTAAAATCGGTAAGCGGATCTAAATCCCCTATTCAGTCACTCGTTGACCACGATGGCACCGAAACAGAGGACGACCGAAGAAAGGCAGAAATACTGAATTCAGTGTTCCGAAACTGTTTCACTGCGGAAAATCGTAACACGGTCCCTGACTTCAGCCGTCGCACGGACGCCAAAATGGAAAATATTGAAATAAACGATATCGGAATTGAAAAACAACTGCTATCACTTAGTAGCGGAAAAGCATCCGGACCAGACGAGATACCCTTAAGATTCTACAGTGATTATGCTAAAGAACTTGCCCCCTTTCTATCAGCAATTTATCGTAGATCGCTGGAAGAACGTAAAGTACCTAGCGACTGGAAGAAAGCGCAGGTCGTTCCCATTTTCAAGAAGGGTCATAAATCAGATGCGAATAATTATAGGCCTATTTCGCTTACGTCAATCTGTTGTAGAATAGTGGAACATGTTTTGTGTTCTCGTATTATGACGTTCTTAGATAATACAAATCTCCTTCATCATAACCAACATGGATTCCGCAAACAGAGATCATGTGAAACTCAGCTCGCCCTATTTGCCCAAGAAATTCACAGTGCCGTAGACACTGGCGAGCAGATTGATGCCGTATTCCTGGACTTCAGGAAGGCATTTGATACGGTTCCGCACTTACGTTTAGTGAAAAAAATACGAGCTTACGGAATATCGGACCAGGTTTGTGATTGGATTCAGGATTTCCTAGAAGAAAGAACACAACATGTCATTCTTAACGGTTCAAAATCTGCAGATGTAGAGGTAATTTCGGGAGTACCGCAGGGAAGCGTGATAGGACCTTTATTGTTTACAATATACATAAATGACTTAGTTGACAACATCGGTAGCTCCGTGAGGCTATTTGCAGATGACACGGTTGTCTACAAGAAAGTAGCAACATCAGAAGACTCGTACGTACTCCAGGAGGACCTGCAGAGGATTAATGCATGGTGCGACAGCTGGCAGCTTTCCCTAAACGTAGATAAATGTAATATAATGCGCATACATAGGGGCAGAAATCCATTCCAGTACGATTACGCCATAGGTGGTAAATCATTGGAAGCGGTAACGACCGTAAAATACTTAGGAGTTACTATCCGGAGCGATCTGAAGTGGAATGATCACATAAAACAAATAGTGGGAAAAGCAGGCGCCAGGTTGAGATTCATAGGAAGAATTCTAAGAAAATGTGACTCATCGACGAAAGAAGTAGCTTACAAAACGCTTGTTCGTCCGATTCTTGAGTATTGCTCATCAGTATGGGACCCTTACCAGGTTGGATTAATAGAAGAGATAGACATGATCCAGCGAAAAGCAGCGCGATTCGTCATGGGGACATTTAGTCAGCGCGAGAGCGTTACGGAGATGCTGAACAAGCTCCAGTGGCGGACACTTCAAGAAAGGCGTTACGCAATACGGAGAGGTTTATTATCGAAATTACGAGAGAGCACATTCCGGGAAGAGATGGGCAACATATTACTACCGCCCACATATATCTCGCGTAATGATCACAACGAAAAGATCCGAGAAATTAGAGCAAATACGGAGACTTACAAGCAGTCGTTCTTCCCACGCACAATTCGTGAATGGAACAGGGAAGGGGGGATCAGATAGTGGTACAATAAGTACCCTCCGCCACACACCGTAAGGTGGCTCGCGGAGTATAGATGTAGGTGTAGATGTAGATGTAATTGGCGACGAAATCGTATCAAGACGTGGACAAGTAAGGATCGTCTGCTGTGGATCCCTATGATCAATAATATGCGCTCCACGGTGTGCCCCGAAACACTTGCGGCTGCACCAACATTGAAGTCCGCTGTCAGGTTTTCCACGTATCACCACTTATCTTTCTTAACAGAGTGGTCAAGCCTCCGATCACCACGTTCTGTGATGAGGCGTAGACATTCAGTACCTTGTCTCCTGTTCGAGGTTTCACCATCCTTCAACCACTTTCTGTAGGTGCTCATGAGAGTAGCATCCAATCAGTCGAGAAACTTCGCCGTTGCTGAGATATTTGTTCCCAGGCGCCGGCCCTAAAAATGTGCCCTTTATCATATTATTGCTTAGATCAGTGAATTTCCTCATTTGCGGCTTGTATCATCGCTAGAATGAGTTCTTATTTGTCTCTGCTCCGCTTATACAGGGTGAATCACCTAAAATTTGCACCGCAAGTATTGTGGAAATGCGAAGTGCTATTAGTGTGCGATTTTCACAGAATGGATTGGAAGTTAGCTAGTCGTACTGTTAGCAAATACACAGATTGTGCAAGCATACAGTTTCTAAATGAAACCATGTTGATTGACGATAACAAACCGAAAGGAGGGTAAATTAGAATGTCAGTGACGTTTGTTGCAGGAGTCTAGTGCAAGACGTTTACGAGTTATCGCATTTTTAAAAGTTCCCTCGCCGACACTTGTACAATTCCGTGGTAGCACACGCTAAAGAACAACTCAAGTGCATACAGAAGTTATCTGGATTGTGATCAGTAACGAGACGTTTTACCATCACACTCTGGTATGGAACGACTGCTGCACGGGGCCGGCCGCGGTGGTCTCGCGGTTCTAGGCGCGCAGTCCGGAACCGCGCGACTGCTACGGTCGCAGGTTCGAATCCTGCCTCGGGCATGGATGTGTGTGATGTCCTTAGGTTAGTTAGGTTTAAGTAGTTCTAAGTTCTAGGGGACTGCTGACCACAGCTGTTAAGTCCTATAGTGCTCAGAGCCATTTGAACCATTTGACTGCTGCACATATGCTATCATTTCAGCGGAGGTGTTCGAGGAGGCTGCTGTGATACTTCGTTGGATGTCAAGCAGTGTAATTGGCATGTCCTTGTCGACAGCGTCTTTCACCTTTACCCACAGAAAAACGTCTACAGGCGTCAAACCCGGGGAACAGGCCGGCCAAGGTATAGGTCCTCTGCGTCCACTCCAGCGATTTGGAAACAATTCGTGAAGACATGCTGTTTCACTTCGTGCACTATGGGCTGAACAGCCATCATGTTGGTACCACAGGTTCCTCATAGTTTGCAGAAGAACGTCTTCTAGCATCCATGGAAGATGACCTGTTAGGAGGCTGCGATATTTGCTTGCGTTCAGTGTTACAGCTATGAAAAACGTGTATATGATCTGACGGTCCACTATCCCACACCACACGTTTACGCTCCATGGACGCTAATGTTCCACCTGATGAAGCTAACTGGGATTGTCAACAGACCAATAGTACATATTTCGGCGATTTACATGGCCATGCCTGGTAAATGTGGCTTGATCACTAAACAAGATACATGATAATCTGGAATATCCTGTCTTAATGCCCATGAACAGAAGTTAACACGATTCTCATAATCGCTTCCATGCAGCGCTTGGTGGAGAGAGATGTGATAGGGATGGAACCTACGTCGGTGGAGAATGCCTGATTCATGCCATGCGATTGCATGGGAGCTAACGTTAGAACAGGGGCGTTTGTCGTTGCGCCGCGATCTTCTCACGAAATTTCCATCAACAACTTTCTTCTCTGAACGCGAAAATATTTTGTTGACGCCGACCTACATAGGGAGAAACAATCATCATAAAAATGTAAGGGAAATCAGAGATCGCACGAAAAATATAGGTGTTCGTTTTTTCCGCGCGCTTTTCGAGAATTTAATAATAGAGAATTATTGTGAAGGTGATTCGATGAACCATCTGCCAGGCACTTAAGTGTGCTTTTCAGATTATCCATGTAGATATAGATGTAGATGATGCCACAGGATGCAGCAGAATGAAAATAAGCAATGTAGTCAAACTTTTACGTATCGGTGGTAGTAACTGTATAGATCATTTTTGTTAACAAGATTCTAGCACCTGCTTTTTTCATAACACAGTGAATTTGAT
Organism: Schistocerca serialis cubense; assembly: GCF_023864345.2. Taxonomy (NCBI): domain Eukaryota; kingdom Metazoa; phylum Arthropoda; class Insecta; order Orthoptera; family Acrididae; genus Schistocerca; species Schistocerca serialis. The sequence continues at coordinate 776,420,452 of NC_064641.1, forward strand.
ACTTCCAATGCTTTCATCTGCCTACAATCCTAGGAATTTAAAATATTTGGCTTCACTTATTTAATTGTCCTTTGATGCCATTTTACAAGAGTTCTGTACCAAAAAAGGTGTGCATTGTGTTCTGTTGCAATTAAGCGAGAGCCTGTCTCTGCAAGCGCCGAGCGGCTGTTACCCACTACGCCAACTGCTAAACCATTATCATTACATTTCACTGCTCTCACAATGACACACGTTCATCCGTAAACAGGAAATTATCCAAACATCGGTCATGCTTAGTAGCAGACATTCATATGTGACTCGGACGCCGGTGCATATCTCCGATGATTAGCTTGCATATATTCCGCGCAACAGTGGGGTCCGCTGATACATGACTAGCATTCGGACACACGGAGGAAGCCGTTTGTGGCTGGTGTGATTTCACTGATAATACGTATCCTGTGTATATCGGCCACAGAAATAGTTCCAGTCTAACCATGAGCTAAAGTGATGAATAAAATTTCTAGAACTGGCAAATAAACTATAACACGCTACGAGAAACTGATCTCAAATTCCCAACCATATTGGATAAACATTCGACAGAGTATTGATACAGCTGGTAACTCAAGCAAGCATGACATAAGCAGCAGACTAGCACAGGAAAAGAGTGCGTTCCTTGGAAAAAAAAATCCACTAATAACATCACAGCCCTTCATTTGGGAAAGAATTTTCTGAGAACGTACGTCTGGCGCACATTATTTTATGGAAGTGAATGTGGGTTGTTAGAAAACCCAAAGAGAAGAGAATCACGGAGCTTGGGATGTAGTGTTGTAAAATGATGCAGGAAATTAAGTAGTCTGATGAGATGACAGATGAGGTTGCTCTCCGCAGAATAGGCGAAGAAAGGAATATATAGAAAACTTGAACCAGCAGCCCGTGGTGGACGATAGGAGATTCGTTAAGATGTAAAGCAGTAAGTTTCGTCTACTGGAGGAAGCCGCAGGGCGCAAAAACTGTAGGGTTTACAGCGACTGAAATACATACAACAAATAATTCAACGTTGGGTGTAACGGTTCCTGTGATATGAGGATACTGGTAAATGAAATGAAATAGTGGCTGGCCGCATCAAGTCAATCAGGTGGCGTGCGCCCATAAAAGCTGGGAGGGGAGTGTGGGGGGATGCTCTACGATCCCCTCCCCGCCTCCACCCACACACAAACCCGTCAACATAGGCAAGTATCTTATGACACAAAAATACACAAAAAAACTGTTTAATGTAGACATTCGTACCGTTTCCTGTAATTCTAATGGATCGAAGGGCAATACAAACAGCTACCTTGGCGAAGCTTTTCACCATGGAGAATGCATTCAGCCCACTACAAGAACACACAGTCTTTAATTTAAATGCATTTCTTCCCTATCAAACATGACAAATCTAGGAAATAGTTACATTGTCGAAATGGTTTAATCCAGAACGACCCATTCTCCCTCGGTGTTCGTGGTTTCATTATCCGCAGATTCGACTGTGTGTGAATCAACTTTACTGACCCATATTTAGTACCCGTGAACAGAGAGAGAATTTGGAGGATTTAGCAGTCGTTAAATATCCTAAAACTACACGAAATCAGCAATTTACTTTTTGTGAAAAGTATTAGGAATTTTGGTATAATGATCATTTAACATTACAACATTCCCAAGAAGTTGATCGCAGCTTTACTTATACAGTTCCCTTGTGATTTCAGCATGACCAAAGACATTTGGCATAAAATTTTAATTTGAAATTTAGTTTTCATGTAGTATCTACTATTTAATCTAAAATTTCAATGACAGTTTCTGTTATCGGCTACAGAATTTGCTCCTTTTAGTATTTTATTTGAATAAACACACACAACATAAATTTGAGTTTTTGATATAATTTGCTCATTGGAAAATATAGTACTGCGTACTCAGCATCCATTGCTTCTTTGTAAATATCAGCAGTCTGCACATTACAGCCTTGAGCGAGTTACGGATATTCCTTAGCCTCTTACTACTCCCTAGAAGTAATCACGAGGTCAGCAGTGGAGCTACGCAGAGGTCACAGACAAAGCGTCCAGGTCACCCCCGGTCAGAAGAGTGATGGCCCAAAAAAAGTCTCCTAAAAGATGTCTCCATAATGACGGAAAGAAAACATGAAAATCCCTCTTGGTGGAAGATAGTAAACACTCCCTAAGAGCTATTAACATATAGATATTACTTACCCATGGAAGTATAACATTAGTAATGACACCACAAACAGATTGTTAAAATAAGCTAAGGCTAGTAAAAACCTGACGTCTTCCAAAAAAGTATTATCTAGTTCATTTTATCATTATCACCTCCTCCTCTTCCTACTCCTCCTTCTTCTTCTTCTTCGTCGTCGTCGTCGTCGTCGTCGTCGTCGTCGTGCTCTTCTTATTCTTGTCCTCCTCTTCATTTCTCTTGTTTTTGTTTATTACAAGTCTCCTAAAAGATGTCTCCATAATGACGGAAAGAAAACATGAAAATCCCTCTTGGTGGAAGATAGTAAACACTCCCTAAGAGCTATTAACATATAGATATTACTTACCCATGGAAGTATAACATTAGTAATGACACCACAAACAGATTGTTAAAATAAGCTAAGGCTAGTAAAAACCTGACGTCTTCCAAAAAAGTATTATCTAGTTCATTTTATCATTATCACCTCCTCCTCTTCCTACTCCTCCTTCTTCTTCTTCTTCGTCGTCGTCGTCGTCGTCGTCGTCGTCGTCGTGCTCTTCTTATTCTTGTCCTCCTCTTCATTTCTCTTGTTTTTGTTTATTACAAGTCTCCTAAAAGATGTCTCCATAATGACGGAAAGAAAACATGAAAATCCCTCTTGGTGGAAGATAGTAAACACTCCCTAAGAGCTATTAACATATAGATATTACTTACCCATGGAAGTATAACATTAGTAATGACACCACAAGCAGATTGTTAAAATAAGCTAAGGCTAGTAAAAACCTGACATCTTCCAAAAAAGTATTATCTAGTTCATTTTATCATTATCACCTCCTTCTTCTTCTTCTTCTTCTTCTGCGTCGTCGTCGTCGTCGTCGTCGTCGTCGTGCTCTTCTTATTCTTGTCCTCCTCTTCATTTCTCTTGTTTTTGTTTATTACAAGTAAACATGGACTCTTGGCAGTTTTATCATCGTATTCCCTGAACGAATGATTTCTTGTACAGAGTGATCTGTACAACAAATCATTCTTTCAAGTAGTAGCATAAGTAATTCACCTCTTTCACGCCCAGGTAACTTAATGAACAAAAAGATCTTAACATTATTTCACCTAATGTGAGTGACGTAGACAAAGCTAGAAACAAATTCGCGATATTCTGACAGGCTCTTCTTCGGCTCTATTTGTGTCTTTAATCAAAGTAGGCAAGTCTTAATTATTTGTTGATTTATTTGCTAGCACTGAACTTCGAATTGCTGCCTAGTCGTATTACATCCATTATTACAAATTTTTAACTGATTGCAAAAGCTTTCTCGTCTACAAAGTAAGAATACCACCCAGCTATGTTATGTTAATACGTTAGTAAATTACAACTACTATCCTTATGACAAGGTGTTTAGTGTGTTAGTATATTATAACTAAGTTAGAAGAACACTATATGATAAATCTATGTTAGTATAATAGGTCCACGCTCACTTGTGTTTGTTTATTACATTCTAAAAAAATTACCTCTGACTTTCTAGTGCTATTACACCACATTTTTATGTTTCTCTGATCATGTCTCAAACGCGCGTGGGGTATGAAAAGGTATACATACGTTACCACACCTCTCTCGCAGCTTCAGCTCTAAGCCAGGTGACATGGCCTGGTCTCTGACCACTGAACAAAGTGCATATTGTGATGTCACAATAAGCTGTGAGGCAATCAGACGAGAATATGTACATCTGACACAGATTCAGGAATCTGCGTCCACATCCTTTCTCGCAACGATCCGTTTCATTGCCAGTTCGCCCCAACCTACCTCCCAATGTGGCCACGGGTTCCATCTCCTTAGGCTTCGGTTGCTGAATGCCCGGAATGAACATTCGGCACATCTCCACGACCAGTGATCGCTGCCTGAAATAAGACAGGAGTAGATATTGCGCTTTTGGCTCTATTTCTTCGATATCTGCATACTGTGCGTGTTGGCTGCGTCGTGTCCTTACACTGGCAAGCATTCAAATTTATTGCCACCGTCTAACATCATTGTTCTCGGACTATCACGTTGTACATGTTGCAGTGATATACATTGATCAGCAAGCACATTATGAGCCCCAACCTAATAGCCGGTATGTCCACCTTTGGCACAGATAACAGCCAGCGGCTATGCATTGTGACATGGAAGCTATGATGCCTTGATAGGTCGCTGGATGGAGTTGGAACCACATCTGCACACACAAGTCACCTAATTTCCGTAATCTGGGGAAGGGCAATGAGCTCTGACGCCACGATCAATCACATTCCAGATGTGTTCGATCGGATTCATATATGGTGAGTTTGAGAGCCAACACATCAACTGGAACTCGCCACTGTGTTGCTCGAACCACTCCATTACACTCCTGGCCTTGTGAAATGGTGTATTACCTTGTTGAAAAATCCCATTACCGTCGGGAAACATGATCGTGATGCAGGAGTGTACGTGGTCTGCTACCAGCGTACAATACCCCTTGGCAAATCATTGTGTCTTGCACGAGCTCCACTGGACACATGAATGCCCACGTAAATGTTCTCCAAAGCGTAATGGAGCTGCCGCCAGCTTCACTCCGTCCCGCAGTACAGGAGTCAAGGAGCTGTTCCCCTCAAGGACGACGGATTGGCGCCTTCCTATCGGAATGATGAGAAACCTATCGGGATTTATCGGATCATGAACGCTCTGCCAAGGCACCAACTTCCAGTGCCGATGGTCACGTGTCCATTTCAGTCGTAGCTGCCTATGTCGTGATGATAACATTGGCACATGCAAGGGTCGTCGTCTGCGGAGGCCCACCATTAAGAGTGTTCGGTGCACTGTTTGTTCAGACACACTTGTACTCTGCCCAGCAGTAAAGTCTGACGTTAGTTCCGCCACAGTTCGTAGCCTGTCCTGTTTTACCAATCTACCCAGTCTTTGACGTCCGGCCGGCCGGTGTGGCCGTGCGGTTCTAGGCGCTTCAGTCTGGAACCGCGTGACCGCTACGGTCGCAGGTTCAAATCCTGCCTCGGGCATGGATGTGTGTGATGTCCTTAGGTTAGTTAGGTTTAAGTAGTTCTAAGTTCTAGGGGACTGATGACCACAGATGTTAAGTCCCATAGTGCTCAGAGCCATTTGCATCATTTTTTTCTTTGACGTCCGTAATCTGTAAAGAGGGTTGACCGCCCAGCTCCACGACATCTGGACGTGGTTTCATCTTGGTTCATCTCTAAGTACCTACTGCAACATACATCCTTCTGAATCTGCTTAGTGTATTCATCTCTTGGTCGCCCTCTACGATTTTGACCCTCCATGTTCCCTCCAATGCTAAACTGGTGATCCCTTGGTGCCTCAGAGTGCGTCGTACCAACCGATTCCTTGTTCCACAACTTTCTCTTCTCCCCAATTCTGTTCAGTACATCCTCATTAATTACGTGATCTACCCAGCTAATCTTCAGCATTCTTCTGTATCACCACATTTCGAAAGCTTCTGTTCTCTTCTTGTCTAAACTATTTACCGTCTATGTTTCACTTCCATACATGGCTACACTGCATACAAATACTTTCAGAAAACGCTTTCAGAAACGCTTTCCTTGTCATAGCCGGTCTACATTTTATATCCTCTCTACTTCGACCATCATCAGCTATTTTGCTCCCCAAATAGCAAAACTCATCTACTACTTTAAGTGTCTCATTTCGTAATCTAATTCCCTCACCATCACCTGATTTAATTCGACTACATTCCATTATCCTCGTTTTGCTTATGTTGATGTTCATCTTATATCCTCCGTTCAAGACACTGTCCATTCCGTTCAACTGCTCTTCCAGGTCCTTTGCTGTCTCTGACAGAATTACAATGTCGTCGGCAAACTTCAAAGATTTTAGTTCTTCTCCATGAATTTGAATTCCTACTCCAAATTTTTCTTTTGATTCCTTTACTGCTTGCTCAATATACACATTGAATAACATCGGGGAGAGGCTACAACCCTGTCTCACTCCCTTCTCAATCACTGCTTCCATTGCATGCCCCTCGACTCATAACTGGCATCTGGTTTCTGTACAAATTGTAAATAGCCTTTCGCTCCCTCTATTTTACCCCTGCCTCCTTCAGAATTTGAAAGAGAGTATTCCAGTCAACATTGTCAAAAGCTTTATCTACGTCTACAAATGTTAGAAACGTATGTTTGCCTTCCCTTAATCTATCTTGTAAGACAAGACGTAGGGTCAGTATTGCCTCGCGTGTTCCAACATCTCTGCGGAATCCAAACTGATCTCCCTCGAGGTCGGGTTCTACTAGTTTTTCCATTCGTCTGTAAAGAATTCGTGTTAGTATTTTGCAGCCGTGACTTATTAAATTAATAGTTCGGTTTGTCATAAGAACTACAGGCAAAGGTGTTATGGCATGGGTTCCTCTGCCGTAAGTGAGTGAGGTGGACGCTTCCAGTACAATTTGGCAACACTGCTTTACACCTTGATTCATGTGGACACCATCCAGTCACGTGAGCGTTGTTGAATGTGGAAACCAGATGCGATGTTCATTGTAGTTTGTCATGGCTTCGTGCTCTTGTGCTACGTTAGTCCACTTGTTACTGGCACGAGTGTCGTGGCTGTTGACAATGTATGGACGTGAGGTGAAGTGTTGAAGAACTGTGTTACTGTGCCCGTGTAAGCTTTCACAAAAATATCCCACACCTACAATAACATACCTGATGGGTTTTTTACATTTGTGCAGATGTTATTTGATGTCCAACAAAGCGACCGTTGACTAAAGTAGTTAAACAAGCATACACCTTGTATTTCACGTGTAGTGTTGGAGACCAAGACAAAACACGGGCTTCAAAAGTGTGTGCACCTCGTGTTCATCGACTCCGAGTGCTTGGATGCATGGTAAAAACGTCTCCATTAAGTTTGGTGCGCCTGCCATTTGGTGTAAACCTATAAATCATGCATGACATTGCTATATTTGTAGGATAGATCCTTTGAGGAAATGAGTCAGTACCAAGAGGAAGAGGAATACTCAGTGCCCTGACATCCCATCTGTCTTTCGTCTTGTGCCTCATGGGGAAGGACTGCTAGTTCCTGTTCCACCAAATATAACACCATCGAGTAGTAATAGTGATAACGCAAAACCGAGACACAGCCAAAGATGTGCAGTATCCGCCAGCGACGCTGACCCCACATTTTCGCCGACATCGTCATCGTCATCATCAAAAGATTCACACAAAATCACACAGTGTCAACTCAGTAATCTGATTAGTGATTTAGGTGTTGTAAAATATAACGCCTCACTTTTGCCCTCACGACTGCTGCAGTGGAATCGCCTTACTGATACAGTACGTGTGCTTGTGTTTCGGAAGCGTCAGAACAAAATTGAGTGTCGTTTCAGTATTAAAGATCGCGTTACATTCTGCAGTGACAATGATGGTTTGTTGGATGACCTGACCATTACATACAAACCAGACGAGTAAAGACGCATTATAGGTGGTTCAAAAACAAGCCTGAAGACAGTGTTGATTCATAGCAGTAATGAATGGCCATCCATCTCCACTACTGGCCATTAAAATTGCTACACCACGAAGATGACATGCTACAGACGCGAAATTTAACCGACAGGAAGAAGATGCTGTGATATGCAAATGATTAGCTTTTCAGAGCATTCACACAAGGTTGGTGCCGGTGGCGACACCTACAACGTGCTGACATGAGGAAAGTTTCCAACCGATTTCTCATACACAAACAGCAGTTGACCGGCGTTGCCTAGTGAAACGTTGTTGTGATTCCTCGTGTAAGCAGGAGAAATGCGTACCATCACGTTTGCGACTTTGATAAAGGTCGGATTGTAGGCTATCGCGATTGCGGTTTATCGTTGCTCACGTTGGTCGAGATCCAATGACTGTTAGCAGAATATGGAATCGGTGGGTTCAGGAGGGTAATACGGAACGCAGTGTTGGATCCCAACGGCCTCGTATCACTAGCAGTCGAGATGACAGGCACCTTATCCACATGGCTGTAACGAATCGTGCAGCCACGTCTCGATTCCTGAGACAACAGATGGGGACGTTTGTAAGACAACTACCATCTGCACGAACAGTTCGACGAGTTTGCAGCAGCATAGGCTATCAGCTCGGAGACCATAGCTGCGGCTACCCTTGACACTGCATCACAGACAGGAGCTCCTGCGATGGTGTACTCAACGACGAACCTGGGAGCACGAATGGCAAAACGTCATTTTTTCGGATGAATACAGGTTCTCTTTACAGCATCATGATGGTTGCTTCCGTGTTTGGCGACATCGCGGTGAACGCACATTGGAAGCATGTATTTATCATCGCCATACTGGCGTATCACCCGGCATGATGGTATGGGGTGCCATTGGTTACGTGTCTCGGTGACCTCTTGTTCGCATTGACGGCACTTTGAACAGTGGACGTTACATTCCAGATGTGTTACGAACCGTGGCTCTACCCTTCGTTCGATCCCTGCGAAACCCTACATTTCATCAGGATAATGTACGACCGCATGTTGCAGGTCCTTTACGGGCCTTTCTGGATACAGAAAATGTTCGACTGCTGCCCTGGTCAGCACATTCTCCAGATCTCTCACCACTTGAAAACATCTGGTCAATGGTGGCCGAGCAACTGGCTCGTTTCAATACGCCAGTCACTACTTTTGATGAACTGTGGTATCGTGTTGAAGCTGCATGGGCAGCTGCACCTGTACACGCCATCCAAGCTCTGTTTGACTCAACGCCCAGACGTATCAAGGCGGTTATTACGGACAGAGGTGGTTGTTCTGCGTACTGATTTCTCAGTATCTGTGCACCCAAATTGCGCGACAATGTAATCACATGTCAGTTCTAGTATAATATATTTGTCCAATGAATACCCGTTTATCATCTGCATTTCTTCTTGGTGTAGCAATTGTAATGTCCAGCAGTGTACGTTGCATATGCTGTCTTAGGTGAAAGAAGTTATATCATGTTGAAATATGTTGTACTGTGTTAATTGCGATAAGCATGAATGACTATTACTAGGAAATTTCAAAGTCATTGCAATCCTGTTGGGTTTGCAAGGGGGTTAGATTACGTATTGCTGCTACTTGTGTGAGTTGGGCAATCATGCAAGAGCAAAACACTATACAGAGAGGAAATAAACATCTATGGTGGTGGGTAAAAATGCATTGCCTAAGAACCTCTAGTGAATCCGGACAAAATTGATCTTCCATCATTTCACATTAAGGCGAGACTCATGACAGCGTTTTTTACGGCTGTGCACAGGAATGAGGCAGCGTTTCAGTAGTTCTGTAAGAAGTTTCCAAGACTCAGCACAGATTCACCTGCTGTTGGGGGACACACACTCTGAGGCCACTCTACCTCCTTTTCAGCCGACGGCGTAGCGTTGTTCTCGTGACATGACAACATTGTTCTGGGAAACAGGAGAGCCGAAAATTACAGGGTCATCATGGACGAGCTCATTCGTGCTTAGAAGGTTATTGGCTTCAACATGACACTGCAGATGCAATTGTTGTACTGCCTTCTCGATGTGTTGCCAGAGTACTGTGGTGCATTCAGTGATGACCATGGCGAGCGTTTCCGCCATGACATTTCTCTCGTGGAACAGCAGTACACAGGTTGGAGGAGTAACGCTATGTTGGCTGATTGCTGCTGCAGGTTACAAAGATATGGTCTGGACACAGCCCAAGGAGGAAGGCAAAGAAACAGCGCAAGGAAACCATGTGAGTACAGTTACTCTATATATATGCTGCTCATTATGGTAGCAATATATTTGAAACATAAAATCCCAACTTACTTGTAAACCTGAGCTAGGAAACAGTTGTAATAGTAATATTCGTGGTCAGCGCATCAAAATATATAAAAACTGTCTACTTTGGTCTCTGCAAAAAATTCGCTGTGGGCAGTGATACTTGTAATGTTCAGCATGATGATCCACACTCCTAGAGTGGAGGATGACATGCTGCAGACTTCCACTCTCCTCTCTCTCTCACACACACACACACTCACACACACACACACACACACTCACACACACACTCACACACACACTCACACACACACTCACACACACACTCACACACACACACTCACACACACACACTCACACACACACACTCACACACACACACTCACACACACACACTCACACACACACACTCACACACACACACTCACACACACACACTCACACACACACACTCACACACACACACACACTCACACACACACACACACTCACACACACACACACTCACACACACACACTCACACACACACACTCACACACACACACTCACACACACACACTCACACACACACACTCACACACACACACTCACACACACACACACTCACACACACACACACTCACACACACACACACTCACACACACACACACTCACACACACACACACTCACACACACACACACTCACACACACACACACTCACACACACACACTCACACACACACACTCACACGTCATCTTTTCTACTCTTAAACCTATACAAGTGTCATGCGTGGAGGTCCACGCCCAGAGATGAAATGGACGAGACCTCTTGTAGGAATTGTTTTCTTCTACTCCACTCTTTAACATTTAACATGAGTGAACACATCCTGTTACATACGCATCAACTCTGCACCAGGACTGAAGCTTCATTCATTGCCCAAATATGTTACCATTTTTTGCCTACCCATCTCCGTACTGCATCTCTGCTGCCGACTTCAGTTATCACCCTACTTTCTCTTTCTTTCATGTTTGCAGCTAGAGAATGGCTACCCTCGTTCGCCTCTGCAGGTCTGTGGGTTATGTTCACAAGATTACTAGTCGGTACTCTATTGGTTTGTCCTGTTCACACCTGTGAGTCGTAAGAATATTCCCTCTGCATTATTTTCATGATTTTCACCAGCTCTGCCTGCCTCAGTTTATACGTCTCGACAGTAGCGCCAAATGAAACTAGAGCCGTCAGGATAGCCTCATGATGTTATCTCATTGTGCTAGCAATCCTGTGCATAATTTTTGTTGCTCGTTCTGAGGCTGCTTCTATGTGGTCTATAAAAGTCAGTTCCTAGTCTACATGAGTCCTCGACAGCGACACGTTTTTTGCCTTTTGACTGACACGTTGTGTAGTCAGTTATTCGTATTCCGTGTCGACAGTGCGCCCTTGAGGAGTATCATTATTTGCTGTCTCTTGTAGCATGTTGCGTAAGCACAAACTTTGCACCAACTCTAAATCTTCATTAAATTTCTTTTCCACCTGTGCTCTGGAATCTCCTGAAACAGTAACTAGTAAGTCGTCTGCGTATGATACAACTTTAATAACTTCTGAAGGTTCTCCCTCACTATGACGCGAAAGGTAGGCCCACGGATGGGTCCCTGTGGGTTCCCATTAGTGATACCTCTTAGTACTATTGCCTGGGTGGTCGATTTACCTTCCAGTTTTTGCAGTAACCTGGCAATCTCAAATGGAGATATCTCGGAACACTCAACTTCCTGAGTATGACGAAAAGGGAGGGCCACCACAAATGATCGAAAAGCTCCCTGGATTATCTGTCATCACTGCTATGGCGTAGCGAGACGTCACACCCGCGAGAAGTTCCAGCGCCCGATTTATTGCAACCTTCAGGAAGTCATAGCGACTACAATTCATTCCGGTCATTTCTCTAAGGGTAAGAAACGATGGGCAAAGAAGCATTTCTAGGACTTTTCCGAGAGTACTGGAAAGGCATATCGGGTCGGTATGACTTCACCGAACTAGGATCTTGCTCCTCTCTTTTTTTAGAATTTACTGCATTAGCGCCTTCCATCTGTCAGGCACTCTTCCCTACAACAGACACTCACTCAAAGTGCTGTCAAATATGGCGGTAGCTAAATCTGCGCGTCTTGCAGCAACAATGGCTATCTGGGCCAGGAGCTTTGCCCCTCTTTAAAGACTGAATTGCATTCCGCACTTCCTCACGTGCAAATGGTGCTACCACTACCGACGCGTTATCGGATCATTCGTCAGCCTCCGAAGTTGCCACTTTTGTTCCGTGCCCAGTCGTAGTAGAATGCTTAATAGATGTCGAGCAGAGTTCTTCCAACCGCTTGTCATTCTACCACAATTTTTCACTATCGTCGACATTAGTAGTAGGCGCCATATTTTATCTGCTGGTCTTTTGAAAGGAGATCCACAGAGATTACTTCGCAATTTTTTCGGAACAAACGACTCCCGTTTCTTTGTCCGTGCGCTTTGAATTTTATTTTCGTATACTTTCTTGTTTTCGCTTTAAAGTAAGAACATCCACTGCGCGGCATCAACGAAGGTCACATGTTTTATTTCGAACAGACAAAGCTGCTGTGTAGTGCCAGCGCCCGGATCCCCCTCCACCCCGCCAGTCGGCCGCCCCACAGCCAGCCACGACATCTCTTCCAAAGGCACGCGGTAAGCCTTCCCGTTGGGTCCTCAGCAGAGGTGTGTGTGGTCCAGCGGCTATAAAGGAATGAGCTGGACGTTGAGCCGACACTTTGCCTCAAAATGACGAGTGGGAAACGCGTCGAAACATTGCGACACCACTACGCCACGGTTCATCTGATAATCCGAGATGTCATCACCGAAATTCGACGAGAAAGCATGTGATATGCCTGCATAAGCAGAAGAAACTAACGGTCAAAGTCCGAAAACAATTTATTGGACTGTTCAATATATATATATATATATATATATATATATATATATAAAAAGAAATTCTCCAAGTATAACACCAACACAAAACAGTGATCCATCGTCGAATCACAACTACATACAAGAATAATGCAGAAAACAACTGAAATAATTTCCTACTAGTCTCCGCCAGAGACTCCTCCGATATCCCAATCCTAATCCAGAGATTAGCGAAAAGATCCAAGCCGGGCTGCCGGGGCGGCAGCTATCCAAGTCTGCTGGCGGTCGATGAACTGCCGATGAGCGGCCGAGCGCCGGCCTTTATAGCGCTTCGGCGGATGAGTACCTCGGAACTATTTTCCATCACGTGGTTTGACGTGTGAAAATAGTTCCGGGATCTGCAGCGACCTCTTCCTTATGTTTATGTGGGCCGGTAGTGGCCCCTGGTGGCCGCTGGTGTCTTTGCTGTGGTGTTGTTGTTGTTGTTGTGGTTGTTGTGGCCGTTCATCAATATTGCCTGTCGGTTGTGTAGAGCTTCGGTGTGCCCGCGAAGCGGGCAACCCGCGACTGCAGGCTGTCAGTTTGGTTGCTGATACTCTAGGCGGCGTGATGTCTTGGTGGAGAAGGCCACAGCAGCCTGCATCCTCATATGTTCACCAGCAGTTAACCAAACCACTCAGTTCACAGTCAATTGTGACACTGATTTCAGGATGTGTAGGGGTATACCCAGCGGTTTTTCAATGTAATTTCAGTGTACTATAGCGTACTCGAGGTAGTGAATTAGCTCCGTTGTTGTTCAATACACACACGAACGACCTGTCAACGCTTCCCGATGGAAGGCAGATGCTGATGACACGGCCGTGGCTGCCCAAGTGAGCACATTCGTAGAAGTGGAGAAAAAAATTAAGTATCAACTTTGAACTACTGGGGGATTACTATCACCAAAACCACCTAAAACCAAACCCAGCAAACACGCAAGTTTGCAGTTTCCACATGAGGAATAAGGAAGACACAAGGACAAGGGCAAGAGCTAGAACACTATTGCGCTCCCAAATACTTACGCGTCAAGTTGGACAGAACTCTGTCATTTAAACAGCACTTTTTGGACACAAGGAAAAAAAATCTGTGCTCGGAATAATACCACTCGTAAACTGACCAACACACACTAGGGTACTGATTCACAAGTATTAGAAACAGCGACCGTTGCACTCAGTTTGTCGGCAGCTGAACATGCTGCGCCTGTGTAGAACAAAACATTGAAACCTATTGTCGTGGCCATAAATGAGTCATCCCACATCATATCAGGATGTTTATGGCCCACGTCGACAGAGATGTACCCCTCATAGGGATAAATCCCCCCCCCCCCAGTATACTGTGGCAAGTAGCTGCCGAGGTGGAGAAGAAGAAACAGCTAACATGAAGGCTTTCACGACCGGGTGACATGGCTGTTGATATACTTTCCGGGATGTGGGGTCGTGGTCCAAGAACTTTTCTGCTCCTTACGTTTCGTCCAGGACTGCGCTGGACTTCAAAAATGGCTCTGAGCGCTATGGGACTTAACATCTGTGGTCATCAGTCCCCTAGAACTTAGAACTACTTAAACCTAACTAACCTAAGGACATCACACACATCCATTCCCGAGGCAGGATTCGAACCTGCGACCGGAGCGGTCACGCGGTTCCAAACTGACGCGCCTAGAACCGCACGGCCACACCGGCCGGCCCCGCTGGACTTCCTCAGAGGCGCTGCTCCGCTGAGTCTTGCCGACTGACTGGTCGAGTGTCTGAGAGCGACTTATATATTGTGAGGCAACACATATGGACACATATTTACATAAAAATTCTAATCGTCATCCAGAACAAAAAAGGGGTGTCATAAAAAGTCTTGTCGATCGAGCGGAACGGATATGTACACCTGAACATTTGGATGCTGAAGTGAAACATCTGAAGCAGGCTTTTGAAAAAAAACGGCTACTCAAGAAAAGAGATAAATAGAATTTTGCGTCCAAGGAATAGAAGACCAAAAGATAAGAATGAACCACAACGACAGAAAAATACAGTAGTTCTCCCTTTTATTAAAAAAGTAACAGATCGGATCGGTAAGATTTTACGAAAACATGACATAAAACCTGTCTTTAAACCAACAAAGAAAATAAGTCAAGTACTACGATCTGTGAAGGATAAACGCCCTCCCTGTCGACATGTGGTGTGTATAAAATTCCATGTACCTGTGGTAAAGTTTATATTGGTACTACCAAAAGAAGCGTAAACACGCGACTGAAAGAGCATAAAAGCTATTGTCGACTAGGAAAAATAGAAAAATCAGCTGTAGCAGAACATGCTCTTCAACCAGGCAACCACCAAGTGAAGTTTTCGGATACCGAAGTTTTATCTACAACGTTAAATTACTATCCACGGCTATATAGAGAAGCTATTGACATTTATAAACATCACGATAATTTTAATAGGAAAGAGGAGGCTATGAAACTTAGCGATATATGGACAGTGGCTCTACAAAATTGCTAACAATTTTTATCTTTGACAAGGTGGTAATCGATAGTCAACCTTATCTTTGCTGTGGATTATCACTGCTCATCACGTGTCACCTGAACCACGCCCCCCTTTCTCACAATATATAAGTCGCTCTCAGACACTCGACCAGTCAGTCGGCAAGACTAAGCGGAGCAGCGCCTCTGAGGAAGTCCAGCGCAGTCCTGGACGAAACGTAAGGAGCAGAAAAGTTCTTGGACCACGACCTCACATCCCGGAAAGTATATCAACAGCCAAACAGCTAACAGATAATCGTCACCCACAACACAGGCATCAACAACAGCCGATGAGGCTTCACTCAAGAAAAAGATTCCTTTGGACGTCAGAGCAGTCAACGTCACCATCGAAGAGGCTTCAACCATGGAAGGAGGCAGCTCCAAATCCTATCCTGGAGCTGAAGGAAGAACTTGGGGTTGGAAGCAACAAATCCTTCACAATCTGTAAGGCTCTCAATAGGCTGAGGTCTAGAGTCTCAAACTGCAGTTACAGTGAGCTGACAAAAGTCATTCGATACCTCCTAATATCGTCTCGGACCTCCTTTTGCCCAGAGTAGAGCAACATCTCGCCGTGGCATGGATTCAATAAGTCGTTGGAAGTCAAAAAAATGGTTCAAATGGCTCTGAGCACTATGATACTTAACATCTGAGGTCATCAGTTCCCCAGAACTTAGAACTACTTAAACCTAACTAACCTAAGGACATCACACACATCCATGCCTGAGGCAGGAATCGAACCTGCGACCGTAGCGGTCGCGCGGTTCCAGACTGAATCGCCTAGAACCGCTCGGCCACCCCGGCCGGCCAACCGTATCATCTGCTAACAGTCTTGAAGAGCTTCCGACGCTTTCTATGTGAAGTCCCCTGCAGAAATAATGAGTCATTTTGTGCACGAATTGACCACTTCATTGTGTCCCATAAATGCTGAATGAGAGTCATGTCGGGCGAGCTGGGGGGCCAAATCACTCGCTCAAATTGTCCAGAATGTTTCTCAAACCAATCGCGAACGATTTTGGCCCGGTGACATGACATCGTTATTTGGAAACATGAATAGCTGCAAATTATAGCCACATGACCGAACATAACCATTTCTTGTCAGTGATCGTTTCAGAAGATCCACCCCATTCCATGTAAATACAGCCCACACCATTACAAAGCCACTACAAGCTTGCACCGTGCCTTGTTGACAACATTGGTCCATGGCTTCGAAGGGTCTGCGTTACACTCGAAACCTGCCATCAGCGCTTACCAATCGAAATCAGGATTCATTTGACCCGACCACGGTTTTCCAGTCGTCTAGGGTTCAACCGATATGGTCACGAGCCCAGGATGGAAGCTGCAAGCGATGTCGTGCTGTTAGCAACCGCACTTGCATCGGTCGCTGCTGTCGCAGCCCATTAAAGCTGAACTTCACCGCACTGTCCTAACGAATACATTCATCGTACGTCCCACATTGATTCCTCCTGTTATTTAACGCAGTGTTGTTTGTCTGTTAGCACTGACAAATCTACGTATATGCCGCTGCTCTCAGTCGTTAAGTGAAGGCTGTCAGCCACTGCGTTGTCCGCGGTGAGAGGTAATGCCTAAAATGTGCTATTCTCAGCACACTCTTGACACTGTTGATCTCCGAATATTTAATTCCTTAACGATTTTCAAAGTGTAATGTCCCATGCGTGTAGCTGCAACTATCATTCCGCGTTAAAAGTCTGTTAAGTCCCATCGTGCGGCCAGAATCATCGTAAACCTTTTCCCAAGAATCTCCTAAATACAAATGACAACTCCACCAATGCACTGCTCTTTTATATCTTGTGGACGCGACACTACCGCCATCTGTGTTTGTACATACCACTATCCAATGACTTTTGTTACCTTAGTGTATGTTTACTAGCAATTATCCAAACGACTCAGCTCGTAGACACTTTACAGACTTCAGAAGGATATATCGGGATACACCCAGCGGTGTTTTAAAGTAATCGTAAGCATTTGCCAGCAAAATTCTATTTCCAGGAACTCTTGCACGCCGCCTCGTATGTGTGTGTGTTTATGCGGCTCCAGTGGCCGGACAGGCCAAAGTGAGAAAGGCGGCGGGGGAGGCGGAACTAAACGCGGCTGAGATGGCCGGCTGTTTTTCGCGACCGCTACGACTGCGGCTGGCGCCGTCGCGACGACAGTCAATTGCCCGGAGACCCACTCGGCCCGCACAAAGGCCAACAGCCGCTTGTGCGCGCTGCCACTGGAGCTGGAAATGCGGCTGGCGGCCAATTTCTCGCTGCGGCTCGTTCCAGCGCTCCAGCGCCACTCCAGCCCCTCAAGTCTGCCTCGCGAGAACTGCCGGCGCGCTCGCTCGCCCCACATGCTGCCCACAATAGCTCCACTGAAGGGCGCGGTCCGAGAATTCAAGCCCCGGCGCCCATTTCCGCCTGCCCCTTCCTGTAATTAAACTACCGCGGCCCGAATACCAGACCGAGTCCTCTTATTCGCCTGCTTCTTCCCTTCACAGTTGTGAAATGTGAACTGGTTCACAAATGACGCCCCGTCTTTCTGCAAAATTCTCGTAATTTTGACTAGAATACAGACTTCGAAAATCATGGCTAAAATACATTAGATGAAAAGTTATCTATAAGTTGTGCCGAAACAAAACGGCACTTATAAGTAGCCGAGCGGGATTAGCCGAGCGGTCTTAGGAGCTGCAGTCATGGACTATGCGGCTGGTCCCGGCGGAGGTTCGAGTCCTCCCTCGGGCACGGGTGTGTGTGTTTGTCCTTAGGATAATTTAGGTTAAGTAGTGTGTAAGCTTAGGGACTGATGACCTTAGCAGTTAAGTCCCATAAGATTTCACACACACACTTATAAGCATCGAAGGACATGGAAAAACAAGGCAATAGCTAAATTACAAGGGAATAAGTTAGCGTCGCATCCTATTCGCTATGTTCTTCAATCTGTACATAGAGAAAGCACTAAAGAAAACCGAGGAGAAATTCTGGAAAATAATTAAAGTTCCAGAAGCATAAATTATAACTTCAAGATTTGTAAATAATAGATTTCAACTATCAGTCGTCCTTTTTAAATTTTATTGGCAGATCTAGATTTCAGCTAGGAACTAACCATTCTCAATGCTAAGAATACAAGAGGTACATACTTAGACGATGTCATAAAAAAGTTGCAATTAATGGCTTAGCTCAAATGGTTTGTATATTACATACCACTATCATTTTTGATCAATGCTTGTAATGCCTGTTGGTCGGGCTTCATCCACAGTTCATTGAATACTACTGTTTGCGGAAGGCGGGCTGTATGGAGAACACATCGGTTGGTTACATGGCGCCATCTATGTGAACTACCTATAAGCCTCAAGGGAAGTAAACCACTTCAAATTTAATCACATAAAATGAAACATAAGTAAAATTCTTACATTCTTGCCAGACTTATTTCATATTTATCAAGTAATACAATTTCCATGTTCACTCCTTGTGCGTCCGCTAATATTATTAAAACATTTAAATTACGTTAGGTGGGTAAAACATTTTTAAATTTTTTAAAAACATTTTTTTTTTAATTCATAAAACACTAGAAGACACATGATGTATAGACCTATTAGTTGATATGGCTTAAATATGTTTAGTTTTATATTATATCTCCCTTTATTAAAACATAAGTATATTGATTTACTAAATAGTTCATAGATGGGGCCAAACATCAGTCAGATGCATGGTTATTACAATTAGGCTATTCCGCTATAGGTATAGAGGGTGCTAATTAAATTTGAAGAGATTTACTTCCCTTGAGGTTTATATGTAGTTCACATAGATGGCGCCATGTAACCAACCGATGTGTTCTCCATACAGCCCGCCTTCCGCAAACAATAGTATTCAATGAACTGTGGATGAAGCCCGACCAACAGGCATTACACGCATTGATCAAAAATGACAGTGGTATGTAACATACAAACCATATGAGTTAAGCCATTAATTGAAAGTTTTTTATGACATCATCCATATACCTCTTGTAATCTTAGCGCTGAGAATGGTTAGTTTCTAGCTGAAATCTAGATCTGCCAATAAAATTTAAAAAGGACGACTGGTAGCTGAAATCTATTATTTACAAGTCAATATAATAGTCACTGTGTGCAACAGCCTTCTAAATGGAAGGTAACCTGACTTCGATTTGCTTTTTGAGAGGTACAGCAGCAGACTTTGAAAATTAGACGACGATGATATTGGATGCCGGGCGCTCAACGGCATGAAGATCAGCGCCTTTACGAAGTGTCGCCATGCCACCCTCGTGTAGGGCGGGCGAGGGGAGAGGGGGACGCTAGGGCTGTTCCCATACAGGCGCACCTGTTCATAGTGAATTAAAATCCCCCTATCAATTAAAAAAACTCCGTTATGATACACCAAACTATGATACTTAGTATCGATCAATAAAAGTGTTCAACTGCTCGGGCAAGCTGTCCATTCAGAGCACGCCGACCTTCCCTCCACAGCCCTTTAGACGTGAGATCCGACGATTCACGTTACACTGTTGGTGATGTCAGCGAGGATGGAGGGCACATCTCCATCCAAACCGAGGGTTTCCTTGTGTCAATAGACGGCAGGTTGGTCAGCAGCCTTCTGAAAATATGTAAAGGTTGTTGCAGGGTATGTTGTTCTCAGAAATGATATGTTGAGCCTTTTCCGAGTTAAGTGAAACGGAACTTGTTCTACCGTTCCAATGTTTTATTAAATTGCTACCACGCAGAAATTATTAGCAAGAGTTTCTTCTCTTGCAGGTAATACCTCAGCTGGTGTCCAAAAGGAGAGAATGGACTAAACAGTGTTATTTATTGAATTTTTTCCTGTTGTGTACCACGTTTCCCATTTTCCTTTCCTTTGTGCGGCTTGGACGGTACAAATGAGTGAGTGTGTGAACTCGCGGAAAGCTTTAGGCACAGATTGTAACACTACATGAATGGTCGTTCTGGGGTAGGATAGTACCAACCCCCAAGCGTGAACAAGTTTAGCAGAGACCAAGTTTGCAGGTCAGGGCAAAGGTGACACGTAGGCGCGCGTATTGGATCTGTCAGGTTGGCGCGCCAACCCCACCACGTTTGTAAGCGGAACGGTTAGGCCAATTCGGTTGGAAGAACACTTGTTCCTGGGTCGTGGTGCTGGACAGACATGGAGACGCAGCTCTCGTTTTCGTAATGTTAACATAGGTATTAGATTGTCTGAAATCTGCTCTGTAATGAAGTCCAGATGTTGAAATCAGGAGCGAAATTACCGCTGAACCCGATAAGGGAATTGATTTTCTTAATTTACTCGAATTTCGGTAGACCTTGCGCTAGTGTCTTGTTCAGGCAACGCACCATGTGCCTTAAGCTCACGGTCACGTTATTGCTCTGTGCTTAACGGAAATTCACTCATTCAATGTACACTCCTGGAAATGGAAAAAAGAACACATTGACACCGGTGTGTCAGACCCACCATACTTGCTCCGGACACTGCGAGAGGGCTGTACAAGCAATGATCACACGCACGGCACAGCGGACACACCAGGAACCGCGGTGTTGGCCGTCGAATGGCGCTAGCTGCGCAGAATTTGTGCACCGCCGCCGTCAGTGTCAGCCAGTTTGCCGTGGCATACGGAGCTCCATCGCAGTCTTTAACACTGGTAGCATGGCGCGACAGCGTGGACGTGAACCGTATGTGCAGTTGACGGACTTTGAGCGAGGGCGTATAGTGGGTATGCGGGAGGCCGGGTGGACGTACCGCCGAATTGCTCAACACGTGGGGCGTGAGGTCTCCACAGTACATCGATGTTGTCGCCAGTGGTCGGCGGAAGGTGCACGTGCCCGTCGACCTGGGACCGGACCGCAGCGACGCACGGATGCACGCCAAGACCGTAGGATCCTACGCAGTGCCGTAGGGGACCACACCGCCACTTCCCAGCAAATTAGGGACACTGTTGCTCCTGGGGTATCGGCGAGAACCATTCGCAACCGTCTCCATGAAGCTGGGCTACGGTCCCGCACACCGTTAGGCCGTCTTCCGCTCACGCCCCAACATCGTGCAGCCCGCCTCCAGTGGTGTCGCGACAGGCGTGAATGGAGGGACGAATGGAGACGTGTCGTCTTCAGCGATGAGAGTCGCTTCTGGCTTGGTGCCAATGATGGTCGTATGCGTGTTTTGCGCCGTGCAGGTGAGCGCCACAATCAGGACTGCATACGACCGAGGCACACAGGGCCAACACCCGGCATCATGGTGTGGGGAGCGATCTCCTACACTGGCCGTACACCACTGGTGATCGTCGAGGGGACACTGAATAGTGCACGGTACATCCAAACCGTCATCGGACCCATCGTTCTACCATTCCTAGACCGGCAAGGGAACTTGCTGTTCCAACAGGACAATGCACGTCCGCATGTATCCCGTGCCACCCAACGTGCTCTAGAAGGTGTAAGTCAACTACCCTGGCCAGCAAGATCTCCGGATCTGTCCCCCATTGAGCATGTTTGGGACTGGATGAAGCGACGTCTCACGCGGTCTGCACGTCCAGCACGAACGCTGGTCCAACTGAGGCGCCAGGTGGAAATTGCATGGCAAGCCGTTCCACAGGACTACATCCAGCATCTCTACGATCGTCTCCATGGGAGAATAGCAGCCTGCATTGCTGCGAAAGGTGGATATACACTGTACTAGTGCCGACATTGTGCATGCTCTGTTGCCTGTGTCTATGTGCCTGTGGTTCTGTCAGTGTGATCATGTGATGTATCTGACCCCAGGAATGTGTCAATAAAGTTTCCCCTTCCTGGGACAATGAATTCACGGTGTTCTTATTTCAATTTCCAGGAGTGTATTTTAATCTGCTCTTCCATTTACAGTAATGTTTTGAGGATTTTTATTTATTTTCCATATGTTTTCTTTGTGAACTTGCTTTCCCGCCACGTGGTCGGTTGGAACAACCGCCGCATTGATAAATTGTAGTTTTGGTCTCAAAATATATTGTACACGATGAATAATCATATGATAGTGAACGAGTGTAAAATAGGGAAGGAATAATCGTGTGTGTCCATATTTTTCTGGGTTTCGGTTGGCTACTGAAACTTGGCCATGTGGGTTGAACAGCATTGAAGTGATGTTTCTTGTGCACCCCCATAACAATTTGATTTGTTGGCGATGTTGTGCGCTAAGTAAAATACTCGTGGCACTAGGAAAAGTATCGGATTTTAATGCCCACTGATTTGATAAAGATTTGCGAAATATTCTTCCACCATGACCTAGTTTTGCTTGTAGTGTCTTTGCGGAACTTGTTCTGAGTAATCTATAGCAACTGAATGTAATAACCGTGGGTTTAGGTGTAATTGTGCGGTTGTATAAAATTACATTGAAGCCAGGTCTGCGCTCCTCTGTCCCATTCCATAATTACGTGGTTCAAATGGTTCAAATGGCTCTGAGCACTATGGGACTCAACTGCTGTGGTCATCAGTCCCCTAGAACTTAGAACTACTTAAACCTAACTAACCTAAGGACATCACACACAGCCATGCCCGAGGCAGGATTCGAACCTGCGACCGTAGCAGTCGCACGGTTCCGGACTGCGCGCCTAGAACCGCGAGACCACCGCGGCCGGCCATAATTACGTGGCGAAACTGAACCATGTTAACTAGAGACCGGTTTTGATGATGTACATTGTAAGAGAAACACGACTAGTTGTTGAAATACCATCGGTACTGAATAAATATCAATTAATCTCTACCCTCGACTGATTATTTACTCCGTCCATCATAAAGAATAGGTGGCAGTCAGTACCACAGTCGTATTCTGGGTCATGAACGCAAATAAGAGCTATATACTGCCTATTAAGCCCTGTATACATAGTTATTACAAATGATTGAAGCGATTTCACAGCTCTACAATAACTTTATTATTTGAGATATTTTCACAATGCTTTGCACACACATACAAAAACTCAAAAAGTTTTTTTAGGCATTCACAAATGTTCGATATGTGCCCTTTTAGTGATTCGGCAGACATCAAGCCGATAATCAAGTTCCTCCCACACTCGGCGCAGCATGTCCCCATCAATGAGTTCGAAAGCATCGTTGATGCGAGCTCGCAGTTCTGGCACGTTTCTTGGTAGAGGAGGTTTAAACACTGAATCTTTCACATAACCCCACAGAAAGAAATCGCATGGGGCTAAGTCGGAAGAGCGTGGAGGCCATGACATGAATTGCTGATCATGATCTTCACCGCGCCGAAAATTCAAAGCGTTTGACTTTGTCATCGGGTGTCAGGGCTTGTAGCAATTGTAAACGGTAAGGCTTCTGCTTTAGCCTTTTCCGTAAGATTTTCCAAACCGTCGGATGTGGTACGTTTAGCTCCCTGCTTGCTTTATTCGTCGACTTCCGCGGGGTACGCGTGAAACTTGCCCGCACGCGTTCAACCGTTTCTTCGCTCACTGCAGGCCGACCCGTTGATTTCCCCTTACAGAGGCATCCAGAAGCTTTAAACTGCGCATACCATCGCCGAATGGAGTTAGCAGTTGGTGGATCTTTGTTGAACTTCGTCCTGAAGTGTCGTTGCACTGTTATGACTGACTGATGTGAGTGCATTTCAAGCACGACATACGCTTTCTCGGCTCCTGTTCCTATTTTGTCTCACTGCGCTCTCAAGCGCTCTGGCGGCAGAAACCTGAAGTGCGGCTTCAGCCGAACAAAACTTCATGAGTTTTTCTACGTATCTGTAGTGTGTCGTGACCATATGTCAATGAATGGAGCTACAGTGAATTTATGAAATCGCTTCAATCATTTGTAATAGCCCTGTAGGTGCCTTCTGTAGTGGTTCAAAAAAAAATGCGTTATCCGTTGCGTTCAAATTTTTACCGGTTCGTTAAAACCTTCCGCTAGAAATTATTAATACCCAGCAATAACTCGCAGGGGCCAGCAATTTCGTGGACCACACGAATTTAAGAAACCATTTACTACAGATGGTAGCTTGCAGGAGCGGTAGGACATGTCAAAGCGACGGTAATCTACCTACTTAGGTAGACTTTTACCACCAGCAGTACCGCAAGGTTACGTTGCACAAGTAGCACTGAAGTTAGCCGATCACGTCGTTGCGCTCGCGATTTCAACGTGTCAGATACAACTAATGACAGTTACCCGCCAGGTTAGCCGAGAGCACTATGCGTCGCAAGTGGACCTCTGCCCACGCCACTCTGACGGGCACCCTGATAGCGGAAGTGGCACCACACTCTCTGCATCCCCCGGTTTCTGTAGGACACATTTCACCGGCACTCACCCACATCAGAGAGTTCTTGATTGACTTCAGCTACTTACGGTCAGAACTTCCGACGACACGGAAGCCCAGCACAAAAGACTATTATCGCCTCTATAAACAGCAGCAACCTGTAAATACGGTCACCCACAGACATCCTGAAGTTGCCTGGAACACGGTGTGGCGAGCGGTACACACGCCTTTTCTGCCTACGACGGTGCGTTCATTGTGGTACGTGGTTGTGAATGGGAAGTTCGCTACTCGTCAGAGGCTACATTCCATACATCTGACGGACGACCCCTTGTGTCCGACATGCTCAGTCGCTGACTCGGACGCACACCGTCTGACGTGTGCCGCGACCAGCGAGTGCTGGCTACTGACGCAGCCCATGCTGGCGTTACTCTTGCGGCGATTGCCGGAGTCTATCTCCCCTCATGAAGTATTGCGCCCCGACAGCGTATACTTTCCATCAACCAGAACGAACGCCGTTAACTGGCTAAAAGGCATGGCCGTTTACTACATATTTTGCGATGCTCTCAAAGGCACACTCGACTTTTGGTCTCTATTGATGACGACACATGCAGCTTTCAGCCGCCACCCGAAGTATAGAACTCGTGTCGCAAATTATTTAGGTTCATTATTTGCGGATCCTCCTGCTCACTGGGGCGTTCCGGGTATGAGACGCTGAAAAAGAAGAAGAATCCTGGAGCATATTGATCCTCTACGGACGGAATAGGGGGGAACCCCTCCCAACAGACGAGAAGACGACTCGGACGCTCGGCTACGGCAGTTGTAGGATCTTTCATTGTAATGAAACAAAAATAAATCTATAAAAAAAATGTTATAAAAATTAAAGAAATAAATAAATAAAACAACATCGACAAACCCACTACATCCTCTTCCTGATCCTTCGATCCTCGAACTCGAACGCGTTGCTTGGGCGCGGCGGCGGGATGGCCAGGCTTCGGGTGTCGACCCCTGCCCTACCCGTCGTCCTGCTCCTGCAGCGGTTCATTAGATTTAAAAAAAAAAAAAAAAAAAAAAAAAAAAAAAAGAGCGCTAATGCACTGCTTGCTGGACTCGGGTAGGCGCGCCGGCCCCGGTTCGAATCCGCCCAGCGGATTACCGTCGGTGACCGGTATGTCGGCCACCCTGGATGTGATTTTTAGGCGATTTTCCACACCCCGCTAGGCGAATACCGGGCTGGTCCCCACGTCCCGCCTCAGTTACACGACTCGCAGACATCTGAACACGTTCGCACTATTCCATGGATTACACTAGTTGCAGACAATTGGGGTACTCTAATTCCGTCCTGGGGAGTACGCGGTGGCGGTAGGAAGGGCATCTGGCCACCCCTTAAAACCTAACCTTGCCAGATCCGTTGCTAACCGTGCCGGCCCTGCGAATCCGAATTAATGACAGTAATTCTCAAAGCGTAGATACAGCGAACGAGAATGCTCAGCCGTTGGCTCACATTTGATCCTTGCAACTGTCCCCATGTCCAATTTTTTTATCGCTCTCTTGTTTCTGCTTTAGGAATCCAAACGAAGAATTCTCCGTCTCTGGCAGGCTGCTTGAATTTGCGCGGACAGTGACGTGGTTCGATAACGTTAATACCAATTAAATCGGAAACAGCGCAACATACTGAATTTTTTCCCTCAACAGTTATTTCTCAGCGCAACGTACCCAGCAACACCCTTACAAGGTTTTCAGAACTGTTTCTGACTACCCAGTATAAAAGACACATAGCCGAAATATGCCCCCTTGCTTCGATGTTGATGCGCTATTGGATGTCATGGATCAACTGAATCAGTTGGTCAACTAGATACACACGGTGAACCGTTTGTAGCGCAAGGAGAGAGTCAAAACAGATGAGCAACTTCGTACTGTGATGTCTTTTAATCCACTCCAGTGCCGTCATAAAGTTATGTAATTTCAGATAAAAATTTGCAAATTGTTCCAGAAGATGTACTTGGACAATCCTATCAGTGAAAACCGCTGAACAGCCAGATTGTACCTCACAAGTACATACAACTATAAAACTGCGGTAAGTACTTAAAATCGAAGAAAAATCCCAAATGCCAAATACTGAGGCACTGCTGAGATTTCCTGTGCATGTCGAGCCAGAAGGAGGCGCCACCGATCCCGAGTGGTGGTTTACCAGACTCTGCACACAGACTGAGCCGGTTTGATAGGCTCCAGCCGATATCCGAATGTCCTCATGGTGGACATCATTTAATATCTTGAGCTAGGTAGTATTGGTAGATAGCTGAAATGAGATGAGATGAAAATCGTCAGCAAAAAGAAAAGAATGGAGACTAGTCACATTAAATGAGGCTAATGTGAGAGAATTAGATCATTAGTTTCTCCTTTCGGTCATCAAAATGACTGACGATGGCAGAAGAAAAGAGAATGTGAAATTCAGCTTGGCAAGATCAAGAAAAACGTTTTTAGAAAGAGAAATTTGCTGACATCTTAGGTAAAGTTCAGTGTTTGGAAGCCTTTTTTGGAAGGTATTTGGTGGGAGTGTAGTGGAGAGAAGCGTGAACTGTTCAGAGTAGAAGAGAATAGAACCTTTTGAAATATGGTGCTATAGGAGAATGCCGAAAATTAAATAGGCAGATCGAGGAATGGGGAGGGGGGGAGGTGAATGAGGAGAGGAGCTTATGGCACTGCTTAAATAAAGGAAGGTATGGCTTGTTAGGGCACAAACAGAGATTAGTTAGTTTCGCAATGGAAGGAGGTGGGGCGAAAGCGTAAAACTTAGAGACATATGATTCACTGAAGTTCAGTTTGTTGTAAGTTGCAATAGTCATGCTGACTTGAAGAAACTTGCACAGGAGAGACAAGCATGTAGAGCTGCATCCGTTCAGTCTTCGGACCAAGGATCGTAACATGAACAACAATATAGACCACGTCATACTGCAAAATACACCAATATTTCGACCATTGTTTGTATTGAAGACTAAACAGTGCTAAGGGACAATCTGGTTATTGTACAGCAAATCCTTAACAAAATTTCATAAATAGTATATTTCAGGTACTACTAACGTGATTTTTTTTTATTCAGATAAGTCGTGTGACTAGGGCCTCCCGTCGGGTAGACCTTTCGCCGAGTGCAAGTCTTTCGATTTGACGCCATTTCGGCGACTTGCGCGTCGATGGGAATGAAATGATGATGATTGGGACAACACAACACCCAGGCCCTGAGCGGAGAAAATCTCCGACCCAGCAGGCAATCGAACCCGGGCTCTTAGGACTGACATTCTGTCGCGCTGACCACTTTTTTTTCTTTTTTTTTTTTAATCTCATTTTATTCGCTTTTGTTCGTTGCATCTGCTCGGGGCGGACGTCGTAAGACATCCGTTTAAGTTCGTTGTTAATCGATTAGGTCAGTTTTTTTACTACAGAGGGCTGCTAACCCTCTGACCGAACACGCTGAGCTATCGTGCCGGCTAAAGAAACAAGGTTTGAACTCAAAGTCTTTCACTTTGCAGTCAATCACCTTAACCATTACGATAACGCAGCTCGCCACTCAGCTACCGGGGACGGACATTCAGATAAGTCATTGTTTTCAAATATATCTGCAGTAACGCATGTTTTTAAAACGGTAAATTCTCTCCAAAATTTTATTTTTAAAAATTCGCCAGTGGGTATGTAACATTGTTTACCTGCAAACTGTCTGTACTTAACATGCGTTAGTATTGATTTATTACAGTTTAGTGGCTGGGCGAATTAGCGAAACATTGTTGTGAAATCTCTCAAAAATGCAAATTTAAAAGATCCGATTTGTTTCTGTTGCAATAATAAAGTATAACAACCTCAAAAGGTAACATATGATTCAGCACAATATCAAATTAATTTTAGCGAGCACCTTACTACAGTGTGTAAACGATGTTAAGGATAGCCCTTACAGATATGTGATAAAATTAGTCGGAAAACTATTTTTCAGGGAACTTACCGGTATTTTTCAGACACTTAAACTGGGAAAATGAAGAAGGAATGTGTGGTAATGGAACATGTCTAAAGCAATTGTATATTTATTCTTTATCGGTTGCAGTTATAACATCCGTCTTGACAGGAGAAAACTGTAAGATACAAAAGAGAGACGAATATAAAGTATATACAGGCACAATAGGGGCTGGGAAAAATTAAAAAAGGTTTTTAGAACCGTAGTTCTGAGACACTGCACATCAATGGATCAAAAATACATTTTCGTGAAATACGACACAACCAAATGTAGAACGTAAATAACTGTCATTAGAGTCAGTCAGAATATAATCCATATAAAAGAACTGTACAGTAGCACAATTATAGTAATGTATACGTGCTAAGAACTTCAACTTAATAACTGATTCGTTATATAAATATAAAATGGTATAAATGTGATCAAAGAGATCGTATGAAAGAAATACTAAGTCTGAGCACCTAACAGGTTACCAATTTTCTTTGGTCTAATCAGTGACAAAAATGCTGTATCGGTTCAGTATGGTTCAAATGGCTCTAAGCACTATGCGGCTTGACATCTGAGGTCATCAGTCCCCTAGACTTAGAACTACTTAAACCTAACCAACCTCAGGACATCACACACATCCATACCCGAGGCAGGACTCGAACCCGCGACCGTAGCAGCGGCGCGTCGTAGCAGCGGCGCGGTTCCGGACTGAAGCGCCAAGAACCGCTCGACCACAACGGCCGGCTGCAGTACTGGTATGACGTTCATTCTCTGGAAAAACAACATATATACATAACCTGATATAATGCGATATGCCGACCTTAGTCTTCCAGAAATTAAATAGAAGGTATTTATCTGAAGTAAACACTGTGAGAGGAGTCAGTCTAGATCATCGTAATGGAGTAGGACCTTCGAAACATTATACTATGTAATAAGTTGCCGATGTTATTAGTGTATGTAGATTGACAGAAGCAATAAAAGTATTAAAAACACTGAAAGGATGCACAGACAACACCTATTAGTAATAAACTATTAGCCGGCCGAAGTGGCCGTGCGGTTAAAGGCGCTGCAGTCTGGAACCGCGAGACCGCTACGGTCGCAGGTTCGAATCCTGCCTCGGGCATGGATGTTTGTGATGTCCTTAGGTTAGTTAGGTTTAACTAGTTCTAAGTTCTAGGGGACTAATGACCTCAGCAGTTGAGTCCCATAGTGCTCAGAGCCATCTCAATAAACTATTAATCCTGCTCAGCCTTAAAATTATCTTAAAGTAAATAGTAACTAATACTGGTGTAATATTTGGCTCGTGTGGAAATCAACAGCTACCGTGAGAGACCTACAGAATTATCTTGGTTTAGCACATGTAGACAAGTGTCAAACCTCTGAATATATCTATGTATCTGTGAAGGGTATTTGTTTACGTATGAGACAGTGAAGACAGCATAGGCAATCTATTTATTCGTTAGCAGAGTTTCAGCAAAAACGAAAAGTAAATTAATCACAAAGAATGTACATTTTAGACATAGCATAGAGCCAAACTAACAGCCTTAAGTGAGAGGTTCCGTAAATGGTCTTTTACTGTCAGTTACAGATTCCCAACCGAGTCAAATATTACATAAATACTAGTTGTTATACACTTTAACAAAATTTTAAGGATGAATAGTATTAACTGTTCATTACAAACAGACGTTCTCTAAGTTTGCTTTTAACTATGGTCGACATAGACATTATATCGCGGAATGTATCTGTTTTTCTTAAAATAGACGCCATATCAGTACTGTATTTTTGTTACTGTAAGCTTTGACTAGACCGAAGAACATTTGTAACCTTTTGGGCACCTACACTTTGTATTTGTTTCAAATGATCTCTTTTACGATCACATAACATTTGTACCTTTGAAAGCTATAATGCGTCAGTTATTAAGAGTGAAGTTGTCACCAAGCATACCGTACATTAACGTAATTGTGCCAGTGCACAAAACGTTTGTATAGATTACGTTCAGACAGATTCTTATGACAGCTATGTATATTCTATATTTGGTTGTGTCGTACTTGGCGAAAATGTACTTTTGATCCATTGGTGTACACTGCATAAGTACTACGTTTTTAAAAGCATTTTTTAGTTTCTTCTGTTCTCTATGTTGCCTGTATATATTTTAAATTCGTCTCTTTTCTACCTTACAGTTTTCTGCAGTGATAATGGTTGTTATAACTGAAACCAGCAGAGAATAAATATACAATTCTGCAGCTGATGGCGCAAATATGATGTTTACTCAAAATAGTTAACCACCTGAACAAGGCTGCTTCACCTGACTGCTGCCAGCTTTGCACTGGGGGCTCGTCTCTCGTCACCCAAGGTTGGACCTGTCCTATGTTGACATCAGATTGGGCGTCAGACGTGACCATCGCCGGAGCCTGCTGCGCTTCAAACTCGGTACTGGCTTCGATTCCAGTCTAAGGCTTGATGCAGTGCCAGCACCAACTGATTGCCTCCTCCGTCCGCACCAGTTATTAAATGCTGTCTCGGACCTGCTAGAGCCAGCTAACCTAACGCTGTCGGGTGTCTTCTGGGTCCACTGTGATGGGACCTGTTCAGTGCATGCCAGTGATTAGCACTCACTCGTCTCGAGCGATCCTGGATTCGACCCAGACCACTCCGAGCCCGGCTTGCCGCCTCCCAGACTGACGAGAGCACTCACTGCCGGCATTTTCTCCGTGGAGGAGCCGCACTGACACCAACCACCTTGGCAACGTCGATCCAGCTGACGTTGCTGGCATTGCGGTCATGGGATTCTGTGGACTCAGCGGTCTCCATCCATGGGCACTGGCCGACTTTGCTGTATAGAAGAAGCTAGCAATGTAAGCTATTTGTCTTCTAGGAGCATGCTCTAGTTTCGCCGTCGCCACAGATCTGGCATTACCCCTTCCCTGAGGTAGTGTTCGGGTGATTACGTACAGTCAGGTTCCTGGGCCGCTACAATACAGTGTGAAGCTAATTAGATGCTCGACACGTGCAGTGAAGCTGCAGAGCCGAACTCTTTACATGAAGACTGCTGTAAGCAGTGCTTAACGTCAGAATACGGGATCTTGTCCCGACAGCGCTCTCTGTCGCACTCCATATCACTGTCTAGCGGCGACAGCAAGCACCTTCTTTTTCCTGTTGACACAGTGCACATAAATATCTATTACAACTGAATGAACTGAGTAGAGAAAGTTGAATGTAGGTTCGGAAATCAGCCACAGCTAGGCTATAAATATGTATATCCAACATAGGGAAAAGAAAATAGTACTTGTCAACAATGAAGTCACGTATCAAGTTCATTTAGAGCTGTTGGAAACAACGACCTGATGGGAAGACAAAAAATAAATAGACGATTGGAAATGACCTGGGATGCCACTGGTTTTCTAAACTAAATTTCCAGTGTGTGTGAAACTTCCAGAAACGGTTGCCAATCGGTGTAGCCAATAGATTATACTTCGGCTCAAACTTCACTTCATAAAATAATGCTTTTTTCACTGAAAATGGTCTTAAAACCGAGAAATTTCCCTACTGATTTTCCATATCAATAGAACAGTTGCTAATAAAACTTATCACTGATGATAGTTGCGGATTGGTAACACGTACAGTCAACCAGGGTAACTTTTTACCAGTCAGTGTATCTTTGTACCACTTAGGATTTCTTTTTCAAATGGCTGGTGTCCCTCTTATTGGCTTTATTTTGCTCTAAAAGCAACAAAGGTAATACATAATTATGCCAGTATGTGAGACACTAACCATTTGAAACAAAAATTCTAAGTGCTACAAAGATACCCCGACTTGTAAAAAGTTACCCTGATTGACTGTAGCCGGACGGAGTGGCCGTGTGGTTCTAGGCGCTGCAGTCTGGAGCCGAGCGACCGCTACGGTCGCAAGTTAGAATCCTGCCTTGGGCATGGATGTGTGTGATGTCCTTAGGTTAGTTATGTTTAATTAGTTCTAAGTTCTAGGCGACTGATGACCTCAGAAGTTAAGTCGCATAGTGATCAGAGCCATTTGAACCATTTTTGAACCATTGACTGTAAAGCTGGATGTGCAGCAAAACAAATGAACAGAGGGACAAATATGACCTAGAGTGCTTTTTTTTAGCTGAATAAACTTTTCGAAATAGTGGTTACAAGGTGGCTAGGGAGAGGGTGCGGGGGGGGGGGGGGGGGGGGAGGCGGGGGGGTTATTTATAACAAGACCATGGCATGCGTCGTCATATATGCAAGACGCTCACATAGGATCTTGTTTTAATTACAGGTCCTAGCGTAGGAGTATAGTGAGTCAGCCACAATACAATTTAATTAGTTTACAAATCGATTAAGGGAGGGGAATTTTGTCATTAGAATTCCAATAAAGGACTAAGTTATTAAACCTCATTAGCATTTATTCCCATGAATGATGCACAGACTTCCATTACTTCCATATTCATTAATGCAGACTATTTATATGGATACAAAACGAGCTCCTCACCGAGGCCCTGAAGGCCCAAGGGATGTCGACCGGCTACCGTGTTATAGTTTGCCATTCCGCATCACACGGATGCGGTATGGAGGGGCATGTGGTCATCACACTGCTCTCCCGGCCGTTTTGCCGACTGTCCTGACCTTGGAACCGCTACTTTTCATTCAAGCAGCGCCTCAGTCGGTGTCAGGAGGTCTCATGCACCATGTACCATTCTCCGCACCCATCAAAAATCCTTGGCAACACCGGGAATCGAGTGCAGGTCCTCTGAATGGCAACCATCTACGCTGGCCACCCTGCTGTGAAGACACATCTGTATGGATATGCAACACCAAAAGTCAACAATTAGCGACTCGTCAATTATAGGGATGTTAATATTCTTGTAATGAATGAAGAAAATTTCCTGTGTGTGGGCAAGAAGGAAAAGGTAATGAAGGACAGTCGCATACTCAGCTGTCTGACGTATTTGTAGAGAGATGACTCATTTTGTGCTACGTGGATGGGGAAACACGCAGAAAAGAATAAAGCGTAAAACACAGACACAAAACAGCCAGCCGGTGTGACCGAGCGGTTCTAGGCGCTTCAGTCTGGAATCGAGCGACCGCTACGGTCGCAGGTTAGAATTCTGCCTCTGGCATGGATGTGTGTGATGTCCTTAGGTTAGTTAGGTTTAAGTAATTCTAAGTTTTAGGGGACTGATGACCTCAGATGTTAAGTCCCATAGTGCTCATAGCCGTTTAAACCATTTGAACATACACAAAAACAAAAGTCGCATTAGCCTCAAGTACTGGCCCCGGGCTAGCCCCTATTAGCACACATGGTTGTTTGGTTGGGGAGAGGGGACCAACCAGCGAGGTCATCGGTCCCATCGGCTTAGGAAAGGATAGGGAAGGAAGTCGGCCGTGTCCTTGCAAAGGACCCATGCCGGCATTTGCCTGAAGCGAATTAGGGAAATCACGGAAATCCTAAATCAGGACGGCCGAGGGTGGGTTTGAACCGTCGTCCTCCAGAATGTGAGTCCAGTGTGCTAACCATTGCGCCACCTCGCGCGGTAGTACCCATGTCAGCACCAAGTACTCATAATTAATGAATTGTGCAATACAGTGAAACATATATTAAAAACACTTTTGAAACGTATTCATCACGCACAGCATACGGTGCAAAACTATTCATGAGTATGTGACGTGACAGAGGGTGCCTCCTGCTATGCCGCGCGGAGTAGCCGCGCGGT
The DNA here is from genome assembly GCF_023864345.2 of Schistocerca serialis cubense. Classification (NCBI taxonomy): domain Eukaryota; kingdom Metazoa; phylum Arthropoda; class Insecta; order Orthoptera; family Acrididae; genus Schistocerca; species Schistocerca serialis. Next base: position 776,454,755 of record NC_064641.1, read on the forward strand.
CTCAGGCGCCTAGCCACGGTTCACGCGACTCCCTCCGTCGGAGGTTCGGGTAGTGTTCCCTCGGGCATGGGTGTGTGTGTTGTCCTCAGCGTAAGTTAGTTAGATTAAATTGTGTGTAAGCCTAGGGTCCGATGACCTCCGCACCACGAATTTCTAAATTTTTTCCTACTGCTACGTGCCCAAGTTGAAAAACGAATAAATGAAATAAAATACATTTGCGAAATATCGTAAATGATGTTATACTATTTAAACAAATTTTGCGAGGAAGAAGCACTGTGGTAAACACCATGAGATATTCAAAACAATGCCTAGCGCCATGTGGACAAGTTCACACTGAAAGCATCGGTTAAACTGAATAACTTGCACTCGCGAAATGACGCTAAAGCACTATTGAAACATATTTGATAAAGAAGAGACGGAAAACGCGTTAGCCACAAATGACTAGCTTCGAAATACTAATGGCCCTTGACACAGTGGTTACCCTTAGTGGCATCCCCTCACCTGACCGGTCTGGCTCCGACCAGCTTCAGGAAGGAAATGCCGCTTTTGAGCTCAGACCACACAGATTTGCAGCTAAAAGCCACACGTTTCTGCAACACGTAATTCACTACCAACACATCGAGTAGAGCTGCTTGGCCTCTCTGGTCAGTGCCAATGAATGTTCACGGAACCGGAGATACAGCTTTTACACCCTTTGCAAATTGGTGGGATTATGAAAATTTGCTAGCCCATTTCAGTAAGTACTACTACTATTTTAGAACAGAAATGGCGGGGGGAAACATACCTTCAAAGTACAAATGTTATTAATTTATCCACTTACACTTTGAATTTCTTCTTTTTTATAGTATGTATGTATGTATGTTAACCGGGGACCTAGAAACGACGGAGAGGCTCTGTCCCCGCCGCAGCCGCAGTGGTCCACAAACCCATGACGACTACCGCAGTCCACTTCATCCCTCCGCCGCCCCACTCGGAACCCAGGGTTTTTGTGCGGTTCGGCCCCCAGTAGTGGACCCCCCCCCCCTCCCCCCCAGGGAACGTCTCACACCAGACGAGTGTAACCCCTATGTTTGCATGGTAGAGTAATGGTGGTGTACGCGTACGTGGAGAAATTGTTTGCGCAGCAATCGCCGACATAGTGTAGCTGAGGCGGAATAAGGGGAACCAGCCCGCATTTGCCGAGGCATCTACATCTGCATCTACATCCATACTCCGCAAGTCACTTGACGGTGTGTGGCGGAGGGTACCTTGAGTGCCTCTATCGGTTCTCCCTTCTATTCCAGTCTCGTATTGTTCGTGGAAAAAAAGATTGTCGTTATGCTACTGTGTGGGCTCTAATGTCTCTGATTTTATCCTCATGGTCTCTTCGCGAGATGTACCTAGGAGGGAGCAATATACTGCTTGACTCCTCGGTGAAGGTATGTTCTCGAAACTTCAACAAAAGCCCGTACTGAGCTACTGAGCGTCTCTCTTGCAGAGTCTTCCACTGGAGTTTATCTATCATCTCCGTAACGCTTTCACAATTACTAAATGATCCTGTAACGAAGCGCGCTGCTCTCCTTTGGATCTTGTCTATCTCTTTTATCAACCATATCTGGTACGGATCCCACACCAGTGAGCAGTACTCAAGCAGTGGGTGAACAAGTGTACTGTAATCTACTTCCTTTGTTTTTGGACTACATTTCCTTAGGATTCTTCCAATGAATCTCAGTCTGGAATCTGCTTTACCGACGATTAATTTTATATGGTCATTCCATTTTAAATCACTCCAAGTATCTACTCCCGGATAATTTATGGAATTAACTGCTTCCAGTTGTTGACCTGCTATATTGTAGCTAAATGATAAAGGATCTTTCTTTCTATGTATTCGCAGCACGCAGCGCGGAATTAGCCGAGCGGTCTAGGGCGCTACAGTCGTGGACTGTGCGGCTGGTCCCGGCGGAGGTTCGAGTCTTCCCTCGGGCATGGGCATGTATGTTTGTCCTTAGGATAATTTAGGTTAAGTAGTGTGTAAGCTTAGGACTAATGACCTTAGCAGTTAAGTCCCATACGATTTCACACACACACACACACACACACACACACACACACACACACATTCGCAGCACATTACACTTGTCTACATTGAGACTCAATTGCCACTCACTGCATCATGCGTCAATTCGTTGCAGATCCTCCTGCATTTCAGTACAATTTTCCATTGTTACAACCTCTCGATGTACTACAGCATAATCCGTATAAATAAATAGTCTGCATTAATGAATATGGAAGTAATGGAAGTCTCAGTGAATTTCCGATGTTATCCACAAGGTCATTTATATATATTGTGAATAGCAACGGTCCTACGGCACACCTGAGGCAGATGGAAAACCGCCTAAAAACCATCTACAGACTGGCCGGCTCACCGGTCCTCGACACAAGTCCGCCGAGCGGATTCGTGCCGGGGACCAGGCGCTCCTTCCCACTCCGGAAAGCAGTGCGTTAGGCCGCTCGGCTAAACGGGCGGGCTTTTTTTGTAGCAAATACGCGGTCCAGTCACACTAATGTGCCCACCGCTCATATTCGACGTCAACGTGCAGTAACCACCTACAGACAGCAGGTGGCAGGTTGCCAGATAAACCACGTTTTGTTCGATCTGGCGTGAAACGTTTGAGAGCAAACACGATGCAACAGTCATCGGAAGGTTCCTGGCCGGAGGAGGCAGTGTTGTGGTCTGGGGAATGTTTTCGTGGCTTTCACTGGATAAACTCGTCGTTCTGGAGGGCACGATGGATCAACACAAATATGCATCTATCGTTGGGATCATGTTCGTCCTCACATGCAGTTTGTTTTTCCTCGGCACGACGGCATCTACCAGCAGTACAGTGCAACGAGTCACACAGGTCACAGTGTAAGTGCGTGATTCGCAGAGCGCTAGGATGAGTGAAAATACTCCCCTGGCCAACAAACACCCGAATTTAATTTCTTTTTTTTTTTTTTTTTTTTTTTTTTTTTTTTTTTTTTTTTTTTTTCGTGGGTCATCAGTCTTCTGACTGGTTTGATGCGGCCCGCCACGAATTCCTCTCCTGCACCAACTTCTTCATCTCACTCTCATCAACTCAGTAGCACTTGCAACCTACGTCCTCAAGTATTTGCTATCTGTATTCGAATCTCTGTTTTCCTCTACACTTTTTGGCCTCCACAGCTCCCTCTACTACCGTGGAAGTCATTTCCTCATGTATTAGTAGATATCCTATCATCCTGTCCCTTCTCCTTATCAGTGTTTTCCACATATTCCTTTCCTCTCCGATTCTGCGTAGAGCCTCATCATTCCTTACCCTATCAGTCCACCTAATTTTCAACGTTCGTCTGTAGCACCACATCTCAAATGCTTCGATTCTCTTCTGCTCCCGTTTTCCCACAGTCCATGTTTCACTACCATAGAACACTGTACTCCAGACGTACATTCTTAGAAATTTCTTCCTCCAATTAAGGCCTATGTTTGATACTAGTACACTTTTCTTGGCCAGGAATGCCCTTCTTGCCATTGCTAGTCTGCTTTTGATGTCCTCCTTGCTCCATTAGTCATTGGTTATTTTAGTGCCTAAGTAACACAATTCCTTAACTTCATCTACTTCGTGATCATCAATCCTGATGTTTTTTCTCGCTGTTCTCATTTCTGCTACTTCTCATTACTTCCGTCTTTCATCTATTTACTCTCAATCCATATTCAGTAGATTGTTCATTCCATTCAGAAGATCACGTAATTCTTCTTCACTTTCACTCAGGAAAGAAAAGTCGTCAGCGAATCGTATCATTGATATCCTTTCACCTTGAATTTTAATTCCACTCCTGAACCCTTCTTTTATTTCCACCATAGCTTCTTCGATGTACAGATTGAACAGTAGGGGCGAAAGACTACATCCCTGCCTTACACCCTTTTTACTCTGAGCACTTCGTTCTTGATCGTTCACTCTTATTGTTCCATCTTGACTTTTATACATATTGTATATTACCCGTCTCTCCCTTTAGATGACCCCTATTTTTCTCAGAATTTCGAACATCTTGCACCGTTTTACATTGTCAGATGCTTTTTCTGGGTCGACAAATCATATGAAAGTGATTTTTCTTTAGCCTTGCTTCCATTATTAGCCGCAAAGTCATAATTGCCTCTCTAGTGCCTTTACCTTTTCTAAAGCCAAACTGATCGTCATCTAGTCCATCTCAATTTTCTTTACCATTTTTCTGTATATTATTCTTGTCAGCAACTTGGATACACTAGCTGTTAATCTGATTGTGCGATAATTCTAGCACTTGTCAGCTATTGCAGTCTTCGAAATTGTGTGGATGATATTTTTCCGAAAGTCGGATGGTATGTCGCCAGACTCATATATTCTACACACCAATGTGAATAGACGTTTAGTTGCCACTTCCCCCAAATGATTTTAGAAATTCTGATGGAATGTCATCTATCTCTTCTGCCTCATTTGACCTTAAGTCCTCCAAAGCTCTTTTAGATTGTGATTCTATCACTGCATCCCCTACCTCTTCTAAATCGACTCCTGCTTCTACTTCTATCACAGCAGGCAAATCTTCCCCTTCATAGAAGCTTTCGATGTATTCTTTCCACACATCCGCTCTCTCCTCTGAATTTAGCAGTGGAACTCCCATTGCACTCTTATTGTTACCACCCTTGCTTTTGATGTCACTGAAGATTGTTTTGACTTTCTTGTAAGCTGAGTCTGTCCTTCCGACAATCATTTCTTTTTTGTTATCTTCCCATTTTTCATACAGTCATTTCGTCTTAGCTTCCCCGCACTTCCTATTTATTTCATTCCTCGGCGACTTGTATTTCTGTATTCCTGAGTTTCTCTGGACGTTTTTCTGCTTCCTTCTTTCATCGATCAACTGAAGTATTTCTTGTGTTACCCACGGTTTCTTCTCAGGTACCTTCTTTGTACCTATGATTTTCTTTCCAAGTTCTGTGATGGCCCTTTTTAGAGATGTCCATTCCTCTTCAACTGTACTGCCTACTGAGCCATTCCTTATTGCTGTATCTATAGTCTTACAGAACTTCAAGCGTATCTCGTACTTCCATATCCCACTTCTTTGCGTATTGATACTTCCTGACTAATGTCTTAAACTTCAGCTCACTCTTCATCACTATACTATATGGTAATCTCAGTCTATATCTGCTCCTGGGTACGCCTTACAATCCGGTATCTGATTTCGGAATCTCTGTGCGGCCATGAAATCTGTCTGAAATCTTCCCGTATCACCCGGCCTTTTACAAGTACAACTACTCCTCTTGTGATTCTTGAACAGGGTATTCGCTATTACTTGCTGCAACTTCTTACAGAACTCAGTCTTTCTCCTCTCTCATCCTTGTCCCAAGCCCATATTGTCCTTCCCTTCTACTCCTTCCTCTACAACTGCATTCCAGTCCCCCACGACTATTAGATTTTCATCTCCCTTTACGTACTGTATAACCCTTTCAATACCCTCATACTGATAAGAACAACCCTATCACTGAACTGATCACAGTAACACACTCCCTGCCCTACCTTCCTATTCATAAGGAATCCTACTCCCGCTATACCATTTTCTGCTGCTGTTGATATTACCCTGCACTTATGTGACCAGAAATCCTTGTCTTCTTTCCATTTTACTTCACTAACCCCTACCACATCTAGACTGAGCCTTCACATTTCCCTTTTCAGATTTTCTAGTTTCCCTAATTCGTTCAAGCTTCTGACATTCCAGGCCCCTACTCTTAGAATGTTGTCGTTTCGCTGATTATTCACGGTCACCTCCTCGTTGGCAGTCCGCTCCCGGAAGTCCGAACGGGGAACTATTCCGGAATCTTTTGCCAATGGAGAGATCATCATGACACTTTTTCAATTATAGGTCAAATGACCTGTGGATACACGTTACAGTGCAGTGGTTTGCATTTCCTTCTGCATCCTCTTGCCGTTGATCATTGCTGATTCTTCCGCTTTTAGGGGCAGTTTCCCATCCCTAGTAGAAGACAGTGCCCTGAACCTCTGTCCGATCCTCCGCCCTCTTTGACAAGGCCGTTGGCAGAATGAGGGTGTCTTCTTATGCCAGAAGTCTTCGTCCGCCAATGCTGATTATTAACCAAAATTTAAGCAGTGGCGGGTTTTCGAACCCGGGACCGAGGACGTTTTCATTACTAATCACTGATTTTATAATCAGTGTATATTACCAGTTTTGACTTCTGACATTTAGATAAGCACTTGTAACGCGAAATCATTGAAAAACTGATGGTTGCACAACGGACGATGGAGAGATGCGTGTTGGTAATTACTACCATACATGAGAAACACATGAATCAGGGAATAGATTGGAATGAAAGACGTAATTTTGAGAGTAATGTAAGTAAAATGGAAGTGGTTGAAAATGTAGCCAGGGAATGTTTTGCATTTAGATCAAGCTAGTCCTTTTCAGAATTGCAAGTGTGTGGAATGTGGATGTATGACAAGACGACATACAACAAAAGTAGGGATGCGTGTAACTGGAAACCATAATGCATTGAGAAGTCTGGAGGGGACTTTTATAGAACAGGGGATGTCCAATGGCCATTGATGACGATCATTGACTGTCGGGAATTAAGGATATTTATTGACTGTAATTTCGTTGGACGGTGGTGGCTAAAAAGGAGGGAACTGCCTTTGTGAATTGGTGTCAGTTAAGGTGGGCCACTGCGCTGTGTTGAAATGTTTGCTACGCATAAGCTACAAATCTTAAAATTTCTTTTGTGGTTTTGTTCCTGCAAGTGGTAACAGAAAATTACTGTTCCAGAAATATTTCGTGTACCTCGTATTTTACAGTGAACATTGTAGCAAATTTCGGATTGTCTTCCTAAAACTCCATACGCAAGGTCCTGTTAATAAAAATACACTCTTATATTTGCGCACGGCTCTCTGTGACATAGAGTGGCAACATAAACATTGTTAGGCAATGCAGATATCACGCATGTAAATAGTATTTGAGAATTTATGCCGCTTTATAATGACAAGTTGGTGCACTTGCACATTTTAATATTAGCTTATAATTTATGATTAATGTAGTATGAAAAGCATGAACAAATATTTTTCTTGAATATTATCATATTCTAACATATAAAGGCGCAACACTCACTGCTGTGAACGTTATTCCCTTCTGACACCTGGAACGACTCAAGCACATACGCATGAATATTATTTCATTTTGATGCTCAGGAGGCGTAGCGTCCAATGTAACATTTCATGCATAGGATTAAACTCGAAGAAGCCTTAAAAGAAAAAGGTAAAGTTCAAACTCCACATTATTCATTTGTGAAGAGTAGTAAACCTACCCCATTGTTGAATCAGATCATTCAAGTCTATTTCATTAAGTTGTGGTGTCCTGCGATTTAAAGCATTACACATCTGCGAGAATAAAATGGTAATGTATACAGAAGGGCGTTTAGTTACTCACAGATTGCATTGTTGGAAGATGCCTGCATCACTGTGCGGTTCTAAATGATTTACAACTTCATAGTTAACCTGCTCGTAATATGCTTGACTTCCCTGAATTTAACTAACTGCATGTTTAATAATCCCCAAATTTGGTGTATTTCTACTCAGTAATTTCTTATCAGAGGTATATAAGAGATATATCGCAAGATTTTTATCTGACAGATCTGTTATTCTGACGCAAACAGACCATAGTTCTATATAAAAAACAACAAAGGTGATGCGTTATCTCGGTGAGAAATGAAGTTGCGAAACTGCACTAGTCTTTATTTATTGAGACCTTCGTCGATGTTTGTGTTAAGTCAAAACATATCTTTAACGAATCAACAAATACATATATCTTTACTAGTCAAAAGTTTTGTGAATCAAAAGTTAGCGCCTCATTCTATGCATGCCAAAGTGTGATGAAAATACATTCGTACTCATACACATCGATAAAGCGTCGAAAAACATCATGTAGCCTCTAACGCATTAGGCTGACGCAAATTTCTTTTTAGTCTTGAATTAGTGTGAAAACTATTGATAGTATAATGGAGAAACGCCGAGAATACGTGTACTGCTACAAACTACGAAACATGGTGACAGGTAGATGTTGATGCAAGGGATGGAACCAGAAGCAGTGGGCAGAAAATGCATCTATGACAGTGTCAAGCGCTTTTAAGCATTACTTGAAGAATGTCATCTCTTTTTAAACATAAATAAATATTTCAAAGTGATTTTCTTGCACGAACGTGCGCTCTTTTCTTGAGTAAATGTTTCATATTTTCAATGAAAAATGTAGTAAAACTCGTACGAACTGTGAATTCAGGTCAACAATATCAGCGATATCAGCACGTGGCTGAAACGAATCGGAGGACTTATATTTTCAAATGTTTATAACAAAATGAAAGCTAGAAGAGGAGCTCAGCTCAGCAAAATTTACTCTTTTCTCCATCGAAGTGAGCAAACGTATTTTATGCTAAGTCTCTTTCTGCAATTTAATTATTTTTGATTTATAATTAAATATGTTAAAACAGGTTATATTTATGTTTCATTTCAAAAAATGGTTCAAATGGCTCTGAGCACTATGGGACTTAACATCTATGGTCATCAGTCCCCTAGAACTTAGAACTACTTAAACCTAACTAACCTAAGGACAGCACACAACACCCAGCCATCATGAGGCAGAGAAAATCCCTGACCCCGCCGGGAATCGAACCCGGGAACCCGGGCGTGGGAAGCGAGAACGCTACCGCACGACCACGAGATGCGGGCTGTTTTATTTCAAAGGAAACTATTAAGTTGTACATGATTTATGATTTTTATAATATTTGTTTCAGAAAAGCTAGCTGGAACTGCGAGCTCAGCAGATCATGGTAAAGAGATCCGATGTCGGCGAGACGTTAAACTCAATCTTATTTCGTCTTTTTCTAAAAGGAAAATTTATCGTTGATACGACAACGAACTGTAAAAAAAATGTAAGGAACGCCAGCACAGCTCGCCTGCCTTAGCGTGTTCGACAAGTTCTCAAAATTCGAGTAATTAATGTATGGTTCATTTTTTAGAGTTTATGAAAATCAGTTTATTGCTTTGTAACTGTAAATTATAGAAAGCATTGTTAAAACTCAAGTTGTCCACCACGGCCCTATAAAGCAACGCATAGCAAGATGGACTGTTAGCCATTCTTCTCTCTTTTAAATGAGCGACCATCTTGTTGTATTAGTTTACGTAATGTGTCGCGGCGCTTACGCATTTAAGTGTGCCATGGACTCAGTCATTAGTCTTTTTTCATTGTGTATGATATTTAAATTCTGGGATTCGTTTTAATAATACAACATTCGGGAAGCCATAGAAAATGGAGATGGATCCCGACGCACAAAAGCAAATTCCAGTCGATGGCGACAATACAGCCGAGCCGACTGTTCTTTAAACAGCAGATTCCGATACTGAAGTGTCAGAATCTCGTCGCGAAAGTAAACGATTTATTTGAGGAAGTAAGCACACAACCACAAATCTGCGCGGAAGTTCCACCGCCAAAACAATCATTAACACCTTTTGATGAATTACGTGAATAACTGCGAATTTTACTTGCATTGCAAATGAGCAATCCGTTAAAATGAAAGAGAATTTTGCTCAAATTTCTAAGCAACAGCCAGATAAGATGGACAAAAATTGTACTATTCGAGAAAAGCTCATCCACGCACCTGAAGACAAAGCGGTAAATATTCCATCGGTGGTAGACCCTCTTGATTTGATTCAAGAAGACGCAAAACATTCGAATGGCAGCGGTGGCGGGAGCCCGCAGCATTCAGCAAGTCAACACGACAATGGACGGAATCACGCTCGTAGAAGCGGCGCTGCCACGCTTCTTGCAGACCACAAAAATGTCAACGCCCAAAATCATCGTAACGGCTCTTGTTTTGCACGCAGAAACAAAACAAAAAATGTGAATGTGTGCAGTGAGAGTTACTCACCTCTGCCCAACTGTGGTGCGTAGAAATAAATGACGAACTCATAAACACAGTATCCTGTGAAAATGCGGGATGCGGACACGACTTCTACAACGTTCACACCAATGCACGCATAGTAAATCCATGAGAGATCGCCGAAGTAAATGCCGCCAACAACACTGGGTTCTGCTACAACAACTAATTGTCAGAATGTGACGTTAAGTGCCTGTTTGAATTTTAAACCAGTTATTTTTAATCGAGTGACACACAGAAATTAGATTATTTTGAAGGGAAAACATTAAATAAAGAACTCCAGTAGCAGCAAAACGAACTGATTTAGTTTGAATAGAGTAGTTTGAGAAACCACGGACACGAGCGAATACCAACTTTGAATCTGAGTACAGCACAAGATCTATACCTACAGATCGTAATCACGTAAACTAACTGCAAACTCATTTTACGTCAATCTACATCTATGCAAATCAATTTGAGGTACATGGCAGAGGGTACGTCCCACTGTAGCAGTTATTAGGGTTTCTTCCCGTCCCATCCACATATGGAGGGCGGGAAGAATGGTTGTTTGAATGCCTCTATGCATGCAGTAATTATTCTCATCTTATCCTTACAATCATTGTGTGAGGGATAGGTAGGTCGTTGTAGTATATTTCTAGAGTCTCCATAAGACGGTTCTTGAAACTTTGATAATCGATTTTCTCAGGGTAGTTTACGTCTATCTTCAAGAGTCATCCAATTCTTTGCCTTCAGTATCTCGGGGACACTCTCCCACTGATCAAACAAATCTGTAACCGTTCGTACTGCCCTTCTTTGTATACATTCAATAACCCCTTCCTAGTCCCATTTGGTAAGGGTCCCTCACACTTGAACAGTGTTCTAGGAAAGGTCTCACTAGTGATTTGTAACCAATCTCCTTTGTAGACTGATTGCACTTCCCCAGTATTATACCAATAAACCGAAGCCTATCACTCGCTTTACCCATAACTCAGCCTATATGATCATTCTGTTTCATATCCCAACAAAGTGTTACATCCAAGTATTTATACGAGCTGGCCGACTCCAACAGTGAGTGACTCATTGACTTCATAGTCATTGGATAATCGGCCGTTGTGACCGAGTGGTTCTAGGCGCTTCAGTCTGGAACCGACCTGCTGCTACGGTCGCACTTGAGTAGTGTTCTAGAAAAGGTCTCACGAGTGATTTGTAAGCAATCTCCTTTGTAGACTGATTGCTCTTCCCCAGTATTCTACCAATAAACCGAAGCCTATCACTCGCTTTACCCATAACTGAGCCTATTCGAATCCTGCCTCGGGCATGGTTGTGTGTGATGTCCTTAGTTAGGTTTAAGTAGTTCTAAGTCTAGGGGATTGATGACCTCAGATGTTACGTCCCATAGTGATTGGAGCCATTTGAATTTGAGTCATTAGATATTACATCGTTGCACCACTTTGAAATCTTATGAATATCTAACTGAATATTTATGCAGATTCTTTCACACGGCACTTCGTCGCAGATAAGTGCGTCATCTGCAGAAAGTCTGAGGTTACTATTAACATTGTCTACAAGATCATTAATATAAAACATGCACAGGAAGGGTCCCAACACTCTACCCTGGGGCACACATGAAGTTACTTCTACAGCTGACGATGACTCTTCATCCAAAACAATATGCTGCGTCCTACCCATCAAAACGTCCTCAATCCAGTCAAAATTTCACTTGATACCCCATGTGACTGTACTTTTGACAATAAGCGTAGGCGTGGTACTGAGTCAAATGGTTTTCAGAAATTAAGAAATATTGCTTCTACATGACTGCCTTCGTCCAAATGGTTCAAATGGCTCTGAGCACTATGGGACTAAACTTCTGAGGTCATCAGTCCCCTAGAACTTAGAACTACTTAAACCTAACTAACCTAAGGACATCACACACATCCATGCCCGAGGAAGGATTCGAACCTGCGACAGTAGCGGTCGCGCGGTTCCAGACTGTAGCGCCTAGAACCGCTCGGCCACTCCGGCCGGCCTTTGGTCCAAAGCTTTTCAGTATGTCATGTGAGAAAAGTGCGAGTTTGGTTTCACATGATCGATGTTTTCGAAATCCATGCTGGTCGGGATTGAGCAGGTCATTGTGTTAAAGATACCTCATTATGTTTGAGCTCAGAATATGTTCCAAGATTCTACAACAAATAGATGTCAAGGATAGTGGACGATAGTTTTGTAGATCCCCTCTACTACCCTTCTTGTAGACGAGTATGATCTGTGCTTTTTTCCAAAAACTGGAAGTGGGTTTTTGTTCGAGGGATGTACGGTATATTACAGTTACAAGAGGGGCTAACTCAGTCGCAAATTCAGTATAGAATCTGATAGGGATTCCATCGGGCCCTGCAGCTTTGTTCAATTTTAATGATTTCTGTTGTTTCTTAACACCGCTAACACTAATACTTATTTCATTCATCTTCTCAGTAGTACGAAGATTAAACTAGGGTAATTCTCCTGGGCTTTCCTTTGTAAAGGAACCTTAAACATTTCAGCTTTTGCTTTGCTACCCTCAATTGCAGCTCCTGCCTCATTCACTAGGGAATGGACACTAACTTTGGTGCCACTAACGGCCTAACATACGACCAGGATTTCTTTTGCTTTTGTGAAATATCGTTTGACAATATTCTGCTGAGTTAGTCACTGAAGGCATTACGCACCGCTCCGTTGACAGCCAAACGCGTTTTATTCGCCTTGTTTAACACCTATTATGCAGTAATGTCTGTTTCTTTAGGAGTTTCCTTACAGTGACTGTATACTATGGAGGTTCGTATCTATCCAGTGCATGGTCAACATTTCTTTTAAAGTTGAGCCATAGTTCCTCTACATTCTCCTACCCTTTGCCGGGTGTTTCAGGTTCCTCATTGAGGTATAAAACTACTGATTTCTTACCTGTTTTACAGAACATACATATCTTTCTATCCTTTGTATTTTGGTAATCATTGTTGCCAAAAACACATCATGGTCACTGACATTAGTTTCGATGTGAGCATGTTCAAAGAGGTCCGGTCTGTTTGTTGCCATTAGATCCAATATATATTCATTCTAGATAGTTTTCAGAGGAGGCATTTAGTAATGTTTCACATGATGTCTTATCACGCCCACCATTAACAAAACTGTAATTTTCCCATCTACTTCTTGGATAATTAAAATCTCCACCGATGATTCCAGTGTGATTAGAGAAATTACGTACAAGTGAGCTGAGGTTTTGCCTAAAGTTTTCGATTACATCAGGAGATAAGTCTGGTGGGTGATAGAAGGATCCAATTATCATTTTGTGCCAATCCGCGATACTGAGCCTTGCCCAAACAATGTCACATGCAGCTTCAGTTTCTCTCTCGGTGGATCCCAGTTTCTTGCACCAAATACACCACAACCATTTCTCAATTGCCTATTCTTTCGATACTCACTCAAATTTTTCCCAAAAATCTCACTGCTGTCAATTTCAGGTTTCAACCAGCTTTATGTACCTAGTATAGGTCGCACATAAAGTCTGGGAACACTTTCAATTATTTATTGCACAAGAACTAAAGATTGTACAGATGTCATAAATACTGCATCTTGAAGAGAAGCTCTGAAACTTCTTTTTTTAAAAACATTCGATATGCGAACCATGAGGGACCCGGCAGACGTCAATACGGTAATCGAATTATTGCCATACCGCTCCCAGCATGGCATTATTGTCTGTGGCAGTCGCTTCCCGTATTCTCCCCCGGAGAGAGCTTCTGTCGCAGGACTTTCCACACTGTCATTGGAGCCATTTCGAGTTCACGGGATACATGACGCACCGATTTCTTTGGACTCCTTATTGAATGTCTCTCGTACGCTCTGCACATTCACTTCACCCACACTGGGACGTCTGCTTCTCTTTGCCGGGCACAAGCAACCCGTCTTAACGAATTTGTTGTGCCAGTGGTAAATGGCCTTCCTTGTTGGTGGCTTCTTAGCGTACTTGGTTCTAAACATCCGTTGAACAGCTGTAGCACACTTGTTTTTGTCGAACTCCAACACACAGAAAGCTGGCTCCGCACCTGAACTCGCCATGTTTGCAACTAGCGCTCACTATCGGCAAATTACCAAACCACGCTGTGGCGGTATACATGAAAAAAAAAAAAAAAGTTCAGGGTTTCTCTTCAAAATGACATATGTGTGATATCTGTACAATGTTTGGTTCGTGTGCAATAAATAACTGAAAGTGTTCCCCGACTTTATGTACACCCTGTATTATGTTAGCTTCACTGCTTTTCAGGAGCGCTTTAAACTGTTGCGAATGCTTCGGTAGTTAACCATTAGGATTTTAACACTCTCACCTATCGGCGGCATTTTCTTCGATCTTAAACTGATACTCTTGGGCTTCCTACAGCTGTCGTTACTTGGTATGGATGGAGAGTCGCCTACTCTAAAAAACCCTTGCGTGCACCCCACACAAAGTCTGAAACCTGAATAGAAGCCTATGACGCGTAATGCACACCTGGCCCATTAAGGGGGACCCTACAGCTGTCAACCCTATGGCGCAAGTCCAGTAAGTCGCAGCCTAGTTCGTCACAGAACCTTCGAAGTCTCTGGTTCAGTCCTTCCACTCGATTCAGGACCGAAGGACCGCGATCAGTTCGGGGCAAATTGTGAGCTTCGTTGAAACTCCATGAGCAAGGCTGGTCTTCTCAACCTTCTCTGCCAATCGTTGGAATGAACCAAGTATGACCTCGGGGTCCAGTCGACAGGCATCAGTTGTTCCAACGTGAGCTACAATCTGCAGTTGGTTGCAGTCTGTTCCCTCGATGGTTACTGGAATAGCAGTGATATTTGTATTGGCAGCTCAGCGCTTTACAATCGTTGTCATACTATTGATACTGCTGTTTTATGCATTCATAACCAAATGTCGGTGGAGTGAGCTGGCAGCACTACTGCAGCATACCTGACTAGCCCCGATAGACAGTTGTCAACGCAGCCTACGACAGCTGATCCAGTCACGTGCTGGAGTGTCCCAGCGCTATCTGTCTGAACGGAAGAGGGTGAGGTGCTCCCACTCCTCTGCGCCACACCTACGCCTAAGCTCGCAGATCGTCAAAACAGTAACAAACACGCACGAAATTAAAATGTATCACCAATTTATTTAAACCATCTATTGTCTGGATTCAGCGAGTCTACATAGCATTGGACGAAGAAGAGCCCGTTCAAAACTGTTGTAAATTTTCATAAACATATAAAATTGAACTACACACCAGTTCAAATGAAAGAACTCTTAAAGAAAAAGACAAAAGAGAAATTTGTTTACTTGTCATTAATTCAGTATCTATCAGCTCATAAAATCAGATTGTATATGTACATGCACAACTCCAGCGTGCTGTGTATAATGGGATACCAACTCGTTTTTAGGTTGTGATGCAAGAAGAGACAGCCAGAGTTCTAACTAAAATGGATGTTTATTCAGTCGGTAACCAGTTTTGCGCTACGCCCATTCTCAAACCAAGCAATTTTTGCCAAGTAAAATGTCTGTCAAAATAGTTGTAAACAAAGTGCGTACATACGCGTATAGTCCCAACTAGCGTTCGTTAGTCTCTCTCTATGAAACTTCCTGACAAATTAAAACTGTATGCTGGACCGAGACTCGAACTCAGCACCTTTGCCTTACGCGAGCAAGTGCTGTACCAACTGAGCTACCCAAGCACGACTCACGACCTGTCCTCACAGCTTCAATTCTGCCAGTACCTCGTCTCCTACCTCCAAAACTTCACAGAAGCTAGTTCTGCAACGTTCGCAGAAGTGCTTCTGTCAAGTTCGAGTCTCGGTCCGGCACACAGTTTTAATCTGCCAGGAAGTTTCATATCAGCGCACACTCCGCTGCAGAGCGAAAATTTCATTACAGTCTCTCTCTATGGTTGAATTACTTTTTGTTTAAAATTACATATGTTAAAAACGGGTTATATTTATGTTTCATTTAAAAAGAAATGTGCTCCTCCCCCCCTTATTAAGTCGTACACAATTTATGATTTTTATAGTATCTGTTTCTGAAAAGCTAGCTGGAACTACAAGCTCAGCAGATCATGGTAAACAGACGCAATGTACCGAATGCAGTTCGTGTTCAGCCACTGACTTCATTCTGCTATAAGAAAAGCGTGTCCCTGAGATTATCTGCGGATTATTTAGTAGAGACTTGCACTCGTTTCGCACAAGCGCAAATTACGTATGATCTGGCCATTGTCACTGTGAATCTGCTGCTCTCGCTTCCGTGAGATACAGGCCCCACAGAACTGAAGTCGGTGGTAAATTACTGCGGCTTATAAGTGGTAAAAACTTCAGGAGCAAATTTTATTTTGAAATCATTGCAGGAAGAATTGTCTCCACCGTCAACAATGATCGTTGCTCCATTGCTCAATGAGAAGGAAACAATGTTCACTTGCTAACTTGATTTTTACAAACTGTGTCACTTCATTCGAATATCGCAGCAAAATAACACGCCAGCTTCCATGGAAAATACCGGTATAGTATGACGGTCCGCGTTCTGGTCCACCATTAAAAACAGAACGGCTTCAGTACCTGAAAATTTCTTGAAGTTTAATAATTGGTTTTCAGCAAATGAACTGTAGCTGTAGTTTGAGAAACTACGATACATTCAATTCCGAACTGCACAATGTCTGACGTCACTGTTAGAAATAATGTACGAGAGGAAATTAATAAATGAAACAGAATATTTTAAAATCTTAGGTGTTACATGACTAAGCTGTGAAACTTATGCATTGCGAGTAATGGCACACTTTAGAGATGAAAATGTCAAAAAGATGCCTTACTTATCCTATTTTCATTCATCAAAGTCTTATGGCAGATTATCTTGGGGTGAATTTTCACTCGGAAGAAGGATGTGACAACGATAATATGTCGTGTCTACTCAAGAATTTCTTGCAGCTAGTTCTTAAAGAGCTGGGCATACTGACAAAAATGTAAGCATACTACTGTGTCGCTGCCTGTCTCTCTGCGGTATCGCCGGCCAGTGTAGCGACGCGGTTAAAGGCGCTTCAGTCTGGAACCGCGCGACCGCTACGGTCGCAGGTTCGAATCCTGCCTCGGGCATGGATGTGTGTGATGTCCTTAGGTTAGTTAGGTTTAAGTAGTTCTAAGTTCTAGGGGACTGATGACCTCAGATGTTAAGTCCAATAGTGCTCAGAGCCATTTAAACCATTTCTGCGGTATCGATAGTCGCCACTCTGGCAAGTACAGAACGCGATTGTCGAGAGTCGTGGTTCAGCATCCGTGGTACGTGTATCTTCGAGTGCCGACTCGACGTCGCGGCTGCAAGAATGCAAATTACGGTATTTTCACGACTGGTTTAAGAGCCAAGCGTCACAAACCGCTGCTTGTGGCGCCAAGCTGAGAAGTGCAACTCTAAGAGTGGTCAGAAACAGTCTAAAAAGCTTGATAGGGTGTTGCAAGGTAAATCGTGTTGAGGAACAGTTGTTCAGAAAAAATTCAATACGTTGCGCCGTTTCCGGTGTGAAGTTAGCCAATTAGACCGTTGCGATTGAAAATTCAAGCAGCTCGCCTGACGCAATGAATGTCAGTTGTGCTCGTAGTGCAGGTGATAGCGTACAATATTGCTCAGCCCCTGGCTGGCATTCTATCCTCACTACTATCCCATGTCCAATTTTCGTATCGTTCTCTTGGAAAACCAAACGGAGAACCCGTTTGGCGACACCATCTCTGGCGGGCCGCTTGAATTTGCGCGCACAACGCCATGATTGGATAACTTCAATGGTAATTAATTCGGAAACGGCGCAACTTGACGTATTTTTTTCTTAACAGTTATTTCTCAGCATAACCTATCCAACGACATCATTACGAGCATTTCAGACTGTTTCTGACCACACTGTATACATGACATATAGTAATTTGTAGCCACTTGGGGCGCCAACTTGAGAGGGCGCAGTGGCACCCAAGTTTAAGATCCGTATGCAGTGCGAATCACAGTTAATAGCTAAAATTGAAGCCGGTGGAAGTACACGTGGGAAAGGGCGGTGCGGGAGGGGCGCCAAACAGTAAGTCGCTTGTGTGGAAAAATGTTGTCAACGGTTTGTGATGAATTAATTAACGTCTTCTCTACGGATGTAGTGTACACGAGTATTACATCATTGTTCGCGGCTCGGTATTAGTGAGTTATTTGAGTGCTGATAGGAGGTCTCCTGTTTTTTTATAAGTACATAGACCTGTTTATTTCTACAATGGTTTACAGATTGAACATTTAGCTACTTTTCGACATAATCACCATTTCTGTCGATGCATTTTTGTAGACGCTGGGGCAGTTTTTGTATGCCCATGTCATACCAGTTCGCCGCCATGCTGTCCTCTTCTTTCACCTTGTCGTCGGAGCTGAATCGCTTTCCGGCCAAATGTTCTTTTAACTTAGGGAACAAGTGATAATCACTGGGCACCAAGTCAGGACTATAGGGTGGGTGGGTGATTATGTTCCACTGAAACTGTTTCAGGAGAGAAACGATTTACCGAGCGAGGTGACGCAGGGGTTAGACACTGGACTCGCATTCGGGAGGACGACGGTTCAATCCCGCGTCCGGCCATCCTGATTTAGGTTTTCCGTGATTTCCCTAAATCGCTCCAGGCAAATGCCGGGATGGTTCCTTTCAAAGGGCACGGCCGACTTCCTTCCCCGTCCTTCCCTAATCCGATGAGACCCATGACCTCGCTGTCTGGTCTCCTTCCCTGAAACAACCAACCAACCAACCAACCAGAAACGATTTGCCGAGCGATGTGTGGGCGAGGGTTGTCGTGGAGAATGTGTACGCCCTTGCTCAACATTCCTCTTCTCCGGTTCTGAATCGCCCGTTTGAATTCTTTCAGAGTCTTACAGTACCTGTCAGCGTTAACTGTGGTCCCAGTGGGCATAAAGTCGACCAACAATACCCGTTTCCGATCCCAAAAAACGGTTGTCATGATATTACTGTCAGACTGTGTTTGTTTGAATTTCCGCGGCTTTGGCAAAGAACGATGTCGCCACTGGCGTGATTATTGCTTGGTCTCAGGTGTAAAGTAGTATGCCCAGATTTCGACACCCGTGACAATTGAGTCCAGTAAGTTGTCCTGTTCGGCTGCAAGGCGGTGAAGGAATGCGCGGAAAGCATCAACTCGTTGCCGCATGTGGTCCTCAGTCAGCATGCTTGGCACCCATCTTGCGCACACCTTCCGGTAGTTCAATGTTTCCGTTAAAATTCTGTGAGCGGTGCTTCGGGAAACCTCAGGAACCAATGTTTATAGATCATCCAGGGTGACCCGCCGATCTTCACGCATGCTTTGCTCAACCTTCAACACTGTCTTCTCAGAAATTGTCGGTCTCTCCTTTGTTCGACGTGAATTTCGGTCCGATCAGCTGCAAACTCTCTACAGCACTTAGGAACATTTTTGACATCCATGCACGATGCACCATACACTTCCGTCAATTGGCGATGGATTTCAATCGGCGCAGTGACCTTTGCGTTCAAAAACCGAATAACTGCACGCAATTCGCACTTGGCGGTGACATGGAACGGGAGCTCCCTTCTCAACGGCTGCCAAGACAGCGGCTCAGCGCCGCGTGCGAATGTTTACACACAGCGCGTGAAGTACTCTTCATAACAGTGTGACCAACTGCCACACAGAGTTCTATACTTATAAAAAAAAAAAAACAGGAGACTTTTGTTTTGGGATTACCCTCGTATTTCCGAAATTCTGTGTCGTGTCACGTGTCAACAATCACCTGCGGCGCGATGGTTACCGGACAAATAACGTCAACAAAAAATATGAGTGAACATTCTAAGGGAAAAGAGGCATATAATCGGCGTAACATACTTTTTCTTCTTTCGGATATCGTATCACAAGAGCGTCAAGCAACCGCGTAGCGGTAGATCTCGCGTACCCTTCTAAAAGTAATAGTGCCGCCACTAGAACGGATTAATAGTAGTTGCAAGAAGAGCGACACATATCTAAACTTCTAACAATGTTATTTCGAACAGTTAATCTTACGTGACTCTTCAAGTAATTGAACTGAGCAATTGATATCTCGACAGCAGACATCAGTATATTTCAACCGATTACGTGGAAAAGTGCTAATATTTAGGTAATATGGCAACAGCACAGCCCACTTATTGAGTTCGTGGTACAATATATTTCATTATTTATCGGTTACTCGTGACTACCATTCAGTGAGTGTTCCCCATCCTGCCCGAACTAATAAAGATAACAGGTTTCTATCTTTAGCCGGCAGTAGGAGCAGCAAGATGGCAACCGACGCGGGGAAACCAGGTACGTTGAATTTAAGCACGCGGTCGTAAAATAGGTAATTCACATGCCTGCTTTTACGTAACTCTGAGCACCATTCGCAAGAGGGGATTATTTAGTCTCACAGCAAATTTACTTGAATATGTAGTTCGTCGTAAATAATCAGTCACAACTATTCTAAAACAGTAGTAACAATATTACATATAATACAAAGAGAAACTATACCCTCTCCATCACTCCCTCTTGTCAGAGAGAGAGATAAAGTTTTCAGTCGTGAAAATCTTCGACGACTTACCCAATGATGTGAAGAATCTATTACATACAAAAAGTAATGTCAAGCGCATATTGAAATAACATCCACTTGGTAACTCCTTCTGTTCCGTAGGATAATATCTGAATATAGAAGGATCAGGAAATTAAGACAAGCCACCCATTTATCCCCAAAACCAATAAATGTATCGAATTTATAGTGGGCATTGGAGAATTTTCTGACGTACGCAAGTGATTTTTAACATTTATAGCTGCCCAGTGATGAAACAGACTTCGCTTTTTTACGAAACTATTTACTTTTTCTGTGGCATTGGAAAGGCCTTCGTAGAGGACTGAAACTAGATCAAATAGTAACAATATAATAGCGACTGCAAACCATTGTCCACGTTCAGGAGAAAAGGTAACACAGGGATCTATCATACAGCAGCAAATGTAATTCAGTTATAGTTTCTGTGTTTCCTGTAGGCTTTTAAAACTGGATACAGTTTTCGTTTATGGTGAATGTCACCAAATTGCTACAGAAACGGCTCGGTTGTGTGCTGAAAGGCATGTTGATGGTGCTATGTCCTCACAATCTGAATTTGCAAACATCGTAGGAAAATGAAGAAGCTATAAGTGTTGATGTTAAACTAAACGAACGAAAGGAGAAGCAACTAATGATAGAACTGCAACTAAAATTTTAGCAACGCTTACACTAAGTCTACATGTCATCACCGAGCAGCTTTAATGTGCAGAAAGTATTTTGCTAACTCTAAATTAAGGCATTTCATCCTTTATATATTTCGCTCCATCAACACCTTCGTGGCAGTGCCTTTCAGAATACGTTATGGGTCTGCAAATGATGGCTGCGAAATCTGTAAAATGATGCAGCTTGCAAGCCGTCGCTTGCTTTAATCATAAATATATGTCGGAGTTATGCTACATATTATTATTTTTACATACAGAAAAATATTATCTGCTCAATAACCTTCAAATCGTGAGCTACACCCTTAATAATATAGATGCTACCATACAGCAGTAAATGTAATATATGAATTACTGAATTTACTCATGGCACTTTTGTTGCTATTGCCTGTGGCCACTTTCATAATTCAAATTAATAATCAAATTAATTACTTTCATAAGATTTAACCTTAAATTGCTGGTTTACCACCACATTAAAAAAACACATTGAATACTTGAGAGAGTATGAATGAGAATAGTGGCGTATTTAAGTTTACAAAATAATGAGAAATTTTATTAATCCTTTTATAATTATAACGAGCTGATAAATCTTACACAAAAAAAGACAAACACAAATCAGAAAAGGGATGGTGTTTGATTGGCAAAGCATACATTGGGGTGGAAGCTATACAAATTCTCCTCTGAATTAATCCCTTTTACAACGTGACTTTGTTTAGATGAATCCACTGCAAGCCCCTACTTTACTCAAATGGAATCAACTACGACCAAGTATACTTCAAACTATGGTTCACCTGAGAACAGGGGCCGGCCGCGGTGGCCGTGCGGTTCTAGCGCTGCAGTCCGGAACCGCGGGGCTGCTACGGTCGCAGGTTCGAATCCTGCCTCGGGCATGGATGTGTGTGATGTCCATAGGTTAGTTAGGTTTAAGTAGTTCTAAGTTCTAGGGGACTGATTACCTAAGATGTTAAGTCCCATAGTGCTCAGAGCCATTTTTTTTTTTTTTTTTAGAACAGGTAGGTGTGAATATCATTTAACAACCCAACGCCTGTGCAGCAATTCAAGGTGTTTCAAAAAAGACTTTACAACTTTGAAAATTCATGTAAATTAATTCATAGTATCTACAGAGGTGATTGCAGTGTCAATTTGTAGGGAAATACATCAAGTTTTGTCTCACGTAGTTCGCTAATGCCGGATCGCACCCTAAAGGGAGCGCTAGCGGCAGTTATGTTCAAGTTGGTCGCCTTGACTAGACCCGAGCGTGTTAGCTGTGTGTTTTAGTTTGAAGAATCGAAGTCGGCGACACCAGTTTAGCGTAATTTCCGTACCAAGTACGCCAGGGATCCTCCTAGTAGGCCTACAATTTATGAGTGGCATAAATGTTTTGTAGAAACAGGCTGCTCGGTAAGACATAGGAAATCATCAGGTCGTCCAACCACATCTGACGACGTCGTTGAGCGAGTGAGACAACGTTTTGTCAACGAAATAGACCCGGCGTGCATCTCGCGAACTGCAAATCCCAAATACGACTGTTTGGCGTGTGTTGAGAAACCGTTTGCATTTGAAACCGTACAGATTGACGATCGTACAAGCAATAAAAGACACTAATAGAATTGCTTGCAAGAACTTCTGTGCAGATATGTTGAAACTGATTACATGAGAATGAACATTTCTTGGACAATATCATCTTTTTTGACAGTCGGCTTTTCGCTTAAGTGGAAAGGTTAACATACACAACTGTAGGATTTGGGGCAGTGAAAATCCACATCATACATTGTGACATGTTCGTGATAGCCCTAAACAACCTTTCTTGTGCATTGAGCAAGAACAAAGTGTTCGGCCCCTTTCTTTTCCGCGAGAGAACCATCAACGGCATAGTTTGGAAATTTGTGGTAAGTTCCTATGGGACCAAACTGCTGAGGTCATCGGTCCCTAGGCTTAAACACTACTTAATCTAATTTATACAAACTTAGGCTAAGGACAACACAGAGACCCATGTCCGAGGGAGGGCTCGAACCTCCGACGGAGAAGAGGGGGAACGGGATAGTGTACCTGGCTGTGTTACAACAATTTTTGATACCACAGATCGATGAGGATGACCAAGAACGAAATATTTACTTCATGCAAGATGGTGCACCACCCCACTACCTGGCTGACGTCCAGGAATTTCTCAGTGACCGCTTTTCAGGTTAATGGGTTGGCTGTGATGGGCCAATTGTAAGGCCCCCACGTTCCCCAGACCCGACACCACTAGATATTTTTAATGGCGATTCATCAAGGAAATCGTGTTTGTACTTCTTCTGCTGGCTTCTCTACCTAAACTTAGAGCAAGAATCTACGCCGCCACTGAGCACGTTACACCTGCAATGCTACAGCGAGTTAGGGAAGAAATTGACTTCCGATGGGATGTATACAGGGTAACCAACAGTAGCCACATACAACATCTTTAGTTTAAGATAAAAAAAACTTGATGTTTTTCCCTACACAATGACCTTAAACGCAGCTCGATATCTCCTTTCAATAAATTTCTATGAATTTTTAAATTTGTAGAGTCCTCTTTGAAATAACTTTTCACCTTGGTTCAGGCGGCAGCAGAAAACAGCGTGCTGTAGGCGAGAAGCGGTAAGCTGCGGCAGCTGCAATGTTCTGACTCGTCCACGAAAATTTGCGAACAACGCAGTCAGGCTTTCTGATTATCAGAACATAGGAAACTTCCCTATCAGAGCTCCGAAATCCTGACAGACTTAAGTGCGGGGTACACCCATCCGCTGGTCTGGTCAAACCAATTCGACTCACAGGCGACCGAGCGAGGTGGCGCAGTGGTTAGCACACTGGACTCGCATTCGGGAGGACGACGGTTCAATCCCGTCTCCGGCCATCCTGATTTAGGTTTTCCGTGATTTCCCTAAATCGTTTCAGGCAAATGCCGGGATGGTTCCTTTGAAAGGGCACGGCCGATTTCCTTCCCAATCCTTCCCTAACCCGAGCTTGCGCTCCGTCTCTAATGACCTCGTTGTCGACGGGACGTTAAACACTAACCACGGCTACGACTCACAGGCACGACGAAGCTTGCTAGAATTGTCAAACTTCAGACGGCCGACACAGCACGTATAAGTTCACCCTAGTGACACACAATATGTCCGAGATGATATGCAGTTCCACTGTTCGTATAGTGGGAAACTGGTCTCGCATTCGGTAGGACGACGGTTGAACCCCACGTCCGGCCATCCTGATTTAGGTTTTCTGTGATTTTCCTAAATCGCTCCAGGCAAATGCCGGGATGGTTCCTTTGAAATGGCACAGCCGACTTCCTTCCCCATCCTTCCCTTAATCCGATGAGACCGATGACCTCGCTGTTTGGTCTCTTCCCGCAAACAATCCAACCCAAAGTGGGAAACTGTACTGTCTGCCATCGGGTTCCCCTAAAAGGCAGGCAGCACCGCATAACAGCCACGTTATGAGGGAAACAAACCAATAGCCAAACAGGCAAACGCCGAAGATTCCAGTCGATTAATAGGAACCTTTCCTTGCAGAGGTCGTCGCGACATATCCGGCCACGGATTCCTACGCCGGGTTTCTGTTGGCTCCAGCTCACTATATAGGCCAGGCCGGTCGAAGGCAGACCAGTCTTCGTCCGCTGCTAATGGCAACCGCTATAGCAGAGTCTCCGAGAAGATATCACCGAAGCTGCTGAACTGCACCGCCGATCGAAGTACCAGCCGACCGAGAGGAACCACATCTCCGGCTAGATCGACGGACGTCTACATCTATTGCACAGCCAGTTGTTGTATTGTAGAAGAAGTTACATTCAATAACCTGTTGGAGAATACAAAAGAAACTGCCATTGGCTCTTAGTCCACCACATGATACGCACCACAAGTCTCACCCACTAGGGAAAGACCTGGAGTTCCCCATGAGGGGAGGACCATAAAACAAAGAATCACAACTACTTTCCACCAACCCTCGCTACAGGAGATGAATTAGGAAAAACGAAACCGCCCCCACATTGCACAAACAAATTGAACTATCCTCTACTCATTGAATCTCCCCTCTTGACTGTTCTGTTGTCCTGTTAGCCAATCCAGATAACACCAGAGTTCCCACACTAGGGGAGCAAGCTTCCACTTTACATATCCTAGAACAGCCAATCAGTGACTCCAACTTTCTTTTGTCTGAAACAAGGAGATTTTAGACTAGATAGACGTCGTACTCGCGGTAAGCGTGGTAATGTTTTTGGAAAAATACATCTACTTAGACGGGATCACAGTACCTCATTTACGGAGAGATCGAACCTTTCCAGGATGGCTATTTCCAACTCCTTAAAGAAGGCTGTTAAGCTTCCCAGACAATCATGTTCGCAAAATATACATGTTTTTTGCCGCCCGCGAAAAGAAACTGGCGACTTCCTGGCGTCAGGGGAGTTAGAGTCTTGCTTCAAGCAAACACGTGCGCCAGGTGCTCTGTACATAATGTCCCGGCTTCTAACATGAGAATGCACTGAGTTTTATGACCTCCCAATGTTCGCACAAAGGTTCAGTGTACAGCAATCTCTCTTAAATAGCTTCCTCCATCCACTTTCTGGCAAATGGCCGCCTTCGTGACAGACTGCTGCCTAGACCAGGTAAAACGTTTTGCGAACCAGTGCCCTCCTGTCCAGTGCTAAGCAGAAGGAAGAGAGTGCTTTGGGTAGAAATCCCTCTGCATATACGATACACCGAGTGCTGCTTCCCGGAATCACTCACACAGCCTGGACGTTGGACTCAAAATTTATGCCCCCAACCCATCTCTCTCCCTCCTCTCCATCACCACCACTAAGGCCCATTTGGTACGAGTTCTCTACAGGTTACACATGCAGTTATAAGAACATTCAGCCCACAACTTCCTCATGTAAAAAAAGTCATAAACCACACATACCAAATGTAGCACAGGGGAATACCTAGATCACGACCTAAAATATGAACGTTAATCTGAGTGACAAAGTTGTTAAAGTGAGAGAGTGGTGTACCTCCTCTCAAGGTTTCCTGTATAATATTTCGTTTACGGACAAAGAATCGTTTAGAAACCGCGGGGAAATCAATTTTCACAGCATGCACTGCTGATCTGTTGAAAATCCACGCTGGCTATATTAGTGGATAAAGAACGGTCTGTCAATGTATGGTGCAGGCTTTTCAAAAATACTATCATTCAAACCCTGTTACAGTTCCTAACAGATATGCTACCGCAGCTACTAGAAGAACTCCTTTCGAACATGCGGCAATCCACGTGGTACTAACGTTACAGATGCCCACACATTCTGCACAGAAAATGACAAACCATATCAACAGAACTACGAGTGGCATTCAATAAGTACTGCGATACATTTTTTCTCGGCCAATTTCGCTTAAAAAAACGCAGAAGTTGTGAAAACGTCGTGGAATATTCCCACTTCAGCCCCTCTAGTTTCATGAAATTCAGACAGATGGCGGTGCTATACGTAGCCTTCAAAATGGCGACTGGACGGAGGTGCGTTGCAACCACAGAATAAATATCTCTGGAGTGAGCATTTACATGCGCAGAACAGATTTTGTGTTGTCAACATACATTGCCGGCCTGGTCACGTGTTCTCGGTACGTCGTGTGTTTGTCCGTATAGCGCCCTGTATATTTAGAATGTCACTACATCCCTAGTACAGACGGATTCTTTTCGTACGTGTCGTGGGTTATTTATATATGTTGCGCAGACATTTTATCAGTATCCATTTGATACCGGGAATAAACCAGCTACGTACCTTTCAAGGGCAAGTGATATTGAATTCAGCTTCTTTGCGATAGGTGTCACAGTTCAGATGGACTCGATTTTAGTAGTTTTCGTTATGATACGGCACTTTATAGTATTATATAGCCTGACATACATTTTTGCAGTGATGGTCTTGCAAAACGACTTGACAATGTGCTAGTACTTTTGCAAGTGTCCGAAAAACACCGAATTTGCCACACATTAGCGATTATATCCCTGCTAATTCGTCCTTTTTTCTGCTATTTCTGAGTATTTATTTTCTCGTTTTTGCGACTTAAAACACAATTTTTCTTACTGGTTTCACTTTGAAGTATTTATTTAACGCATTTTACGTACTTGCCCCCAGTTTATTAAATAAATAGTAGACTGAATAATCTATAACATAATCGACAAGTCACTGATAAATTCGCATGGAGGATAGTATTTGCTGAAACAACTAACCATTCCCTTTCCTGTTCCACTAGCAAATTTACGAGAGGAATCGATTGTTTGTAAGCTTTTGTACGAGTCATAAAATCGTAGAACAATACGTCTACAGAATCAAGCCTTAATTATAATGCGTCTCGAAATTTTTAACTTATACAGTGTCTCTTACTAATATGATAACTAGAATTAGAGCTACATGGTATGTACCCATGAAAAGTTGCTATCCCTCCTTTCACATATTTTTCTTTACAGCTGTAGTAACAACAGTAGTTCACCATCGCTATTACATTATCAACAAACAGTGAAACATAGCAAAAACTCTCGATATTATAAACTTCAAACGCTGCAGAAAGCACACATGCACAGCGAAGTCCCGAAATCACGTGACAATCCTGGTTTAATGTTGATAAAATGCGCAGAACGCAATGCTCACTCCAGAGATATTTACTCTATGGTTGCAACCAGAGGCTGTCACTGAGTTTATTTTGGCGAAAAACCAGAGCATCTATTCTTAGGCGCTTGCAGAATGTCTATGAAGACCTGGCAGTGAACAAAAGCACTTAAATAATGATAGCAAAACCAGCAACTGTATTCGAATCAACCTTCGTTTATTCTTTTTAATACATGCTACCAGTTTTGGCACCACATGGTGTCATCTTCAGGCTCCTACATATAGAAACACACACAATATGATAGAACAGAATGAGAGCACAGACATAAATCATAGTTCATGACAAAATAAAGACAAATCACATCATAAAATTAAATAATAAAAGTGTGGTATTGTTATCCATACAAAACAAAATTGGAACCGAACTTATATTGCATTTTTTATTTTTTTCTTATAATGGACATAATGGACTTGGGAACTCACACGTACAAAGAGTTACACCAGCAAAGCGATCACAGTCGCATATATCCCTAACAGCCACCATCAATATGTACTCACAGGGTTAAAAGTAGCATACATGATATCTGTCGGCAAACTGTTGCTGAGGAACATCTCATGTGGAAAATCCGCTGTTTACATGTAACAGTAGGCTATAAAGAGTAACTTAGTAAACGTCAATGAGTAAAACTAGTAGCCACATATATGCAACTACTCATGGGGAAATGGAGCAGCAAAAGATGCTTTAGAATCGCCACGGCTTGCACAAAAAGCTATGATTTACGCAGTAACGAGAACATTACGTTAAGATTCCATTCCAGGATGTGGTGGTCTGCAGAATTCCCAGCAGCACACTCGGATATAAGATCAATCGAAAACCAGCCCACACGTACAAGTTGGGCACGATTTGCTCTGTCCCAAGCACACAGACCGCACGACGTCATCGGATATGTGACGATGACATGAAACAAAAACTGTAGGAGCTACACGTCACCTTCCGAACCAGTCAATACTACGGAATAATAAGCCACGCTCCAAAGTTCATGGCGGACAGAGCCACAGGAAATTAACTTCGGGAACAGTTTCCGTCGCATTTACCTTATCTCAAAGTGATAATTATGGTACAGAATGCAGTGTTTGAGCACTGACGTAACCAACACGGCGAGTATGCACCCAACCTACATAATAAACTAGCGACTTTGACTTCATATCTTTGCGAAATTCGAAATATCAGGATCCTTGATAAGAGACTAGTGTTTTGGACGGATACATTATTATAATGAAATCTATCATACATTAAAATTTCTCATCATCCACTGTGAAATCTTTTAAGCTGAATATGGGCACGCCACATACCCCATGAATTCGAGACATTCCTACAACGAGTTACAGATAAGTACAAAATGTATATAAAACAGGCACCTATTGTAATATTTCTGGCTTTACAGCATTTATATTGAGGTACAAGAAGCTCTTCTTAAAGCAGCTGAGAAGGCAGATGACATAATGTGGTGTGAGGTAGCGTGCCGATGACAGGTGGTTTGTTCGGTTCGGCCATCGTGAAAAAAACCGCCTAAATTGTGGTCCTTCTCTGTGATTGGCTGCTACATTCGGAATTTGCGCACCAAAATGATGATCTCCTGTTATTAATATTGGACAAACTAAACAGCATATTTACTTGCATTTCAAATTAATGCCTCTCTCAGTAGCGTGCTATCATTCCATTATTTCACAAGTATTAATAACCAGCAGAATAATGAACAACTGCTAAACGAAAAGGCAGACGAATCACTTCGGTGATCTTCGGATCGCGCTTAACTTGGGTGGCGGGCGAAGCGGTTCGGCTGTAAGATCAAAGCTGGTTCGGCAGTGCCGGATGACAGACATATTGTCCGCCGCCGTCGGTATAACTTAAGACTTTGTTATCAATGTATGGTTATTTGGCACACATAGTTGAGAACAGTGTGACAGTAATTACGGAAATATATAGTTCATTATTTTGTTGAAGGACACAAATTATTTGTGACTCTAAAGTGGAATGTAATTGTGTAGTTTCTCGCGTTCTGCTAATAGAAAACTAGTGGTATCCCGTACAAACAAACTGATTGGAGATTTAATTATTTCTAAAATAACAATTCCTCGGTAAGAGCTTCTTACAGCCTCAAGATAATGTATTCACGCTCTACGTGCTGTTTTCTGCGCAGGGGACAACTGTAGAAGACTCCAGGTTGGTGAACCTTTATTAGAACACACGCATTCCACTCAGGGCGGTAGAAGCAAATAGGCACCTCACGTGTACTGCTATCTTAGTGCAAATGAGATCAGTGTCACATCTGTGGTAACTCAGAGGAGATGTGAAGGAGAGAAACTGTCAAGGGAAGGGGTTTATCATAAGCTCGTATATCTCACTGTCTCTCTCCCCTGCCTCTCTTTTTCACCTTGCCGCACTATGTAAAGGAAAATTTGGAGTATGGCAAAGTACACTTTATTGGCAGTGCGGTCCAAGATGCACAGTAACTTACAAATAAAAGCAAATCAATGGAAATTAATCAGACAATTTTCATTGCGGAAAATGTGTGTCAATTAGCAACAAAGTTCGAGTGAAGAGTATGATTCACAGTATGAACTAAAAACCGAAGCCTACGTATCAGCAATGTGTATCGTAAAGCAACTACATTATGCACCTTGAGTGAATACTGGGATACACTGCTACAAACAAAAAAGTCGAACAAACACTTTAAGAAAAAAAAACATGTACAGACAACAAATGATCACAATTTCAGAAAAATTGGATGATTGGTTCAAGAAATAAATAAATATCATGTGACACCACGGCCTGGTGCAAGTTTTTCAATTGCTTCAATTGAATATCACTTTGGCGATATACGTGTCCATAAAGCCAACGGCACCCGGTTTTTCCCGAATGGTCACCCTTCCCACTACTAGCCAGACCGAATGCTGCTTAACTTGACTGTTCGCATGGTGGCAGCGCTATAGACTGGGTTAATATCGGTGACAACGCTATGCGCCCTGGGCAAGAGATTCTGTGGTTGGACGGAGTAGCAGTTAGCGAGTGGATAGAAAAGGATATGGACATGATTTTTCTTAGTGGAAACTGTGTTGGTAGGACATGCATTGTAAAGTGAGACGCAAGAAATGTAAAATGAGAACGGATGTTGTTGGTAATGTTTGGGTATTGGAATTATTGACAACTATATAAGTTGTGGAACTAATGTCACATGAATAAGGTAAAGTTATCTAAATACATTGTTTGCTCTTCAACAAAATCTTTCTTTTGCTAACCATATGCCTCCTAGTAGATAGAGTCTATAGTAGTTAGAATCTTTTTATTTAGCTGGCTGTAGTTGCTGCTTCCTGTAACGGCTATAGTTCGTGTTATGAAGATTTTCTGTGAGGTAAGTGACTTATAAAAAAAATGTGTAATATCAGAAATTGAGTCCGCCTTGATGAAAAACACCTTGTTATTCGTTTATATCTTTATTCTCCCATGGGACTCAATTTCTGATATAACGCAATGTCAGAAATTGAGTCCGCCTTGATGCAAAACACTTGTTATTCTTTTATTTCTTAATTCTCCCAAGAAAAACAGTAATATCAGAAATTGAGTCCGCCTTGATGCAAAACACCTTGGTATTCGTTTATATCTTTATTCTCCCATGGGACTCAATTTCTGATATAACGAATAACAAGGTGTTTTGCATCAAGGCGGACTCAAATTCTGATATTACTTTTTTCTTGGGAGAATAAAGAAGTAAACGAATGACAAAGTGTTTTGCATCAAGGCGGACTCAATTTCTGATATTGCTGTTTTTCTATGCAAACACGAACCAAATGGAAGAGTTCCAAGATAAAAAAAATGTGGTTCGTGATTGAAATGAGTTTAGGCAATTAACAGAGTTTGAGGCAGCTTCATATTTATTTAATTTCATACTTTTTGGATTTTTATTATTGTTAGGATTTCTTGTAATTCAAGTCCATTCTTTTGTGTTCATTATTGGAAGTCATGTTGTCGCTGTATAGCAGTCAGATTGCGTTGGGCTTGAATATTGTGGGTAATACATGAATAGGTCAAGCTTGAGTTGCCTTTGTCAGAGAAAATTCTGTAGGTCAGTGTTTAAACGATAAAAATAATTAAAGGCATTGGTTTCAACTTCGGTGATTGGGTGGGAACCGTTCTTACCAACATGGCAAAGCCGTTGGTATTTATTCAAGAGATAGAGCTTCACAAACTGAGGCAGTCAGTAACGCTTTGGTCCACCCCTGGTCCTTATGCAAGCTCTAATTCGGCTGGCGTTGACTGACAGAGTTGTTCGATGTCCTCCTAAGGAACATCTTGCCACATTCCGTCCAATTGGCGAGTTATATCGTCCAAACCCCTATCTGGTTGGAGTGTCCTGCCCATAATGCTCCAAGCATTTTCAAGTGGGGAGAGTTCCAGCAACCTATAGCGCCAAGGTAGGGTTTGGGAACCACGAAGACAAACGATAGAAATTCTCGCCGTGAGCCTGGAATCTCGCTGCCTGGAGTAGAATTGCCTTCAGTAATGAGTTCCGCATCGCATTCAGCCCCGACGGCCAGCGAAGACCTGTCTGGAGACGCCCTGGACGACATTAGGATATCAACCTGACTGTCAGCTACCATATCCACACAACCAGGAATGATGGTCTGGGATGCCATTTCTTTCCATCGCAGAACCACTTTTGTTGTCATTGGCTGCATCCTTACAGCACAGTGGTATATCGACGATATTATACGCCTCGGTTTGTTGCCCTCATGGCGAGCCATTCTGGGCTTACATTCTGTCAAGATAATGTCCGCCTGCACACGGGGAAATTTTCTACTGCATGTCTTCGTATTTGCCAAACCCTGCCTTCGTCGGCAGGGTCGCCGGGTATTTTTCCTCAGTTGAGACCGTTTGGAGCATAATGAGCAGGGCCCTCCAACCAGATCGGGATTTTGACGATCTAACGCGTTAGTTGCACAGAATTTGGAAAGATATCCCTCAGGAGGACGTCCAAGAACTCTGTCAATCAATGCCAAGCATAATAACTGCTGCATTAAGAACTAGAGCTGGACCAACGCGATAATGACTTGCTCACTTTGTGAAGCTCTTTCTCTTGAATAAATCATCCACTTTTTTCTGAAATTGTAATCGTTGTTTGCCTGTAGATGTATATCACATCTACAGCTTTCCGTTCCATTCGGATAATTCTTTCGTGGTGCGTAGTTTTCTTTTTTTGTCTTAGGTATGTATACGGAATAAATAGCAGCTTGTTTTTCACATTAAATTTTAATTGTAAAATTCCAGTGAAGATTTCAGCACATAACGAGAAACATTTCAAAATAATCATATGGCAGCCTTACTGCAATAACGAAACAACGAAACGCGGCATGGCAGCTTAGCGGTCACAGTACTGGAGAGACTGGGAAATGCCGTCTCGATGAAAGGAAAATCCTGATGCTCTCCTCCCCGTGATAGGGGGGGGGGGGGGAGTTTGTGATAATCGGCTAACGAGCTCATGGACCGAATGATTCCCAGGATGACGAATCCCGCTCCACCAAGTGCCAACGGCCACTTTGGTAGCCCTTGGAAGGAGAAATTCCTCCCAAAGACGGAAGAACTATTCACTAGTCAACGGGATAGTATATGGCAGGAAGGGAAGAGCCCCATATTAAAGATCCGTAGGGTATCTAGAGACGCAGCGACTTCGTTCCACTTGAGAAACGAATATCAAGCGTACTTTGTAAAAGATCTCGGAATAGTCCCCCGTTCGGATTGCCGGGAGGGCACTCCAGAATTCTGCGCTTCCAATAAAATAAAAGTTATGGAGAGTACAAGAAAACGAATCGCAACGTGGAATGTCCAAACTCTTCTGAGGTGCAGGATGCTAGAGAACCTCAGGCTGGAAATAACAAGAATGAGAAATGGTGTTCTAGGAGTGAGCGAGATGATATAGCCAGACTACAGAGTGGCGACTTCAGAGTTATACACAAGGGTTGCATAGAGGAGCGACCGGGAGAAGGAGGGTTAGGAGTGGTCCATTGCAAGGAGATTGGACATATCGTAAATGGTTACCAACAAATAGGCGGAACAATATTACTTGTACAGTTAGACACAGAACCGAACAGACAATGATAATACAAGTGTAGACGCCGACATCAACATATGATGAAGAAGAAGTGGAAAAAGTGTACAGTGAGACGAAAGGAGCTGTAAGTATGGTCAAAGGACAAGACAACCTTCACCCATGGCCGAGGGAGGACTCGAACCTCCGACGGGGGGGAGGCGTAAGGACCGTGACAAGGCGCATAGACCGCGCGGATACCCCGTTCGGCTGGCAGACTGGAATGCGTCAGTGGAGGAAAGAGGAGGTCGCTACCATGGTAGGGTCTTTTGGGCTTGGACAAAGAAATGAGCAGGGATATATATTAGAGGAATTCTGTACAGAACATCAACCAACAAGACGTGGTTTCAATAGATTATTACCCACGGAGAAGATATACTTGGAAAGCCCCTGGAAACGGGAAGAGATATCAGATTGACTTCATTCTAGTTATACAAATGTTCTGGAATCAAATAAGAGACCGTGGAACCTATCCAGACATTGATAATGACCGTATCAAAGTGGTAGGAGAATGTGATCTGAAATTCAAAAACCTTAGAACATGTGAGAAATGAGATCTGAATAGATTAAAGGATGATACGGTTAGGTCGACATATGAGGAACAAACAAACATGGATGCAATTATGATCAAACACTAAAAATGTTGAAGAAAGGTGGAGTCCTTGAAGTTCAATAGCCCACGAGCAGCAGACGAAGTAATTGGGAGACAGAAGGCAAAGCATAAAAAGGAATGGATTACGGAATGCATAATAACAAAAATAAATTTAAGACGTAACCTGAAACAAGATAACACTGTGGAAAGACATAGGTAATGTAGAGCACTGAGGAATGAAATCAACTGGGAGTCAAAAAATAATTAGTAATACCATAAAAAATTAATCTTGATAATATTCTTCACTCAGTGCGTGTCAGCAATAAGAAGTATATCTACATCAACTGATGAAAACACCTACTCGACCATCTGTGTACAGGTTAAACGAGATTATTGCATTATGGCGTTTACATACTACAGTTTCGATGTTTTATGTCCTTTGTCATCTTTCATTAATTACGATGGGTGCGTTATGCATCATTCGTTGTGAAAGAGCCGATATATTCTAATAGTGTAAGTCGGGGTAGTGTGTTCGAACTTATATAAATTCATGCATAGTTTGTTACATTTTAGTCATGACCTAGTGCAGAGGCTTTATGTTTAAGATTTTCAACCTTTCTGTAAGTCATTTGTTTTAAGATATAATTGTGTTGGTCTTTTATCTTTAAGAGTCATGGTCTCAGTTAGACAGTCGCAATGTTCCCCGCCATGTTGATTTGCAGCACATTATCTAGTCCTCCTTAGTTTCACGTGAGCTCCCGAGGCCCACCGCACGGCGTCCACGGAAACGAAGCGCACCCCAGAGCTTAAGTTAAGAATAGGTGTTGACTTAGTCATGCTCTCTTAGACAAATTATAGATTCAGGTATATCTTCTGAAGACGGTTCAATTATTTGGGCTGAAACCTAGGAAAAGGTTGGTTTCATTCGCGCATTCGGGGCTGATAGTTTCATATATACTAAACAACAATTCTTAGAGAGTACACGAGAAACAATACTCGGCTTATAATTAATTCTTCAGAAAAGACTAAAGAAGGGTCAAGACAAACACATAGCCTTGATCGACTTAAAAAAGCATCTGACAGGGTAGACTGGCGATGGCTTTTTAAGATCCTGAAAGAGATTTTCATCAAGGATAAGGACATGAGAGTAATGCAGAGACTGTGTAGACAAGAGAGGGATGTGATAAGGCGTGGAGAACATCAAGAAGACGCCATCATTGAGCAGGATGTACGGCAGGGCTGCTCACTCGCTCCTGTCTTGTTCAATGGGTACATTCAGACGACAACAGATGAAGCTAGGGAGAAACTAGGAGCTACAGGAGAAATTAAAATCATGGTAAGAAAATAGACATGCTGACATTTGCTGACGATATCGCGGTGTTAGGTGAAGATGCAGAACAATTAGGAGCGATGCTGGCCCGGATGGAAACTGCCTACAGCTCTTCCTGTAATTCGAAAATTAATAAAAGTAAAAAATCTTAGCGGTGAGCAGACGAAAGACCGTTGCCCAAGGCTCACTTAACAATGAGCGACTGGAGACTGTCGAATCCTTTGTGTAGCTTGGGAGTAAAATTACATCAGACGGACGGACAAGGAAGGATAAAGCAAGCCGAATCCACAAGGAAGGATACTGCAAGCCGAATCCACCAGGTAAAACCTACTTTTAACAAGGGGAGAAATCTTTGTGCATCCAGCAGCATAGACAAGCATCTCAGGAAAAACCTCATAAATACCTTTGTTTGGAGTTTGTTGCTTTGCAGAAGTGAAACATGGACACTTGGAGAAGCAGAAAAACCTAAAATAACAACCTTCGAGATGTGGTGCTACCGCACGATGTTAAAGATTTCCTGGGTAGACAAAATATCAAACGAAGAGGTGCTCCACAAAGTGGAGGAAGAGATGTCCGCTGACGCTAATCAAACACAAAAGGGACTTATGGGTTGGCCATCTGCTGAGAGGTGATGGTATCATTAAAAGTATCACTGAAGGAGCAGTAGAAGGGAAAAATTCAAGAAGCAGACCGAGACTAGAACTCATCAACCAGATCCTGCAGGATACCAGCTGCACCAAGGAAGGCCGAACACGGAAATGCATGGCAAACTGCTGCTAATCGATCTGACAGTTGAAGGTCTAAGAAGACGAGATATACGGAACTAATGAGAACACAAAATGTCGTGCAACGCAGAATACGGTACAAACAAGAAATAACTAAAAGTAATAGCCAATCTTACTTCCCAAAACACCGAATAATCTCCACAAAACGCTACCTAAAACATAAAAGTGTAGACTATGAAAATTTGTCAAGAAATACACAATACTTAATACTGTAACAGTAAACGACACAGAAAGAGAAATGCACTAAGAAATTTCTTTTATTCTATCATAACCGCCGGCAGAAGTGGCCGGTCGCAGGTTCGAATCCTGCCTCGGGCATGGATGTTTGTGATGTCCTTAGGTTAGTTAGGTTTAACTAGTTCTAAGTTCTAGGGGACTAATGACCTCAGCAGTTGAGTCCCATAGTGCTCAGAGCCATTTGAACCATTTCTATCATAACCAGATGAGCGTATTCACATGACTGCTGCCACATGAAATATCAACAACAAACGATTTTTAACAAATAATTACGACTTACACACATCGTCGTACTTTAACAGTTACTAAATACCGGTAGCTGTAAATACACAACACAGAGAGACTTGCAGTGGCTATGTTACTTCCGTCACAAGACAAAACCGATTGTTGTTATATTAAATCTCCTTCAGTATTAGTCCGAACTGAAAGAATGTTGGCAATGATAAATCGTGTCCATGGTAGCGCTTCTTCTGGGTAATCTTCGAATTATTTAAATCGTTCTACATGTAGCAACTCTTGCGGAAAATTATGAACTAAATGGGATTTGGTGGAATGTTACTTCGTAAGAAATACAACGACTTTGATACTCCGTCAGATGTGTGGTGTATGGTGTACGGTTTTTTTTAAATTCTTTATTTCGAAATATAGAACGATTCCCGTAATGGCGGTTAAGTCAGGAACAAATAGAAAAGGAAACGAACAGCAACGATGTTTATATACATCATTGTCACACATATTTGGCGCTTCTTTCGGAATACTCCGCGAGTCCCTAGGTGGTGATTATGTTGGAACCTAACTGCACAGTTTAAATAAGTGTGAGTGAGGTGAACAGCAATGTACTTTACAATCATGGTTGTCACACACGTTTGGCGCTTCTTTCGGGAATATGCCACAATTGCAGAGGTGGTGGTTTGGATGGGATCCAACAGCAAAACGTAAGATTAGGATATTCCGCTCTATATCATGTAGAGATTTATGTATCGTCATGCCGCTAAGTATCTTCCTCCAGCAAGAAGCGTGAGATTTACATGGAGATTCCAAAACACGATCTTGGTTCGTTGCCAAACCCCTTGGACCGCTGCAAGTTTATCGCATCGTTTTATTATTGACTGATGTAAATTCTTCTATATTTGGTCAAAACAGATAAATCCCAAGTTATAAAAATTACAATTACTCCGAAACTAGTAATCGGATGTTGCACAGTGAACCGCCGTTGAATTCTTTCGTTTTAGCACTACAATACTGCATTACCTGCAGATTCACTATAGCTCAGTTTGAAAAAGCGAATTTGATACCGAGCTCTGTAATTTACATAGCTATGAAAAATAACTGTATGTAGTTGAGTAAGAATTTCTTCACAACTCATCTGGATGAAAACAGAGTTACGATATCTTAAACAGTTAAGGGAAACAGCTTCGTTGAATCGCTCTATATGTGTATGCAATAAGTGCCTATGTCTTTTGAACAATTTATGTCGCCTGCAAAAGTTTGCGCTTCTCTTGACGCAAAACGGCAACAAAGTCCATCTGGAGTAAAAATACAGGAAAATGAAAATCAGGAACAGCTTCCGTTGGCACATTTACACCATGTAAAGTAGAGAGCCTCTCTGTACATAAACTCTCTCATGTAAAGAGCATCAGTGAACTTTAGGTAATATGCTACACGGAGCTGGCATTAAACCAGTTTTCAAGAGAGGCCGGCGTTCCATACTAAGGTAAGGTCCGAGATGGATACCGCCAAAGCTCTTAACACTTCACGCGCGACGAAATGCACCGCGAGCTCGACGTCGCCTATACAGTATAGAAGAGAGGGCATGTGCATACGCATAGGAGAACACAAATGCAATGTGCGACTGAAAAAACACAAAAAAAGGTGACAGCTAAATAACAAGCTACAATGAGTGAGAGATAAATCGTGAGTAACAATGAATTTCACTTCAGTTTGACCAACGCCACCTAAAAGACAAGGCCTCCCAACTCGCTGAGAATCAGGCTGTGACGTCACGGTCTACCGGCTATCTACCGGCTACGCTCCAGCGACGCTACCTATGCCGGTTAGGTGGAACAAGTCAGAGCCACGACAGTAGCTTGTTTGGAAACGACTCTACATGAATGTTAAGTTGCCTTCCCTCCAAAGGAGCTTATTGTTTCAAACTGTTAACGGATTTGGTTGATCTGTACTACTAGATTGGACTGAATTGTTGTTGGAAATCACTGTAGTATTTCCTGAGGCATAAGGTATCTTTAACAGCTCAACTTTAGTCAGTACAATGGTCAAAAAGTGTTGTGTTCCTGGCTGTGTCGGTAACTACAACGATAAGAACAATGTGCACGTATTCACATTCCCTTCAGATGAAGAAATACGTGGAAAATGGTTATCAGCATTCAAAAGGGATAATTTTACTCCTAGCAAGCATTCTGTGATAAGTATCTTTCATTTTAAACACTGATAGAATGACGAAAGTGCCTAGCAGTTTAATGTAGTTTTGTAGTAAAAGTTTTAGAATGTCAATACCGTGTATCTTTCATCTCTTCGTAGGTATGTCACCTACGCTTTTTCAAAGGCGATCTATTAAAGGAAACGAGTCCAGTAGATTGGAAGACGGGTGTTACAGTAACTTCACCTCTGAGCAAGCCAAAACTCAGAAAAACTGCTGTACCGTGTAAATTTCCTAACTGCCCATCCTACTTCTCCAAGACAATGCCATCCAACAGGGAATTTCCATGTGAAAAGCAGCAAAAACGTGAGTCTGCTGCACTGAAATCAGTAACAGAATCCAGTGTTAAGTCGCTGGAGGAATACAACAACAAGATAAATTTCAGCTCGTTTGAAGAACTAACGAAGAAACTTGAGTGTGTGAAGTGTAGCGAAAAGTGGTCTACAGCAGTTAAGGATTCATATATTTCATTTTGATATTGAGAAAACATCACATGATGTTCTGTACATAGTTATTAATTCAAATCTGAGCATAAGTGTTTTTCCTAAGGGCAAAGAAGTCTCCTGCAAAAAAATTGCAAAAACTGTAAGTACTATTCTTGATATCGAGAAATTTAAAACATTTGCAGAAGGTTTGATACATACTCAAGAAGAAAGTCATCTACCTGATATTATTGTTGAGTTGCTGCGCAATTTAGAGTGTGAAGGCAGAACTAAAACTTCTGTTGAGTTTTAAAAAAAAGTCAGCTTCAACTGAGCTGTTCACCTCCTAAAAGACACAAATTTGCTCCTCATGTCTTAATTTTTGCATCATTGTTGTTTTTAATTTCAAGTCATGCATAGAGGTTTATACGTAGTACTGGGAATATTATTCTGCCCCATGCCAATACAAACATTTGTGGTAATGCTGAAGTTAATCCTAGTAATTCAAACTTTTTGGCATACATTAGGGAGAAAGTATTGAATCATGAGTGTTTTGTGACACTCATGTTGGATGAAATACACATTAAATCAGCCATGGATTATAAAGGTGGAAATCTGGTAGGAATGGCACATGACTGTACAGCTCTTGCAACAACAGCACATGTGTTTATGGTGCAAGGTGTGATGTCACCATTCAAGGATGACGTTCACATCTTGCCTGTAAATAAGATGACTTATACAGTGTAATCAGAAATGTACTGATTGGGTTAGAAAATTTAGGTATTTACCTGTATTACAACAGACAACAACTCAATTAATAGCAAGGCAATATCTAAATTTGCAACTCCATCACAGTTCAGTACTGCTTACCCACACCCTGCAAATCATTCCAGGCCTTTGTTCTATTTTATTGACAGTATTCATATTTTAAAATACATAAGGAATAATTTGATTAACCTACAAAACGATTTTATGACATTCTTTTTCCCCGTGAACCATGGACCTTGGCGTTGGTGGGGGGGCTTGCGTGCCTCAGCGACACAGATAGCCGTACCGTAGGTGCAACCACAAGGAGGCGTATGTGTTGAGAGGCCAAAAAAACGTGTGGTACCTGAAGAGGGGCAGGAGCCTTCTCAGTAGTTGCAGGGGCAACAGTCTGGATGATTGGCTGATCTGGCCTTGTAACACTAACCAAAACGGCCTTGCTGTGCTGGTACTGCGAACGGCTGAAAGCAAGGGGAAATTACAGCCATAATTTTTCCTGAGCAGCTTTACTGTATGGTTAAATGATGATGGCGTCCACTTGGGTAAAATATTCCGGAGGTAAAATAGTCCCCCATTCGGATCGCCTGGCGGGAACTGCTCAAGAGGGCGTAGTTATCAATAGAAAGAGAACTGGAGTTCTACGGATCGGAGCGTGGAATGTCAGATCCCTTAATCGGACAGGTAGGTTATAAAATTTAAAAAGGGAAATGGATAGGTTAAATTTAGATATAGTGGGAATTAGTGAAGTTCGGTGGCAGGAGGAACAAGACTTTTGGTCAGGTGAATACAGGATTATAAATACAAAATCAAATAGGGGTAATGCAGGAGCAGGTTTAATAATGAATAAAAAATAGGAGTGCGGGTAAGCTACTACAAACAGCATAGTGAACACATTATTGTGGCCAAGATAGACACGAAGCCCACGCCTTCTACAGTAGTACAAGTTTATATGCCAACTAGCTCTGCAGATGATGATGAAATGTATGATGAGATAAAAGAAATTACTCAGGTAGTGAAGGGAGACGAAAATTTAACAGTCATGGGTGACTAGAATTCGACAGTAGGAAAATGAAGAGAAGGAAACGTAGTAGGTGAATATGGATTGGGGCTAAGAAACGAAAGAGGAAGCCGCCTGGTAGAATTTTGCACAGAACATAATTTAATCATAGCTAACACTTGGTTCAAGAATCATGAAAGAATGTTGTATACGTGGAAGAACATTGGAGATACTAGAAGGTTTCAGATAGATTATATAATGGTAAGACAGAGATTTAGGAACCAGGTTTTAAATTGTAAGACATTTCCAGGGGCAGATGTGGACTCTGACCACAATCTATTGGTTATGAACTGTATATTAAAACTGAAGAAACTGCAAAAAGGTGGGAATTTAAGGAGATGGGAGCTGGATAAACTGACTAAACCAGAGGTTGTACAGAGCTTCAGGGAGAGCATAAGGGAACAATTGACAGGAATGGGGGAAAGAAATACACTAGAAGAAGAATGGGTAGCTTTGAGGAATGAAACAGTGAAGGCAGCAGAGGATCAAGTAGGTAAAAAGACGAGAGCTAGTAGAAATCATTGGGTAACAGAAGAGATACTGAATTTAACTGATGAAAGGAGAAAATACAAAAATGCAGTAAGTGAAGCAGGCAAAAAGGAATACAAACGTCTCAAAAATGAGATCGACAGGTAGCGCAAAATGGCTAAGCGGGGATGGCTAGAGGACAAATGTAAGGATGTAGAGGCTTATCTCACGAGGGGTTAAGATAGATACTGCCTACAGGAAAATTAAAGAGACCCTTGGAGAAAAGAGAACCACTTGCATGAGTATCAAGAGCTCAGATGGAAACCCAGTTCAAAGCAAAGAAGGGAAAGCAGAAAGGTGGAAGGAGTATATAGAGGCTCTATACAGGGGCGATGTACTCGAGGACAATATTATGTCAATGGAAGAGGATTACATGAAGATGAAATGGGGGATATGATACTGCGTGAAGAGTTTGACAGAGCACTGAAAGACCTAAGTCGAAACAAGGCCCTGGGAGTAGACAAAATTCCATTAGGACTACTGACAGCCTTGGGAGAGTCAGTCCTGACTTAACTCTACCATCTGGTGAGCAAGATGTATG
This sequence comes from Schistocerca serialis cubense, assembly GCF_023864345.2. Taxonomy (NCBI): domain Eukaryota; kingdom Metazoa; phylum Arthropoda; class Insecta; order Orthoptera; family Acrididae; genus Schistocerca; species Schistocerca serialis. The sequence goes on from NC_064641.1 coordinate 776,497,371, forward strand.
AGACAGGCGAAATACCCTCAGACTTCAAGAAGAATATAATAATTCCAATCCCAAAGACAGCAAGTGTTGACAGATGTGATAATTACCGAACTATCAGTTCAATATGTCACAGCTGCAAAATACTAACGCGAATTCTTTAGAGGCGAACGGAAAAACTGGTAGAAGCCGACTTCGGGGAAGATCAGCTTGGATTCCGTAGAAATGTTGGAACACGTGAGGCAATACTGACCCTACGACTTATCTTAGAAGAAAGATTATGGAAAAACAAACCTACATTTCTAGCATTTGTAGACTTAGACAAAGCTTTTGACAATGTTGACTGGAATACTCTCTTTCAAATTCTAAAGGTGTCAGGGGTAAAATACAGGGAGCGAAAGGCTATTTACAGTTTGTACAGAAACCAGATGGCAGTTATAAGAGTCGAGGGACATGAAAGGGAAGCATTGGTTGGGAAGGGAGTGAGACAGGGTTGTAGCCTCTCCCCGATGTTATTCAATCTGTATATTGAGCAAGCAGTAAAGGAAACAGAAGAAAAGTTCTGAGTAGATAATAAAATCCATGGAGAAGAAATAAAAACTTTGAGATTTTCCGATGACATTGTACTTCTGTCAGAGACAGCAAAGGACTTGGAAGAGCAGTTGAACGGAATGGGCAGTGTCTTGAAAGGAGGATACGAGATGAACATCAACAAAAGCAAAACGAGGATAATGGAATGTAGTCGAATTAAGTCAGGTGATGCTAAGGGAAGTAGATTAGGAAATGAGACACTTAAAGTAGTAAAGGAGTTTTGCTATTTGGGGAGCAAAATAACTGATGATGGTCGAAGTAGAGAGGATATAAAATGTAGACTGGCAATGGCAAGGAAAGCGTTTCTGAATAAGAAAAATTTGTTAACATCGAGTATTGATTTAAGTGTCAGGAAATCGTTTCTGAAAGTATTTGTATGGAGTGTAGCCATGTATGGAAGTGAAACATGGACGATAAATAGTTTGGACAAGAAGAGAATAGAAGCTTTCGAAATGTGGTGCTACAGAAGAATGCTGAAGATTAGATGGGTAGATCACATAACTAATGAGGAGGTATTGAATAGAATTGGGGGGAAGAGGAGTTTGTGGCACAACTTGACAAGAAGGAGGGACCGGTTGGTAGGACATGTTCTGAGGCATCAAGGGATAACAAATTTAGCATTGGAGGGCAGCGTGGAGGGTAAAAATCGTAGAGGGAGACCAAGAGATGAATATACTAAGCAGATTCAGAAGGATGTAGGTTGCAGTAAGTACTGGGAGATGAAGAAGCTTGCACACGATAGAGTAGCGTGGAGAGCTGCATCAAACCTCTCTCAGGACTGAAGGCCACAACAACAACAATTTTTGCCCCAGTTTTGAGAATACATCTATTACAATGCTAGCTTCAGTTTCTGCAATAAGATCATTATTTGAAACTGAAAGCAACAAATTACTAAAATTTGAATGGTTTGAGCTTGAAAGTACTGTGGCCATCTTCACTGGAAAAACAGAATGTAACTCTTGTTTGCCAAATTTCCAATGAAAACATCCAGAGTAGTTTACTTGAGTTAGGACCCACATATCATATTGAATATTATGAAGGCACTGATTACTTTGTAAACATAATTAGCACCTGGTGGCAGATTGTTAATGTTAAGATCCCTTTTAAAGGACTAAGATTTAAGGAAGTGATGCAGAAACCACTTACAAAACATCAAGAAGGTGATGTGTATTTCTAGAGAAGTTTCTTGATTGGCTAGATAAATGGGAGTCCATGAATTTGTCAGTAGGTATGCTAACTAAAGAAACACATTCTGCACTTAGGCATAGCACATATGCATTACCAGAATTGAGAACCTACTGTATGTCAGAACTAAAAATGTCACATGTACTACCAGGAAAGTTTCAGACGGATGCACTGGAAGCGAGGTTTGGATTATGTCGAAGGCTCTCAGGAACCCAGTACCATGTATCACTAAGGCAGATATATGAAGCAGAAAAGAAATTGAGACCGTCTTCTTTGTTAGAGCTCTCATTACAAGGTGGTTCAACTAAGAAAATTATAATTAGATCTCTACCCAATTGTGATCAATCAGAATATCTTAACTGTACCAAATACTTTGAGTCAAATAATTGTCAGCCAGGCTGATTTGGAATGCATAATCCCAGAATTACCAGTGCTTACATTTATTGCAGGCTATTGCTGCTACAGTGTCCATAAAAAATTACGATGTAGCAATTGTGCTCAATTCCACACTTCTGCCAGTACCTCGCCTCCTAGCTTCCAAACTTTACAGAAGCTCTCCTGCGAACCTCGTAGAACTAGCACTCCTGAAAGAAAGGATATTGCGGAGACATGGCTTAGTCACAGCCTGGGGGATGTTTCCAGTATGAGATTTTCACTCTGCAGTGGAGTGTGCGCTGATATGAAACTTCCTGCAGATTAAAACTGTGTGCCGGACCGAGACTCGAACTCGGATCCTTTGCCTTTCCCGAAAGGCAAAGGTCCCGAGTTCGAGTCTCGGTCCGGCACACAGTTTTAATCTGCCAGGAAGTTTCATATCAGCGCACACTACGCTGCAGAGTGAAAATCTCATTCTGGAATATTTTCTGCTAATTGGTAGTTATGTTTCTCGGAACACGGAGCCTACGCTTAAGAACCAAGTACGTAGTTTCTCTTTGTTTCTCGCAAACCATTGCTGCACCTGCTCGCTCCTGTACCATCGCTACAGAATCCGTAGAAACCGCATTGAGAATTTCATCAGTGTAGGTAACTGATGAGTCTGATGCTTAATTTTAGACTTTCCCGGAGAATTATGGTTTTGAATCGTACTCATGAATTCAGTGGTCAAATTCCTGTACGGCCAACCAGATTCAGGTTTCTCCTGGTTTACCTAAATCGCTTAAGGCAAATGCCGGGGTGGTTCCTTTGGTAAGGCCACAACCGTTTTTCTTCATCAGTATAAGATTGTGCTCCGTCTCCAGTGATCATGTCGTTGACGAGACGTTAAATCTTAATCTGCGTTCTTCCTTTATCTTTCAGAACATAAAGCTAACGACTCAATCTTGAGAAATAATTTGCCTACCCAGATGAATTTATTACATCACACAATATTCTATATGTATTCTAAAGGCTAATACCTAACTGCAGAAATCTTAGTTTCGCACAGGATAGAGACTGTGAAATTTAGCAACAGTCAATGGAATATTTAAGGACATTGGCTTCAGATACCTCAAAATTACCAGTAAGGGGAATATTACTGTTTGAAAAAAGTTAAGCTCGAGTTCATGATCAACAAATTGAATTATTTATAAATAAATTACTTAGAAGTCACTGCTTTGAACAGCACACGTTTTATTACTTTTACTTTTACCCCAGGCGTTTCTACGATGTTAAACAATAACTAGTGCGTCTTTCACTATCAAATTCCACATTTATCATATACGTATATGTCTCTCTTGATTGCTATAGGTGCACTGTGTTAGAACGTCTCGTCTGTGATTTATGTTCACCGGATCTGCTGATGTGCGGTACTCAAATGACAGCACTGCTGCAGGTTTCAACTGTGAAGCACAAAGAGGCTGCTGGCGAAAACAATACTCATCTAGAGAGCTGTGGCTACACTGAGGCGTTGCCGGTTACAATAGAGACGTATACAAAATCGCGTTACGTGATTGGCTGTGGCAGACGGGCGAAGCTTCCGTAGCTTTTTTTTTTTTTTTGGTCATCAGTCTACTCACTGGTTTGATGCGGCCCGCCACGAATTCCTTTCCTGTGCTAACCTCTTCATCTCAGAGTAGCACTTGCAACCTACGTCCTCAATTATTTGCTTGACGTATTCCAATCTCTGTCTTCCTCTACAGTTTTTTCCCTTTACAGCTCCCTCTAGTACCATGGAAGTCATTCCATCATGTCTTAGCAGATGTCCTATCATCTTGTCCCTTCTCCTTATCAGTGTTTTCCACATATTCCTTTCCTCTCCGATTCTGCGTAGAACCTCATCATTCCTTGGCCTTATCAGTCCACCTAATTTTCAACATTCGTCTATAGCACCACATCTCAAATGCTTCGATTCTCTTCTGGTCCGGTTTTCCCACAGTCCATGTTTCACTACCATACAATACTGTACTCCAGGCGTATATCCTCAGAAATTTCTTCCTCAAATTAAGGCCGGTAACTGATATTAGTAGACTTCTCTTGGCCAGAAATGCCTTTTTTGCCATAGTGAGTCTGCTTTTGATGTCCTCCTTGCTCCGTCCGTCATTGGTTATTTTACTGCCTAGGTAGCAGAATTCCTTAACTTCAGTGACTTCGTGACCATCAATCCTGAAGTTAAGTTTCTCACTGTTCTCATTTCTACCACTTCTCATTACCTTTGTCTTTCTCCGATTTACTCTCAAACCATACTGTGTACTCATTAGACTGTTCATTCCGTTCAGCAGATCATTTAATTCTTCTTCACTTTCACTCAGGATAGCAATGTCGTCAGCGAATCGTATCAATGATATCCTTTCACCTTGTATTTTTATTCCACTCCTGAACCTTTCTTTTATTTCCATCATTACTTCCTCGATGTACAGATTGAAGAGTAGGGGCGAAAGGCTACAGCCTTGTCTTACACCCTTCTTAATACGAGCACCTCGTTCTTGATCGTACACACTTATTATTCCCTCTTGGTTGTTGTACATATTGTATATGACCCGTCTCTCCCTATAGCTTACCCCTACTTTTTTCAGAATCTCGAACAGCTTGCACCATTTTATATTGTCGAACGCTTTTTCCAGGTCGACAAATCCTATGAAAGTGTCTTGATTTTTCTTTAGCCGTGCTTCCATTATTAGCCGTAACGTCAGAATTGCCTCTCTCGTCCCTTTACTTTTCCTAAAGCCAAACTGATCGTCACCTAGCGCATTCTCAATTTTCTTTTCCATTCTTCTGTATATTATTCTTGTAAGCAGCTTCGACGCATGAGCTGTTAAGCTGATTGTGCGATAATTCTCGCACTTGTCAGCTCTTGCCGTCTTCGGAATTGTGTGGATGATGCTTTTCCGAAAGTCAGATGGTATATCGCCTGACTCATATATTCTACACACCAACGTGAATAGTCGTTTTGTTGTCACTTACCCCAATGATTTTAGAAATTCTGATGGAATGTTATCTATCCCTTCTGCCTTATTTGACCGTAAGTCTTCCAAAGCTCTTTTAAATTCCAATTCTAATACTGGATCCCTTATCTCTTCTAAATCGACTCCTGTTTCTTCTTCTATCACATCAGACAAATCTTCACCCTCATAGAGGCTTTCAATGTATTCTTTCCACCTATCTGCTCTCTCCTCTGCATTTAACAGTGGAATTCCCGTTGCACTCTTAATGTTACCACCGTTGCTTTTAATGTCACCAAAGGTTGTTTTGACTTTCCTGTATGCTGAGTCTGTCCTTCCGACAATCATATCTTTTTCGATGTCTTCACATTTTTCCTGCAGCCATTTCGTCTTAGCTTCCCTGCACTTCCTATTTATTTCAATCCTCAGCGACTTGTATTTCTGTATTCCTGATTTTCCCGGAACATGTTTGTACTTCCTCCTTTCATCAAATTTCTTCTGTTACCCATGGTTTCTTCGCAGCTACCTTCTTTGTACCTACGTTTTCCTTCCCAACTTCTGTGATGGCCCTTTTTAGAGATGTCCATTCCTCTTCAACTGTACTGCCTACTGTGCTATTCCTTATCACTGTATCTATAGCGTTAGAGAACTTCAAACGTATCTCTTCATTCCTTAGTACTTCCGTATCCCACTTCTTTGCGTATTGATTCTTCCTGACTAATGTCTTGAACTTCAGCCTACTCTTCATCACTACTGTATTGTGATCTGGGTCTATATCTGCTCCTGGGCACGCCTTACAATCCAGTATCTGATTTCGGAATCTCTGTCTGACCATGATGTAATCTAATTGAAATCTTCCCGTATCTCCCGGCCTTTTCCAAGTATACCTCCTCCTCATGTGATTCTTGAACAGGGTATTCGCTATTACTAGCTGAAACTTGTTACAGAACTCAATTAGTCTTTCTCCTCCTTCATTCCTTGTCCCAAGCCCATATTCTCCTGTAACCTTTTCTTCTACTCCTTCCCCTACAACTGCATTCCAGTCGCCCATGACTATTCGATTTTCGTCCCCCTTTACATACTGCATTACACTTTCTCTATCTGTTCATCTTCAGCTTGCGACGTCGGCATGTATACCTGAACTATCGTTGTCGGTGTTGGTCTGCTGTCGATTCTGATTAGAACAACCCGGTCACTGAACTGTTCACAGTAACACATCCTCTGCCCTACCTTCCTATTCATAACGAATCCTACACCTGTTATATCATTTTCTGCTGCTGTTGATATTACCCAATACTCATCTGACCAGAAATCCTTGTCTTCCTTCCACTTCACTTCACTGACCCCTACTATATCTAGATTGAGCCTTTGCATTTCCTTTTTCAGATTTTCTAGTTTCCCTACCACGTTCAAGCTTCTGACATTCCACGCCCCGACTCGTAGAACGTTATCCTTTCGTTGATTATCCAATCTTTTTCTCATGGTAACCTCCCCCTTGGCAGTCCCCTCCCGGAGATTCGAATGGGGGACTATTCCGAAATCTTTTGCCAATGGAGAGATCATCATGACACTTCTTCAAATACAGACCACATGTCCTGTGGCTACACGTTACGTGACTTTAATGCAGTGGTTTCCATTGTCTTCTGCATCCTCGTGTCGTTGATCATTGCTGATTCTACCGCCTTTAGGGGCAATTTCCCACCCCTAGGACAAGAGAGTGCCCTGAACCTTTATCCGTTCCTCCGCCCTCTTTGACAAGGCCGTTGGCAGAATGAGGCTGACTTCTTATGCCGGAAGTCTTCGGCCGCCAATGCTGATTATTTATCAAAATTTAGGCAGTGGCGGGGATCGAACCCGGAGCCGAAGACCTCGGGTCACTTCCGTAGCTAGCACGCTTTAACTGTCAGGGTTCTTCAGTCGCCCTCCGGACAATAGCGCTGAAATGAGGCATGCAGAGGACAAACTAACGCTTTGCTCATCCGCCTCCACACCACTCTACATGTCAATCACAGACTTTCTAACACAAACTCTGTACTCGCTCCACCGCACAGAATCGACTTGTCCATTCACATGCTCGGAGTTTTATGTTTACCACCAGATTTAGCCCCTTAGCTCCAGTTGTTACGCTGAAAATCGCTAAATCAATAAACAAAACGAAGCACACTAACATTATAAAGTATTGGAAATAATATTTTTACAGGATATGCCGGGTGGAGTTGGCTCAGATATCAGGATCATTGCGAGAACCATGTGCATGTAAATGGCATTTCGTAAGTTTTGGAAAAAATCTCGTTGACTGGATCCTCAGGTTCACAGTTATTTCATCCAGAGGGTAAAGTGCATAGCCGATGGGTCAGTTTCTTGGAGCTTAAGGGATGGCAGGATGAAATCCCCACAAAACAGCATTGCATGTTGCTGTTGGGGCCAGCAACAATTAAAAGCACGATCATCTGTAAAGGATGGTACGGTTTAAACAGACTAAAATAATGATATTGTGTTTAAATAGAAAAAGAAGGCCATCTTTAAAGTGCAGAGACCAAACGAGAGAAGCGGAAGATCCAGCGGAAGCGTTGTGCTTTGTCAGAGGCCTGCAGCAGCAGAAGGCGTCTCCCTGGGGCGTCTGGTCTGCTAGAAGTGTCAGTGAATGGTCACATGACCAGGCACATTATAAAGGCACATTTGCATGCCGAGCGTGAGTTTCCTCGGAAACGCGAGATATTATTTAAATAAATAATCAGTGACAAATAAATAAAGCCTATGGCACACAACTGCAGCGCTGTGTCGCTGATAAAACAAAAGTACATTTTCGTTAGTCGTATGTTTGATTAAGAAAAAAGAGCTCTCGTTGAAGTGGTGCGAGAAGCACGTATTTTAGTTTATTGTCTGGCACACCGCCATATTTCATGATATAGAAAATTGCAACCATACTAGGCACTCGATTCTGTAAAGAATTTATATTTATAAAAGTAAGTAGGATTATGAACTGTAGGCTTATTCATTGAATATATCTGATTTAACTAACTGTGTAATTTTTTGTTTAGTAGACAATCACCTCTGTACGACGTTTTGGCATGGCTGGCAAATTATTGTAATATTGAGATTTAGATTATGAGTCCGCACCTACCGCAGCAGTCTTTGGAAACGATTTAATTACGAAGTCCGATTATTTCAGTTTTATTTCACGGTCAACTACGAGTAACATTGCCTTTACGAAAAAGCCATTGTCAAGCGTCTGATACCGAATAATCAAAACCTGACGACTCATAGGAGAGCCAATCAGACAGATAAAAATAATTAATATTTTATTTTATTTTATTTTATTTTATTTTATTTTATTTATTTTATATTGGCGACTGCGTGTCGGACTTGTTATTTTGTCATTTGTTACATTGTTCTCTTTGTTTCATGTGAAAAATCAACCTTCTGGTCCTGGACTTGACTATATGAGAAATAAAAAAAAATCAGAAGATATTTGCCAATTATAAAATTTTGCGGGAAGACGCAAAGAAGCTTCCAGCAAAATAAGGTAAGACGCAGCATCTTTGCATTAGCAGGCTTGACCAGACGTATAATTCAGTGTATTAGCTTTTCAGTAAAATTCTGTAGTGTTTCTTTTCCGCATAACAGTTTCAGTGATAAATTCCATTCTCAGTATTTTTCCTTAAACAATAACGTATGCAACAATACCAATACACGAGTGTACAATATGGCCGACTTCTGTACGATATCATGTAACATGGCCAGCAGCCATTACCAATAATCTCAAATTCAGTTTATATTTTTAAATTAACAGACAGCCATTGTTGCTACGACCGATTCATACTCAACTGTATTTTATTTTAAAATCAGTGTCAAATATTTTCTTGAAACATATATCACGTGTGGCATGGTAATAACTAGAAAACAATACGCAAAAATGGAACAGCAAAGACGTACTATTCAGACGCAATCCGACTCGGACGAGAGACAAATGTTAGAAAATGACTTTACGACAGCAACCGGTAGTGACGATACATCAAATATTGACGCAAGTGTCAACGGAAATTTTGACAATAGGCCGTCCACCACAAAAATTTCAAAGTCTCAGTCAGAGCCCATGTTAATACATGACGTCACGTCTAATGACGCGGCGGGGGCAGAGACCTTGCAAACAGTAAACATTGCCAACATGTTACAAATGCTAATGAAACAAAACGCAGAAAATATGGCAACCTTAAGGATGCAGAACGCGGAAAACATGGCAACCTTAAAGACACAAAATGAACAGTTAAAGACACAAAATGACGAAATTAAATCTGATCTCATAGCAATCAAGGCATGTAATGACACTTTGTGTAAACGTGTGGAACTTATAGACGCCACACTGACCGAACAGATGACTGAACTCAGTACGAAATTTTCCAAGCTTAATACGAGACAAGAAAAGACTACAAATGACGTAGCACTTTTACAGAAACAATTAAAAAACCTTAATGTCACGTGTGAAGCTCTTACTGAACAAATTCAAACATATCCTTCAGTACACGACAACCTTGAAAAACGAATTACTGACGTGCAGAATAAATTTGACGATGTTGAACAACACCTGACTGACATCTTACAATCTGATGCCACAGCTCATTTTCAAAATATTAATAAAGAATTTCATGATTGGGTAGAGAACAAAGACAAACATTTTGATAGATGCATACGTGAAAATTTACCAACAATTGTGCACGACTCCGTAGCGGAATACATCACTAATAACAAACAGCTGATTAGTGACGCAGTACAATCCGTCACTGCACCCATGAGACAATTCACCGATCAACCACAGTCTGAATGTAACGAAAATATCAGTCAAAATGTACAGTTCAGAAACCAATATACATTCGAGTATGACGCACACATACCGCACACCACAAACACACAAGAACAAAACACACCACGACTACAACACATACCACGACGTGCAACCACAAACACAAGCTATTATCATGGTAAACCACAGCAACATTATCGTAATTACTCGCCAGCTGAGCATTGCAGTAATTACAGTGGAACAAATCCATATCATAATGCAAAGGAAGAAGAAAGCTTAATAAAACACAGGCAATTTCAGGCTTTTATCCCAGAGAAACGAACCATTCATCCGGTGATTTTTCTTAAATCTTTTAGTAACGCATTTCCACGCACTTGGAGTGACCGGAAAAAGATTTCATATATTGTCGGTTACATCCAAGGCGATGCAGCTGTCTGGGCATACAGTCAAGCTGACGTATGTACCACGTACAGTGAGTTTGAGCGTGCCTTTCTGAACAAATTCTGGTCGCAATCCGTCCAGGAGCGACTCAGGAGACAAATTTTAGAACCTGAAACTTTTAACAGTAAAAATGGTAACTTACGCAGATATTTTGAAAAATACTTAAACATGGGACATTTTTTAGACGAACCAGTCGCAACACGTGATATACTCCGAGCGTTGAAGGCCAAATTGCCTTTCAACATTAAGGAAAAACTTCTACATATCCCGGATGACGATTCAGATTATTTTTTAACAGCTTTAGATTCGGTTGACATGTTACTTGAAGATCAGCGCTTCGCGCGGCAAAACAGCAGCCACAATGATTACACTAGTGGTATGCAAAACATGCAGGCTTGCCAACACAATTCTGGCGCGCCCACAGTTGGATACGCGGTACAACAAAAACAGCAAACTCACATGCCGTCTCAGTACGGAAATCAAAATCAACACGCGTATTCCAATACGAACAATAGTTACAACAGTAATAACATTTCATGCGGCAATCCATACAAAAGGCACCGCGGTAATAACTGCAACGGTAACAACGGATACAAAGGTAATAACAAAAACACAAACAGAAATAGAAATAATAATAACTACGAGCCAAGACAGCATCAAGGTTGGACTCGTAACGATCAGTACTTTCATTCAAACTCTGCTTTACCACAGCAGCCACCAGGTCAAAATTGGAGCATACCTTACGACCGACAGGTAAGTTATAATGCGCAACAGCAACAACAACCGCAAAAGTTTGGAGATCATAATAGGCAATATCCGAATGTGAATATAATAGAAATGACACCTGATGCACAACCTCAATCTGTGTCAGTACCTAGTACAAATGATAATCCAACAAACTAGAAACAGTCACTACTTTGCCCCAGGTCGTGGCTGAAGAATCCTTGGGGGGCGGCTTCAATGTTAATCAGTTATTGGACACCACACTTGAACAACAGAATAATCATATGCCGAGTAATTCTAAACAAAAAACTACCTGTTTTATTTATAAGATACAACCACAATAACAATATATCAGATGAACTTTTACAAGACAGTACACAATGTCGTTTAAACACAAATGAAATTGTTTTAGCATCCACTACTGGTGTAGTAGGTGGGATTCCAACTACTATTATCCTAGATACAGGTGCAGCTGTGAGCGTTTTATCTTTTAATTTTTATAAAAAGATGTGTGAATTGGAACCTGTGCCTGAGTTTCCTGCCCAAAACTGTAAAATAACTACTGCACTAGGTAATAAGTCATGTAGGGTTACGAAGCAAGTTTTTGTAAACGTTAAAATAGGTAATGGAACCGTACAATGGCCATTCCTGGTTGTACAAAACCTTGTGACAAATTGCATATTAGGAATAGATATTATGAGCGAGAAGGACTGCATTATAGACTTCTCCAAAGGTAAATGTATTTTAAATGATAAAGGCAGTGTAATTATTATTGATTTGGACAGGAGAACTCTAAAGCATGACAAACACTGTACAGGGTACAAGGTACAGTTAGTACTTGACAAAGACATTCAAGACATGCAAACACACTCATCTGACAGAGAGCTAATGGACTTGAAAACATTGCTTGATCATAAGATAAGTGAAGCTACAGCTCTCAGTGTACATGAACGTATAAAACTACAGGAAGTGTTATCCAAATATTTACAAGTTTTTACCAAACGATTAGGTGTTATCAACACGTATGTGTACAAGATTGAAGTTAAGCCTCACAAGATCTTCTACCATAAGACATATAACGTACCGTTATCTCAACGACCTGCTGTGTGGCAAGAATTAAAACAAATGTTAGACTGGAAGGTCATTGAACCATCCACCTCACCTTATTGTAGTCCTCTACTTGTTGTCAAAAAATCAAATGGAGGCATTAGGTTAGTGTTAGACGCACGAGCTATTAATGAAATAATTTTATCGGTTCACACAAAACCTGAAAATTTAGAAGAGCAATTACAGAAATTTCTAGATGCAAAATATTTTTCCACAATAGATCTCGCTAATTCGTTTTGGCAGGTGGGTATCACTCCTGATTCTCGGAAATATACTGCATTTATGTTCGGGGGGCGAACCTATCAGTTTTGTGTTCTACCCTTCGGACTGAATGTCAGCTCTGGGGTATTCATTACAGCCCTGGATACCGTGCTTGGCGACGATTTAGTTGAGACAGTCACACACTATGTAGATGATATACTGATAGCTACACAATCCTGGAATGAACACGTTGACACACTTCAAAGAATTTTAGAAAAATTTGCACAAGCTGGAGTCACAGCCAACCTAAGAAAATCAAAATTTGGTTGCAGTGAGATAAAGTATTTAGGACATATCATTAATTCACAGGGCATACGTCCGGATCCCAGTAAATTAGATGCTATCAGAAACTTTCCTAGCCCTCGAACTAAAAAGCAGTTAAAATCATTCCTTGGGCTATGTTCATTTTTCAGACGTTTTTTGCCACAACCACTTTTGAACAGTAAACATCTGCTAAATCTACTCAGAAGGAATCAAGTTTGGATCTGGTCGGAACAGTGCCAGAATGACTTTAATACAATTAAACATGCTTTAGTGAATGCTAACATTTTGAGCCATCCAGATTTCAATTTAGATTTTTGTATGACTTGTGACGCTTCACGTACTGGCTTGGGCTGTTGCTTATTTCAAGTTGTAAAGAATAAAGAGGAGGAACAGATAAGAATTATTGGGTTTGCGAGTCGCACTCTAACTGAATGTGAGCGTACATACTCCACTACTGAGTTAGAAACACTTTCCATAGTATGGGCATTCAAGAAATTCAATTATTATTTATTTGGAAAACATACGGTAATTTACACCGATCACCAGGCCCTGACATTTTTGTTAACTTGTAAACTTGTACATCCTAGACTATCACGATGGGCAGTTACACTTCAGAACTACTCTTTTGAAATTAAGTACATAAGAGGTAAGGACAACACCATTGCAGACACTTTGTCTAGACTTCCACAAGGTATGAATGATACCAACAGTGACTTAGAAAATATAAATGACTACAGGATTCTCTTAATGCAAGACAAGCAGTATCACCAATATTATATTGATATGTGCAGAAACATGGCTGAATTACAAAAATCTGATCCTCACTGGTATAAGATAATAACATTACTGGTAGAAAAACACAACCATCCTTTGACTCAGTATTACAAGTTACACAATGATGTGTTATTTTACCGCCGACATCCAAATGCTACTAACTGGTGTGTATGCATTCCCAAAGAGTCTGAACGTAATCTAATTTGGCACACACACTTAGTTTGGGGTCATTATGGGACGAAAAAGTGTTTGGCAAAGCTCAGTACATACTGTTATTTTAGCAATATGAGAAGAAAAATTTACAGGGAACTAAAAACATGTGTCATATGTCAAAAATCAAAACCTCAGAATTTATCCACAAAAACAGATTTACATTCTATTTTACCTGGTAGACCCCTGGAAATTCTGTGTACTGACATTAGTGGACCGCATCCAGCAAGCTCTGGAGGCGTCAAATATATCTTAGCTTTTTACGATATATTTTCTAAACACGTAAAACTTTATGCTTTAAAATCCGCCACTGCAAATGCTATAATACGAAGATTCTCAAGTGATTACCTGACGCACGTGGGAAAACCTAAAGCAATTCTGTCAGATAATGCAGCATACTACTCTGGGTACAAATGGAGAAATTTCTTGAAGGACAATAACATTAAAAGTATATTTATTTCGAGGTTTAGTCCACAATGTAACGCGACTGAGAGACTTTTCCGAGAATTAAATCGATTCATGAGGACCTATATTTCATCAAAACATACTAATTGGGCGTCCTACCTAAGTCTTTTCGAAGACGTACACAATAACTTAAATATTTACGATACAAATTACACACCTAACGAGATCATGTTCAATTGCAAACAGAACGATCAGTGGATAGAACCATTACCTAAGTTGTCAGACAAGGAAATCACACCTGAACAGAAAATAAAAGAAGTATTGACTACGCTGACACATCACGCACAGATACGAAACAAACATCACAGAAACATAATAAAAAGAAAACAAAAATTCGAGGTAGGAATGCTTGTACTACTTCGTACTCATCATAAATCTGTTGCACTCAAACGACGCAACGCTAAGTGGCGTCTGCTATATGAAGGACCTTATATAATTGTTAACATACCGCACCCTGGTGCGTATCTGTTACAACATCGTAGAACTAACAAAATTATTGGGCTATACGCACACCGAGATCTTAGAGCATTTCATGCTGAATAATGTAAAAGTCATACCCATCAAAATATTGCTAAGCAACTCGAAAAACTCTGTTGCTACAACACAGATAATAAGTAGTATAGAAATTTTCATTTCAGCGTTCCAGAGTCGCAGTTGAAGACAGAAGAACTTTTCTTTCAACGCCGCGGTTCCACCGAGAAGACTGAATATTAAAGTAAAATTTATGATTACGTAGCAGTGAATGATATATAAATTTTTCACGGAACATTTGTGACTGTAGGTACCACTGACTTGCTATGACACCTGACGAACCGACAGACGTCATCTGTGAAGCGATCTTTTACTTCGAGAAATAGATTAGACGCACATCTCTCAGCAAGAAAAGCATCTACCAGTAGTCAAGGCCACACAGACACACTACACACACGCACAAAACGCGAGGAATCGAACATTTTCTCTCTCTTACTATTTTGAATATTTATTGAGTAGTGAAAACGCCTGGTCTTGCCTACTGATGTAATGAATGTTGTGTCTAACCTATCTTAATTTCAGATGACATCACAAAAAACATCGATAATATCCCAGCAAAACCGCTAAAGAGGATGTAAATATCTGCAATTCATGTAATCAAATATGACACAATGTAATAACCTATAGCTATGTAATGATGATATAAACATGTTTATGTGCAACTGTATTATGTTTATGCTAAGAAAATATGTGACGTGTGTATGTATTATTACTTATGTTTTTTTTAAACTGATGTATAATGTAACTGTTACTGTGTGAAAATTTGAACGATAACGAGTGCCAAAATGTGAAAAACTTTTTAAAAAAAAAAAAAAAAAAAAAAATTGCGTAGTGAACCACTATTCACGGACATTAACGTACATTATTAAGTCTGCAACTACGCAGAAACCTATGTGAAAGAAACTGTTAATGACATTCATGATGCATCGTACCTTTGTTAACGCGATGAACGATTTCTTCGATGAGTAACCACGAACATTTAGGTGAGCTATATTAAAAAAAAAAAAAACTGAATATGTGAAGTGCATAATTCGTGCATCGTCTAGCGACATTACTACAGTACCCAACTTCAAGATGTTAACTGGATTAAATGGACACAAAGTGCCTGTCCAGAAAACAACACGACGGGTGGAAGAATTTTGGTTGGAACTTCAGGGAATGAAATGTTCTCGAAATGTGACGGACACGCTTACCTGGACTGTCCAAGGATCGACGCCAGCTATGTGCCGTCCGAGGTTCTGCAACCAAGCTTCCACGGAATATCGAAAACGAACTGCATATGGACTAATTACTCGACGGGTCACGTCTGATCTGTAATAAACAATGCTTTTTGTCACAACGAACTGCATCACAACGACTATAATGGAAATAGGAAATGGACATGCTTATGTATCAATCACGTTGTTATACAACGATGTTACTGTGATCAAAAAAACTTTACCACGACGATACTAACCTGTAAAAAATTATTGTGCAGCAGATGAATATGAACTGTGATAACGACACCATGTGTATAGGTCAACGCACCTGAAAAATACGGACATTTTTCTTTGAAGCATTTCATTGCAATGCTATGTAACTAAGAACATTCAACAATCTAAAGTTGTATTGTATTATAACAAATATTGTAATTTTAAAACTAAGTTACCTGTCATAGAATGTAGTCTTCATATGTAATCTTGGTGGAATATTTTCTTTGTGCAACGACTAAGAAATGCGCGCGCACACGAACAATATGAACTGCAATACTGTGCCGCGTGATCTAAATTTACGAAATAACGGCAGTGCCGTAGTTACACAGACGCTTCTGCGCATGCGCGCACTCTGTTTTGCCAACATAAGAACTTTTTCGGCGCACGCGCGTCATTCAAATTTTGTGTATAATATACAGTATAATGTAAGTCATGTAAATAGTTGTAGATAACTTAGATTTTCTTGTGCCTTTAGGTGAATTGCTCGCCTGCAGGTGCGTCCTTTCGCCTCGCAATTCAGGGGGCAATATAAAGGCACATTTGCATGCCGAGCGTGAGTTTCCTCGGAAACGCGAGATATTATTTAAATAAATAATCAGTGACAAATAAATAAAGCCTATGGCACACAACTGCAGCGCTGTGTCGCTGATAAAACAAAAGTACATTTTCGTTAGTCGTATGTTTGATTAAGAAAAAAGAGCTCTCGTTGAAGTGGTGCGAGAAGCACGTATTTTAGTTTATTGTCTGGCACACCGCCATATTTCATGATATAGAAAATTGCAACCATACAAGGCACTCGATTCTGTAAAGAATTTATATTTATAAAAGTAAGTAGGATTATGAACTGTAGGCTTATTCATTGAATATATCTGATTTAACTAACTGTGTAATTTTTTGTTTAGTAGACAATCACCTCTGTACGACGTTTTGGCATGGCTGGCAAATTATTGTAATATTGAGATTTAGATTATGAGTCCGCACCTACCGCAGCAGTCTTTGGAAACGATTTAATTACGAAGTCCGATTATTTCAGTTTTATTTCACGGTCAACTACGAGTAACATTGCCTTTACGAAAAAGCCATTGTCAAGCGTCTGATACCGAATAATCAAAACCTGACGACTCATAGGAGAGCCAATCAGACAGATAAAAATAATTAATATTTTATTTTATTTTATTTTATTTTATTTTATTTATTTTATAACATTTCGACTGCCTGTTGGGAAATGACGAGTTTTGTTTACCTTTAGCGACAAAGAAAAACATTGTACCTTCGTTCAAACAACACACTCAGCTGTCCAGTGTGTTCTGTGGCGTGAAAATCCATGCACTAACTACCTTTGCGTTCTTATGACAAACAAAGCCAATGTATAAGACGTCACTTTGCCTTTAATCTGGTGCTATGTTACTCTAATACTCCGGTACAGTAGCCGCCCAATGCATCAGAAAATATAAATACATACCGGTATACAGTAATCACTCTTACTGCACCGAGCAGGGTGGCGCAGTGGTTAGCACACTGGACTCGCATTCGGGAGGACGACGGTTCAAAACCGCGTCCGCCGCGCGGGGTAGCCCCGCGATCTGCGGGTCCTCGTCACGGTCCGGGCGGCTGCCCCCGTCGTAGGTTCGAGTCCTCCTTCGGGCATGGGTGTGTGTGTTGTCCTTAGCGTAACTTAGTTTAAGTTAGATTAAGTAGTGCGTAAGCTTAGGGACCGATTACCTCAGCAGTTTGGTCCCATAAGACCTTACCACAAATTTCCAATCCCACGTCCGGCGATCCTGATTTAGGTTTTCCATGATTTCCCTAAATCGCCTCAGGCAAATTCCGGGATGGTTCGTTTGAAAGGGAACGGCCGACTTCCTTCCCTATCCGATGAGACCCATGACCTAGCAGTTTGGTCTCCTCCCTCCAAATCAACCCAACCCAACCCCACTCTTACTGCTTATCTTTAACAGTAGATTCCGTATTTTATTCGGAATACCAAAAAAATATTCGAGATGTATTTAGCGAGATATTTTTCCATATTTCATTCCTTTGTGGAATATTAGTTCCATTTCTTACTTAGATAAAAATGTGCTTTTTTAATCAGGCAACCACACATTACACTTAAAGATGTATCGCAGATTTGAGCACCTTATACAAAAAGTATCTCAATCGACACAGATCCTACTCGAGGCTAATAGCGAAATAAAAGATAAAATCATCACATATTAATATTAATTCATTCCTTCGTGGGATATTAGTCACATTTCTTAGTTACGTAAAAATGTGCTTTCGTAATCAGGCAACCGCACATTACACTGAAAGATGTCTCGCAGATTGAGCACCTTATCCAAAAAATATCTCAATAGACACAGATCCTACTCGAGGCTAATAGCGAAATAAAAGATAAAATCATCACATATTGATATTAAGAGAAGCCAATATAGGCGGAAATTTACTTAGTAAAGAAAATCTTTCTTTCATGCAACAAATAGCACTGTTTGGTTTATTACAAGAAGTTCAGTTGCTTCAACCAATGATATATCGTGGCACCAAGTCAGAGATAATCCTCTCGTATACTCAATAGCTTCCTCTGACTGTGATTTTAACTGACAATAAATATCTTTCTTAATCTATTTATATATTCTCGGGCTCTTGCATTCTACTAAGATGTTAGCCTACAGGACTGCATGAATTATTCTTTTATTATTTAAATGTATCTCCGTATTTAAATCATTAGAACGTCTGTTAGCTGTGGTAATATACGACAAAGATATTACTATCTTTGTTTGCCTGAGATAACCCGTGTCAACAAACCAAAATTTTCTATTTCTTCTATTAAAAATTCTAATTACTTATTTGTTTTTGCGGCCTTTATTTTTTGCTGTTTTTTCGTGCTGGTTGATCACAGAACATTAATTTGAACTGCTTTTCCCATCTTCGCTATAGAAATGATAAATTTACGACCAGCTAACACTTCGCCAACCTAAAGTCTTAAAACCTATTTTCATACACACATAAAAAAATTTCTGCATCACTTCGGTCGGAGAGTTCCTGAACCTGTACAGAAAATTGGAATAGAGATCAACATAAACATCATTTCCGCCGTCTTTATTGTTCATGAAAACAACCCCATTGCATATTGTACCATCATACAACGAGACCTTCACAGGTGATGGTCCAGATTGCTGTACACACCGGTACCTCTAATCCCCAGCAGCACGTCCTCTTGCATTGATGCATACCTGTGTTCGTCGTGGCATACTATCCACTAGTTCATCAAGGCGCTGTTGGTCCATATTGTCCCAGTCCTCAACGGCGATTCGGCGCAGGTCCCTCAGAGCGGTTGGTGGGTCACGTCATCCATAAACAACCCTTTTCAATCTATCCCAGGCATGTTCGATAGGGTTCATGTCTGGAGAACATGCTGGCCACTCTAGTCAAACGATTCGTTATCCTGAAGGAAGTCATTCACTAGATGGGGGGGCGAATTGTCGTCCATGAAGACGAATGCCTCGCCAATATGATACCGATACGGTTGCACTATCGATCGGAGGATGGCATTCACGTATCATGCAGGTGTTACGGCGCCTTCCATGACCACCAGCGGCTCGCGTTGGCCCCACATGATGCCACCCCAAAACATCAGGAAACCTCCACCTTGCTTTACTCGCTAGACAGCGTGTCTAAGGCGTTCAGCCTGACCGGATTGCCTCCAGTCTACGACGATTGTCTGGTTGAAGGCATATGCGACCCTCATCGGTGAAGAGAATGTGATGCCTATCCTGAGCGGTCCATTTGGCATGTTGTTGGGTCCATCTGTACCGCGCTGCATGGTGTCGTGGTTGCAAAGATGGACATCGCCGTGGACGTCGAGAGTCAAGTTGCACATCATGCAGCCTATTGTGCATAGTTTGAGTCGTAACACGACATCTTGTGACTGCACGAAAAGCATTATTCAACATGGTAGCGTTGCTATCAAGGTTCCTACGAGCCATAATCCGCAGGTAGCGGTCATCCACTGCGCTAGTAGCCCTTGGGCGGCCTGAGCAAGGGATGTCATCGGCAGTTCCTGTCTCACTGTATCTCCTCCATGTCCGAACAACGTCGCTTTTGTTCACTCCGAGACGCCTGGACACTCCCCTTGTTGAGAGCTCTTTCTGGCACAAAGTAACAATACGGACGCGGTCGAACAGCGGTATTGACCGTCTAGGCATGGTTGAACTACAGACAACACGAGCCGTGTACCACCTTCCTGGTGGAATGTGTGGAATTGATCGGCTGTCGGGCCCCCTCCGTCTAATAGGCGCTGCTCATGCATGGTTGTTTACATCTTTGGGCGGGTTTAGTGACATCTCTGAACAGTCAAAGGGACTGTGTCTGTGAGACAATATCCACAGTCAACATCTATCGTCAGGAGTTCTGTGAACTGGTGTGATGCAAAACTTTTTCTATGTGTGTATTTTCTTTAAGATTTCTTTTATCTGTAATCCCTACTGGTTTTCTCATCTCTAAGTGAACTTCATTCATCAAGCTAGGATTCTTTCTATTATTTTATCTTTTCTAGGTAAGCGTTATGCTAGTGTAATTCTTTTCATTGTTATTTGTCCAATAATGAAAAATCTGTCTATCTCGAATACTGAAATCTTTGTAATTAAGTGTATTCTATAAGTTTCATAAAAAAAAGGAAAACTGAACTCTTTTATACTTTTTATAAAGCAAATAGCATTTTATTTAATTCAAAAATTCTGTACTTCAATGCAGCAATCACGGAGCTAGTGCCGAGCGCAACAAAGAAACTATAATGCAGACGAACGGTAACGGAGCGTTAAAAGAAAATAAATAAAAAAAAATAAAAGGTAAACAGAAAGAGTCTGCCATCGCCTCTTAATAGATCCTGAAAGTTAAACAGCCATGAAAAGCCCTGAGTCTTCAGGTGTTGGCCTCACACGTCCCACTACAATTCCTACTTGAAGTACTCACTGTTAATAATGAAATCAGAGTTTTGCTATGTGCTGTTAGTTTCAATAGTTACGTTAACTGCAGTAAACTTTACATGACGGCCGAGGATAAGATCTTTGTGAATATTTGCGGGCGAATTCAGAATTACCAAGTGGTTTCAGCTGTAAGCTGTAAGGGCCTAAACTCTACACAATACGCACTCGAGGCAATGCCTCGCTCGAGACACCATAAAAGCCACCTAAATCTCAGCAACAAATGGCTACGGTACTCAGTTACCTCTGGAGGCACTATCGGTCAACTAGCAGTACATGACTGACTCAATTGGATAACATTCCAAGACCATCATTTCAACACATTCATTCTATCAAACAAATACTCGGCTCCTACTGCTCCTTCAACATTAAACATCAACTACAAATAATTACTTTTCAATAAAGGATCACTCTTGCCTACTCAGAGCCAATTCTTCAGTGTAAACTCCTACCAGTGAAAAGTACACGAACAAAAGTGGTCATAGATCTGTCTTGGAGGACACCTCACAGCTACGTAAGCTACGTGTAGCCACTTCTTGGCACACCTGTAAGCCTGCTCACCAAATGTCTGATCTCATCAGATCCCTACCAACGAACGAAAACTACTGCAATGTTACACAACACACGCTCAGAGTCCCAGAATCAAAGTACAAGTCCCGAAGGCGCCGTAGTAGTTATTTTCGAAAGCCTTAAAAAGTTTACCTACTAACAATGCACAGTTTTTAAAAAATTAAGAAATTTTTGGTGGTCAACTCCTTCTGCTCCACTGAAGAATCTGGTTGACGTACGTGTTAAAGATAACATTAAATAACGAGAGTGTTTGACTCGATATACTGAGGATATGGATGTCGCAGTATATGTCATTGCAGTCTGCATGTGACATTTCTCTAGTAACGTTTATCCCTGCAGTCTTGTCCGATAAAACTGTGGATAGGAAACAGTGAATTTAACAATTAAGGTTAATCGTTTATAAGGGCCATCGACATAATGATGTAGCCAACAAAATGATTACATCACAGTGCTTGACAAAAATCGAGATCCGCACAACCATAATGCGCGTCATACATGATTCATTCAGATTCTGTATTTTTGTGCTTACTTCTTACGGTGTGGCAGAAACAAAAGTATATCCTGTGAATAATAAACCAAAAATTAATGATCGTGCCAAAAATGGTAATACAAAAGCAAGTTTAGCATGTGAGTGTGGTCTGCTTAAAGAATAATCAGTGGATGGTTATAAGAAATGAATAAAATTACAAGATTTGTAAAAAGATTGAAAGTTGTGTGAGAATGGACAGAAAAAAGGGCGAAACTAGTAAGAGACAGTGAACTTGACGAAGGCACAGAATAGAGAGTATACAGAAAGGAAAGCGGAAGGCGACTCCTTTGATTCGTATGAAGTCAAGCGTTGCACCATACTGAAATCGAGTAAACTCGAAACGATGGTTGCATGCTATTACGGCTCGAAACCGACATCCTTACGAAACGGAAGTAATCTAACCGACTAAATGAAAACTTTACCAAAGGAACGATAAAGAGCAAGCTGTTGTAAATATTTAAATAAAAACTTATCGCATAAGCTTTTTAAATTCACCTTTGCAGGCTGTGACGTGACGCTACTTTTAGCTTCATCTGTTTTGTAAATATCGGTTTTTACTTGTAGCAGTCTTATTTTACTTTTTAACTTCTCTTTTTTAGGACTTTGAGCTGATAAATCAACTTCACTTCCAACAGAAACAGCTGTTACGGGAAACTACAGGAGTTTCAGTGTTTGTTCCTGTGCTAGGATTCTCATTCATGTTTCCAATTTGAAAATAACTCAGAGGTATCATTTTCTTACATGTCTGGATGAACAGTCATTAAT
Source organism: Schistocerca serialis cubense (assembly GCF_023864345.2). NCBI lineage: Eukaryota > Metazoa > Arthropoda > Insecta > Orthoptera > Acrididae > Schistocerca > Schistocerca serialis. The sequence continues at coordinate 776,520,371 of NC_064641.1, forward strand.
GACGATTGACAGCTGTCCAGAAATAATTCTAAATAAACTGGCGTCCACGGATTGCCTAGGTCGTTAAGGTGACCGCTCGCGATAAACGAAAATCCGGATTCGAGTTCCGGTGCGGCAAAAATTTTCAAGTCACAATACGTTCGTGTCACGTTGAAAGGCGGCCCTATTTTCAGCAGTTCTGCGCATCCCCCACCATTAACTGCTAGCAGCCAATAAGATTCATTCTCTTTCCGAGCGGCTAGCCTCGAGCTACAAACTAGACTGCGAGAATCTCTCTCCCACATGCTGCGCTGTTGCCGTATTTTGCGACAATGCTGTTTCTTTGACAGAGCGACCGAATTATTCATTCAGATGTTGATGTTACATTCTTGTAGCAATACAGTTGTGAATGTGTATCTGCAAACGTTTTAGCGTGATTTCCATATGAAAAATCATGTGACGCCAATAAATGTTATTTTCCTCACAAGCAACTTTCATAAGGTTCTGAGGCTGGACTCGTGATTTCCTGTCAGAAAAATCACTGTATCTAGTTATCGGCGGAAAATCATCGACTAAAACAAAAGTGATATCTGGCGTTTGCATGGAAGTGTTACAGGCGCTCCTCTGTTCCTGATCTAATAAAGATTTAGGAGACAATCTGAGCAGCCCTCTTAGACTGTTTCCAGTTTATACTGTGATTTACCGTCTTGTAAAATCATCAGAGATTAAAACAAATTAGAAAACGACTTAGACAAGATATCTGCACTGTGAGAAAAGTGGCAATTGACTCTAAATAATGAAAAGTCTGAGACTAAAAGAAAAACCGCTAAATTCCGTTTACAGGAAAAACAACGATTCTAAAGGTTGTAAATTCAACTAAATAATTAGGGATTACAATTACGAATAACCTAAAATGCAACTGTCACATGGATAACGCTGTGTGGAAAGCAAACCAAGGACTGCGATTTATTGGTAGAACACTTACAAAATGCAACATGTCTACTAAAGAGACAACTTACACCATGCTTTTCCGCCCTCATCTGGAGTATTGCTGTCAGGTGTGAGATCCACAGCAGATAGGGTTGATCGAAAAAGTTCAAAGAAGGGCAGCTCATTATATATTTTCGCGAAATAGGGGAGAGACTGACACGGATATGATATGGGAATTCAGGTGGAAATCATCAAAACAAAGGCGTTTTTCCTTGTGGCACGATTTTATCATAAAATTTCAACTTGCTCCTCAGAGTGTGAAAATATGTTGTTGGCGCTCACCTACAAAGAGAGGAATGATCATCATTAGAAAATGAGAGAAACTGGAGCTCGCACGAAAAGATCAAAGCGTTCGTGTTTCCTGCGCCCTGTCCAAGAGGGGAACAGCAGAGAAATAGCTTGAAGGGGGTTCTATGAACGCTCTACCAGGTGAATTGCACAGTAATCGTGTAGATGTAGATTTAGATGCTCCACAAGCAGTCCAGGAGGCTTATGTCCCGCATTTATAACTTTTTCAAATATGAATCTGAAAGCGATACTTCCACTCTTGGCATTTAGAAGATTCAAGAACGAACCAGAGAAGCACGTGTCGGCAAGAGAACTGTATAGAGAATAGTAAAGAAAAGTGTCGAAGCTGTAGAAACGTCAGAAAAATTTGTTATCGTGTCGCCTGAAAATCACTGAAATCACAAGAAACTTGCAACACAGATAGATGGTTTTGACAACAATGTTTTAAAGCGCTCCGCGCTTGAAATGTACCTAAGAAGGGAATACCCAACATCAGAAAAACTTGTTACAATTATGCCTGAGAAAACTGGCTTCAAAGGTAGTGCTTCATCATCGCAAAGAATTTTAAAACACATTGGTTTCAGGTATGTTAAGAAGTGAGTTTTTAATTGAAAGAAGTGATACTGAAACAGCACAAACCACGTCCGTTATAAAAATGCACACTACAACAAGAGGAGGTTGCTCTAAAGTGTATTACATTGACGAAACGGGTGAATTAGAATCATTCCCTGAATACCTGCTGGAAAATGAATGATGGTACTGCCAGTTTTAAAGTTCCCTTAGGAAAAGGTTCTGAGATACTTATTCTACATGCTGGCTCTTCTTCTGATTTGGTTCCTGAGAGTAAACTTATATTTAGGTGCCGCGCGGAGTAGCCGCGCGGTGTATGGAGTTTAGATGTGTAAGGAAGTCAAGGAGTTTATCCATGTTTAGGCATGTCTTGACTTCCACGTATTTTCTTTTTGATGGAGAATACCACGAACAAACGGAGGGAGTCGCCATGGGTAGCCCACTCTCACCGGTGGTAGCGAATTTGTACATGGAGAACTTCGAGGAGGAAGCCCTGTCGTCATCCGAATGGAAACCTACTTGCTTTTTCCGTTACGTGGACGACACGTTCGTCATCTGGCCACATGATATGGATAAATTCCTTACACATCTAAACTCCATACACCCCAACATCAAATTCACTATGGAGACTGAAACGGAGGGTAAATTACTTTTCCTTGACGTCTTGGTCAAGAGAAGAGCTGACGGCACCCTAGGTCATGGAGTGTATCGGAAGACAGCGCACACTGATCTGCATTTGCATGCAGACAGCTGCCACCACCCTTCACAGAGGAATGGGGTACTTAAAACTCTAGTACATAGGGCGCACACTATCTCTGACGCAAAGAGTCTACCCCAGGAATTGGAACATCTGAGAACTGTATTTCGAAAAAATGGGTACTCAGAGTGGCAGATTCAACGTGCTCTCCGCCCAACCACTACAGCACAACCTGTGCAGATGGATGAAATCACGAGGGAGGAGGTAGGCACTGCGTTTATTCCATATACAGGCGCACTCTCGGGGAAAATCGCCCGCATTTTGAAGAAACACCGGGTCGGAACTGTGTTTTGTCCTCCGAATTAAACTCGTGCTCTGGTGGGGAGCGCCAAAGATGACCTCGGTTTCAGGAAGGCCGGCGTGTACCAGATTCCGTGTCAGTGTGGCAAGTCGTATATTGGTCAGACGATGCGTACCGTCGAGGATCGATGCCGTGAACACCAGAGGCACACTCGACTGATGTATCCGAGCAAGTCGGCGGTCGTTAAACATTGTTTGTCGGAAAATCACGCCATGGAATATGACCGCACGAGGATTCTGGTACAGACGTCGAGATACTGGGTCAGTGTTGTTAGAGAGGCCATCGAAATTCGCACCAATGACGACCTCATAAACCGTGACTGTGGCTATGATCTTAGCAAGGCTTGGGAACCAGCGATTGGATTAATCAAGAGTAAATCGAGCCAACGTATAATTGTGACGACCACGGCGGACAGAGCCATCACACCGACGTCATCTCAGACGCCGTCGCAATCTGTGCCACCGCGCGACCGTGGCGCGGGGCGCGGACAGCGGAGGGAGCGCGCCGCGGGCGGAGGGTATTTAAATCGTCCGCCGCCGGGACCGAACCCAGTTCCCTGTGAGCAGCCATAGCGTACGGATCTCCGTGCCGGCACGTTCACAGAGAGCTCAGTCCGTCAATTCACCTGATGGTGGCGACATGTATGATAGCCGAAACATTGTGCCCGTTGGACACTGTAGACCGGCAGTACATCCGTGGATATTTTGATTAAAAACAGTAGTGATTACCATCGGAAATGAACGGTGTCACTTTCAAGAAGCAATTCACTGAATAATTCTTGCCATACCTAGCTTTTCATTGTAATTACCGTGCCAGATATCATTCAACTGTTACAGAGAAATGTGTAAGTACGAGCACCAGGAGTGGGTATATTGTGCTCTGGCTGAAAAATAAAAATATTCCGGACAACATAAGCCAGAATCGAGCTGAACTCCTGCAGCTAGTTAATTTATAAAAGTTACTCGACAGAATGTACAAATTTGATTTTCTTGCATGTGAATGTGGTCACACAGTTTGGCATTTACCTACATATTACTGTCAGTATAATCCGACAGAATTAATTTGCGCACAGGTTACAAGCAATGTGGAGAAAAAACAAAACATTCGAGATAAAAGACACTGAATGGTATGTGCGTGAAGCAATTGACAGCATCTCCCTTCAGCGTGGGCACACTGTGAGAGTCACGCTTAAAAGTTTCAGAAATAAGACTTTCACAAGGAGGTGAAGATGGATAAAAGCCATGAACGTATCATCCTAAATTCACAATTAGATGGTCCGGACATGGAATCAGATAGCAGATGGTGTTACGATGTAGATTTTCAAACAAAATAATGATATTTCTTGGCTTTAAAGACTCATGGTTTAAAAACGTTTCTGTCAACATATCAGTTGCATGCACTACACATGAGAACTTTCTAGCTTTTATTGATTAGAAGTATGTAGCCTGTGAAGTATTCAAACTATAATGTACAACACTTACCCCAAGCAGAAGTTAAGCTTTTTCCAGCCTGTTGTATTACTCACGAGAATGCGGCTGCATAAATTCGTCGAAAACTGCAGTATTTCGACACGTAAACCCCTGTCATTTTCAAGGTACGAACTGGTAAATGTCTTAAAATGAAATGGAGGGTTACCTGTCAAGATATCAGTGGTTTTCGACGTAATTGGTCAGCATTCCGTCGAGTTATTCACAAAAGATGGTTAATTGTTAGCTTCTTCAATGGATCATAAATGCGTTCTTCTACTGTAATGTCGAACGATTTAGTTTAAACTCATAATGCCTGTTGACGCCGAAAAATTTGATAACATACTGACAATTTTTACGACAGTCTTTTGTACTGGTGTTTGCTACCAGTAATTGTTTTTTACGCATAGTGATTTACATTGAACTACAGTAAAACACACCCACATACTCGCATTATACACATTTAAAAAATTATATCGAGTAGAAGCGGTTGCCAAATATAATGATTTCTATTTGAGTTTGAAGATAATTATGTTATGTATTACATTTTTAGATATAATATAGCCCAAATCGCAATAAATGGCAATTATTGCAACTATTTTCGACAGGACTTAAAGTCTCCACAAAGCTGTATCAGCTATTCTCGCCTTGCGATTTCACACAGACAATTGCTGTGGAGCAGTGGTCACAACCTCAAGACTCACAAGTAAGATTTCTCTCATGTAGACGAATGATCGAAATCGGTTTTAAAATATATGATTTCCTCATAGATTTGAATGTATAATACGATGTACCGAAGGCAAATGAACCAGACTGTTGTTCACAGGAACATACGAGGGTGAGTCAAATGAAAACGTTAAATTTGTAATAACAAATCGAAATTTCGCGCTGTTATCCTGTAAGTTGGTAAGCATACTGTAAACAACGTGCTGAATGGCCTGTAGGTGGCAGCATAGTGCAGATGCACACATACCGTTGCAGTACCAGTAAAAGATGGCCGACCCACTTGCGACTTGCACCAGGGAAGAACAGCGTTCTGTTATTCGGTTTTTGCGTAGTAAAGGTGTGAAACCTATTGAAATTCATCGACGAATGAAGATTCAGTACGGTGATGCATGTTTGTCACAGCAGCAAGTCTACGAATGGAGTAGGAAGTTCGCAAATGTTGTGACTTCAGTGGAAGATGCTCCTCGTCCAGGTCAGGCACAACGAGTTGTGACTCCACAGAACACAGCAGTTGAAACCATAGTGAAGGAAAACCGCCGAGTGACACTGAATGACATTGCATCATGTTTACAGATTAGTCATGGGCCACCACATCACATTGTGCATGATGTGCTCCAATTCCACAAAGTGTCTGGAAGATGAGTGCCACGGCAGCTGACTCCTGAAATGAGAGAACGACGTGTTGATGCTTGTGAAGAACTTCTTCGTCGCTTTGAACGAGAAGGTGTGGCTTCCTTGCAAGAATCGTTACTGGGGACGAAACCTGGGTTCACTTCCATCAATCATATAACAATCAATACTGCGTCATTCGAAGCTAGATATATCTATATCCAGTTTACGATCTCTCATTTTTAATCACTGCTGCGTCGCAGCGCCACCTCTTGAGGTGATTCTGTATTAGGCTTCAGCACTGGCACGCGACGCCGTGGCGCATTATGCTTATTACCTGAGCCCCCATCTCACTGTTACTCGCTCCTGTGAATGGGAACGCGTTATGCAGATCTTGGTGCCTCTCGCGTCCCTCTAGAAAAGGTAATGACTTTACTATTTTATATTTCTAGTTTTTACTGAGTTTAACGAAGGCGATGTTGGCCTGATGTATTCGACGATGCCCTTTGGCTACGCTGACTAAGGGATTCTTAAGAAATACCAAATTAAAGTATTTGCTCTTTCAATAGCTGATCTGTTTATATTTTCAATAGGTGATCTGTTTATGCGTGCTTATAGGTTATCCAAGTCTGCACAATGCGATCGCGATTCTTAAATAGATGTATTTGTTCTCTGTTTTCTATGTAGGTAACCTGAAGATGCCTAAATAAGGCGAAACGCGTCGTTGAAAAATAAAAAAACTAAAATTACAATCAAGACTGTTTTTAACCAATACATAAGTTTATACACAGCACTAACCAAACACTACTGGATACTTCCGCATAAGACGCAATTCGTCGTCATAGAATACAGTTATCGTAATTAGAGATATCGGCATACATTAGGTAACTCTCGGACGACGATGCGTGAAGCGGAATTTTTGAAGGATGTAATTCATCGTTACGACTGGAGCACCAGTCATAAATCTCCTTCTCCCACTTCCGTGGTGTAGCGCAATGGTTAGCGTGTGAATCTGACGTGTAGAAGGCCATAGCTTCGATTATAGACAAATATAGCGAAATCTATTTATTTCTAAATCTAAAAGTGTTTGATTATTATTTTTAATCGATGAATTAGTTTAAATGTATTTTTTATTTTGAGTCCCTTGCTGCGTCATTTTCATCCCCATACTGACTTTTTATTTGTTCTTTTTTTCTTCCTATTATTCTTGTTTCGCTTGGAATCTGCCTGGGTCGCCTATAATCCGCAAGCAAGTGAGAACGAGAACTGCACGTCAGTTGGTAACGCGCCGGCAAGTTTAGCAAGTGGGGGGATAGATTCAGGTAACCAATTATAGCGAAAAATGTAAGTTTGCTTTTAGCGATGAAACTGATTTTTTTTTCTGTTTTGAGTTTCGCACATCACAAACTTGTGGTTAGCTTAGAACATGAGTTTAAATTCAGAGCTACAAAACGCGTCGTCTGCTGCAGTTCAGTCATTGGTCACTTAAAATCAGCTATCGAGCATCTCGCATTTCCCACGTATCTCGCGGCAGCGTTACACATTGACTGCATTTGTGGAGTGACCCGCCGTATATGGGTGTCAACTATAAAGGATGTAGCAAAATTGTACGGCACAGATTGCAGAGCACATTCCTCACACGTAGACGAAGAAATTATGTTATATGAACATGGGGCGGAAACGCTTTGTTTGCATGTTAAAACTCATTTTCTCCAACTCATCAATCACTACAACAGAACGTTAGATTTATGAAGAAAATGTACTCTAGGTGACATCTGACTATGTTGTGGATTTCCAGTGTTCTCTTCCGCATATCCTTGTTGTCATGCGACGTACGTCTTTGCTTGTTTACAGGTAACATCAACTGTCCCAGCCATCAGTATGGTCGTTGAAACCACACAGGTTACTCCGTAGAGTTAATCAAAGACTTGGCTTCTTGTAATGTACACAAATACAGCGATGGCAAATGTCCATTTAATGTATGGATTAGCTGACGGTAATGGCACTCGTGCTCAACGTTTGTACCGGGAGAGGTTTCCAGGATGAAGATACACTGACAGGAAAACATTTAATCTGGATTTTTGTTTGTGGGGGGCATTTGAAAGCTCTTGTGTATGGTATCCCAGTACAAGATGCATGGAATCCCAGTAGATGATGTTCAGAGACTCCGCTCCCGTATTAAGGAGGGCTGCGAAACCATACTCAATACTCCACGGATACATTAATGCATCCGAGAATCACTACGCCTATGGGTTGGTGCATGTATCTCTGTGCACGGAGGGCACATTGAACATCTCCTGTGAGAAAGAGTTGTATGTGGTGTGCTGCTGCGTTCAGTTCGTGTGTGTTTCCCATGATTAAAGAGTTGGAGAAAAGCGATTTGTAACATGGAAACAAAGCGTTTCCAGACCTATGTTCATAAAACATAATTTCTTCGTCTGCGTGTGAGGAATGTGTCCTGCAATTTGTGCCGTATATTTTTGTTACATCCCGCATAACCGAGCGGTAGTCGGTAGCCGATGTGGCAACACTGTAGGGGCAAGTGACATCTATCAAGTTATTTTAATCGGACTATAGTAGTAGTAGTAGTAGAAGCTGTAGATTTATTTATCTGTAGTTCTTTTTACAAGGATACTGGAAATATATTGCCATTACATTTTAAGATACTACAGTAGTACAAGTTTATATGCCGACTAGCTCTGCAGATGGCGAAGAAATTGAAGAAATTTATGATGAGATAAAAGAAATTACTCAGGTAGTGAAGGGAGACGAAAATTTAATAGTCATGGGTGACTGGAATTCGACAGTAGGAAAAGGGAGAGAAGGAAACATAGTAGGTGAATATGGATGGGGGCTAAGAAATGAAAGAGGAAGCCGTCTGGTAGAATTTTGCACAGAGCATAACTTAATCATAGCTAACACTTGGTTCAAGAATCATAAAAGAAAGTTGTATACATGAAAGAATCCTGGAGATACTAAAAGGTATCAGATAGATTATATAATGGTAAGACAGAGATTTAGGAACCAGGTTTTAAATTGTAGGGCATTACCAGGGGCAGATGTGGACTCTGACCACAATCTATTGGTTATGAACTGTAGATTAAAACTGAGGAAATTGTAAAAAGGTGGGAATTTAAGGAGATGGGACCTGGATAAACTGACTAAACCAGAGGTTGTACAGAGTTTCAGGGAGAGCATAAGGGAACAATTGACAGGAATGAGGGAAAGAAATACAGTAGAAGAAGAATGGGTAGCTCTGAGGGATGAAGTAGTGAAGGCAGCAGAAGATCAAGTAGGTAAAAAGACGAGGGCTAGTAGAAATCCTTGGGTAACAGAAGAGATACTGAATTTAAATGATGAAAGGAGAAAATGTAAAAATGCAATAAATGAAGCAGGCAAAAAGGAATACAAACGTCTCAAAAATGAGATCGACAGGAAGTGCAAAATGTCTAAGCAGGGATGGCTAGAGGACAAATGTAAGGATGTAGAGGCGCATATCACTAGGGGTAAGATAGATACAGCCTACAGGAAAATTAAAGAGACCTTTGGAGAAAAGAGAGCCACTTGTATGAATATCAAGAGCTCAGATGGAAACCCAGTTCTAAGCAAAGAGGGGAAAGCAGAGAGGTGGAAGGAGTATATAGGGGTCTATACAGGGGCGATGTACTTGAGGACAATATTATGGAAATGGAAGAGAATGTAGATGAAGATGAAATGGAAGATACGATACTGCGTCAAGAGTTTGACAGAGCACTGAAATACCTGAGCCGAAAAAAGGCCGCGGGAGTAGACAATATTCCATTAGAACTACTGACGGCCTTGGGAGAGCCAGTCCTGACAAAACTCTACCATCTGGTGAGCAAAATGTACGAGACAGGCGAAACACCCTCCGACTTCAAGAAGAATATAATAATTCCAATCCCAAAGAAAGCAGGTGTCGTCAGATGTGAAAATTACCGAACTATCAGTTTAATAAGCCACAGCTGCAAAATACTAACGCGAATTATTTACAGACGAATGGAAAAACTGGTAGAAACCGACCTCGGGGAAGATCACTTTAGATTCCGTAGAAATGTTGGAACACGTGAGGCAATACTGACCTTACGACTTATCTTAGAAGAAAGATTAAGGAAAGGCAAACCTACGTTTCTAGCATTTGTGGACTTAGAGAAACCTTTTGACAATGTTGACTGGAATACTCTCTTTTAAATTCTGAAGGTGGCAGGGGTAAAATACAGGGAGCGAAGGGCTATTTACAATTTTTACAGAAACCAGATGGCAGTTATAAGAGTCGAGGGGCATGAAAGGGAAGCAGTGGTTGGGAAGGGCGTGAGACAGGGCTGTAGCCTCTCCCCGATGTTATTCAATCTGTATATTGAGCAAGCAGTAAAGGAAACAAAAGAAAAATTTGGAGTAGGTATTAAAATCCAGGGAGAAGAAATAAAAACTTTGAGGTTCGCCGATGACATTGTAATTCTGTCAGAGACAGCAGAGGACTTGGAAGAGCAGCTGAACGGAATGGACAGTGTCTTGAAAGGAGGATATAAGATGAACATCAACAAAAGTAAAACGAGGATAATGGAATGTAGTCGAATTAAGTCGGGTGATGCTGAGGGAATTAGAGTAGGAAATGAGACACTTAAAGTAGTAAAGGAGTTTTGCTATTTGGGGAACAAAATAACGGAGGATGGTCGAAGTAGAGTGGATATAAAATGTAGACTGGCAATGGCAAGGAAAGCGTTTCTGAAGAAGAGAAATTTGTTAACATCGAGTATAGATTTAAGTGTCAGGAAGTCGTTTCTGAAAGTATTTGTATGGAGTGTAGCTATGTATGGAAGTGAAACATGGACAATAAATAGTTCGGACAAGAAGAGAATAGAAGCTTTTGAAATGTGGTGCTACAGAAGAATGTTGAAGATTAGGTGGGTATATCACATAACTGATGAGGAGGTATTGAATAGGATTGGGGAGAAGAGAAGTTTGTGGCACAACTTGACTAGAAGAAGGGATCGGTTGGTAGGACATGTCCTGAGGCATCAAGGGATCACAAATTTAGCATTGGAGGGCAGCGTGGAGGGTAAAAATCGTAGAGGGAGACCAAGAGATGAATACACTAAGCAGATTCAGAAGGATGTAGGTTGCAGTAGGTAGTGGGAGATGAAGGAGCTTGCACAGGATAGATTAGCATGGAGAGCTGCATCAAACCAGTCTCAGGACTGAAAACCACAGCAACAACACATTTTAAGAACAACAAAGATAAAGTAATTCACATGTACAGTCATTTACTGACTTACAGGTCTATAGTGACAAGCATGGGACAGGCAGTCGGTTGTGGTCTTACAGTAGGAGAATCCAGGCATTTGCCTGAAACAATATAGGAAAACCACAGAAAACCTAAATCAGGATGACTGGGTGAAGATTGGAACTTCCACTCTCCATAATACAAGGTCACTTTCTTCCACAAATAACGTCCATCAGGGGGCTTTATTGCAGATTTTCCTGGATTTCGGACGTGATGAAATCTTGGATGAATTTTTAGACCACATAGTTGTATGGAGATAAACAGCGATTAATTTACTTATAATCAATTATTCAAAATGACAGTCATAATCGCATTATTTATTTTGCCGCCAACCGGTTTCAACCCGCGATGGGGTCATCTTCAGGTCAATTTACACCATTTTGTTGCTCGCTGAAGTCGCCACCCTGCCAGTGCACGGTTGGTAACTAGTTCAACCCCATCGCGGGTTGAAACGGGATGGCGGCAAAATAAATAATGCGGTTATGACTGTCATTTTGAATAATTGAAATCTTGGATGTTAAAATAATGTTTTCCAATACAGAGATGAATCTTTTTAACGGCAGATGTATTTTCCGTAAGCATTTACAAAGATGTTCACACATAAACTGTTTTCTACCAACATGACTGACCAAACAGCAACTGTTGCAGATTTTGCCTCATTACATTGGCCAAACTACAACTGACCTCAAGTACTTTGCACCGCTCATTATATACCCATCTTAACAACGTATGCTCTTTGCCCTATTGTCAAAAACAATTACATTTACTGATTTATAATACAAAATTAATGATTTACAACAAACTGTTCGTACGGTTTTAAAGACAGTAAATGATGATTCATTCTGAATGCATTTCTAAAAATTGTTCTTTTGACTTTTGTGGGGAAATTTGGTTATGAAGTTACAATAACACTACCTATAGTAAAATAATTAATCACGTCTTGATTTCACGTTGGATTTTATTCCTAACATTAACTGAGGTACAGTACCAAGTGCCAAAACGGAATTCAGAATGTCCGAGAGTCGTTAATGAAAAATTTAATTACTACTGATGTAATTGGTTTTTCGTTATTGACATGACACACAGAGTTCAAAAATCACTTTAGTTACATGAAATGATTGGTAAATGTTTCCAAAAGTGTGTTTTTACTTAAGTTGAAATTTACGAAGTCTGCTAATTAATTATTGGTTTAATTATAACGTATACATTTCTGCTAACATTTCTATGGGAATTTAATAATGCAGTCACGAGAATAAAATCACAAATTTTGCTGACATTTGCAACAGTGTGTTGATACATTTTGTAACATCAGGTTTTCTAACTAATTATAACTTTCTGTTTATTACAGTTAAATTATCTGAAATAATGTTAACGATGTTGATTCTGTATGTAAGTCAACCATACAGTTTCATTTGCCGATAGAAGTAAAGAAAAATCATACATTCTAACGTTTATCCATTACATGTTGCAGATCGGGTAATATACAGTTTGCTAGACTTTTAGTGGTATCGAAGCATTCTTTAACTACGCTATAACTAGTACTATTACAATTGGCACATTTCACACTTCAAATACGAATGTCTAAGATGTGTTTCATGACTGGTTCGTTAATCTCCCGGTACTGTTCCCAAAAATTAGTCCTACTTTTACATTAGAAAAATATTAATGAAAATGGAAAACCTTAGTTGTGTCGAGTTCAGATTTTATGATAAACTACAGCGCTTCCCACATTTACCAAATCCTCTCTACCGGCTTGGTGAATTGTTCGGAGATGGAAGAAGGTGAAAAGAGTCTTACCTCCTCTGAGAGTATGACTAGCCTAGTAACAAGCTTCCTATATACAGGGTCGTCCATTGATAGTGATCGGGCCAAATATCTCACGAAATAAGCATCAAACGAAAAAACTACAAAGAACGAAACTCGTCTAGCTTGAAGGGGAAACCAGATGGCATTATGGTTGGCCCGCTAGATGGCGCTGCCATAGGTCAAACGGATATCAACTGCGTTTTTTTTTAAATAGGAACCCCCATTTTTATTACATATTCGTGTAGTACGTAAAGAAATATGAATGTTTTAGTTGGACCACTTTTTTCGCTTTGTGATAGATGGCGCTGTAATAGTCAGAAACGTATAAGTACGTGGTATCACGTAGCATTCCTCCACTGCGGACGGTATTTGCTTCGTGATATATTACCCGTGTTAAAATGGACCGTTTACCAGTTGCGGAAAAGGTCGACATCGTGTTGATGTATGGCTATTGTGATCAAAATGCCCAACGGACGTGTGCTATGTATCCTGCTCGGTATCCTGGACGACATCATACAAGTGTCCGGACCGTTCGACGGATAGTTACGTTATTTAAGGAAACGGAAAGTGTTCAGCCAAGACTTGCAACAAATGATGATGCCCAAGTAGGTGTTTTAGCTGATGTCGTGGTTAATCCGCACATGAGTAGCAGACAAATTGCGCGAGAAACTGAAATCTCAAAAACGTCGGTGTTGAGACTCTACATCAACATCGACTGCACCCATACCATATTTCTAAGCACCAGGAATTGCATGGCAACGACTTTGAACGTCGTGTACAGTTCTGCCACTGGGCACAAGAGAAATTACGGGACGATGGCAGATTTTTTGCGCGCGTTCTATTTAGCGACGAAGCGTCATTCACCAACAGCGGTAACGTAAACCGGCATAATATGCACTATTGGGCAACGGAAAATCCGCGATGGCTGTGACAAGTGGAACATCAGCGACCTTGGCAGGTTAATGTATGGTGCGGCATTATGGGAGGAAAGATAATTGGCCCCCATTTTATCGATGGCAATGTAAATGGTGTAATGTATGCTGATTTCCTACGTAATGTTCTACCGATGTTATTGCAAGATGTTTCACTGCATGACAAAATGGCGATGTACTACCAACATGATGGATGTCCGGCACATAGCTCGCGTGCGATTGAAGCGGTATTGGTTCAAATGGCTCTGAGCACTACGGGACTCAACTGCTGAGGTCATTAGTCCCCTAGAACTTAGAACTAGTTAAACCTAACTAACCTAAGGACATCACAAACATCCATGCCCGAGGCAGGATTCGAACCTGCGACCGTAGCGGTCTTGCGGTTCCAGACTGCAGCGCCTTTAACCGCACGGCCACTTCGGCCGGCTGAAGCGGTATTGAATAGCATATATCACAACAGGTGGATTGGTCGTCGAAGCCATGGCCCGCACATTCACCGGATCTGACGTCCCCGGATTTCTTTCTGTGGGGAAAGTTGAAGGATATTATCGTGATCCACTGACAACGCCTGACAACATACGGCAGCGCATTGTCAATGCGTGTGGGAACATTACGGAAGGCGAACTACTCGCTGTTGTGAGGAATGTCGTTGTACGTATTGCCAAATGCATTGATGTTGACGGGCATCATTGCATTAATGTGGTATTTACAGCCTGCCAGAGTGGCCGAGTGGTTCTAGGCGGTACAGTCTGGAGCCGCGGGACCGCTACGGTCGCAGGTTCGAATCCTGCCTCGGGCATGGATGTGTGTGATGTCCTTGGGTTAGTTAGGTTTAAGTAGTTCTAAGTTCTAGGGGACTGATGACCTCAGGAGTTAAGTCCCATAGTGCTCAAAGCCATTTCAACCATTTTTTTTGTATTTACAGGCAATGACTCTGTAACAGCATGCGTTCTCAGAAATGATAAGTTCAGAAAGGTACATGTATCACATTGGAACAACCGAAATAAAATGTTCAGACGTACCTGCGTTCTGTATTCTAATTTAAAAAATCTACCTGTTTCCAACTGTTCGTCTAAAATTGTGAGCAATATGTTTGTGACTATTACAGCGCCATCTGTCACAAAGCGAAAAAGTAGTCCAACTAAAACATCCATATTTCTTTACGTACTACACGAATATGTAATAAAAATGGGGGTTCCTATTTAAAAAAAAACGCAGTTCATATCCATTTGACCTATGGCAGCGCCATCTAGCGAGCCAACCATAGCGCCATCTGGTTTCCCCCTTCAAGCTAGACAAGTTTCGTACTTTGTAGTTTTTTCGTTTGACGCTTATTTCGTGTGATATTTGGCCCGGTCACGATCAATGGACCACCCTGTATAAGCCAAGCATACCTGACTCTGTTCGTTCATTATCATACATAATGTTGCTTTTATCACTCATCACCTTTGTCATTAGAAACAGTACTATCACCAGCTCGAAAAGAATTTATACGAACATCATTTTCATACAGTTTTAAATTTAAAGTCAGCGCTAATATTGTGTTTATTGTGCTCAGTCCGAAGATCGGTTTCGTGCAGCTCACCGTCCAAGTATATTCCTACTACACACAACACACTCCACAATTTTTTTCTCATCCTATGGAGTTCGCCGTTGGTGGGGAGGCTTGCGTGCCTCAACGATGCAGATAGCCGTACCGTAGGTGCAACCACAACGGAGGGGTATCTGTTGAGAGGCCAGAGAAACGTGTGGTTCCTGAAGAGATGCAGCAGCCTTTTCAGTAGCTGCAGGGGCAACAGTCTGGATGATTGGCTGATCTGGCCTTGCTGTGTTGGTACTGCGAAGGGCTGAAAGCAAGGGGAAACTACAGCCGTAATTTTTCCCGAGGGCATGCAGTTTTACCGTATGGTTAAATGATGATGACGTCCTCTTGCGTAAAATATTCCGGAGGTAAAATAGTCCCCCATGCGGATCTCCGGGCGGGGACCACTGAAGAGGCCGTCGTTATCAGGAGAAAGAAAACTGGCATTCTATGGATTGGAGCATGGAGTGTCAGATCTCGTAATCGGGCAGGTAAGTTAGAAAATTTAAAAAGGGAAATAGTTAGGTTAAAGTTAGATATAGTGGGAATTAGTGAAGTTCAGATGTGGACTCTGACCACAAACTATTGGTTATGAACTGTAGATTAAAACTGAAGAAACTGTAAAAAGGTAGGAATTTAAGGAGATGGGACCTGGATAAACCGAAAGAACCAGAGGCTGTAGAGAGTTTCAGGGAGATCATTAGGAAACGATTGACAGGAACAAGGTAAATAAATACACAAGAAGAAGAATGGGTAGCTCTGAGAGATGAAATAGTGAAGGCACCAGAGACTCAAGTAGGTAAATAGACGAGGGCTAGTAGAAATCATTGGGTAACAGAAGAGATATTGAATTTAATTGATGAAAGGAGAAAATATAAAAAAAGCAGTAAATGATGCAGGAAAAAAGGAATACAAACTTCTCAAAAATGAGATCAACAGGAAGTGCAAAATGGCAAAGCAGGAATGGTTGGAGGACAAATGTAAGGATGTAAAGGCATATATCACTAGGAATTATATAGATACTGCTTACAGGAAAATTAAAGAGATATTTGGAGAAAAGAGAACCACTAATAATAATATCAAGAGCTCACTTGTAAAACCAGCTCCAAGCAAAGAAGCGAAAGCAGAAAGATCTAAGGAGTACATACAGGGTCTATACAAGTGCGATGTACTTGAGTGGAATATTGTGGAAATGTAAGGGGACGTAGGTGAAGATGAAATAGGAGATATCATACTGCGTGAAGAATTTGACAGAGCACTGCAAGACCTAAGTCGAAACAAGTGCCCGGGAGTAGATGAAATTCCATTAGAACTCCTGATAGCCTTGGGAGAGCCAGCCCTGACAAAATTCTACCATCTGATGAGCAAGAAGAATATACTACAGTAATTCCAATTCCAAAGAAAGATAAGTGTTGACAGGTGTGAAAATTACAGAACTATCAGTTTAATAAGTCACGTTTGGAAAATACTAACACGAATTCTTTACAGACGAATAGGAAAACTGGTAGAAGCCGACCTCGGGGAAGATCAGTTTCGATTCCTTACAAATGTTGGAACACGCGAGGCAATACTGACCCTACGGCTTATCTCAGAAAATAGATTAAGGAAAGGCAAACTTACGTTTCTGGCATTTGTAGACTTAGAGAAAGCTTTTGACAACGTTGACTGGAATACTCTCGTTGAAATTTTGAAGGTGGCAGGGGTCAAATACAGGGAGCGAAAGGTTATTTACAATTTGTACAGAAAGCAAATGGCAGTTATAAGAGTCGAAGGGCATGAAAGGGAATCAGTGGTTGAAAGGGAGTGAGATAGGGTTGTAGCCTATACCCGATGTTATTCAATGTGTATATTGAGTAAGCAGTAAAGGAAACGAAAGAAAAATTTGGAGTAAGAATTGAAATCCATGGAGGAGAAATAAAAACTTTGATGTGTTGCCGCTAACATTGTAATTCTGTCACATACATCAAAGGACCTGAAGAGCAGCTGAACGGAATGGACAGTGTCTTGAAAGGAGGATATGAGATGAACATCAACAAAAGCAAAGCGATGATAATAGAATATAGTCGAATTAAATCAAGTGATGCTGAGGGTATTAGATTAGGGAATGAGACAGAGTAGTAAACGAGTTTTGCTATTTGGGGAGCAAAATAACTGATGATGGTCTATGTAGAGAGGATATAAAATGTAGACTGGCTATGGCAAGGAAAGCATTTCTGAAGAAGAGAAATTTGTTAACATCGGGTATAGATTTAAGTGTCAGTAAGTCTTTCCTGACAGTGTTTGTATGGAGTGTAGCCATGTGTGGAAGTGAAACATGGACGATAAACAGATTAGTCAAGAAGAGAATAGAAGCTTTCGAAATGTGGTGCTACAGAAGAATGCTGAAGATTAAATGGATAGATCACGTTACTAATAGGGAGGCACTGAATAGAATTGGGAAGCAAGGGAATTTGTGGTACAACTGGAGTACAAGAAGGGATCGGTTGGTAGGACACATTCTGAGGCATCAAGGGATCACCAATTTAGTACTGGAGGGAAGCGTGGAGGGTAAAAGTTGTACAGTGAGACCGAGAGATGAATATGCTAAGCAGATTCAGAAGGATGTAGGTTGCAGTAGTTATTCGGAGACTAAGAGGCTTGCACAGGACAGAGTGGCATGGAGAGCTGCATCAAACCAGTCTCTCACAATAACAACTAGAACACTGTAGTCCTTGCCTGCCCTTTAGTCGCTCCTTCTAACGCCAACTTAAGTGTTCCAGACTGCTGCAACCAATAGATTTTTCCTGTTAAGAGTTAGCCGTAGCTTTCTTTGCTCTCTTATTGTTTCTAGAGCCTCTTCATTTCGGAATACACCTATCCACGTACTTTTTAACGTTTTTCTGCATCACCTTCTAAAATTCTTTTCCTCTAGCAGTCCCAAAATTTGTGTTTCAGATCTATACAACACTGTGCTCGACATATCCACTTTCAGAAACTTCTTCCTCAATAATACACCAATATTTGTTTTGTCGGAGTAGTTTTTTTCCGCCTCCGCCAATTTGTTTATGATGTCTTTCTTGGTTCTGACATTCAATGTAACCTAACCTAGTTAGAAAAGTTTCGTGACTTCTTCTGTCGTTTTTTGTGAATTTTAACTTACGCAAGGTGGCAGTCGCACTGTATTTACTAATATCTTATTCCTGCTGACTATTTGTTATTGAATGTCAGTGCTTCAAGATGTTAATTAATCTGTTAGTCCTATTGTGGCCAAGAACAATAGGCTAAGGGATTCCTGAATGCCATTGTTTTGCCAGCTGCCGTAACTGAAGCTGTGATCAGTGTCTTGCTCGGAACGGGCCTCCGAGACCCTAGCTCTCCTGTTACAGATTGTACCGTATTGTCGTACCTTGATGTAACTCTCAATAGGTTTTGATTGCTGAAAATATCTACTGTCTCAGAATCAATCCCTGTTTCAGTAATTTCGGTGACTATATTACATTCTCTAATTGAAAGCATAGAAGAGGTAAGTTAATTACGAAGTATTGCATATGTTAAACAGGTACAACAATAAAGAGAGTATTTACACTAAGAGAGACTCAAAGGGTGCTGTATCTTGACCACCAATGCTCTGTGGTCTAGCGACCTTTTTCACACCGCTGCTTCACTTGAGGGTATTTTATTTGTTGTTGGAAGCTATCGTCAGGGCGTCGATCATGCGGAAGCAAGAGCTGTAGGAGTTTATGGTGGCGGAGTTTTGGGGACTGCAATGTTGCCAATAGTACAGTTTCGAACCTACATGTACGGTTTCGTGGCTTGTCTTCATAGTGTTCAGATCAGTACTAGAACTACTCGGGATAAATATGATTGTGAAATTTTTTTTTCTTTTATTTCCAGTAAGGGAAGAAGTAAAATTACTCTTTCTCTCCTGATTTCATTATCTTCTTTTCACATATTACCTTGCGGTACTGGAATATTGTCACATGCCTCAGATCATTTCCGTCAAGTACAACACTGAAATGTTTTGGGTATGAGGTACAACTGCCGTATGTTGTGTACACAAGACTCGAAGTCAGTGTTTCCTCTCTTTCGAAGCTGTAACAGTCAAATTTAACTTTATTTTTTCGACAGAAAACTTAATGGAGTTAGTATCAAGTAACAAGACGTTATGCCGGCCGGGGTGGCCGAGCGGTTCTAGGCGCTACAGGCTGGAACCGCGCGACCGCTACGGTCGCAGGTTCGAATCCTGCCTCGGGCATGGATGTGTTTGATGTCCTTAGGTTAGTTAGGTTTAAGTAGTTCTAAGTTCTAGGGGACTAATGACCTCAGAAGTTAAGTCCCATAGTGCTCAGAGCCATTTGAACCATTTTTTGAACAAGACGTTATAGAGCAACTGCAGTAGAAGCTCGTGAAACAAAACTTAAAAATGATTCATTTCTTAAAAGAACAATGATTTCACCCACATGTGTAGCGCACTCTCAGTGGTGACAGGAAAACCGCGTATCTTGAAGAGAGAACAAACTGACAATCGTAAATAATTCTCTTTTTTCGCTGTTAACAAATGACTACTTTCCTCAGTAGAAGAGGCAAGAGAAAATAATTCGTATTTCGCTCTATATCTGACGCCGTGTCGTTAGTTGTATGTAAAAAGAGAGAGAGAGAAATAGCATTATTCTCAGAGTTTTGGAGTTTACATAGCCGGATTGAGTTATAAGTCAGGTGGAACCGGGCAAGTGGGCCAAGATAAAAGGGAGCACCGAGAAATCTCTATGGGTGCTTGTATATTGCCTGACAAAGAAAGGGAAGCACCCAGAAAAGGAGGAGGAAACGAAATAATACGCTACGGGTTGAGAGTATACCTGACGTTATTTCAGTGATTGCATCATCGAATCAAAATAAGAAAGAACTACACAGTATGAGCCCACTTATCAGTGTGACGTTGAACCCCTCTGGCCTAAATGCATGTACTGATTCGGTAGGGGAGGGTGTCATTAAAGCGTTGTATTCCTTCCCGAGGCAAGCTGGTCCACAACTGTCGTAACTGGTGCTTGACATCCTGAATACGGGTGTTGGTTCCAGACAAGATCTACCGAGCACAGATCTGGAGATCTTCCTGGCTACATCACGCAAACAGTTCATAGAGATGCCTCCTGTAACTGATCATTCTCCTTTTGAAAAATGGCACCGTGGTGGTGTTGCTTGAGTGGTAAGATGTCCGTGACACACAGTTGTGCCGTCAACATTCCTTCGATTGCTATATGCCGCTATCTGAAGTTATACTCTATGGCTCCCGACACCATGGTGTCAGTAATAACACAGCAGTGCCTCTCCAAAACATTTGAAGAATAGGACTTCTTTCATGGTCGCCGCCATACTCGCCAGCGATGGTCATCCGAGGTAGTGCAGACTAGCGATTCACTGCTGAACACAATATGGCCTCATTCATCAGCAGTCGCAGCGCCACTCTAAACACAGCCGTTCGCGTTGTGGTGTTACTAGCGGCCTACATACGGAAAAGTAATTTCTTAGTCCAGATGTTGCTCGTCTCCGATCAATGGTGCGGGATGACACAGTGTTGCAGGGAGTCCATTACTTCCAGAATGAGATTTTCACTCTGCAGCGGAGTGTGCGCTGATATGAAACTTCCTGGCAGATTAAAACTGTGTGCCGAACCGAGACTCGAACTCGGGACCTTTGCCTTTTGCGGGCAAGTGCTCTACCAACTGAGCTACCCAAGCACGACTCACGCCCCGTCCTCACAACTTTACTTCTGCCAGCATCTAGTCTCCTACCTTCCAAACTCGCAGGAGAGCTTCTGTAAAGGTTGGAAGGTAGGAGACGAGGTACTGGCAGAAGTAAAGCTGTGAGGACGGGGCGTGAGTCGTGCTTGGGTAGCTCAGTTGGTAGAGCACTAGCCCGCGAAAGGCAAAAGGTCCCGAGTTCGAGTCTCGGTCCGGCACACAGTTTTAATCTACCAGGAAGTTTCAGTCCATTACTTGTTCTCTGACGCACATGCAGATGTCAAGGAGTAGCATTGTCCTTGGTGCACAATGCGACGATCCTCCATTGTGGTGGTCGGACGTCGTCAGCTGGAACCCTGATGACGAGTATGCCTGCCCTCATGTTCCCATGAAGTCCAACACTGGGCTACTGTCACATCTGAATCTCCCACCTGTCTGGGTATTTCACGAATCGATCAGCTGATGAAATGGAGACTAAAAATGAAGCCCCTTTCATATTTTGTCAGGTGCTGATAACGCTGTCTCGCAGAAGTGCGCGGCATCTCCGTGTCCTCGACAGTGATCACCCAAGGTCTGAATGGTTCACGTCTCTTGTATACCAAATGTCCAAATGTGTGTGAAATCTTATGGGACTTAACTGCTAAGGTCATCAGTCCCTAAGCTTACACACTACTTAAACTAAATTATCCTAAGGACAAACATACACACCTATGCCCAAGGGAGGACTCGAACCTCCGCCGGGACCAGCCGCACAGTCCATGACTGCAGCGCCTCAGACCACTCGGCTAATCCCGAGCGGCTCTTGTATACCTACCAGACCTGATGTCAACACTACACACGAACAGTGGTGACCGTTCTACCTGCCGCAGAGAACTGCACCTTTAATCATTTACATACCTGCCAACAGTGTGTACGAGTACGAAGTTACATTGACATCCAGCCAGGTCTCACTTTTTTTGTCGGGCCTTGTATTTTTGGTAGACTTGGTTGTCGCTAGTGTGAATTTCGTTCATTACTGAATTAAGTTGGAGAGCAGTTGATAATGTCGCAGGTCACACTTGCTCTATAATTGTGTTCCGCATCGATTCTTGTGCGGCTTCCACAAAATAATTTAGGTCCAGTGTAGAAACACAGTCTCATCTTGAGCACTGGTCGAGTGCACTCCTATATTCCAAAGAGGCGACGGCTCACTGCACAATTAAAGCGTTCTCTTTACTACAAAGAATGGCATAGCAGTCTCACAAGGGAACCATGGCTACCTACTGTCACCGATTTCGTCCAAATGTATGAGGTATGCAGGGCATGGGGCACGTCGCGGCTAAGCGCCGACACCACATTCCCAAAATAGCATGGCAGGTGGCCTACCATTTCACGCCTGAGGCCCTATTCTGTACCTTCCGCCATTTCACTTCGGTACGCGAGCGCACCGAACGGTCTTGTTTTCGAAACAGAGCCCCAGCATTATTCATTAAGCATTTCGAAAGCGATGCTGACAGGTCCTAGCGAACCGAAACGTTCTTGTCAGTTTTCCTCGCGCCAACCAATGAAAAGCGATCTGCCTCAGATCCGCGCAGCGCCACAACGGCACGAACTCAAAGCGGCTAGCAGCCGACACAGGCATGCCATTCTTCACGTACCGAAAAGTGTGGTTAGAGTACATAATACTGTTCAAATTTCACTGACCATGAATGCATGATAACGGTAGAATATTGACTAAGTACTGGAAACTATCGTAAATGTCACATTATGTGATTTTATTCTCATTCACATCGACGACTTGTTTTGGATTTTACGTTTCGGAATATGAGTTAGGAATGGAGTGTAGTCCCACATTTTACAAAAATATCTATAGAAACACCCGAAAAATTCGTCATTTTTTCTTTTTTCCGTCGTTCCTTAGTTGCTTCGAAATTCGTGGAGGCACGCTCCGTCTATGCAACTAGTTGAAGGCAGTTTGTTTATTGCCATATACATTTCACTTCCTTTATTCGTGATGATGCTTCACAAATAAAAGAAGCGAAATGCGTATGGGAATAAACTGTCTTCAATTAGTTGCATAGAAGAAACACATCTCCACGAACCCGAAAAATTGTTTAAGTGAGTGTCAGAGAATAAGAAGATGCATGGAATGTGGTTAGCTCGCTCCTAGAGATCCCGATGATGAAGTAGCCTACTTCGTTATATGATACAGCAACGATTGGTTTATAAAGACAAAATTTTAAAAAATCACCTTCATAAGGGTGTGTGGAGAGTGCAGCTATATAAGTTCGTTGTAATTTAAAACCTTTCATCTCTGTCTACGGATGAATACTTGTGACAATCTACAGTATAAAGACGATTGCTGCTAGTTTCATTAGCAGTAATTTACATTGCGCTCTTAGATTCCTGTCTGACCACACTCTCGGAAATCGCTACGCATTTCGAAAAAAAATGGTGAATTATTTGCGACAAGAAGAAGTCTAAATGTTACTGTCAGTTGTTTCCCACACAGTAATTTCATCTTTCATTTCTTAAACATATGGAAGTCACAAAACCGGAGATACTCGTTACTGAGAAAGCGCCCTCTTACATGTAAATTACAACGAATATTGCACAAAAATGCTTAAGTTTGACGATTAGCGAACTACCAACTTCGCTACTACAGCTAGCGTGCTACTTCCGCTTCATTTTATATAATTCCAATCGAGAGAGACGCAGGCTGACTTCTTTGCCGAATTATGCGGGCGTAAGTCGTAAATGCATGAAATTTTGGAAGGTTTCCTATATCAGGCTTCGCAAAATTCCTTTGCATTGTTACTTAAAAGTTTTAAACGCGTTTCGATAATTAATAAGTCAACCATTTTCGGAAGAGTGTACGCGAAGTCACTACTAATTTCAGCTAACACTCATGTAATATACGTAAGCAGAGCCGATGTCTTGATATTTAATGACCTTTAAATTCCTAATTGCATAAAAAACAGGTATTTTGAGAGAATATTGACCGAAAACTTTTTTTTATGTTGTAATCATTCACAATAACAACTTAACCTAACCATATTGCTAACAAAGAAAAATTGTCTATTATGAACTCACTTTCCAACTGGATGCATCCGTCGTGATTCTTTAATAACACAAACACTAAATCCAAAGCTAAAACAGCTCAATATGTTTAAAATAAGGAATTATAGGTGTAAATAAACCACGGCTAACCGAATGACATGGCCATACCGAAATCCAAAATCTCTTGGTACAGTTGTCGAAAAATCGGCGGGAAGACCGTTCGGTAATAGGTCTCAGAAGGTTATTGAATAGGAAATTCGGATAAAAAACCGAAAATGACGTCACTACCGATACTACCCTACTGCTCCGATCAGTATGAACGATATAGAATAGGGCCCCTGCAGCAGGCCAGCGTCTGCAAGCGAGCTTTCAGAAAAGTGCAGCGGCCGGCGCCAGATGACACCTGCGGTGCAGAGGTCACAGGGCGAGGACACACGCACACCACTGGCTTGATTGGCTGAGAATGAAGTACTACATTGTGCTTCCGCAAATACATCGCGCAGCCAATAGGAATTTTGTATGCATCCGCCGCCAGCGTATTTAGGTCTGCGCTGGAGGCTCCGCAGGCATCTCCTCCGCAGTCAGCTTCCTATGACCTCCGGCCACGCAGCATACCACCGCCAGAAGCCGCGCCGCCCGCTCCTTATGAGCCCAATCACCCAGTGCACCGTTCTGCTGGAAGTGCGGTATCTCACCGGTGTTTGATTGTGGCTGAACTGATTGGCGGACTTGTCTGAGGCCGTCGTAGCCCCGAATTCGAAGTTTACCAAGGGATCTTAAGAGCAGCCTTTAGTTTTTTCCAGTGTAATTCAGACGCCAAGGAAGGCAATATGTCGTTGAACAGTCTTTTTCATTGGATGTCTTTACTAATAGACCGCCCACTGGACAGTGATTCGTATTCAAAATAGTGACTCAAGAATTAATTATATGTAATTATTGAAAGAAACTGTTTTATTTCGTTTAAGATTTCTAGAACAGGAACTTTTTCAACTTCATTTCTAACTTGCTTGTTCTTGGGGCAGTGATAAACCTTTTCTACCGATTTGTGCCTCAAATATTCGAAACTGAAACTTATGAATAAAGTGTAGTTTTTCTTGTCTATTCACGTGTTCTTGGTGACTTGTCCGCACTGCGGGACACCTCAGCTTGCCCAGAAGTGACAGTAAGGAGTGGGAACTCAGGATGGAGAAGCATTTAGAAAAAAAATAGCATTTTTGGTGCAGGTCGGAAGGGACACAGTAGAGAAGTTTCCAGGCAGCGGAAGGCCAGCGGAAAGAATACAGGACGGTAATCCGAGAGTCGTGGGATCGAAAATGTACATGACAATTTTTTTTTAATTTTCTATTTTTACGTTATTTATACTGCAAATAAACCGAAATAATATTTAGTGTATTGATTTATCAACATTTTCATTAAAGGCATGAAAATAAAAGCTAAAAAAAATTTAAGATTACAAATAAATTTCTAGGAAGGGATGGCAAGCGTACACGTGCTGAGGTGATATCGTAAAAACAGGGAACTTATTGTATGCTTGCAGCTGCGGAGGACAGCTCCAAGGTCAAAATGAAACTAACGGAAGTTCTGTACGTTTTAAATACAATCACTTCTTGAAAGGTCGTATGTAGAGTCCTCATGGACGCTGTAAGTACAGTGCTTCCATGAAAATTATTTGCAGTTTCAAATTTTCTTTTGTCTTCCCTTTTCATCCATCTTATGAAGATATTAATAAATACAGTATATTGAACATCATTTTGATTTCTTTGAAGTGTAAATAACGTAAAAATTTAAAATAGAAAAAAAATTTCGCATAGAGACTCGACCTCACGATCCCCATATTAGCGTTCTGTACTCTTCCCGCTAAGCCAACCGCAGTCAGGAAACTTCTCTGATATAATGCTCATGACTCCCACGAACTGCGCCAAAAATATACCAGAAATGGGTGAACCGTAGATGTCGTGAAGCTCCTTCATTGTCAAGCACATCTGTTTGCGCATAATATCACTAAATTTTTGTTGGAAGATGCAAACGAGGAGGCAATTTCTTTAACGAGTGTGCTTCAGAGGGTTGCAGGAACCGCTTTGTAGCTATTCCAATCACACAGTAAAATGTAAACGGGAAGGGAAGCAAAATTTACTTACACATACACTTTAAATCTTCACTGCTATAGTTAGATAATACTGAAGAGTAACTTGTCTGAAGTGTGGCACCCCAGACCATCACTGCTGCTTGTCGGGCTGCTTGGCGGACGACGGTCACCGATGTCCAGGGCGTCTCCCGACACGTCTTCGGCCTGGAATTTCATTGACTGGAGTAGCATTATTTGAAGTGATGACTCCCTCTTCGTAATGAACCATTGTGACCAGTGACACGTGTCTGGAGATGCCCCAGACAACGGTGGGATGCCAGCCTGACTGTCGCCCACCGTACTGCCTGACAACCGAGAGTTATGGTCCGGGGTGCCATTTCTTGTAGTAGCAGGAGACTTTTGGTTGTCATCCGCAGAACCCCTACAGCACAGTGGTACGTCGACGACATTTTACACCCCGTTTAGTGCTCCTTCATAGCAAGCCACACCTGAGCTTACATTTCAGCAAGGTAATACCGACCCGCACACGATGAGAGTTTCTACGCCTTGTATTCGTACTTTCCACACTCTACCTTGATGGGTGATCATCCGGGCCGCCATGCGCTGTTGCCATTTTTCCGGGTGCACTCAGCCTCGTGATGCCAATTGAGGAGCTACTCGACCGAATAGTAGCGGCTCGGGTCACAGAAAACCATCATAACGACTTGGAGAGCGGTGTGCTGACCACATGCCCCTGCTATCCGCATCCTCAGCTGAGGATGACACGGCGGTCGGATGGTCCCGATGGGCCACTTGTGGTCTGAAGACGGAGTGCTTTTTTTAGCTTGTAAAGATATTTCTCTTAAATCATAAATTTTTTCTGAAACTATAATCATTTGTTTGTTTGTACATGTATATCTATTAGAAGATATGTCAAATAAAGGCAAATCTACGTCTATAGAATTTGTAGACTTATAGAAAGCTTTTGACTATGTTGACTGGAATACACTTCTTGAAATTCTGAAGGAAGCGGGGGTAAAATACAGGGAACAAAAAGTTATATTCAACTTATACAGAAACAAGACTGCAATTATAAGAGCCGAAGCACTTGAAAAGGAAGCAGTGGTTGAGAAGGAACTTAGACAGATTTCTAGCCCAATGCCGATGTTATTCAGTTTGTACACTGAGCAAGAGGTATACGAAACGAAGGAGATATTTGGAAATGGAATTAAAGTTGAGGGAGAAGAAATACAAACTGTGTGACTCGATGAAGATATTGTAACTCTGTCAAAGACAGCAAAGTACTTGAAAGAGCAGTTGAATGGATTAGATAGTGTCTTGAAAAGAAGTCATAAGATGACCATCAACGAAAGTAAAACTGTGGTAATAGAATGTAGTGCAGTTAGAGAAAGTGATTCTGAAAGGAATTAGATTAGGAAATGAGATACACCAAGTAGATAATTTTTGCTATTTGGGCAGTAGAATACAAGAGTGTACTGAAAAGAAATGCCTCCGAATTTTTTATGTGAACACTCTTAAAGCATTTTAAACAAAATACAAACATTATTCAACATTCTACGCTCTTATTCTTCATGTATACACATAACTTCCCAACATAGTCACCTCGGTGACGAACACATTTCTCCCAACGAGAGACGAGACTGATAATACCGTCACTTTAGAAAGTTTGACTTTGTTGACGGAGGCACTATCTCACCTCTTCTTGCAACGCTTCATCACTATCGAAGTTCTCGAAGGTGTTATTTAAGTTTTGAAAATAGATGAAAATCGGAAGGGGCCAGGTCGGGACAGAGACGAACTCTTCGAATTCGAAGATCGATTACAGGAAGCTGTTTCTCATGCACCGACGTACACTGACGAAAAAAAAATCGCAACATCAAAAAAGAATTACTGTAGAGTAGTAAAATTTTGTGAATACATTTGTCTAGTAACATCTTTAAGTGATTAACGTTGCAAAATCATAGGTTACTGTATGCGCGTGATAAGCCATTGCAAATGTGGAATGGTCGTGCATTAACAATCAGTGTAACCGCCAGATCGTTGAATGCCTTCATGCAAACGTGCATGCATTGAGTTGTACAGGTGCCGGATGTCAGTTTGTGGAACGGAGTTGCATACCTGTTGCACTTGGTCATTCAATACAGAGACGGTTAATGCTGGTTGTGGATGACGCTGGAGTTCACCGATGGTGTCCCATATGCGTTCAATTGGAGACAGATCTGGTGATCGCGCAGGCTAAGGCAACATGTCGACACTATGTACAGCATGTCGGGTTACAACAAAAGTTTGTGGGTGAGCGTTATCCTGTTGGAAAATACCATCTGGAATGCTGTTAATAAATGGCAACATAACAGGTCGAATCACCGGATTAACGTACAGATTTGCAGTCAGGATGCGGGGGATAACCACTAGAGGGCTCCCGCTGTCATACGAAATCGCACCCCAGACCATAACGCAGGGTGTAGGTCCAATGTGTCTAGAACGTAGATAGGTTGGTTGCAGGCCCTCAACTGGTCTTTTTCTATCCGACACACGGCCAGTACTGGCAAAGCTTTCATCATAAAACACAACAGACCTCCACCCTGTCCACCAACGAGCTCTCACTTGACAACACTGAAGTTACAAATGACGGTAGTTTGTGATCATCGGTATGCACGCTTCAGTATACCTAGCTCGGAGGTGTTCTTGAAGTAACGGACTTGAAACAGCTCGTTGTGTCAGTGTGGTACCAACTGCTGCTGAAACTGCGGCTGCAGCCGCAGCATGATGCGCCAGAGCCGTACGCCGAACACGATGGTCTTCCCTCTCGATAGCGCCACGTGGAAGTCCGGAGCCCGTACATTCTCGTGACCGCCGCTTCCAGCATTCACTTGCAGTGGCTAAATTCTGTAATGTCGCAGAAGGAACATCCAGCTTCTCGTAGCCCTATTACACAACCTCGTTCAAATTCAGTGAAGTGTTGATAATGAGGCATTTGCCACCTTAAAGGCATTCTTGACGAACATCGATTCACGACGTCCACTCAAAGCTGACTAACGCTCACGACCATTGAAGCGTGTATTTATGGCAAAACCTGATCTGCATCCTCATAGTGGCGCTACTAGCGACATTCTTACGCGACTGGAGAGAAATTTTAATATACATCATCATTCAGATGTAGAGACACATCTACCGACTTTCGTTTACCTTGGTAAATAAATCAAGACCCTATGCTACCGACATCAACGGGGACAGTTGAAAATGTGTGCCCCAACCGGGACTCGAACCCAGGATCTCCTGCTTGCATGGCAGACGCTCTATCCATCTGAGCCACCGATGGCACACAGGATAGTGCTACTGCAGGGATTTATCCCTCGCACGCTCCCAGTGAGACCCACATTCCCAACTTAACGTCCACACACTACATTCGTAGTGCCCCTGCCCACTACACTCATTACTCATAGCGGACAATCTGACCGAGTCCCGTAAGAGTTTGGGCAATGCGTGTGCATCCGCACAGAAGAAGGTCATGGCCGATTAGCCTTAACTATATATGGAGATGCTATCTGTTTCTTCGGACGCATCTGCCATGTAAGCAGGAGATCCCGGGTTCGAGTCCCAGTCGGGGCACACATTTTCAACTGTCCCCGTTGATGCGTATCAACGCCTGTCGGCAGCGTAGGGTCTTGATTTATTTATCATTTCTTTCTAGAGCGCTGCATGGTCGCCGATGGTACCTGTTCTTTCGGATATGTCCGAAAGAACAGATACCATCTCCATATATTCGTTTACCTTTGTCGCGCAACTCCCTCTTGGTACTAAGATTTTTTTTCCCGTCAGTGTATTTACATTAGACACCGCTATGTTACATGCTGCAGTTCGGAGTCCTCTAGTGGCAGAGGTCTGGAAATATGTAAATATGAAAAATAAAATGTAGTATGAGTTTATCACATAAACACTTTGGAGGCGTTACTTTTCACCACGCCTGCGAAACTAGTGATGGCCGAAGTATATAAAATGGAGCATGGGCACAGCCAGAGAAGGAGTTTTAGGGGTTCAAACCCGTCCTAAAATCTTGACAAAGGTGAAAAAAGGGAGAAGTGATAATAAAATCGATTGCCATGTGATCTTTTTCTTAATTACCGCGTTTTCAAATCGCAGGTATTGCCAGCATGACGTAGCGCGGAATATGGCAACGATGAGCCAGCTTTGGCAGTAATATTGGCACCAATGTGTGGACTGAGCCTCAAATAAATGTTGTGTGGCGACTTGGAAAGTCCAGATAGTACTTTGCCTGCATGAGGGCTAATGTAATAGTCATAGTTGCTGAGGCTAGGCGCAATGGGAAGACACATGGCAGCAGCTTAGAATTACCATCGTCGTCGTCACGCTTCCTGGAAACGAAGGAAATTGTTGTTATTACCGTTGCGAGTATTTTATAATGTTTATTTTAAGTAATGTTGTGTAGGAAAGAGGAACGGCTAGTGTATGAGATACAATGACCTCTGTTTTGTTACGTCGCCAACAACCTTGCCACAATGGTTAGTACCAGTTCTCATCGGGTCACCAAAGTTAAGCGCTGTTGGCTGGGTCACCATCTGGGTCTGCTGAGTGCTGGCAAGTGGAGTGCACTCAACCATTGTGTGGCCAGTTGAGGAGCTACTTGACTGAGTAGTGGCGCTGGCCACGAAAACTTGTAAGTAGGCTGTTTATGTTTTCTTATTGGCAACGTTACGTAGCGCTCTGTATGAAAATCACTGGCTGTGCTGTGTGCAGTCTGTGGCTAGTTTGCATTGTTGTCTGCCATTGTAGTGTTGGGCAGCGGCAGCTGGATGTGAACAGGGCGTAGCATTGCGCAGTTGGAGGTGAGCCGCCAGCAGTGGTGGATTTGGGGAGAGAGATGGCGGAGTTTTGAAATTTGTAAGACTGGATGTCATGAACTGATATGTATATTATGAGTTTTCAACACTATTAAGGTAAATACATTGTTTGTTCTCGCTGTATTGCAGTAGTTTGAGTAACAAAGATTTTTGTGAGGTAAGTGATTTGTGAAAGGTATAGGTTAATGTTAGTCTGGGCCATTCTTTTGTAGGGATTATTGAAAGTCAGATTGCATTGCGCTAAAAATATTGTGTGTCAGTTTAAGCACAGTCTTGTATAATTTTTCAATGGGGATGTTTCATATGGCGACCCTGCCAGGATACCTCACTGGAATCTTTTCAACACTATTAAGGTAAATACATTGTTTGTTCTCGCTGTATTGCAGTAGTTTGAGTAACAAAGATTTTTGTGAGGTAAGTGATTTGTGAAAGGTATAGGTTAATGTTAGTCTGGGCCATTCTTTTGTAGGGATTATTGAAAGTCAGATTGCATTGCGCTAAAAATATTGTGTGTCAGTTTAAGCACAGTCTTGTATAATTTTTCAATGGGGATGTTTCATATGGCGACCCTGCCAGGATACCTCACTGGAATCTTCTGACTTTTTCTTGTAGTCTGTGTAATTAGTGTAGATTTTGCTTATTGCTAGCGCATAGTTGTAGAGAGAATCTCCTTTGTAGTTGCAGTCTTTCATTGTTGTACAGTAAAACAGGTGTGGCACGCATGTAAATTTGCACCAAGTATTTCGCAACTTGCAATTAACTAGATATTATTTTCAGCGCTATGTTAATGTGTTCTCTTATTTTCTGTGTTATCGTGTGAAATATTGTGACAATAATGGCGTGTGAAAAACGTAACACTAGGCTCCAAAGTAAACTGAGAAATAATAGTGACGACGAGCGTAGCTTACCAGCACCACTGTGTAATGAATTAACAGACATTCAAAGTAGTAATTTGGTAACTGTGCATAGGGAAATGGAGCGGGCGTCAAATAATGGTGTAGACAGTGAAACAGGTAGTGAACAGGGAAGCATTATCGATCGATCGGTCGGCAACAGCTCGCCTCAGGAATCGGATCCTCGGGGGTACATGCCTACTTTGTGTACCATGTGTTTGGCAAGCACAAGCAGCCCTAGCTAATATGGTATTTGCTTACACAACTTTAGACATCGGTACCATATTCATCTAACACAGAATTACACAGCTATCTGATTATTTAACAGAGAAACAAACATTTTTTTTTACTACATCAGTGACACATGTTTACACAATTACACAGTTGGATAACTTCACACTTATGAAACTGTATTTTGTCTGTACTTTGTGAACTGTTCATATTTTTTCAGAACCATTGTGATACTATGAGAGCTTTGAATGCTGTATTTGGTATGGGATCATGATTTTTAAAGTACATTTGAGGTAGATGACACTTTTGACATGAGCAGAGAATTTTTTTAGGTTTTGGAATTATTGAAGGAAGCTACAACGATTTTGAGATTTGGCTGAGGTTTTAAGATGTTATGATGACGATGTGTATTACGCTGTTGCGGTATGTTTATGATCAATAAGCTGATGCTAAATGAGGAATTTGATTATGCTACGTATTTATTATGATGAAATATTGAAGAAGTGTCGACGAATATGTATAAGTGTAATAAGGTAAGGAATAATGAGTAGTAGTTAGGGACTCTGACTTGTGAAAAAGGATGTTGGAAATCAAGAATCGTACTTTAAGAGTTATGAAATGTGTGTAAATGCGTGAATGTACCACAATGCCTATGAAAATTTTTTAGACACTGTTATATTTACAGCATTTTGTTTCTACAGATTTGTAACGCAAATTCTAGACCTGTGAAATTTTTTATATGAGACTGTCACTGTATTGCAAACTGGTGTCGTAAATATTTTGGTAAGGAAGCCAAATGACCTTGACATAATGCGTCTTGAGCGGCCAGCTGTGTCTGACACCTGGAGAAAACGCCATTAGTGTGTGCCTTTTCAGAGGCACAGGTAAAAAAAAAAAAAACAAAGGGAGGCCATTACCCTCGCTATTGACATTTCTTTGTAGAAAGCATCGCAAATACGACACACTCAAACTTGAAAACATATGATTACACTGTGGAGCTCTTAATTTATGATATTTACTGAAATGCCTAATGAAATGATGAGAAACATTTTACATTTATTGTCTTTCTAGTTGAGAGATTCTTTTGCCTTTGGAGACGCCATTTGCCTAGTGAATGACGTTTCATGCATTGCTCTATATCGGCTATATATATATTTGCTCATTTCGTTTAATATCTAGTTTCTAGCTGCACTGCAGCATCGGTTATTACAAAATTTAATAGATGTACTAATATCACTATTTTCTGTCTACAGACCCAGGAAAGAATACACTTATGAGGTACTTTCTTAGAAAAGAGAGCACAAATAGACATTTCCCTTCACAGGAACTGCATAAATAATTTTTTAAACGATTTGGTAACTTGTCTGCTACAGTAACTTATTGTGATGCATCACTCTAGTATTAAGATGTGACATAGGTATTAGACATGGCCATCTTTAGTGTAATATTTTTTCTGATTGAGCTTTGTCGTGTTTAGATATAAGTTATTGCATTTGCTGCTGCTGTTTGCCAGGCATACTGCTACTAAATTTTACTTTGTATTACTCTGTTAAGTTAGTTTTACTACTGATCTATTTTTCTTGTTGCTGCACATTGGCTCATATTAGTTGTAATGTTGCATTGCTTGGTAATTTAGATTTATTGCAGCTTGCTTTGACAATTTCCATTTTTTTCATTGCTGTTTGTATTAATTGTTTTATGCTGCTGCATTGCCTCATCCCTTAGTTTAGCATCTGAGCTCAGTAGATTTAAGTTAGCTTAAGAGGGGGTAGACTATATAAGAGAATGAGTTGCAATGAATTGGAAGAAATGCATTGAGAAGTTTTACGAAAAAAGTACAGAAAGCAGGTATAGATAGCACTTTTTGAAATAATGCTGCTGCATTGCCTCGTCCCTTAGTTTAGCATCTGAGCTCAGTAGATTTAAGTTAGCTTAAGAGGGGGTAGACTATATAAGAGAATGAGTTGCAATGAATTGGAAGAAATGCATTGAGAAGTTTTACGAAAAAAGTACAGAAAGCAGGTATAGATAGCACTTTTTGAAATAATGAAGAATGAAGGGAGATCTCCAAGAAGTAAAGAAAGTTTTGTTTGCAAGATACTGCAGTAAAACAAACCCTGTCCTTTCCCTTTCTGTTATTCCACTATGTGTTTGTGTACTCTTGTATATTTGTGTTCTTCCTGTCTTTATATGTTTATCTGATGAGAGTTACATTGTAGAATTTTTCTGATAATATGTTATTTACTTTGAAAAGATGTTTAGACATTATTTATTCTGTTTTGTTGCTCATATGTGAAGGTGATGTTTCAAAAGTTATTCTCATCTTTTATGCATGTACTCATGTCATCATTCCTGTAACACTGATGTATATGTATATTTCAATTCTTTTGTAAAGCCTGTATTACTACAAATGTTATCTGTATTGTTATGTTCTTTGATGATGTATTTTGTACCTTTGTAATTGTATTATTATGTCATAATATTGTAATTGACACCAGTTCATCAAATTAAGTAACTTGTAAGTTCCATTTCACTGCACACGTTTCTGTTGGTCATAGTATATGGACAATACGTGAGAAGTAGGGACTGTTAGTGTTTGCACGTGTGTTAATAATTCAGCAAGGGACTGGATAACAGCATTGCTGGTTCTGAGGACAATTCCAAAAACTTTGTGAGTGCACAAGTGGTGGTTGATGGACTTGCTATATTCTCCACAAGACTCTTTGATGGTGATTGTGCACCTGCACAGTCGCAACAGATGGCTGCTGGCCGTCTCTACAAGGACTACAGTGGGTCTGCACCTTTGATGACCCACCAGTACCATTATTTCTACAAGGACTGCAGTGGGTCTGCACCTTTCATGACCCACCAATACCATTATTTCTACAAGGACTGCAGTGGGTCTGCACCTCTGATGGCCCACCAATACCATACTCTCTACCAGGACTACAGTGGGTCTGCTCTGTGATGACCTACCTACCAATATTCTTCAAAACGTCGAATGACTCTGCTGTGGGTTTGCTCTGTTGTGGCCCATTACCTGTCATCATGTCAAGAGTCAGCACTGTCTTTCCGTTGGAAGGACAACACTACTTCTTCAAGACTGCATTGAAATCCACTACTTCCTTGTGCATTGTCTTTTAGTGCTCAGACTTTGAGAAAAGAAACGGCAGTTTTACTGTGATGAATGATCGGGACTGTCTTTATGGACTGTGAGAAAATTTTAGCTTTTGACCAACATTGTATTAATAAGTGTGTTCATTTGATATATTTCTTACTGTAATTATGAGAAATTTTTTCAAATCTGTATTGGCCAGTGCCCAAAACAAATTGTAAAATTTTTTGTGGGGAACATGGGGGCTACGTAAATAGGCTGTTTATGTTTTCTTATTGGCAACGTTACGTAGCGCTCTGTATGAAAATCACTGGCTGTGCTGTGTGCAGTCTGTGGCTAGTTTGCATTGTTGTCTGCCATTGTAGTGTTGGGCAGCGGCAGCTGGATGTGAACAGCGCGTAGTGTTGCGCAGTTGGAGATGAGCCCTATGTAAGTAGGCTGTTTATGTTTTCTTATTGGCAACGTTACGTAGCGCTCTGTATGAAAATCACTGGCTGTGCTGTGTGCAGTCTGTGGCTAGTTTACATTGTTGTCTGCCATTGTAGTGTTGGGCAGCGGCAGCTGGATGTGAACATTGCGTAGCGTTGTGCAGTTGGAGGTGAGCCGTCAGCAGTGGTGGATGTGGGGAGAGAGATGGCGGAGTTTTGAAATTTGTAAGACTGGATGTCATGAACTGATATGTACATTATGAGTTTTCAACACTATTAAGGTAAATACATTGTTTGTTCTCTATTAAAATCTTTCATTTGCTAACTATGCCTATCAGTAGTTAGTGCCTTCCGTAG
Organism: Schistocerca serialis cubense; assembly: GCF_023864345.2. NCBI lineage: Eukaryota > Metazoa > Arthropoda > Insecta > Orthoptera > Acrididae > Schistocerca > Schistocerca serialis. Next base: position 776,556,404 of record NC_064641.1, read on the forward strand.
TTTGAATCTTTTATTTAGCTGGCAGTAGTGGCGCTCTCTGTATTGCAGTAATTCGAGTAACGAAGATTTTTGTGAGGTAAGTGATTTGTGAAAGGTATAGGTTAATGTTAGTCTGGGCCATTCTTTTGTAGGGATTATTGAAAGTCAGATTGCGTTGCGCTAAAAAAATTGTGTGTCAGTTTAAGCACAGTGTTGTGTAATTGTTCAAAGGGGACATTTCAAACTGACAATGGCCGGGAGAGTGGTGTGCTGACCACACCCGCATCGGGTAACGCCTAAGGCTGAGGATGACACGGTGACCGGTCTGTGCCGTTGGACCTTCGAGGCCTGTTCGGATTGTGTTCGTTCTTTTTTTTTGTTATTTTACGTTTACTTTTCTACATTTACATGATACGTTCAGTATCTGAGAACTGACCAGTTTGACCCAAAATTGTATGAGAGAAAAGTGAGGGCACAGAGTGGGTTTTCAGAAAGTCAAAGAAAATGATGAAAAACGTAGCTGATAAGTAAATATCGCTATTTATCAATTTCATAGAAATCACGTGCTTCAAGATAATGGTTTTGCAAACAAACAAAAAAATTAACAGAATAACACTTTAAAAAAGGACAAAAAGTTTGCTTACATCGACATCAGTTATTTTCATTATTAATTTTGTCAACATGAAAATCCTCATTGTTGATCACAAACTGGATAAGTTGTTTGCCTTGAGACTTTCTAATGCTTTTTGCATACTGGATACTTCAAACTGTCTGATATCATCACAGAATTAATTCAAAAGCTGATAGCACATCTACAAGATCTCTTGATCCACATTTTCATTTACAATTTCCTCAAGACCTAGTTGTGTATCAGAAACGAAGGATCTCGGTCTTGCAGTTGAAATAACAGGATGTGAAAACCAGTTAATTGTCATCTTTAGTGTTGAACAGTCTCCTATCTTTTTTGAACAAATTATCACTCTAAGGATTGCATCTTCAATCTTACCCAAGAACATGTCTGAAGAGATATACATCTCCATAAACTCGTGCTCCAGAATTACAGCAGCAGTTTCATCAATTCAGTTGCGTCCCTCTTGGTGACCTTTGTTTCTGGCGTCATACCGCACGTCAAATAAGATGAAATAGCTTGTGTTTCGAAATCATATCATGGTATTCCTGTGCTGATTTATTTATTCAACGGAAGAGAAATATTTATAGAACTTTAGGACAGTCGTTTTTGCTTTGTTTAGACCTTAGGAAGTATCCATTATAATTCCACAGAATTTCTTAGAGTGTGCATTGTCATTCACTTTCATTTTGCTCCCCAAAACTCACAAATGAAATTCACCAATGAGGATAGCTCACCATCTCTGGGTCGTCCAATGCCGTTGTGCACTGCAACATCAGATTTGAAAAACCTATTCCCACAATTACCACTGTATTTACCAGCAACACCAACAAGATCTTCAGTGTGCTCTACTCCACGTTTTACGCGAGTTCTCAAGTGATTATTTCATTTTGCCACAGTTTCTACTATCGATTTTGAAAATGTCTTTTTAATGTCACGATCAACTTTTTTTTTTTTTTAGTTGATTCTTCACCTCGGTTTTCAGGTGATCCTGGGTGCCTCTTCCCCAAAAAATAAACAGTTTGTTTTAAGATAAAATTTTTGACCTGACGATCGACAAATATGAGGTTCATTTTCCAGTGTATCCAATTCGACATGAGTCTTCTAATTAGAATTCCTGCACTTTCCGTGAAAAACAACGGCGGCACAGTTCACCAGAACGAAATCTTTACCACTCTTTCTCGACTTAATCCTCTCAATTAACATTTGTAAGGATTTGTCCTTCACCATCTCCGATGTACCACTACCATAACACCTTCACCGCATATAAAACATCCAGACGTCTCCCTGACTCCCTCTGACGAACGTAAGTAAACAATGGCCGCTTAACGACTGTTGCCTCTTCCACTGCCTGATGTGATCGGCAGAAATCACGCGTTTGTAACAGTGGAGGGACAAAATCCAGAAAATGATTGTACTGACAAATAAATGAAACAATAAGAGTGAGTACTGGAAAAACCACTGAGTGGAGAGCAAAATATTGGCGGTCGTTAACAATGCGATTTCCATAAAACTGATAAATGTGAGATCTACTAACCAACTATATTTTTTCGTCAAATAGTCGAATTCTGAGATAGTGGACTTTTTATGACGATGTAACACGTGTTTAATGAAAGTAGTAAAGCTCCATTTCAAATGACCTTAGCTGTCGAACAAAACAACACTTAACGTTTTTACTTATTTCCACCCCAGTCGATCATTGATGGAACTACGAAGTGGAAACCGTACGTGTGTTGTCAGCATTGAGCAAGATGAAAATTCTGTTCCATGTACTTCTCTTTGTGACGGTCATTGTGCTCATTTCCACCACTCACTGACTCATTATTATTTGAAACTATACCGCCGGCCGCTGTGGCGCTTCCGGAACCACGTGGCTGCTACGGTCGCAGGTTCCAATCCTGCCTCGGGCATGGATGTGTGTGATGTCCTTAGGTTAGTTAGGTTTACGTAGTTCTAGGTCTAGGGGACTGATGACCTCAGATGTTAAGTCTCATAGTGCTTAGAACCATTTTTTTTCTTTTTGAAACTATACCACTTGGAAAGACGTGGAATGCCGACAAGCAGTCGACAGTGTTCAATGCTGTGTGTAGATAAAGGATATGAGTCGCCTAGATGCAAAACTGTCCATGTCCTCCATAACTGGTTTTGAGAAAAAGTGGAAAAACTGTTTTCACTGGGTAAATACACACTGCCCTATACTGTATGTTGTGTACATGAGTATGGATTAGTACAAAACCATTTGGGCTATTGAAAAAAAAATCAGGAACTCAATGCCTGTAAGTTATAAGCAAAATAAAAATGGACTTGGACAGTTTTGCATCTGACTTTGCGGATGGCCACTTTTGCATGCAACTGAAATGGACATGGATAGTTTTGAACCTGACTAGTTGTACATGATGAGAGGATATGGGGTGAACATAAAACTGTGTATTCAGTTTTAATTTCTTTTAATATTTCTGAAGGTACATGGTGTAACAACTGACAAACTGCAATCCACTTAATACAGCATATCTGGACCAATGTCTTCATCTTCTCCTGCTAGGCATTCTGATTCAAGTGATGCCCCTAACCCGCTGGAACCTAGTAATGTCATGTACCACGACAGGGATTCACGTTCCCTCCAGGACTCACCATAGTGTTTCTCGAGGAGTTTTGAAAAATTCTCCAGTTTCTTTTCATTAATAGGAACGACCGTGTTCGTAATGCAGCTCGAGTATATGTGTCCTAAGTGTTTCCCACGTTTGCATTCTGACACTCGTAGGTTGATTTCAGAATTATAATTAGGCTCCCCTTGGACTTTTATAGCATTCTGAGAATGTGTATAACTTTCAGAATAAACAGCTGTAAGAGACCACACAAGTAGAATGTTTACATGCTTGTGGTAGCCATCTTGCATTACAGTCACATGACCGCAGCCTTCAATGCTATTTGTCAAAAGGGACAAGGCAAGTTTTGCACCCAACTTACTGATGGACATGGACAGTTTTGAATCTAACCACACTTTTCGTGAGCTGTTTTCCAAAGGACATGGAGAACTTTGAGCATAAATAGCATTTCAAGCATATGTAAAATGTCATGCTCTACAATCCAGAGTTGCCAACTCAATTTTTTTAAAAAGTGGACATGTACAGTTTTGCATCTAAGCGACTCATATATATGTAGTGCCCTTTTGTGTTCTATTACAAATCTACTTTATTACGATGTTCATATGTTCAAACCTCCCCTGAAATCAAATCCTGCCTACGTCTATAAAATGCAGACTGGCTGTAGCAAGGAAAGCCTTTCTGAAGAAGCGAAATTTTTTAACATCTAATACAAATTGAAGTGTTAGGAAGTTTTTTCGCAAGGTATTTATCGGGACTGTAGCCTTGTGTAGAAACGAAACTTAGACGATAAGAAGTTCAGACAAGAAGCTAAAAGAATATTGAAGATTAGATGGGTAGATCATGTAACTAATCAGAATATACTTGATCAAAATGGGGAGAAAAGAAATTTGTGGCACATCTTGGCTAAAAGAAGGTGAATCGTGACTTTACTTTCAAAACTTTTTCTTAATAATTTACTTTATTTACTAGTGATTCATCAAGAATATTAACACATTAAATCACACTATGAACCATGGACCTTGACGTTGGTGGGGAGGCTTGCGTGCCTCGGCGATACAGATAGCCGTATCGTAGGTGCAACCACAACGGAGGGGTATCTGTCGAGAGGTCAGACAAATGCGTGGTTCCTGAAGAGGGGCAGCAGCCTTTTCAGTAGTTGCAGGGGCAACAGCCTGGATGATTGACTGATCTGGCCTTGTAACACTAACCAAAACGGCCTTGCTCTGCTGGTATTGCGAACGGTTGAAAGCAAGGGGAAACTACAGCCGTAATTTTTCCCGAGGGCATGCAGCTTTACTGTATGGTTAATGATGATGGCGTCCTCTTGGGTAAAATATTCCGGAGGTAAAATAGTCCCCCATTCGGATCTCCAGGTGGGGACTACTCAAGAGGACGTCGTTATCAGGAGAAAGAAAACTGGAGTTCTACGGATCGGAGCGTGGAATGTCAGATCCCTTAATCGGGTAGTTAGGTTAGAAAATCTAAAAAGGGAAATGGATAGGTTAAAGTTAGATATAGAGGGAATTAGTGAAGTTCGGTGGCAGGAGGAACAAGACTTTTGATCAGCCAAATACAGGGTTATATATCCAAAGTCAAATAGGGGTAATGCAGGAGCAGGTTTAATAATGAATAAAAAAATAGGAATGCGGGTAACCTACTACAAACAGCATAGTGAACGCATTATTGTGGCCAAGATAGACACAAAGCCCACACCTACTACAGTAGTACATGTTTATATATCAACTAGCTCTGCAGATGACGAAGAAATTGAAGAAATTTATGATGAAATGAAAGAAATTATTCAGATAGTGAAGGGAGACGAAAATTTAATAGTCATGGGTGACTGGAATTCGGTAGTGGGAAAAGGGAGAGAAGGAAACGTAGTAGGTGAATATGGATTGGGGCTAAGAAATGAAAGAGGAAGCCGCCTGGTTGAATTTTGCACAGAGCACAACTTAATCATAGCTAACACTTGGTTCAAGAATCATAAAAGAAAGTTGTATACATGGAAGAAGCCTGGAGATAATGACAGATTTCAGACAGATTATATAATGGTAAGACAGAGATTTAGGAACCAGGTTTTAAATTATAAGACATTTCCAGGGGCAGATGTGGACTCCGACCACAATCTATTCGTTATGAACTGTAGATTAAAACTGAAGAAACTGCAAAAAAGTGGGAATTTAAGGAGATGGGACCTGGATAATCTGACTAAACCAGAGGTTGTACAGAGTTTCAGGGAGAGCGTAAGGGAACAAATGGCAGGAATGCGGGAAAGAAATACAGTAGAAGAAGAATGGGTAGCTTTGAGAGATGAAGTAGTGAAGGCAGCAGAGGATCAAGTAGGTAAAAAGACGAGAGCTAGTAGAAATCCTTGGGTAACAGAAGAAATATAAAAATGCAGTAAATGAAGCAGGCAAAAAGGAATGCAAACGTCTCAAAAATGAGATCTACAGGAAGTGTAAAATGGCTAAGCAGGGATGGCTAGAGGATAAATGTAAGGATGTAGAGGCTTATCTCACTAGGGGTAAGATAGATACATCCTACAGGAAAATTAAAGAGACCTTTGGAGAAAAGAGAACCACTTGTATGAATATCAAGAGCTCAGTTGGAAACCCAGTTCTAAGCAAAGAAGGGAAAGCAGAAAGGTGGAAGGAGTATATAAAGGGTCTATACAAGGGCGATGTACTTGAGGACAATATTGTGGAAACGGATGAGGATGTAGATGAAGATGAAATGGGAGATATGATACTGCGTGAAGAGTTTGACAGAGCACTGAAAGACCTGAGTCGAAACAAGGCCCCGGGAGTAGACAACATTCCATTAGAACTACTGACGGCCTTGGGAGAGCCAGTCCTGACAAAACTCTACCATCTGGTGAGCAAGATGCATGAGACAGGCGAAATACCCTCAGACTTCAAGGAGAATATAATTCCAATCGCAAAGAAAGCAGGTGTTGACAGATGTGAAAATTACCGAACTATCAGTTTAACAAGTCACGGCTGCAAAATACTAACGCGAATTCTTTACAGACGAATGGAAAAACTAGTAGAAGCCGACCGTGGGGAAGATCAGTTCGGATTCCGTAGAAATATTGGAACACGTGAGGCAATACTGACCCTACGGCTTATCTTAGAAGCTATATTAAGGAAAGGTAAACCTACGTTTCTAGCATTTGTAGACTTAGAGAAAGCTTTTGACAATGTTGACTGGAATACTCTCTTTCAAATTCTGAAGATGGCAGGGGTAAAATATAGTGCGCGAAAGGCTATTTACAATTTGTATAGAAACCAAATGTCAGTTACAAGCGTTGAGGGGCATGAAAGGGAAGCAGTGGTTGGGAAGGGAGTGAGACAGGGTTGTAGCCTCTCCCCGATGTAATTCAATCTGTATATTGAGCAAGCAGTGAAGGAAACAAAGGAAAAATTCGAAGTAGGTATTAAAATCCATGGAGAAGAAATAAAAACTTTTAGGTTCACCGATGACATTGTAATTGTATCAGAAACAGCAAAGGACTTGGAAGAGCAGCTGAACGGAATGGATAGTGTCTTGATGGGAGGATATAAGATGAACATCAACAAAAACAAAACGAGGATAATGGAATGTAGTCGAATTAAGTCGGGTGATGTTGAGGGTATTAGGTTAGGAAATGAGACACTTAAAGTAGTAAAGGAGTTTTGCTATTTGGGGAGCAAAATAACTGATGATGGTCGAAATAGGGAGGATATAAAATGTAGACTGGCAATGGGAAGGAAGTCGTTTCTGAAGAAGAGAAATTTGTTGACATCGAGTATAGATTTGTGTCAGGAAGTCGTTTCTGAAAGTATTTGTATGGAGTATAGCCATGAATGGAAGTGAAACATGGACGATAAATAGTTTATAAAAGAAGAGAATAGAAGCTTTCGAAATGTGGTGCTGAAGATTAGATGGGTAGATCACGTAACTAATGAGGAGGTGTTGAATAGTATGGGGAGAAGAGAAGTTTGTGGCACAACTTGACTAGAAGAAGGGATCGGTTGGTAGGGCATATTCTGAGGCATCAAGGGATCACCAATTTAGTATTTGAGGGCAGCGTTTAGGGTAAAAATTGTAGAGGGTGACCAAGATATGAATACACTAAACAGAGTCAGATGGATGTAGGTTGCAGTAGGTACTGGGAGATGAAGAGGCTTGCGCAGGACAGAGTAGCATGGAGAGCTGCATCAAACCAATCTCAGGACTGAAGACCACTACAACAACATGTGAGCGTGGAAGTAGTTGCCAATGGGTAACTGATGTAAATAAATCAAATTTCTTTCAACAAATGGAAATTTTATTCCTAAAAGCCTTTTATTTCTTTTTAGAAACAGATTTAAAATTATAATGAGAAAGCACGCTCTAAATATCAAGTTACAATTTATTCAGAGGCAGAAAGAACAAATTTTTGACAGTATAAGCTTTCAGGCTGATAACCTTGCCGCTCCCTTTTGACACGGCCTTAGTCACGACCGTTCACTACAACCTCTGAAAAACTACACTGGTGCAAATCTGCGAGACACCAGATTACTTTAAACTAAAAATTTTGATAACTCACGCAAGCACATAAACTATGCACCCCGTAGGAGAAATGGAAATGGTACCAAACACTAACATTAAAAGATTAACTTGCCACCGATGGTGCAACTTGATTAAAAAAAAAAACTCTTATAGTGGAAGGGTGGCAACTTTATATACTAAAATAACCATTTAAATAAAAACCCATGAAATGCAGTCTTACATAAAATATACAAGGTTAGCCAAACATGCTCTACATTACACATATACCGCCTCCCAAGATGATACGCAAGATAAAAACATATTTCAGGAATTCGGCCGTTGCACTTCCAGCAATAAATTCGTTAACACCGAATCCGACAAACATGACAGATGCAGCTACTAAAGTATGGCAGATTGACAGGGAGATTACTGAGCAACCTGAACCGCAGATTGCTCTAACCCACCCCTACTCCACAAGGGAAAAACGGACCACCCAATTCATAAATAACCACCTTCCCGCGGGTGGGCAATCGGAGAAGAATGGTGGGACGACCCCAAAACAAAGCGGCTGGTGAACTCACCAAGAAAACAAGTAGAATTTAACAAGTAAATGAAACAAGATATCTCCAGTCACTTAACTTCTAATAAACTGCGATTTCTGGCGTAGACCTGGCGCAGCACCCCCAACGCTCTCCCGAACCCGACGCAGGAAGGCGCGCCCATCTCGCATCTCACGGTGTTGCAGTTCGCACCTGCCAGCCCGGCTTCCGAATCTGCAGCCCTTGCCTCAGGATGCCTCTGGCATGTGTTGGGAGCCAACAAGACTGCCTACAGTAGCGAGCCATGGCATGGCCCACTGCTGGCTGGCTGTGGCCCCCTTGTTGGCCTCAGAGGGTCAAACCAGCGACCTGTCATGGACTGGAACACTGGCACCCCATCTGCTGCTACATGTAGCTGGTGGTGTGACGCACTCGTCCACCCAGGAGAGCTGTCACACTTGAATGCCTTGTTAGTGAACCGGCGCCTATTTATACGCGTCTGTGCGCCTCTGTTTTGCTAACGTGCTGCTCTGAGTCATGTACTCATAACACCTAGATTGGGCCAGTGGGCCCCTTCTGCCTGTAACATGCGCAACCGCTGGTAGCACAATTACTGCCAACAGATCCGCGCCTGGCTGTAACTTGTGAGCTCAGAAATACTGCACCGAGGCTAACCTTTTCCCATCTTAACGGTGGTGCCGCTACATGTGGAAAACAATGCTCAATATCACAGAGCACAGCTAGTTGATGTTTTCTTGAAAACGAAAGATGCTGCATGCATGGCGTGTTCTGCTCCCTCTCCCAATTTGAATCCCATAGAGCATGTCCATAATGCACTAGGTAGATGGGTTCCATCTTGTCATCATTCACCAATCATTCTCTAAGACTTGCGAGCAGTTCTGCAGGAAGGATGGGCATTATAGCCTCAACATAAGATTGATGACATAATTCACAGTATGCCCCATTGTTGTCAAGCCTATACTGCTGTCAGAGGTGGTCACACCCCATACTGAGCACATTAACCAGTTGTCAGAATTTGCGTACAAATCCGAGTTGGAGAAAAACGAAGAACGTTTTTGTGTACCCTTTTGCGTGTTGAAGTTGCCTACATTCTGTATTCTTTACATTGTTTCTACTTTACTGTCGCAATTTTATACTGTTTTGTAGCAAAATAAACGCAGTCTTCCAAAATTTCCGATTGTTGCTGTAATGTTGGACACCAGTGTACACGCATGTCATCAGAGGGGGTCATCTGAAACTTTTCGAGCCTGTCAAGAGAATGAACCCATGGAACACAAATCCTATTTCGCTTTAAAAAAAAGTTACTCTCTTGAAGGAGTTTTAGAACTGAATGAAATAAGCTTTCACTCATAGCATGTTCTTTTGCTGTACTGTTGAGGTTCAAAAACAGTTTTCAGTAATGAAAATTTGTTGTAATGAGTTTTAGAATTTTTCAGACCCCACATAAAATGGGTGCTCAGGTGATCATTGCACATAAGTCATTTTTGGGAATGGTGGGGTTTGCGGCAAGACTGAATATCCCACTTTATGTTTGCACTTATACGTCAGTGCTGCATGAGCGAATAGGTGACCAATTATAAATGAAGATTTTGTGAGGATTATGACTTGATAAGTTGGAGCTCGAATCAATGTCTATACAGAATGCTATTCTAACTTCAATACTGCCGTGGAAACAGAGTTTAGACTCCACCTCCACCATGCAGATGTTGCGAACAAAGGAGGAAATATTAATGTTTAACATCTCATTGACGATGAGGTCATTAGTGACTGAGAAAGAATGGTGGTGGAACTCGGTTTGTCCTTTTGAAACGAAGCATCCCAACATTTACATTAAGCGATTAAGGGAAATCACAGGAAACCTACATCCAGATGATCAGTCGGGGACTAGGTCCGCCGTCTGCCCGAATGAGAATCCAGTGTTCTAATCCCATTTGGTAGTGGTTCTAGAGGCTCCCCTTTTGATCACAGTGATGAAGGCACTGTTTGTGGTGACTCTGCTGTCAAGATGCCACCGTAGTAGAGGGGAAAACAGATATGGGAGTGTCTTTTTCTCGGTGGAATCTACAGTAACTCCAGGTATTATTAAGCAGATTTGGTAGTGAAAGGCTTTTTCTGTATTGGGGGAAGGGTGCAGTATTATATGGCGGAGAAACGTTTAGCACTGCGACGATACAGTGGGAAAGGACAGGGATGGTTAGAGATTATGTTGGAGTTTAGGCTGTTAGTGTAAACAACTGGATCTGGTTATTATAACGCGGAATGGAGCGTAAATGGGGGAGGGGGACGTGTTAGGAAACAGAATAGGAGCTGGGCAATGGTATAGAGAGGAAAGGAGCGTGAGAAATTGGAGAAAGGGGGAGGGGGTGAAGGGCTTGATGCAGGAAACTGTAGAAGTGTTAAACCTAATAGCATCGCTTAATATCAGGGCATATTTCATAGTCTGGGAGAGGAAGTAGATGGAAGTTTCACTGAGGGAAGATGAGGAATGTGCATAGGTGTGTGGATGGCAGAATGTGTCGGTATAGGTGCAGCAGCATAACAGGACTGAATATTATAGAGGAAAGAATGGAGTTGGCAAAGTTCACTTTATGAATAGACTGAGATTTGTGGAGGTGTGTAACGTCGGTGGGAAGGGATGGAAATTTTTTGGCATGGTGAAGGATCCATGTGGGGGAAGGCAAACAGATGCGAAAGACGAAACAAAGTGTGTGGTGTTGAAGGAGTTAAGGGACTGATAGAGTTTTAGTGGAGCAGACATGCAGGCAACATTGGTCTATAAGTGATCAATCAGATCATGTTTTTGTAGGAGTGGATGGTTGTGGATGGTTGTTAAGAGATGTAATCCCAACGTTCGTCTAATTAATAGTTTTAGTTCATTGCAGACTTCTGGTTGAATGGTTTCGCAGGTGCGGCGTCCAGATCAGTTGCCAGTCGAGCATTAGTTTGAGGTATTTATTTTAGTGTATTAGTTACTTGGACATGACGGTTGTAAATGTTTAAGAGAAAATCGTACAGATAGAATCAGCGATTGGATCGTCCTATTAGAGCCTGCGGTTTAGAGGGAATGATTAGTGGCCGGCTACTGTGGCCGAGCCGTTCTAGACGTTTCAGTTCGGAACCGTGCTGCTGCTGCGGTCGCAGGTTCGAATCATGTCTCGGGCATGGATGTGTATGATGTCCTTAGGTTAGTTAGGTTTAAGTAGTTCTAAGTCCAGGGGAGTGATGACCTCAGATGTTAAGTCCCATAGTGCTTAGAGTCATTTGAGCCAATGATTAGTGTTTCTTTTGGACAGAGTAGCAGGCTCCGAAAATGATGCCGTTGGTGCATTGGATAAAGTGACTGGAGAAGGTGGCTTGGAATATCAGCAGTGTGACGAACGTAAATGAGAGGAGAAAGTATAGATCCTTGTGGCAGACTTGAAATGGAATGGAAGATAAGAAATTGGGGTGGATGATGCCGACAAAGGATAATTAACTTGGCGTACACAACTCATACAACTCTAAAAGAAGGTTGGAAAGCCGTACATTACCACTAGATTTTCCATGTTCTGAGGACGTCAGAATTTCTGGTTTTGTTGTTACACTAATTAGGTACAGGAGCTGGTAAGAGCAAACGTTGGGATGACAGCAACGTTGCTAAAGAGGAAGGTGTAGATACTGGTTCAGGTGTTGACGGACTTGTTGCAAGAGAATGGGTTCAAAGATCTTGCTAAATCTCATTTGGTTTGAGGAGAAGTATGATTTTGGGGGCATTCCACAGCTTAAAATAGCAGCATGTGGAGAGTATTGTTTTGTAAATGTAATGGTTACTAGAAGGGAATGGCGATATTCTTTCAAGTACCTACGCACTATACAACTGTGGTGACAGCAGTGGTGCATTTGATTACACAATTAAGACTTTAACTAACGGATATATTAGTTACTGGTGAGTTTTCCGGGTTCTATGACCGTAGCCCAGGAAATTTTTCTGTTCCCAACGTTTCGTCCAGAGCTGCGTTGGACATCTTCAGAGGTGCTACTGGCGACGCTGAGCGTCACTGACTGACAAGCGTTGTCTAGTTAACATGTGATCAACAGAGATAATCCTTTTTGGAGATAAAACTTAACTATCGATTGTCGTCTGTCAAGGATAAAACTTATCTATCGATTCTGCTGAGCCACTGTCTACATATTACTAAGTTTCACGGCTTCTTCTTTACTGTTAAAAAATAATCAGTTTACTTTCTTTCTTCCATGTGTCTCGTTTTCATCTGACTGCCGCTTATAAGTACACATTAATGATATAGTGGATAACGTCGGAAGGTCCATGAGGCTTTACTCGGCTGATGTTATATACGAGATGTAACAAAAATGTGTGGCCAAACATTCCGGAAACATTCCTCACATATAGATAAATAAATTTGTTAGTGGGATATGGGTCCGGAAACGGCTTGTTTCCGTGTTAAAGTTCATTTTCTACTTCTCTTCATAATTACATTAATAATAGGACACACACAGAAACAGTGTGTGCCAGCATTACATGAAATGCTCAAAATATCCTCCAGTTTACGTTTAGTTAGAAGTACAGTAGTAATTCATAGGTTCGCCGTCAGTGTTTGTTGTTCCAGTTGAATGAAGGCAATGTTGACATGTGACTCACTTCATTGCTTGTGTTGACAAGTGGCTAACCTTATTGCTTTACCAGCATCAGGCATGTAGCTTCAGCTGTCAGGTGTTCATCGAAGACTGTGCAACCACGTAGTATCAGCTGTTTAGTATTTATCACGGACTAGGTTTCTGGTGACATGCAGCAGAAGTGTGCTCAAATGCAGAGTTGGCAGATGTCCATTTGCTATACAGATTAGTAGATGGTAATGGCTGTACCACTCAACGATTCTCTCAGGAGAGATTTCCAGAACGATGGTGCCCCGACAGGATGACGTTTGAAGATACAGAACGTCGTCTTGACGATCATGGCGCATTTAAGCCTAGTACTCATTACCGGGAGTGGCCCGTAAGGACGAGAACACCTCAACTGTAAGAGGAACTTCTTCGTACAGTTGACGACAAGCATAGTGTGAGTAAGACGAGAACTGCAGCAAGTAATGTCGACCACATGGCTGTCTGGAGAGTACTACATGAGAAGCTGTTGCATCTCTACCGTTTACAACATGTGCAGTCATGTGACACTTTCAGCAGGTGATTTTCCTACAAGGCTACGTTTCTGCGAATGGTTCGGTCAACAATGTCTCAACCCTCCTTTTTGGTGTAAATGTGCTGTTGATGAAGGAGGCTTCGTTTCAACACGACCAGACTGTAAACTTTCACAATCATCACGTATGGACTATCGAGGATCCTTACGAAACTGTGGAATCATGACAACAAAGATTTTCCGTCAATGTTTGGGCCGGCATTGTCGGTGACTTTGTTAGGGCCTCATGTTCTTCAACAGAGGTTCAACGGACTATGGGACGACTTATCATGCTTTCGTAGAAAATACTCTACCGGTTTTGTTGGAACATGTGCCTTTACGAGTATGACAAAACATGTACTTCATGCACCATGGAGCTCTTTCTCATTTCAATGTTAGTAGCCTGATTTCATGACAGATGGAGACGTAGAAGTTGACCATTTCCTTGATCTCCATGGTCTCCAGACCTAAACACACTAGACTTTTATTCGTGGGAGCCTTTGAAAGCTCTTGTGTATGAAATTCCAGTAAAAGATGTTCAGAGTCTTCGTGCTCGTATTGAGGAAGACTGTGAAACAATATGCTGTTCTCAAGGGATACATCAGCGCATCAGAAACTCATTGCGATGGCAGCTTGATGTATTTATCCTTGCTAAAGGAGCGCATTTTGAACGTTTCATTTAGAAAGCTCCATACTTTGCTGGTATGTTCTTTTCCTTTGTGTTTCTCATGATCAATTTGTTGAATAGTTGTAGGAACTGAGCTCTGAAATGAAAATAAATCGTTTCTGGACCTATGTCGATGTGATATATTTGCTTCCTCTACGGTGTGAGGAATGTGTTGCAAAGTTTTGGCCATGCTTCTTTGTTACACCCTGTATAGGTCGCAGTATTTATGTGGAGATGAAGAGACTTGGCATAGAACAGACCAGCGTGGGAGCTGCATCTTTGGATTGAAGACCACAACAGTAACAACCAACTAGTAGTTTTTTCATGCTCTGAATGATTTCTGTAATTTTTCATCTGGTGGTGATTCTGGCAGCTTCACTTCAGTAGCTTAATTGATAAACCTGCCTATTGGTATATTACAATTCCATAAATATGTGGTTTATGACACATAATTTTCCCCATTGCTTGTGCTAGATTTCCATTTTTCTTTCGAAAACATAGACTTGAGGTCTATAATTTTCTGTGGAAATCTCAGGTCTTCTTTTTTCTGAAAATCATTTTGAATTGGTCAGAGTCTGTCATTACCTTGTATATTTTAACATTTCTAACCTTTTTGACTATCCGTCATTGAACTTGCTCAAATTTCAAAAAAGAATATTACTTATGACTTTATTCATAGCTGTTATTTTCTCTGTTACTGATGGGACATATTTCAGAATAAAATTCAATCGTCACTTATGTAGTTATATTTAGTTCGGTTTACTGGTCTGCATACATTAATCTGGCATCTTAGACACCTACAAAGTTTTGGATACTAGTAATCATTAGAACTTGGCCACGAATTTATGTAAAGTATAAGACATCTATTACAATAACTTACTTAGTATTGGATCGGCAGATCGTAATATATTCTTCACAGTAACATAATGCCATGGAATGTCGAAAAATGTACTTATTGTATCTGCTAATTATAAAGCAGACTGATAATTTACAGTAAATAAATCACATCTATATATGTAGTGAAGCAGTTGTACTAGCAGCAAGGAACATATATAAAAGCATATAAAAAAATAACATAAGTATCTAAAGGAAGTTATATTTAATACATTTGAAAACCAATACAAAATAAACCTCTTAGAAGAGTTTGAAATATATAAAAATTTCTGCCTAAATTCTGAAGATTCATTGAATGATCAGCTTACATTGAAAAATGAGCACTATTTTGATTGTACGGCATCTCTTATAAAATGGTGAAAATAGCCTGTTCCTTTTAGATATCACTGTCAGCAATAGCTTATGGGAAAATATGTACCATTTTTTCAAATGCATATCTAACTTGGGATATATCTCAATACAGTGAAAAAGTACTATGAACATGCAATTTTGTCATATGATGGCGTGGTTGGAGACTGTGGCGTTATTGGAAAACAGATGTTGATGGTGTTGAGACTGGAACCAGCCACAAATTTATCTTAAGTTCCTTTATTCAAAAGGTACCATTACAGGTTTCGAATCATTATAATTCATCGTCAGATGGCTTTCATTAGAACATTTGGTACATTTTTTGTTGATTAGTTGTCCTAAAATATAAATAATATGTAAGCACACCACACAGATGGTTTTGTTACAGATTTGCACTGGGATGTGACTTAAATGCAATGTCGGTCTGGAGTATTTATTTTCACAGTTTTCGTCCAATAAATGATGTTCATAGCTTTCACCACATTCTTATCATTGGACACATAAATTTGTATCATTGAGCACTTTAGATTTGTCACAGAATACATCTCCACCACATTCTTATCGTTGCACACATAAATTTGTATCATTGAGCACTTTAGATTTGTCACAGAATACATTTCTAACATGCATCACATGTTTTGATAGACACAAAGTATTTACAAGTACAGGAGTGTCAAAGATGCTATGATATGTCATAACATTATAAAGATGTTCAATGTCTGGAAAAGGATCATATATTCACTTATGCAACTGATTAGTATTTTATATTGTTAAAAACAGAGATAAAATGAAACACAAGAAAAAAGAAAACAGAAGTAAGTCATGTACAACTAGCATCTGCAGCTAGGATGCAGCCTCTCCCCCTTACTATCCTCTATTCTCACACATCCTACAGCACATACATGATAAAGTAGATAAAAAACAAAACATTACCTTATCCAAACACAAAAAGAAAATAGAAACCTTAAAATCTATGAACAATTCCGAGTGGAATAAAACAGACAGTTAATCCAACACAAATTTTTTGACAGAGTAATTAATACAACTGACATCCAATTCAGCAACAGTCAATTTACTTTATTAATTAAAAGGCTGAAATATAATCTTCAAGCAAGTCTAAAAAATCACAGTGTTAAAAATGTCATAGCCTGCAGAAAACTTTTATGTGACACAGCAAAACTAGTCACATGTGAGAAAAATGCACTTGCATACGAAGCAAATAAACTCATAATGAAACAACAAAAAACAAATAATACCCACCAAAGCACTGAACTTAAAGATTTGAAAAATATTAACAGCAAACTATCTGAAAGTAAAGCACTCATGGTAAAGGCTGACAAAGGAAATCCTTTTATCGTCATGGATGAAGGAGAATACATAGAGAAAACCTTACAATTTTTCTATAGCAACAATATTACTGAACTAAAGTCAGATCCTACAAAAAAATTCTAAACTAAACTCCATAAGCTACTACAAAACTGTAACCTTTTGATGAACAAATATGAAGTACATAACTGTATAACAATGAATCCCTCAGCACTAAAACTGCATGCACAGCCAAAGGTTCATAAAGAAAACTGCCCCATTTGCCCGATTGTTAACTCAAGAAATGGCCCTGCATACTTCATAAGCTATAAACTAAAAGACCTCTTTGCCAAATACTATACATTTGGAAATATTTACACCATATGTAACATACATAAACTCATAAGCTTAATGAAAGACATCCACATTGCACCAACAGCTAAATTAGCATCACTAGACATAGTCGACCTATACAAGAACATCCCTGTCAAAGAGACTATTAACATTATAAGAAACAATCTGCTTACATATAAGAAAATCATTATTGCAGGGATCTATGAGCTCATAGAAATACTCACACTTATTCTAGAGCATAATTACTTTAGCTTCAACAACAAGCTGTACCAACAACATGATGGTTTGGCAATGGAAAGTAGCTTATCTGGGATATTGCCTGATATTTACATCAACCATATAGAACAAAAATTCTTCTCAACCAATCAGCACATCTCAAACAAAATAATCTACTACAGAAGATATGTTGATGATACTATCTTGTTTTTTGCTGGTGCAAACAATGAAATTGATACATTAGCAGCAAATCTAAGCAAATTGCAAAAAATATGAAATTCACAGTTGAATTTGAAACTAATATAAATGTTAACTTTCTTGACCTGAAGATTTGTGATAATAACCATAAACACCAATTTAGTATTACAGAAAACCTATCACCACACATGTCAGTATTGACAACTCATCTTGCCACCCCTGCCAATAAAAAAATGCATATTTCAGAGCCAATGAGTGACACAAACAAAATGAAATCAATATAATTAAAATAATTGCTCATAATAATGGATATAAACCCATAATAATAGAAAAACACCACAACAAAATGCAAACAAAAAACACAGACTCACTTAACAGTAATCCACACAACATGCACTCCAAAATAAATCAGTGTTTCACAGAAGCCAAACCCAAATATGCTGCTCTACATACATAGGCCCACTATCAAGGCCCACTATCATACCAAATAGCAAACTTATTTAAAAAGAAAAATATCTCAATCAGGTTTTCCACAAACAACGAATTACAACAAAAAGTAATCCATGCTGTAAATACCTCCAAGAGTCCCTACAGCACATCAGTAATATACAAGCTCTAATGTGATACATGCCAAAAATTCTACATTGGACAGACAGGCAGAAGTTTTGAAGTTGAGCCGCGCGGGATTAGCTGAGCGGTTTAAGGCGCTGCAGTCATGGACTGTGCAGCTGGTCCCGGTGGAGGTTCGAGTCCTCCCTCAGGCATGGGTGTGTGTGTTTGTCCTTAGGATAATTTAGGTTAAGTAGTGTGTAAGCTTAGGGACTGATGACCTTAGTGGTTAAGTCGCATAAGATTTCACACACATTTGACCTTTTTTTTCCTTTGAAGTTGTATACCTAGAACACATTGATGCTTTAAGGCTTGGAAACTTGGACAAATGTGCATTCGCAGCCCATATTGCTGAAGAAAACCATTCAGTAAGAAACTTTGAAGTCAACTTAAAAATTTTACATCTAGCACAAAAAGGAGCCACTATGACTATATTAGAGGAAATAGAAATACACACTCACAAAAACAGCACCCCAGACTAACCTTCAATGAGCAAACTGAGCTAGCTAACATCCCTTTCCTGAAAAATTTCCAAAAATTATTTTCCACCCTCCAAATTAAATAATATTCCTACACCTATCTGGAGATCAACTAGCAAATTTATATTTTACTACAATTTTAATGATGATAAGTGTAAATAAATAATGTATCTTATCCATATAAAATAATAATAATGTAACAGTATTCGCTCTAAAATTCACAAAATCAAGATCTCTCTGTACTAGTGTAAAATGAATTTCAGTTGCATAAGTGAATATATGGTCCTCTTCCAGACATGGGACAACTTTATAATGTTACTATATATCATAGCATCTTTGACACTCATGTACTTGTAAACACTTTTTTCTATCAAAACATGTGATGCACGTTAGAAATGTATTCTGTGACAAATCTAAAGTGCTCAATGATACAAATTTATGTGTGCAACTATAAGAATGTGGTGAAAACTACGAACATCATTTGTTGGACCAAAACTGTGAAGACAAATACACCAGACCGACATTTCACGTAAGTCACATCCCAGTGTAAATCTATAACGCAACCATCTGTGTGGCGTGCTTATAATTATCTATTATTTATATTTTAGGACAACTAATCAATAAAAAAACGCACTACATGTTCTAATGAAAGTATGAAAGCCGTCTGGCGATGAATTGTAATGATTCGAAACCAGTAATGACACCTTTTGAATAAAGAGGAGGAGGAGATTAGTGTTTAACGTCCCGTCGACAACGAGGCTTTTGAATAAAGTAACTTAAAATAAATTTGTGGCTGGTTGCTGTTTTAACACCATCAACATTTGTTTACTACGAGGATAATCCCAAAACTAAGGTCTCCTTTTTTTATAAGTACATAGACCTGTTTATTTCTGCAATGGTTTACATCAGTTTACAGCTTGAACATTTAACTATTTTTCGACATATTCAACATTTCTGTCGATGCATTTTTGTAGACGCTGTGGTAGTTTTTGTATGTCCATGTCATACCAGCTCGCCGCCATGCTGTTCAGAATGTTATGAACCTCTTCTTTCATCTCGTCGTTGGAGATGACTCGCTTTACGGCCAAATGTTCAAGGGAACAGGTGATAGTCACTAGGCGCCAAGTCAGGGCTATAGGGAGAGCAACGGTTTGCCGAGCGATGTGTGGCGAGCGTTATCATGGAGAACGTGTACACCTTTGCTCAACATTCCTCTTCTCTGGTTCTGAATTGCCCATTTGCGTTTTTTCAGAGTCTCACAGAACGTGTCAGCGTTAATTGTGATCCCAGTGGCATAAAGTCGACCAACAATACCCCTTTCCGATCCCAAAAAACGGTTGTCATGACTTTATCAGCAGACTGTGTTTGTTTGAATTTCCGCGACTTTGGCGAAGAAGGATGCCGCCACTGGCGTGATTGTTGCTTAGTCTCAGGTGTAAAGTGGTATGTCCATGTTTCGTCACCCTTGACAACTGAGTCCAGAAAGTTATCCTGTTCGGCTGCAAGGCGGTGAAGAAATGCGCGGGAAGTATCAACTCGTTGCCGCATGTGGTCCTCAGTCAGCATGCGTGGCACCCATGTCGCGCACACCTTCCGGTAGTTCAATGTTTCCGATAAAAATTCTGTGAGCGGTGCTTCGGGAAACCTCAGAAACCAACGTTTATAGATCATCCAGGGTGATCCGCCGATCTTCACGCATGCTTTGCTCAACCTTCAACACTGTCTCCTCAGAAATTGACGGTCTCCCGCTCCTATGTTCGTCGTGAATTTTGGTCCGACCAGCTGCAAACTCTCTACACCACGTACGAACATTTTTGACATCTATGCGCGACCCACCATACACTTTCGTCAGTTGGCGATGGATTTCAATCGGCGCAGTGCCCTTTGAGTTGAAAAACTGCAACCAATTCGCACATGACGGTATCATCCAACGGGAGCTCCATTCTCAACGGCTGCCAAGCGAAGACTGAGCGCCTCAGCGCGGCGTGCGCATGTTTACACACAGCGCGTGAAGCTCTCTTCATAACAGTGTGACCAACTGCCACACAAACAGAGTTCTGTACTTATGAAAAAATAGGAGACCTTACTTTTGGGATTACCCTCGTATGAACATGTCCCCATTTTCGATCGTTACCGCATTGAAGACTACACACATCCATGAATGATTATGAAGACAAGTGTGAATATTATCCATCGAAAAGTTGTGTAGGCGCTTTGGTGGACAGTATAATCGTGGGACAGATGACTGATCCATTCTACAAGAGATGCTCAATACCCCAACACATCTCAACCAACTTGTCATCGCTGCAAGGTGGCAATCCATATGGGCCTAGCACTGGGAGTGCAAGGCCCACATCAATCGCCATTTTGTATTTTTCGATAAGAAATTAGGGCAGTAATGACAAGTAGCAGCACTGATGTGAACAAATTTACAGTTCCGTGCGCCACGCAGACAGATGTGGCTCTAGAGTGAGCAATGAGAATGTACTGCATTGCGTTAAGTGCAAATAATTTTGGCGACAGAGTTGAGTGTGGGATTTTACTCAGAAAGCCGGTGGTGTGAAGCCAGTTCTCGTTAGCCCAAAAGTCGAATTTTGCAATCTACAGCACCCCAGTTGGTGCTGGCTCCACCAGGGCGGTCTCCAGCAGCAGGGCGTTGATGCGAACCGGCGGATAGGGCGATCCAGTGGAACACTGCGAGGCCAGCAGAACTTCTCCCCAAAGTAAATAACGCTGGAGACGCTGATTCACCCTTGGAAAGGATATTGTGGAGACATGTTTCTGGAAACATCCCCCAGGCTGTAGCTAATCCATGTCTCCACAATATCCTTTCTTTCAGGAGTGCTAGTTCTGCAAGGTTCGCAGGAGAGCTTCTGTAAAGTTTGGAAGGTAGGAGGCGAGGTACTGGCGGAAGTAAAGCTGTGAGTACGGGGCGTGAGTCGTGCTTGAGTAGCTCAGTTGGTAGAGCAATTGCCCGCGAAAGGCAAAGGTCCCGAGTTCGAGTCTCGATCCGGCACACAGTTTTAATCTGCCAGGAAGTTTCACAGTATACACAGTTCCACACAGTAAATGGAATGACACCATTAATAAATATAGACTTCGATCAGCAATCGGTAGCTAAGGTAGAATATTCAAAATTTCTGGATGTATTCACTGATGAGGGGTTGAACTGGAAAAAACACACTGAGGATCTGCTGAAACGTTTGAGTTCAGCTACTTATGCTATTAGGGTCATTGCAAATTTTGGCGATATACATCTGAGTAAATTAGCTTACCACGCCTATTTTCATTCTCTGCGTTCGTATGGCATCATATTCTGGGGTAACTCATCGTTGACTAAAAGATTGTTCATTGCACAAAAGCGTGTAATCAGAATAATTGCGGGAGCTCATCCATGATCATCCTGCAGACACTTATTTAAAGAGCTAGAGATCTTCACTGTAGCCTCACAATATATATATTCACTTATGAAATTTGTTATTAACAATCCGAACGAATTCAAAAGTAATAGCAATGTAAATGGCTACAACACTAGGAGAAAGGACGATCTTCACTACTCAAGGTTAAATCTAACTTTGGTTCAGAAGGGGGTAAATTATGCTGCCACGAAAGTCTTTGGTCACTTACCTAATAGCATCAAAAGTCTGACAGATAGCCACATAGCATTTAAAAGGAAATTAAAAGAATTTCTTAATGGCAACTCCTTCTACTCATTAGATGAATTGTTGGATGTAGTAAGTGGGTTATTTCCCCAACCCCCACACAAAAAAATTAAAAATATTAAGTGTCATGTAATATTTTGTGTAATGTAATATCTTGTATAGACACCTTTTATTAACCTGACACGTTCCACATCATTACGAAGTGTCGTATTCATGATCTGTGGAACAAGTACTAATCTAATCTAATCTAATGTGAAGTGAGCAGTGTTTCCCACGCACCCACAGTGCGAAGGGAGAGGCGCTCATTCGTTACAAATTTGTTAAAATGTTACGATTGGGCAGCTGCAGTAGTGGAGCGGAAAGCCGCACTAGAGTTTGGTAGAAATTAGATCACCCGCGTTTCAGCGTCCGTCCGATAAGCGCGCAGCACTCTGCACCGCGCGGTACGGAGTAACTGCGGAGTAGTTGTGTACCTTAGTCAGAACTCCGAGTAATATCGCGGAATTGTGGCGTGTAAAAGCGCGCGGTGGTAGCAGCGACATCACACCTGATCTGCATAACAGCACTACGAGGACAGCCGGCTGGGAAGCCCGTCGTTGAGTAGAAGAGCCGAACAGTAGATAATACACACAGGTGCGCCTGTAGCACGAACAGCCTTGCAGCTTATAGAAGTTAGCCGGCCGCTGTGGCCGAGCAGTTCTAGGCGTTTCAGTCCAGAGCCGCGCTGCTGCTACGGTCGTGGGTTCGAATCCTACCTCGGGCATGGATGTGTGTGATGTCCTTAAGTTAGTTAGGTTTGAGTAGTTCTACGTCTAGAGGACTGAAGACCGCAGATATTAAGTCCCATAGTGCTTAGAGCCATTTGAACCATATAGAAGTTAAATGGGTGGCCACTGACAAACTGACCATCGCAACTCATTCTCATATTTAGTTCTGTTATTATATTATGATGGAAAGAACATGGCCCAGAATCTTGTGCTCTCATCCAGGTAATGGGAAGTGCCGATCTGCATTGCTAGGTTTTATAGTTATAGATTTCCCTTACACGCCTTCCTCTTTAATAAAATATTAATTTGTACACATTCTGGCCGTGCGGTCTAGGCGCTTCAGTCTGGAACCGCGTGACCGCTCCGGTCGCATGTTCGAATCTTGCCTCGGGCATGGATGTGTGTGATGTCCTTAGGTTAGTTAGGTTTAAGTAGTTCTAAGTTCTAGAGGTTCGAGTCCTCCCTCGGGCATGGGTGTGTGTATTTGTCTTTAGGATAATTTAGGTTCTTTTTTTTTTTTTTTTTTTTTTTTTTTTTTTTTTTTTTTTTTTTTGGTCATCAGTCTACTCACTGGTTTGATGCGGCCCGCCACGAATTCCTTTCCTGTGCTAACCTCTTCATCTCAGAGTAGCACTTGCAACCTACGTCCTCAATTATTTGCATGACGTATTCCAATCTCTGTCTTCCTCTACAGTTTTTGCCCTCTACAGCTCCCTCTAGTACCATGGAAGTCATTCCCTCATGTCTTAGCAGATGTCCTATCATCCTGTCCCTTCTCCTTATCAGTGTTTTCCACATATTCCTTTCCTCTCCGATTCTGCGTAGAACCTCCTCATTCCTTACCTTATTATTCCACCTAATTTTCAACATTCGTCTATAGCACCACATCTCAAATGATTCGATTCTCTTCTGTTCCGGTTTTCCCACAGTCCATGTTTCACTACCATACAATGCTGTACTCTAGACGTACATCCTCAGAAATTTCTTCCTCAAATTAAACCCGGTATTTGATATTAGTAGACTTCTCTTGGCCAGAAATGCCTTTTTTGCCATAGCGAGTATGCTTTTGATGTCCTCCTTGCTCCGTCCGTCATTGGTTATTTTACTGCCTAGGTAGCAGAATTTCTTAACTTCATTGACTTCGTGACCATCAATCCTGATGTTAAGTTTCTCGCTGTTCTCATTTCTACTACTTCTCATTACCTTCGTCTTTCTCCGATTTACTCTCAAACCATACTGTGTACTCATTAGACTGTTCGTTCCGTTCAGCAGATCATTTAATTCTTCTTCACTTTCACTCAGGATAGCAATGTCAGCCCGCATCTCGTGGTCGTGCGGTAGCGTTCTCGCTTCCCACGCCCGGGTTCCCGGGTTCGATTCCCGGCGGGGTCAGGGATTTTCTCTGCCTCGTGATGGCTGGGTGTTATGTGCTGTCCTTAGGTTAGTTAGGTTTAAGTAGTTCTAAGTTCTAGGGGACTTATGACCACAGCAGTTGAGTCCCATAGTGCTCAGAGCCATTTTGATAGCAATGTCATCAGCGAATCGTATCATTGATATCCTTTCACCTGGTATTTTAATTCCACTCCTGAACCTTTATTTTATTTCCATCATTGCTTCCTCGATGTACAGATTGAAGAGTAGGGGCGAAAGGCTACAGCCTTGTCTTACACCCTTCTTAATACGAGCACTTCGTTCTTGATCGTCCACTCTTATTATTCCCTCTTGGTTGTTGTACATATTGTATATGACCCGTCTCTCCCTATAGCTTAACCCTACTTTTTTCAGAATCTCGAACAGCTTGCACCATTTTATATTGTCGAACGCTTTTTCCAGGTCGATAGATCCTATGAAAGTGTCTTGATTTTTCCTTAGCCTTGCTTCCATTATTAGCCCTAACGTCAGAATTGCCTCTCTCGTCCCTTTACTTTTCCTAAAGCCAAACTGATCGTCACCCAGCGCATTCTCAATTTTCTTTTCCATTCTTCTGTATATTATTCTTGTAAGCAGCTTCGATGCATTAGCTGTTAAGCTGATTGTGCGATAATTCTCGCACTTGTCAGCTCTTGCCGTCTTCGGAATTGTGTGGATGATGCTTTTCCGAAAGTCAGATGGTATATCGCCAGACTCATATATTCTACACACCAACGTGAATAGTCGTTTTGTTGCCACTTCCCCCAATGATTTTAGAAAGTAGTGTGTAAGCTTAGGGACTGATGACCTTAGCAGTTAAGTCCCATAAGATTTGACACACATTTGAACTTTTTTTTTGTCCACATTCAAGAGGCATCACCTCATTAACTAGATTTGTTAATATATGTAAATTGCCAAATAGAATAAATCTGATTACCAGCATTTAGGACTACGTATATTGACACTCCAATCCTTTCCTACTACCAAGTCACAAATTTTGGTGGGGTTAACTTTATGTTAATAATTTACATGAGGAACTACTTTCTATGAGGCAAGCGACCTCACCCAAACCGATTCTTTAATACAGGCCTGGACTGCATAGTCAGATATCATAAAGCGGCATAAGAATCACATTTGGAAAATTCGTAATAGAATTCCGAGTTTAATAAATAGTTAATTTGCGTATCGTCTCATGGTAGCAAAGGAGAACTCGGATGTCGCTTCCCAGTGTATTAGAGGGTATGATGTGTTGCACATCGAAGATCATCTCAGCGGGTTTTAACGCAGGCAACAGCCTCAGTGATTTGTAACTTTCACATCCCCTTTTAACCAGCCCCATAAACAAAAGTCTAATAAGGTTGGGACGGGTGATCTGGCAAGCCAGTTAATGGGTCCACCACGGCCAATCCACCATCGAGGAAATGTGTTATTCAGATACTGGGATACTTGTCTAGTACAGTGAATGGGTGAGCCGTCATGCTACAGGTACATCTGCCGTTGTTGCTCTGGTGTCACGTCTTCCAAACGTACAGGTACGTCTTCTATCAGAAAATGTTCATATGCTGCTGCTGTAACACGATTTGGCGGGAACACGTGCCCTATCATCAGGCCATCAATTATACCATACCAGACGTTCACTGAGAACCCAACTTGGAGTCTTGTTTCCCCAATGTCATGTGGCTTCTCCATCGCCCTTGTAGGAGAATTACACGTGTTCACGAACACTGCGTGTAAATGTAGCCTCATCTGTAAATAAAGTGTATTGCACGACACCTCTGTGAACGGTCAACCATTCACAAGATTGTTGTCCACTTTCTGAGTCACCAGGATGCAGATGTTGTATGCGCTGCACATCGTAGTAGGTACAAGCCCTCAGAATGTAACGTACGCCACACTCACGTTTATAGACTATTGAGCTGATGGCTGATGTTCCACATACTGGTAGTGGGACTGTATTGTACCATTGCCTTCCCTTTCCTCACCCGACTGGACGGTCTCACTTTCTGATGTTATGTGTACAGTGGGTAGTGTTCCGGATTCACGTGATGTTGGAAAGACCTGTGAAATATCCTGTACAGGGGGTTCATCCATCAGTGAAACGTCTCTGGTATTCTGTCACAGCTGCACGGGCACTGCAATTACAGCATCTATACACAAACAACATGTCTATGTATTCTGCACGGGTGAACGTGTATGGCATACTAGTATTCGCGGACAATGGACTTGCTCAGTTAAACAGCACTCAAGCATGACACGCACACGGCCACACGACTGCTCACTGATCTAAGCCCGACTGCACATTAGTACTCTTGTTGCTGTTGCCTTGGTGCGATGTCACAGTGCTGCCATCTGTTGGAGAACTCCCACACCTCTTGTAGGATAGATCAGTCATCTGTCCCACCATTATTCTGTCCACCACAGCGCCTACACAGCAATTCAGTAAGTAATATTCACGCTTGTGTTCATATTCATTCAAGGATGTGTGCAATCTTCACCCAATCAAGTTGCGTAACGATCGAAAACTGGACACATGTTCATAGGACTTTTTCGGTTTATTTTCGCATGTAGAATCACCTCACAAATTATGTGACATTCCTCCTGAATCACCCTGTATGTTCTTTGCTGCTGCCATGACAGTTTGACTATGTACTTAAATTTGATTCATATGCTATAAATACCAGTCTGTGTTTGTAATTATCACACATAATATGTACCTTTTTATGAACATGTAATGGCATTAAGATTTTGTGAAGAAGATGTTGACATCTGGCGAACCAGTATAAATTAAGCTCTTGTAATACACGTCGTATACTTTTCATAAATATATGGATAAGTTCTAATGATTTATAATATCCCGAATTTTGTAGGCTTCTGAAGATGACAGATTAATTTGTTAAAACAGTAAAGTGAAATAAATTTAATTGTGAAACTGATGAATTTTGTTCTGAAAGAATCTTACTACTTATTGGAACACAGCATCTGTGGTTCTGTGTCACTGGTTAAAAACACCACACATTTCAATTGGTATACTACGACCTGGATTGTTTCGAACAACAGTCAAATGTCCCCTGTCCTTAAGAACAGTTCCACTTTCACACAGACTTCTTCACAAATCGAACGCCAGGATTCTTTTGTCAGGAGCAGACCCATCATCAATTTTTTTTAACTGTTACGTTCGGTTTCTTTCAAAATGTCTTCGCTCAGTTGAATTTCTGATCTGGCTCCAGGGTTCAGTGTCGCTCCAGTAGCTTCCTACTTTGCTTTACATAATGCTGTCTCAGAGTTCTCATTATTTGGCATATTGCGGCGACGACCTAAACCTTTATCTTCCAAATCTTGAAACTCCCCCTTTAGAAATCTGGTTAATAGGCTTCTTTTCCTGTAGTTATGCATTCTTTTCTTAATCCGCACATCTGCTTCGCAAGTGGATAATAATGCTGTTGTTCAGCCGTCTGCAATTCTTTCACAGCCTCTGCACTTAATCCATTCGGAATTCACGCACAATCAGTTCGTATATTCATCACATTTTCTGTGCACTCGGTATCGATGAGCATCATTGAGAAGACACTGTTTCCCTTTCATTGTTGAAATTATTTCCATTACAGTGTACGGAATTTAAGTAGGCTAGGCCCACGAAACTATACGGAAACGAAGGCTGACGGCGAAAGCAAAGCGTAAGTGCCAACACATCCGCTGCTAGTGAACGACCGGTGTACAAATCGTGGAGAGATTGGGAGGGGGGGGGGGGGGGAGGCTCTTGTCGGAAAACCCACGGTGCAAAATTGCTTGGTCGGAAGTCCCAGGTACCTATGGCACCTACAAAAGGGGCGGAAACACCACAATCGAAAAGCCCACTTAGCCACGCCCCAGTGCTGTTTTCCTGCGAAATGCTTCCAGATGGCCGAGCAACGATGAACTAAACGCCGTCTGAGAGAGATGAGATCGTCGTGCCGGAAAACACCACAGCTAACGATGTAACCTTCCACTCACACACGCGGTACATTTGGACGTATTTGCGTTAACGCCACACTGCATTTGCACCTTGGGATATGGGGCTTATAGAATGAACTGTACGTATACAGCGTTCTGCATCTTGGATGTACTTGAAAACTTCTACCAAATGGCATCCGTCCATCCTTGAGGGATGATGGTGTAACATGCTTGGTTGAGAGTCTGCACCATCTGCTGTGGCTGAAAAGTCCCACTCGAGAGTGGCAGTCCCTACTGCAGTTTGGATATGTGAAATTTGAGGGACTTCGAACAGAAGCCGCTCTGTCTCTTCGCTTTGTCCTCTTCCTGATTTGTTCCTGTGTGCGTTCGTCCTCTGAGAGCTGGACGCCGTTGCGCACAGTTACTCGCCACATGACACGGTCATCTGCAGTGCTTTCCCAGCGACTTGGATTGATTCTGGTCTTGGTCAGGTCTCTCTTGCAGACATCCTTGAAACGAAGATGCGGTCGTCCCAATGGCCTCACACCCTCCTGAAGTTCTCCGTACAGCAGTTGTTTCGGTATCCGTTCAAGATCCATGCGCCTGACATGTCCCAACCATCTTAGACGTCGATGACTCAGGAGTGCAAAGATGCTGGTTGTGCTTGCACGAAGAAAGACTTCGGTGTTGGGTACTCTATCTATCCAAGAGATCTGAAGGATCTTCCGGAGATGGCGGAGATGGAACCTGTTGAGTCGAGATTCATGCTTAGAAAGAGTTGTCCATGTCTCACAGCTATAGAGAAGGGTGCTTATAACACAAGGGTTGTAGACTTTTAATTTAGTTTTTGTGGTAAGCAGTCCGTTATTCCATATTCTGTTTTTCAATCTAGCCATGACAGATGATGCCTTTGCGATTCTGTTAGTAATTTCAGTGTCCATGGACAAGTTGCTACATATTGTGGATCCCAAGTAGGTAAAGTCATCAACTACCTGGAGAGGATTGCCATCAATGCTGACGGATGGAAGGCTGGTAGTGCTCTGCGCCATGATCTTAGTCTTTTGAAGGCTGATGAGTAGATCAAATTTTTCACAGGCACGTGATAATTTGTTAATTATATACTGCAGCTCATCTTCTGTGTTCGCTACTAGAGCTGCATCGTCCGCATATAACAACTCACGGATAACAACTGTATTTACTTTGGTGTTGGCCTTGGGGCGAGCAATGTTGAAAAGATTTCCATCAGACCTCCTATGTAGATACACTCCCTCCTCATAGTCTTCAAAGGGAAAAGAAAATCCCAAATAATGTAGGAGCTAACACACACCCCTGTTTAACACCGCTATTAACAGGGAATGCTTCTGATGTTTTACCGTTGAAGCAGATTGTTGCTTGTGTTTTCTCATGGAAAGAGACAATTATTTGTAGTAGTTTAGGTGGGCGTCCAATCTTCTGCAACAGTTTGAAAAGCCCATTTCTGCTCACTAAATCAAACGCTTTAACAATGTCAATGAAAGCAATATAAAGTGGCCTCTGCTGCTCACGACATTTTTCTTGTAGCTGTCTTAAGGAGAAGATCATACCTACGGTTGATCGGCCAGGCCTAAATCCACACTGAGATTCTGGGTAGATTCTGGAAGCTAAGATTTGTAATCGCATTAGGATGACTCTTGCATAAGCTTTCCCGGCTACACTTAGTAATGAAATGCCTCGGTAATTGATACAGTCACTTCTGTTCCCTTTCTGTTTATATAGAGTAACTATCCTCGAATTCCGCATACGCATCGGGACATATCCTTCTTCCCAGCTGGTTGTGATAAGAGAATATAAATGTTTAAGAAGAACAGACTTGTTATACTTAATAACCTCTGCAGGGATCCCATCTTCACCTGGGGCCTTTCCGTTAGCAAGAGAATCTACCATACACCATCAAAAGCTGTTGATTGGATAATCCCCATTATAATATGTTAAAATAAATTATCATCGAAACAGTAATTCTTTGTGATTGATAAAATTTTCCATAAGTGTTACAAGACTTATACTGTCGCAATATCGTCACCATCGAAACTTCTAAAGTTCCCTGTGGAAGTATAGAAACTAAGAGGAGATTCCATTTGCAAAACCAAATAGTTATCTGTGTTGAGTACTGTAAAACTGCATTTGGTCCGCGAACACTTAAAAAGTAACAGAATAGGGAAACAAAATTAAAAATTGAGTGTTCCAATGTTGCGCCTCTTTGAGGACTTGTGTAAATATGGCCAGAATTATCTGCCAGCAGTTTGATCTTACCTTGTTTCTTCTGTGAGATAATACTGATATAATATATTTTGCCACATTTAGTACTACATCAGTAACGACCGTAAGAGTGTTTTGCTCATTACATTCACTGACTCACGAATGCGTTTCATCAAACTAGGTTTTTTCAGATTTTCATTAAATTTATGCAATTTAAATACATTCACCAGTTCTCTAAAATATTCGTCTTTGCCATACCTGTGAGGCAACGCGGTATTGACAACGCATATGTGCGTCGACCCTCAGCAAAAGCAGTATTTATTGAGTTCATTTCGTTTAATATCAACTCCTGTTTCCACAAAAACACAGAAAGTTTCGGGAGTTCTTAAGGGGTAAAATTTAATTTTCACTCTGTGATTATACATTATCGGATAATAACCAAGTAATGGCTGTTAGCAAACTTTTCCAGTCCATAAATTTGCTTCGATAACAGCGCACCGCTAAAGTTACAGAGTAAATTCACCTTCGAAGTTTAAGCAGCATTACAAATTTTTCTAGCCATTGTTGACAGATAACACGAAAGGACGTATTAGACCTATTTTTGCAGGATAGGGAATAGCATCAAAGAGTTATGGGATGAGATTTCTTCTCGTCTTAAAGTGTCTAAAAGGAATAGCGGCCCCCTTTCATCTATATACACAGTATTTGTTTGTGATTTTATGTAGGTAACTTCTTGAATCAACGCAGAATACGTGTTTCTGTGACTGGAAATGTATTCCATGTGTTGGCGATGCTGAAAAAGGTATGAATATGGATCAGGTGCCACCAAGATGTATAAATAAAATTAGCATCCCACAATTCCAATAAATTGTGAAGTCTTAGAGAATAATTAGTAAAATAAATTTAAAGTAAATTACAGTACCTTGAATCAAAGACGCCTGCAATGGCCTTCAATTTGTTGTTCAGTTCCTCGGAAAATATCACAGAAGATTGAAGCTGGCATCCCGCTTCTTTCATTCCAACTCCAGTGAACAGCCATCTCACTCTTACAATATGCCTTCAGTGCGCTCGGTGTTTCTCAATGATATAACAAGTTTTAATTACAACTATTCGCAGAATTTCTTCCGAAAAGGAGAATGCGTCGACCCTTAGCTGCCTTAAAGTGGGAGTAGTTTCTTCTTCGACAGAAATGTGTGCGTGAGTACGCACTCGTTTAAAAAATAAATGTGTTTTACTTAGTCTAAGCTTTAGTTTAACTTATATGTGAATTATTTCTGGCGCATTTTCCGTTGACCCTACTTGCAATTCTTTCACTCTGAATTGTTTGCCACTATTTCTTCTTCCCCCAGTTTTACCTCAGTAAGTAAAAGTAATGTTGTCATCAAACCAGTCCTCCGATCTTTGAACCGAATTACTTAGCCAGTTACAGTGACTGATTATATGACAGTAAGCAAAATGAGGCTGCATATCTGAGTGTATTTAGGTGTTAGCGGGTGTCGTTGTGTGTTTTGAATCATTGTGTTGTAAATTCGAGCAGTGAAATTTTTAAAATTTTCTACTTTTTATTTGTTTGTCTCTAAAATATGCGTCTATATATTCATATGGCGCTGTCTACGAATTTGCATAGGCTGAATATCACATAACCGCTGATTTGTTAAATTTAATCACGCATTTGGCGATACTAATTGTTCCTATGGTGAGGGTCCTATTCGTTCATTTCAAATAGATTACCATTGTCTGTTCTGTACTTGTTTTTTTGCTTTTTTTTTAACCCCAAGACCACTTATCTGGCTAAGAATTGACGTAATTAGGAAAGAATGTTTGAGCTCCAAATGAACCAGTCTGCTGCTGCTAAAATTTGTTTGGCTGTGGCATTATGCATGGGGGGGAAATAGACGCTGTATGGTGTACTTTGGCCAAGACGTAGACGTTAACCTAGTAAGGCTTTTGCACATGGACTCATTTTTTTTAGCATTGTTCTCGTAGGATTGCCATCATTCTATGTGTCTTATCGTGTTAGTTGTAGGAAACTATTTCCTGAAGATTTGATGTGATGCAGAAGTAATATACAATCAAATTGTGACCTCGTGGTGATGCTAACTGTTCCAAGTGCGACGTAATTTAGATCTATCCGTTAAAAAAATCAGAATGGCAAATTTGATTTTATATAATATTGCTCCACAGTCTGTTTAGTATTGGTGGATGGGAGTCTCTGTTAGTTCTACATCTTCTTCATCGGGTATCAGGACACTGATATCGTCTACATAGGTGTGTACAGCTGTTTTGATGCTGAATAAATTGACACCTTGTAGGCTTGAATATCATCTTCCTAACAGAGACTCCATTTCAGTAGCATATACAGTGGCGAACAGGCGACAACCTTGTTTCAGCTCCTGCTGAATAGAATACATGTACTCTGTTAACGTATCATCTACTTTCATCCTGGTTCGAATTCGTTTAATGCAATGTTTTAGAATATTTATAAATTTGGTGTCAAAACAGAGGCTTGTCATCGTTGTAAAGAGATATTCATTCTCCGTTCTGTCATAAGTATTTTCAAAAAATAAAGAGGCTATCTCAAGAGACGTTTGAGCAAGCCATATTAGGTAAATAAGAGAAGTGGATGAAGGAGAGTTCGAGTGCAGACAAAATATTTCCTGCTCTCCCTCCACCAGAAGGTCATTTCTTGCATTATCTTGTTGAATGATTAAGTCACAGAGACTTCGAAGACACAGCCACCAGCTTAAATATATATCAAGGCTGTCATCTAAATTATATATCAAGGCTATCATCTAAATTATTAGCTATGCAAACGAGAGGTGCCAATGGCCTT
The DNA here is from genome assembly GCF_023864345.2 of Schistocerca serialis cubense. Classification (NCBI taxonomy): domain Eukaryota; kingdom Metazoa; phylum Arthropoda; class Insecta; order Orthoptera; family Acrididae; genus Schistocerca; species Schistocerca serialis. Next base: position 776,589,769 of record NC_064641.1, read on the forward strand.
TTCACAGCTATAACACCGGTTCCCGTCAGATGACCAAAGTTCAGCACCGTCGGGATTGGCTGGCACTTGGATGGGTCACTGTCCATGTCTGTCGAGTGCTGTTGAAAAGCGGGATGCACTCTGCCTTTGTGAAGCCAATTGAGGAGCTACTTTATTGAGAAGTAGCAACTCCAGTCACGAGAACTTTCAACAGGCAGGAGTGTGGTGTGTTGACTGCAAACCCTTCCATATCCGCATCCAGTGACTCCTACTGGCTGAGCATGACACGACAGTCAGTCGGTACTGTTGGGCCTTCTGATGCCAATTCAGATGGGGTTAAACCAGAGGTGAATGTATTGTGTCCCCAGTGTTATGCATGTATGTATGTATTAAACAAGGGACCCACAAACGATGGAGAAGCTTAGTCCCGCCGTAGCCCTCAGGGGTTCCCAAACCCACTACATGCCACAACAGTCCACCCACCCCACCGCCGCCCTACCACCGAACCCAGGGTTACTGTGCAAATCGGCCCACAGTGGATCCTCCCTCCCCCTCGCACCCCCCGGGGACGGCTCATACCAGATTACCAGATGAGCATGATAGAGTAATTATGTTGTACGCGTACGTGGAAATGGGGTTTGTGCAGCAAGTGCCGACACAGTGTAGCTGAGGTGGAATAAGGGGAACCAGCCCGCATTCGCCGAAGTAGATGGAAAACAGCCTCAAAAACCATCCACAAGCTGGCTGGCACACCGGACCTCGACATGAATCTGCTGGGCGGGTTTGTGCCGGGGACGGGCACACCTTCCTGCTTGGGAAGCAGCGCGTTAGACTGCACGGTTAGCCAGGCAGGCTGTACTCCAACCAATATGCCAAGCGTTGGGCCCATATGATGAAGAGTGCAGTCTGGCAATGTTCATTCTCCTTGGAGCTTCCACCAATATATAAACTCATCATGATGCTGTATGCAGAAGCAGGACTCATTTGAAAAGAAGATGTGTTTTCTCCGCCTTGTCCACTGTTGTCGTAGGGAGCACCTCTGTTAGTATACCTCCCTCTGCTGCCACGTAAGGGGAAGCCATGACGCTGGTCGTCGTACTGGCAGTCCAGGATGCTCCAGTCACAGTCGCACTGACCGAGTGAATACTTATCCTCCCGCAAATAAGCCTACTTCCTAACTCAAGGTATGTGATATGGCCAAACGAATAATATGCCTGTCCTCTCAATAATGAGGCACGTAGGTTGTTTGAGATCTGGTACGGTGCTGTTATTGCCCTCTTGAACCCAGCGATTCCAAATTCACATCACAACTATGGGATCCAGATAGGCCGTGATCCTGCCGTATATTTTTCCAATATATGCTGGTTTTAGTATTGCAAACTCACTCTCTTTTCGCGGCTGCCGACCCAGTGTATAAACATAGTGATTTATCAGTTTTTAATGTATTTCAGAATAGGAAAATTGTCTTTTTTTTGTAACTACAAAAATATTGTGTTGTTTGCTCTTTCGTTTTCCTGCCAATTATTGGGAGAATACGTGATATCTCTGCCGTCCGAGCCGCGCCAGGACACTAAGGTTGGAGTCATGAACGATGGTGGTCGAGTTAGGCTCGTTCTGTGCGCACCTTCATGCATTCTCCGACAGCCAATGAGCGTTCAGTAGTGTTCTGAGCGCTTGCTGTGAATGTCATAGCCAGTGCGAGCATTAAACTTATTTGCAGCGAGTTATTTAGTGAATTTTTATTCGATTTGTTGTGATTCGTCATTGCGGATGGCGGTGGTGAGCTACATAGGCAAAAGAGGGACATAATTTGGAGGATACACGCTTTCTTCAAAAGCAAAGCAGATGTACTACAATTGCCATCGATCATGACCAGAACTATAGCTGCATGTGTACTGATGAGTGACGCCCCAGGAAGAAGTGCACACTCACTGTCAAATGGCTCTGAGCACTATGGGACTTAACATCTATGGTCATCAGTCCCCTAGAACTTAGAACTACTCTAACCTAACTAACCTAAGGACATCACACAACACCCAGCCATCACGAGGCAGAGAAAATCCCTGACCCCGCCGGGAATCGAACCCGGGAACCCGGGCGTAGGAAGCGAGAACGCTACCGCACGACCACGAGATGCGGGCTCACTCACTGTCCTGGGATGTTCTGAGAACAGTAAAAACTGGTGTTCTGTGATTTTGCTATTAACGAAATGGTTATTATCTTGTTTGATGTGTTCTTGTTAAGATTATCAGAATTACGTCAAAGCTAATAAATGTATAAATTGATAGCAAATTAGCGGTTCACTTTTCAAAGTAGTTAAACCATATCTCAGAATAACTTGTAACAGATTTCTCATTTATTTTTGCCTGCTTATAAGTTAGAAAGTGGCTTGCAGAATATTTGAAATGGGCGCGAAAGAACTTTTTGGTGAATTAGCTGAACATAGTTTCATTCGAGGAGAATATTTTGTTACTATTGTAACGCGGCTACCATTTTGTAGGCAAATCTGTGTGAATGTATGGAGGAGTACTGCAGCAACCACTGGCAGCTAGCGAGTGCAGGGTGTTGTCATTTCAGTTACGAGGGTTGGAACTTAAAATAGTGGCAACTACACTCCTGGAAATTGAAATAAGAACACCGTGAATTCATTGCCCCAGGAAGGGGAAACTTTATTGACACATTCCTGGGGTCAGATACATCACATGATCACACTGACAGACCCACAGGCACATAGACACAGGCAACAGAGCATGCACAATGTCGGCACTAGTACAGTGTATATCCACCTTTCGCAGCAATGCACGCTGCTATTCTCCCATGGAGACGATCGTATGGAACGGCTTGCCATGCCATTTCCACCTGGCGCCTCAGTTGGACCAGCGTTCGTGCTGGACGTGCAGACCGCGTGAGACGATGCTTCATCCAGTCCCAAACATGCTCAATGGGGGACAGATCCGGAGATCTTGCTGGCCAGGGTAGTTGACTTACACCTTCTAGAGCACGTTGGGTGGCACGGGATACATGCGGACGTGCATTGTCCTGTTGGAACAGCAAGTTCCCTTGCCGGTCTAGGAATGGTAGAACGATGGGTTCGATGACGGTTTGGATGTACCGTGCACTATTCAGTGTCCCCTCGACGATCACCAGTGGTGTACGGCCAGTGTAGGAGATCGCTCCCCACACCATGATGCCGGGTGTTGGCCCTGTGTGCCTCGGTCGTATGCAGTCCTGATTGTGGCGCTCACCTGCACGGCGCCAAACACGCATACGACCATCATTGGCACCAAGGCAGAAGCGACTCTCATCGCTGAAGACGACACGTCTCCATTCGTCCCTCCATTCACGCCTGTCGCGACACCACTGGAGGCGGGCTGCACGATGTTGGGGCGTGAGCGGAAGACGGCCTAACGGTGTGCGGGACCGTAGCCCAGCTTCATGGAGACGGTTGCGAATGGTCCTCGCCGATACCCCAGGAGCAACAGTGTCCCTAATTTGCTGGGAAGTGGCGGTGCGGTCCCCTACGGCACTGCGTAGGATCCTACGGTCTTGGCGTGCATCCGTGCGTCGCTGCGGTCCGGTCCCAGGTCGACGGGCACGTGCATATTCCGCCGACCACTGGCGACAACATCGATGTACTGTGGAGACCTCATGCCCCACGTGTTGAGCAATTCGGCGGTACGTCCACCCGGCCTCCCGCATGCCCACTATACGCCCTCGCTCAAAGTCCGTCAACTGCACATACGGTTCACGTCCACGCTGTCGCGGCATGCTACCAGTGTTAAAGACTGCGATGGAGCTCCGTATGCCACGGCAAACTGGCTGACACTGACGGCGGCGGTGCACAAATGCTGCGCAGCTAGCGCCATTCGACAGCCAACACCGCGGTTCCTGGTGTGTCCGCTGTGCCGTGCGTGTGATCATTGCTTGTACAGCCCTCTCGCAGTGTCCGGAGCAAGTATGGTGGGTCTGACACACCGGTGTCAATGTGTTCTTTTTTCCATTTCCAGGAGTGTATTTATTCACTACCGATACAAAAGAGTTACATGGTTTCACCTGTTACTGTCCTTCAAAGTAGTCAACAGCGTTGTGTAGAACCCGTTGCCAGCGATGTGGAAGGCGTAGTATACCAATAGCAGAGCCTGTTCTGTTGATGGTGCGAATGGAGCGGTCTCCTGCCTGTCGAATCTCTGGAACAGGTCTGAAGCGAATGCCACGAAGTAGCTCCTTCATTTTCGGAATCAAATAAAAGTCACAAGGACTTAAGTCGGGGGAGTATGATGAATGCTACAGTACTTCCCAGTCCCACCGACCGAACAGAGCAGCTATAAGCGCCCGCGCATTGTCGTGCAAAAAGATTGGTGGGTTGCGCAGGAAGTGTTGCCGCTTCTTTCGAAAAGGTGATGCTCCAAAAACCAACAGTAATGCTGTGCACTGACTTTCTACCATGGAGGAATGTAATGTGTTAGAATAACATCATCACAATCGTACACGAGAATCACCATAACTTTGACTGCTCCATATGCCCCATCAATAGAACAGGCTCTGCTAACGGTGTACTACGCCTTCCACATCGCTGGCAACGGGTTCTACACAACTCTGGTGGCTACTTTGAAGGACAGTAACAGGTGCAAACATGTAACTCTTTTGTATGGGTTGTGAATAAATAGTTGTCACTATTTAAGTTCCAACCCTCGTATAACAACTGAGTTATTGGAATATTGCGTTGCGGATCAGGGCCTTTTGGTGAAACCTGCCAGCACAGCAATAATGCACAATCCTTACAGTACACCAGCGGGTTTTGATGGCGTTGCTAAGTACATGACTGGAAGTGGTGCATTGGCATAACAGACACGATCATTTGTGTAGCAATTTCATTCTCAGCCGAGCAGATCTGTCAGGACATAGAGCTACGACAGACGTATGGACCACATGGAGCCACCAGCATCAGTCATGATTTTGGACCTCCATCACAGTACGAGCTTTCTGGACTAATCCCATGCTCCGGATTTAGTGCAATGTCGCAGCAGACCTTCCAGACCAATTTCACCAGCAAGCAGGACTCTTACCCAAGGGGTAGCGGGTCGTATCCCACACACGGCAGCCGTCTTACCTCCTAACGAAATTCGTTCCTCTGTGCTGCAAGCCAGTAGAGGCTGGGACACAGTAATTCATCTCAAAGCTGGTTGCCCCAGCAAGATTGCCGACTGCCTTCGTGCGCCGCTGACGAAGGTGTTTGTGACGGGGCGCCCACGAGAAATACGGGCCCTACAATGAACTTGTGATGTGACGCTACTTGTCTTGTCTGCCATACAAAGTGAACGCTCAGTCCCATTCGGGGCCCACAGGAAAACAGTAAGTTAAAGATACACGATAAAGGGACATTTCATGTACTTAAACGCACTGTTAGGAATTATAAAACTGGTCTAAAACAGTAACTCGGCCCCTTCTGGATACGGTGGCTGGAAATCATAAGACCTGTAGTGTCACGCATAGTGCGCGTGCCACAGGGCCCGTATATCTCGTTGGCCCCGTTTGTGGCGTGACTCACGCAACGGGGTTACACGCCACACACTGGCTTCAGCAAAATTGAGCCTACGTGTTGCAGTCAGCTGGCCGGACATTGGTTATTATGTCACGGGTCACCCAGCTCTCTACTCGTGAAGGGGTGGTGTCGTTGCTACCATACACTATCGCAGCATTAATGTATGAGCGAAAATAAAGCGTTAGTTTTGACAGCTGCTACCCTGCGTCAATCCTCCACCGCCAGCCATCCTAACATCATAGCCACCCCACCACCCCCAAGATCGGCTATACTATTGAGAATTTTCAGAAGAGGTTGCATATTTAGTTTGTGCTGATCGGAGGTAGTATATATAATTATCATTGACTGCAGCATATATGAAAGAAGTCAATTATTATCGTCATTCCTGCATTGCTTCTACCAATTTTTTTCTCTCTCATATTAAAAAAGCGAATTTGCAATCACCATTAACAATTAATTCATAAGATCACTGGACGGTAAAACATCATGGCACACATTTCTCCTTCTTGCAAGAGGCATTACAAGAGACATAACACGAGTTTCTCTCAAACAAACAACATTCAATCGCGATTTATGAATGAAGAATACGCTGTGTAATTTCCTTTCGTAGAAAATGAAGATGACATACTCTTACCTACTGTACACGGTCGCACTGAAATGCTAATCGTTTGCTTTTCCAAACATGTGTTGCAATTGTAATGGCTACTAATGTACATTCAGATGCTAATGGCATCTAGAACTGCACCGGTATTTGCAGACGTTTCGCTAAGCGTCAGTAGAAGCAACGAAAAGGTGTGTTTACATGTGCCGGCCATGTTTAAGGGAATATTTGACCGCATAGCGTTTTCGTCAACATTGCTGCAATACTAGGCAGTTAAGCGTTATGACTGGTCAGTACTGCTGATGCATATAGTTGCCGACGAATTGCTGAGGGTTTAGGGTGTTCTCCCCCAAGGGTGGAGAATATGGTTCAAATGGCTCTGAGTATTATTGGACTTAACTTCTGAGGTCATCAGTCCCCTAGAACTTAGAACTACTTAAACCTAACTAACCTAAGGACATCGCACACATCCATGGCCGAGGCAGGATTCGAACATGCGACCGTAGCGGGCGCGCGGTTCCAGACTGTAGCGCCTAGAACCGCTCGGCCATCCCGGCCGGTGATGGAGAATATTTCGTATTGCAGGGCATCTATCTCTGTCCTTGTTTGTAAATGCTTCCCTTTCGCTATCAACTTTGTTTCCAGCTCTATCACTGACAGCGACGCAACCACTTATTTGATATATGCTCCCTAGTATCTCAGCGAAAACAACAGTTTCGCTTGCGTTCGGAAGCTTGCGCGCGTACTTGTTTTGTTAGTTGTTTGTTGTGTATAGCAATGGAGAAGTGGACAAGCGAAATAACTATGAATTTCACAAATGTTATTCATCTAAGAGCTATGGGACGCTGAAAGTAATGTATACAATGATCGCAATCTGAAAAAGAACAGTTGCAAGCTGTTGCTCACGAGGTAGGAATCAAGCTTGAATTTGTTGTGAGGCGAATAAAAAGAAAACATAAATAAAAACTGCACTCATATTTCAAACTTACTTTAGTGAAATCTTTTAGTCCTTCTGCCAAATTATTGCTTACTTCTGGTACCAAGAGGATTATTGATGAAAAATTGACTTCAGAGAGGTACATTAAACTGTTGTACCTCTGGTTTTAAGTACTGATGAGTACTTAAATACAGGACTGATAGCCAGTCACGTTATAAATGGCATGCACTCGCTCATAGCGATTTTAGCAGTTTCCGAATCAGTTGCTTGTGCGCTATATTAGAAACTGTGTTTCGACACCCTAGCAAAATTGCGGAAAAGGTGTGTATACAACTTCCACTCACGAGTTAAATTTCTGAAGCATTCCGTAATCTTAAAGAAGAGCGTGTCAACAAAGCCCGATAGGTCTTGTGCTTTCTAATACGTATTATTCCTTGTGTGATGTAAAAATAGAAGATCCGCACTCACTTCCACTAGTTCGAGTTCGTCCATTTTGTGACAACACTCTGGCCCCTAGCAAACACCTCTGGCCCAGAAATGTATAGCATCAAACATTGCAGGCAATACTGGCCGGTAGCACTGCAGGAGGGGCGTTCAGGAAGTAAACAACACTTCTTTTTCTCGGACAGTCTCGGTTCAAAAAATGCGGAATTTGTTGCGGGGCATCGGAGAACATTCCCACTCCAGTTCCTGTGGTTTCGTGAATTTTAGATTGGTGGCGGTGCTATACGCAGCCTTAAAAATGGCGTCTGTAACGTAGGTGCGTTCCAAGCAGCGAGCTGTCATTCAGTTTCTATTGGCGGAAATCTAACATCACATACACTCCTGGAAATTGAAATAAGAACACCGTGAATTCATTGTCCCAGGAAGGGGAAACTTTATTGACACATTCCTGGGGTCAGATACATCACATGATCACACTGACAGACCCACAGGCACATAGACACAGGCAACAGAGCATGCACAATGTCGGCACTAGTACAGTGTATATCCACCTTTCGCAGCAATGCACGCTGCTATTCTCCCATGGAGACGATCGTAGAGATGCTGGATGTAGTCCTGTGGAACGGCTTGCCATGCCATTTCCACCTGGCGCCTCAGTTGGACCAGCGTTCATGCTGGACGTGCAGACCGCGTGAGACGACGCTTTATCCAGTCCCAAACATGCTCAATGGGGGACAGATCCGGAGATCTTGCTGGCCAGGGTAGTTGACTTACACCTTCTAGAGCACGTTGGGTGGCACGGGATACATGCGGACGTGCATTGTCCTGTTGGAACAGCACGTTCCCTTGCCGGTCTAGGAATGGTAGAACGATGGGTTCTATGACGGTTTGGATGTACCGTGCACTATTCAGTGTCCCCTCGACGATCACCAGTGGTGTACGGCCAGTGTAGGAGATCGCTCCCCACACCATGATGCCGTGTGTTGGCCCTGTGAGCCTCGGTCGTATGCAGTACTGATTGTGGCGCTCACCTGCACGGCGCCAAACACGCATACGACCATCATTGGCACCAAGGCAGAAGCGACTCTCATCGCTGAAGACGACACGTCTCCATTCGTCCCTCCATTCACGCCTGTCGCGACACCACTGGAGGCGGGCTGCACGATGTTGGGGCGTGAGCGGAAGACGGCCTAACGGTGTGCGGGACCGTAGCCCAGCTTCATGGAGACGGTTGCGAATGGTCCTCGCCGATACCCCAGGAGCAACAGTGTCCCTAATTTGCTGGGAAGTGGCGGTGCGGTCCCCTACGGCACTGCGTAGGATCCTACGGTCTTGGCGTGCATCCGTGCGTCGCTGCGGTCCGGTCCCAGGTCGACGGGCACGTGCACCTTCCGCCGACCACTGGCGACAACATCGATGTACTGTGGAGACCGCACGCCCCACGTGTTGAGCAATTCGGCGGTACGTCCACCCGGCCTCCCGCATGCCCACTATACGCCCTCGCTCAAAGTCCGTCAACTGCACATACGGTTCACGTCCACGCTGTCGCGGCATGCTACCAGTGTTAAAGACTTTTTTTTTTTTTTTTTTTTTTTTTTTTTTTTTTTTTTTTTTTTTCACTAGCTGTTTATATTTTATGACCCACCGTCTAATTTCTTATGGTGGGTCGTATATTGCCACTTAGCCGCTGTGACTGGGTCCGGGGTCCGCAGTGACTTAAAGTAACACCACACCGGCTCCCGTCCCCACTCACACCGTTGCCCGTGTCCCGCCACGTGGAGGCGGGCTCTGTTTAGATCCATTTGTTATCTTTTTTTTGTGCAGCATTAGAAAAACGTAGAACTATTACAAAATCAAGTAAGATATTAATAAACAAAACGAAATTAAATATTTAGAAAGAAGGAAGGAAGAGAACTGAATAGAGAAGTTATAGGTATAATATGGCCCGTCACCTGGTTGTGGGCGGCGGCCCGGGTCTTGGAATGACCCTCAAGACGCTGGCCGTTGCTCACCATGCCTTTAACATCTACCATCCTAAAAACTACCTTAACTAGAAGAGATTAGGGTACGTTAAAGCTAGAAACTAAGACTAAGACCTCCATGTCCAGCCTGCTAAACTATTTACGATATACAATAGAGAGGTAACTGATTTTGTGCTTGGCTCAAGGTTGCTAATGAAAGGGTACTCGTGGTAAAAGTAATAAGGTAATGACGCTAACGGTTTGTGTTGAGCCTGCAAGGCTCCTAGTAGAGTACATCAGGCGCAAGCACCTCCCGGCCCCGCCGACAACACGACCTGAACGGTGGTTTTACCCGATCTACCATAGGTATCCGTCGGGTTGGGCTCAAAAGAGAGGAACCACAATTAAGATCCTTCCATCCAGGACGTGCGCCGCCTCTTACCAGGGGGGCGTAGGTCCCTTGAAGAGGTGCCCAACTTTAAGCTTCAGATGAGAGGTTCTTAGTATAGTGGAGGTTGAGGTATAGGCTGTGTAGGTTGGTTGTACAAACAGTTCACACTGAGCCAATGAGACTTACAATGATACGTGGTGTGGCAGTTAGCACCTTCCGGCCCCGCCAGCAACACAGCCTGAGCGGTGGTTTTCCCCGATCTACCATAGGTATCCGTCGGGTTGGGCTCAAAAGAGAGGGACCACAATTAAGATCCTTCCATACAGACTGTGCGCTGCCTCTTAACGGAAGGTGTAGGTCCCTTGAAGAGGTACCTAGCTTTAAGCTCTTATTGGACATGGAGATGCTGTTAACTATTTATATATACGGTGCAATCTGTTTTTAGGATTGTGTGTGACTTGTGCACCTCTTGTCGGTTGTTCCACTCTGTTCTTTGAATTTGACTTGGTTGACACTATGGATCATCCGCGCTGGACGCTTCAATATCTGTGTTGGTGCCCTGGTCTGTATCTGTTTCTTCTTCATCACTCGTGGTGCTAATCATATCTGTATCCCCCTGGGCATCGTGACGTCTGTTTGGACCGACTTGCCTTCGGTAGGGTCTGTTGCGCAAGTATTCTATTTGTTGGATCTTCGAGATTTCGTCCGTTAGTTTGTTGAGTTCAGTCCACCTTTCCGGGTCGCGTATTATGGCATGTAGTTCGTTCTGTGTGTTCAGGCGATTTATGTGTACTGTGTGTCTTATGTTCGTGCGTTGTCCGCAGAAGAAGACAGTATGTTCAGGGGAACCTTCTTCCCCACATGTGCATCTATTAGTCTGCTGCAGACTCACGCGGTACAGGTGCGTGGGATAAGGGCCATGTCCTGTGATGAAATGTACCATACCGCGGCTGGGATCAATATGTTTTAGTTTTAGTCTTTCCCGGATGTCAGGGAAGAAGTTGTAGACACGGCGGCCCTTATCGCTGTTGGCCCACTCGCTCTGCCAGGTATCCACTCGCCATGCTCTGAGTTGGCGTGTTGTCTCAATCGGTACACCAGTGATCTGCCGAACCTGGTCTATTCTCCCCATCCTAAGCCAGTACATTGCTGCGCGGTACCTGATGGTGATATCTATGGGGAAAATTCCCATGACGACACATAGTGCGTCATTTGATGTTGTGTTGAATGCCCCTGTTAGTCGAAGTAGAACACTTCTTTGGCCTCGACGTACAATGGTTCTGTTGGTTGAGAGATTTAACCTGTGGGCCCACGTACTGGCAGCAAAGCATAGTACTGACTCGAAGAGAGCGCAATGGTATGTTCGTGTCACTGACAGGGGTAGTCTGAATTGTTCCGAATTTAGCCTAGCCAGTTCGTGTAGTATCTTTTCTGCTTTGTTTGTGCATATTCGCATGTGTTCGTGGAAGTTCAGTCGTTCATCAATGTATACTCCTAGATAGCGTGTGACTGCTAGTCTTTTTATGTTTGTGTCCCCAATTTTGACTATTGGGTTCCTGCGCAGGATACCCTTTAGCAATGTATAAGTTGTTTTGTTTCCTGCTATCTTTAATTTATTATCTGTGCACCATTGGGTTATTGTCCTAAGTGTTCCATTGGCTCTTTCTTCTAGCTGGGCACGGTTATTTGCTGAAACTACGACGAGTAGATCATCAGCATAAGCGACAGCTCCATCTGTCAAGATGTGCTCCTCTAGTAACTGTAGGAGCTGTTCTATAACTATGTCCCAGAAGATGGGGCCGCAGATCGACCCTTGTGGACAGCCTTTTGTAATTTGTTTAATCACTTTCTGGTTGTCCATTTGCCAAACGACCGTTCTGTCTCTGCAGTAGTCCATGAAACTATTATACAGAGACTCCGGTACCTGCAGGTGTCTGAGCCTCTTGAACAAGGCCGGCCACCAGAGGTTGTCGAAGGCACCTGAGATGTCTATCATAATTGCAAGTGTGTATTTGGAGGGTGTGTCGTGTACTATTTGGAGTGCTCTGTTAATTGCGTCTTCTATAGATTTCCCTTCCCTGAAGCCGTATTGGTGTGGTGTCAGTCCCTGTAGTGTTCGGTGTGCTTGTAGTCTTTTGCAGAGTAGTTTTTCTTGTACTTTACCGAGTGTATTGATAAGGCAAATTGGTCTGTATGACTTGGGGTCTGATGGGTCTTTGTCTGGAGCCTTTTTGATGATAACCGCCTTCGAGGTCTTCCACACTGCAGGCACACGGCCCAGCCTTAATGCATCGTTTAACAACGTTGTGAGAAACGGGGTGATCTGCGGTGCAATTTGTTTCAGTACCTCAGAGTGGATACCATCCGGTCCAGGCGCCTTTTTGTTTTTGAGTTCTGAGATCGCTGTCGCCACTTCTTCCTGCGCAAATGGACAGGTGACGTTTGGTGTGGTGTATACTGTGTCTACTTCGCGTCTCAGTGCTGCATGTTGTGGTGTGTCTGTGTCTGCGATGTCGTCGGGCAGGAGTTTGCTCAGCAGGAACTCCGCTGTGCGTCTCCAGCCCTTAGTCATCTCACCATCCTCCTGTCGCAGCGTTCCCAGAACCAGTGGGCTCTTAATTTTCTCTGTCACGATTTTGTATGGTTCCCCCCAAATGTTTAGTTGTGTTTGTGCTGCTACATGGCTGTTCCAATGGTCTTTCCTGGTCTTATTCAGCTCAAGTTTATATTTATCCTTGGCAAGCCGGTAGTCGTGTAGTCGTAATTGTCTTTCTCTATCTGAAATTGCTCGTTGGTAAAGTTTACGTTTACGTTTTGAGTCTTGTTTGAGTCGTGTTAATTGTGTAGTCCAGGGAATATTTTGGTGTTTTGTCATTCTTTGTGTGGGTATGCAGGTGTTCTGTGTGTGTGTAATGATATCTGTCAGCATGTGTGCTCTGTAATCAACACTGCCGGTGATGTCTTGCGGTATGTGCTCATGTATTTTTTGTCTGACCCTGTCCCAGTCTGTTTTGTCAAATAATAGTCGTTTTGGTAGTGTTTCAGTGTTGACGTTTGGTGTGCCACTTAAGGTTAGTGTGATGATGTTGTGGTCGCTAGCAGTGATCTGGTCATGTACGGTCCAGTCTCGTACGTGGTTGATAGCGGCATTATTAACGAGGGTGATGTCTATGTTTGATGAATGACCGTTGTGTCCGATGTGAGTCGGGTGATGTCCTTCCTTGTTGAGTACGTGTAGTCTGTTTTCTTGGATGATGTCATTTATTATTCTACCTCTGTCGTCAGTTCTGTCTGAATGCCACAGGGTTGATCTGGCATTTATGCCTGCACAGATGAGAAGTTTTTTGTTGCCAGCGTATTGCGCAACATCTCTGATGAGGTCTGCGTATGGTTTGATGCAATGACAGAATTGGGCGTACAGCGACGCGATGATCCAAGTATCCCCCTTGTGTGTGACTTCAACTGTAACTAGGTGCTCGGAACAGAGTTCTGTAATTTTGACTGGATGTATTTCTTTGTTTAGGATTTTGACAGATGCCATGCAGCCTGTCCCCTCCGCAACTGTCACCGCACTTGGAGGAAAGTTGGGGATATGCCCTTGTCTAGTGTAGGGCTCCTGTATGCACAGAATGTCACTTTTTAGTTCACGTAGGACCCGTGGGAGCTCCGAATTTACAAGTATACTCCGCATAGCATTAAGCTGTGCTATTAGCAGTTTGGGTGTTTAACTGTGGCGTAGCACTTGCTGCCAGTTTGACTGTAATCGAAGTATGTTCTCCCATGAGCCCTTACGTGATCCTTGTAAAGCTTGTCCATATCGAATGGTTCCTCCCTGCGGGCGCACACCTGCATGAGCAGGTCTAGTAGGCTGTCTGGATCTGTTGGAATATTCTCCGTTTTGAGAATCAGTCTATCAGTTTGCTCTGATGTACGGAAACAAACAGATTGGCCGTACGGGTGTAGGGTGCGGATGAGCATCCGCTGTGCCGTCTCTAAGATGTCTCTTTTTTCTAGCCTACTTAATTTTACATTTATATCTAGCTTGTCGTAACTAAAACTATCGGTGTCGATGGCGTGTGTTGGCGTCTCTGCAGCCGTGACGTGTCGTGATGGTGTAGTGGCGTTGCTGGGCACCTCTGCGGGGGGCGCTGGATTGACTTCCTCGTTGGTTGTTGTGGGGGTTTCCTTGGGCGTCGGCATTGAGGTTGTTGGTTGGGGGGCTGCGAAGGTGTTGGTATCATCAGGGGTATGCACTTTCGTATCACTAGGTTTTGAGGCAGCCTGCGATTGCCGCGATTGGTCGTCACACGCTTTCACTTTCGGGACTCTCTTAGGCTGTTTGGGTTTCCTATGCGGTTTTAGTTTCCTCAAGGCTGCGATGATTCGTTTGTTTTTTGTGTGTGTTTCGTTTGTGCAGTCTTGATGTGTATCAGATGTGTTGGTTGTTTGTGCCTCCATTCTGCATTGATTTGACGTGATTTGGTTCCCACTTGACTGCTCGTCTGCGCTACCTGTGACAGACATAACAGCTTTTGGTATGATATGCGCACTGTCGCCTCTGTTGCCAGACCCTCCGCAGACTTTTGTTGCTGCGGCTTTTTGTGTGGCATTCGTGATGTCTGCCGGCGCTGTAGCCTGTTCAAGGTCGGTATTACTGTTTCGAATATCATTATTATGAACACTACAATCTCTGTTAAAGACTGCGATGGAGCTCCGTATGCCACGGCAAACTGGTTGACACTGACGGCGGCGGTGCACAAATGCTGCGCAGCTAGCGCCATTCGACGGCCAACACCGCGGTTCCTGGTGTGTCCGCTGTGCCGTGCGTGTGATCATTGCTTGTACAGCCCTCTCGCAGTGTCCGGAGCAAGTATGGTGGGTCTGACACACCGGTGTCAATGTGTTCTTTTTTCCATTTCCAGGAGTGTATGTTTATAGGCGCTTGCAGATTATCTACGGAGACGTGGTGGTGGTAGAAAGTACGGTGAGTTTGGGCGGGGCAACTGTCATCATCGCAACAAGATCGCACAAACTTGTCCGATCTCTCGGTGTGCCGGCCGGGCGCATTCAGCTGTGACCCCTGCAGTGTTGGAACTTGAGGACACTCTCATTCGAGATGGTCGACGGATTACAATCAAACACGTCGCCGCACAACTGGACCTCTCTGTTGGTAGTGTTGACAAACTCGTCCACAAGCTGGAGGATTCAATGGTGTGTGCCCGCCGCCTAAAAAGCAACGCTGATCGTGACAATTCTTTGTCGAACATCGTTGTAGGTGATGAAACATGGGTTCATCACTCCGAACCGGAAGAAACGGCAATCTACGGGGTGGCGCCACATCGCCTCTCCAACGAAAGCTCAAAGCCGCACCCTAAACCAGTAAAATTGCAACAATTTTCTATCACTTTGAAAGGATTATTCTGTTTGATATCCTTCTTCATGGTGCAGTGATCAACTCTGAAGTGTGTTGTACCCTCAGGAAATTAAAGAAGCGACTTCAACGTGTTCATCACCACTTCTCCCTCTCCATGACAGCGCAAAGCCTCACACAAGTCTGCGCACCCGAGAGGAGCTCACAAAACTTCATTGGACTGTTCTTCTCCATTCTCTACAGCCCGGACATCGCACCTTCGGACTTCCACCTGTTTGGCCCCATGAAAGACACTCTCCGTGGAAGCAGCACTTGGATCATGGGGAGGTTACACTGAAGTGGAATGAAATGTCATGTGGCGAGGGCCTCCGAGCGGGTATACCTGATCGCCTGGTGCAAGTATTTTGAGGTGACGTCACTTCCACGACTTGCGCGTCGATGAGGATGGAATGATGGTGACGAAGACAACACAAACACCCAGTCCCTGAGCGGAGAAAATCCTCAACCCAGCTGGGAATCTAACCCTCCCGGCATGAAAAGCCGGCACGCTGTCCACTCAGCTACGGTGGCGGACTACACTGAGGTGACAAAAAGTCATGGAACAGCGATGTGCACATTTACAGATGGTAGTAGCATCGTTTGTATTGCATAGTATGTTAACCGGGGGCCTACAAACGACGGATAGGCTCTGTCCCCGCCGCAGCCGCAGTGGTCCACAGCCGCACGACGACTACCGCAGTCCACTTCACACCTCTGCCGCCCCACACTGAACCACTCTTTCAGGGTTATTGTGCGGTTCGGCCCCCGGTGGACCACCCCAGGGAACGTCTCGAACCAGGCGAGTGTGGCCCCTATGTTTGTGTGATAGAGTAACGTTGGTGTACGCGTATGTGGAGAACTTGTTTACTCAGCAATTGCCGACATAGTGTAGCTGAGGCGCAATAAGGGGAACCAGCCCGCATTCGTCGAGGAAGATGGAAAACGCCTAAAAACCATACACAGATTGACCGGCGCACCGGACCTCAAGGCATGTCCGCTGGGCGGATTCGTGCAGGGGACCAGCCGCTCCTTTCCAATCCGGAAAGCCGTGCGTTAGACCGCGCGGCTAATCGGGCGGGCTAGTATCGTTTACACAAGATATATAATGGCAGTGCATTGACCGAACTGTCATTTTTACTCAGGTGATTCATGTAAAAAGGTTTCCACATGATTATGGCCGCACGACGGGAATTAACAGACTTTGAACGCGGAGTGGTAGCTGGAGCTAAAAGTATGGGACATTCCACTTCGGAGATCGTTAGAGAATTCAGTATTCCGAGATACGTAGTGTCAAGAGTGCATGGAAAAAAACAGACTTCACGCCTTACCTCCGACCACGAATAATGCAGTGGCTGACGGTCTTCACTTAACGATGGAGAGCAGCGGCGTTTGCATAGATCTGTCAGTGGTAACAGACAAGCAACACTGCGTGAAGTAACGGCAGAAATCCGTGTGGAGCGTATAATGAACGTATCCGTTAGGACACTGTGGCGAAATTTGACGTCACTGGTCTATGCCAGCAGCCGACCGAAGCGAGTGTGCCGCGCGGGGTAGTCGCGCCGTCTTAGGGCGTCTTGTCACGGTTCGCGCGGTTCCCCCCGTGGGAGGTTCGAGTCCTCTCTCAGGTATGGATGTGTGTGTTGTCCATAGCGTAAGTTAGTTTAAGATTACGTAGTGGTTAAGCTTATGGACCGATGACCTCAGGAGTTTGGTCCCATAAGATGTTACCATAATTTCCGAAGCGAGTGTCTTTGCTGACAGCACATCACCTGCAGCCCCTCCCCACTGGAGGACCGTGGTCTCGTCAGGTGAGTCCCGATTTCATTCGGTAAGAGCTGATGGTAGGATTCGAGTGTGGCGCAGACCCCACGAAACCATGGACGCAAGTTGTCAACAAGGCACTGTGGTGGCTCCAAATGGTGTTGGCTGTGTTTACATGGAATGGGCTGGGTCCTCTGATTCAACTGAACCGGTCATCGATTAGAAATAGTTATGTTCAGTTACTTGGAGACTATTTGGAGCCATTCATGAACTTCATGATCCCGAAGAACGATGGATTTTTTATGGATGGCAATGCGCCATGTCACTGGATCTTAATTGTTCGCGATTGGTTTGAAGAACAGTTCGAGCGAATGATTTGGCAAGCCACATCGCCCGACGTGGAACGTAAGCGGTAGGTCAGCTCGTGCACAAAATCCAGAAATTTGAATATTTTCGAAATTATGGACGGCTAAAGAGGTGACGTGGCTCAGTATTTCTGCAGTGGACCTCCAACGACTTAGAGTCGATGCCATGTCGAGGTACTGCACTACGCCGGGCAAAAGGACACAATATTAGGAGATATTGCATGATTTTTGTCACCTCAGTGCGGCAAGACGTTCGCCCTGACGTCGAGCAGTAGAGTGATACTGTTCTGGCATACAGACCCTCCCAGCAAGGTGGCATAAGGCCGTTGCATTGAATGGAAATTTTGTTGAAAAATAGAATTTTAGCGCGAGAAGAGTGGGGAATAATATGGCGTAGCGGAATAATACATTACTGGCCATTAAAATTGCTGCATCCAGAAAAAAAGCAGATGATAAACGGGTATTCTTTGGGCAAATATATTATACTATAACTGACATGCTATTACGTTTTCACGCAATTTGGGTGCATAGATCCTGAGAAATCAGTAACCAGAACAACCACCTCTGCCCGTAATAACGGCCTTTAAACACCTGGACATTGAGTCAAACAGAGCTTGGATGGCGTGTACAGGTACAGCTGCCCATGAAGCTTCAACACGATACCACAGTTCATCGAGAGCAGTGACTGGCGTATTGTGACGAGCCAGTTGCTCGGCCACCATTGACCAGACGTTTTCAATTGGTGAGATATCTGGAGAATCTGCTGGCCTGGGCAGCAGTCGAACATATTCTGTATCCAGAAAGGCCCGTACAGGACCTGCAACATGCGGTCGTGTATTATTCTGCTGAAATGTAGGGTTTCGCAGGGATCGAATGAAGGGTAGAGCCACGGGTCGTAACACATCTGAAATGTAACGTCCACTGTTCAAAGTGCCGTCAATGCGAAGAAGAGGTGACCGAGACGTGTAACCAATGGCACCCCATACCATCACGCCAGGTGATACGCCAGTATGGAGATGACAAATACACGCTTCCAATGTGCGTTCACCGCGATGACGCCAAACACCGATGTGACCATCATGATGCTGTAAACAGAACCTGTATTCATCCGTAAAAATGACGTTTTGACTTTCGTGCACCCAGGTTCGTCGTTGAGTACACCATCTCAGGCGCTCCTGTCTGTGATACAGCATCAAGGGTAACCGCAACCATGGTCTCCGAGCTGATAGTCCATGCTGCTGCAAACGTCGTCGAACTGTTGCGTGCAGATGGTTGTTGTCTTGCAAACGTCCCCATCTGTTGACTCAGGGATCGAGACGTGCCTGCACGATCCGTTACAGCCACGCGGATAAGATGCCTGTCATCTCGACTGCTAGTGATGCGAGGCCGTTGGGATCCAGCATAGGGTTCCGTATTATCCTCCTGAACCCACCGATTCCATATTCTGCTAACGGTCATTGGATCTCGAGCAACGCGAGCAGCAGTGTCGCGATACGATAAACCTCAATCCGACCTTTATAAACGTCTGAAACGTGATTGTACGAATTTCTCCTCCTTACACGAGGCATCGCAACAATGTTTTACCAGGCAACGCCGGTGAACTGCTGTTTGTGTAAGAGAAATCGGTTGGAAACTTTCCTCATGTCAGCACGTTGTAGGTGTCGCCACCGGCGCCAACCTTGTGTGAATGCTCAGAAAAGCTAATCATTTGCATATCACAGCGTCTTCTTCCTGTCGGTTAGATTTCGCGTCTGTAGCACGTCATCTTCGTGGTGTAGCAATTTTAATGGCCAGTAGTGTATGTTGTATTGGAAACCTGAATAAACCTACCTGCTTTCGCAAAAAAAAAAGAAAAAAATATCTGTTGCGTTACTTGATGGGTGGGCAGTCGGCGTTCCACGAGGCACATCCGGCGAGCGATTGGATGCAATCTGGCCCGCGGAAGAATTTCTGGATGGACCTAAAATGGACTCTTTTCTAAAAAACAAGAGTTTTGACGTATAATTTGTTGGACTGATGTCTCGGGAAAGGTGTGCTATACATAAGGGTACATTATCACATAAACATTAAAGCCACGGACGCTATAGTTCTGACTTACGCGCTAGGAGCGTTACTGTTACGTCATGCCGATCTGGCCCACGAGTTGATGGAAGTATGAGAATTGGGCCCTCGGGCTGCCCAGACCTGCATTACTTATTGAACGGGCCTCATAGTACATGTGGCTGCAATTTGTCTGGCTGCAATGTTGCTGGACAGTATGTATTGTCGGCAATATGCAATTTTAAGTGCTCGTGCAAAAGTGCTTTTAGAGACACCTGTTCCAAACTTGTGCGATAACCTCTGTCACTCTGGCAGGGGCGGAGTCTGGGGAGTGTGGTTGCTAGTGGGATGCGCGCACCTTTGCGGGAAAGGCGGTGTAAATCACTCAGGCCACGGGCGCAGAGGCGAGGTGCTGGCGACGTTAGACGTGTTCACACTCGCGGCTAAACTGGGTGGAAACGTGCTATCTGGCGGCGCGGCTGCGGGCTCGGCAGCCACTAATAACTCACGCCCCATAGCGCCGACACCTCACCTCCACCCCCGGCGCAATCTCGTTTCCACACGGCGAGCTCGCTGTCGAGCAGACGCGCCGAGCAACGCGGCGCCAGACCCCCATACCGACCGCCTCTCCTCAGTTCTCCTCCTGCGCACGGCGGATGCGCCGGTGAAACATTTCGGATGAATATTTTGTGTGTCGTCTCGTAGCGATGGACGATGCTACACATCCTGTCTCTTATACAGGACGGCGCACGAAAAACCGGCCAGGAGTACTAGACTGCTCAGTGTCTTCCGCCAGTTGTGATCTATTGTGTCGAAGCTGTTGAGACTACGTTTTGCAAATAAAAATATGGCATATCAGTCTTTGATCGCTATTTTTTATTTTCAATGATCGGTTTTAGGCTAGCTGTCCATCTTCAGATCTGTCAGACAAAGTTAAAAATATAATTAACAAGAGAGACACAGTTACTGATAGAAATATCTTAGTTTACAAAAACAAGAAATTCTGGAATGTATTAAATGCCAACATAGCATATGTTGCAGTTACAGAGTAACTTGTCAGTACATAACTATCGGATCGCTGTCATAACTAAAATAAATTTTAATCTGTTAAAAGCTTATATCGCAGTTTTGGAGAAACCTGATTGGTAACATTAAAAAGTGCCCTCTACCTATAAGAATTGTGCATATTTTTTCACCGTACATATTAATGGCGAATATACTTTTTAATAAAACAATCTTGAAAGTAATAATATATGAATAATCTTTTTTGAGATGACCATGAACCGAAATAATTTATACCAATGTAATTTTTTTATAAAGAAAATTAAAACTATAATTAAAATGTAGATATTCTTTCGAAAATGTGCGTTTCTTCTTCTTCGTATTGATTCGTGGTGGAGAGGATTTCCCTACGTCAGAATGTATACAACGCCACGCCAAGTCCTCTTCCGCCGCGCCCAATTCACCTCGCCGCCAGTACGCTGAGGGCCGTTACGCTGCAGCTTGTTCTTTCTGGAACGCGCAGTTGCATTCAAGAGTATTCAAGAGCATTCAAGAGTAAGTAAGAGTAAACTCATAATAACTCCTGTGCACAAAGTCACTTTGCTCATTAAGTAGTAGTTCTGGGTTTTTTCTTTGATTAGCGTATATTGATAAACTACGATTTGTATCGTCAGTACGAAAGCCGTTGAGAACTGATTAAGACCAGGGCCGGTTCTAGGCGTCCAGAGCGGCACATTTTTGGGGGTGGCAAAATCTTAAATTTTAATGTGGTTCCAAAATGACGAATTAAATAAGACAATGGAAGTTTCATACAGATGATGATGATGATGATGATGATGATGTTTGGGTTGTGGGGCGCTCAACTGCAGGGTCATCAGTGCCCGTACAAATTCCCAATTTGTACACAGTCCAATTTAGCCACTTTCACGAATAATGACGGAATGATGAGGACAACACAAACACCCAGCCCAAGGGCAAAAGAAATCCTCAACCCGGCTGGGAATCGAACCCGTGACCCCGTGATGCAGTGATAGCAACGCTAGCCATAGGCCACGAGCTATAAACTTCATACAGATGAGGAAGTGTGAGAATAAGTTGTAAACACAAATCATTCACGAAATCCATTGTCTTACTGGATAACGTCTACAGTAATGTGAAACAGACGACAAAGTGCTGTAGCTGGTCGCCTCGGTTGCATTTTCAAAGAAGCAAAGATCGCAGCTGGCAGTGTTTGCAACTCTGTTTATCCCACGAGCCTACACAACGCTAGAAATGTACACTACTGGCCATTAAAATTGCTACACCACTAAGATGACGTGCTACAGACGCAAAATTTAACCGACAGTAGGAAGATTCTGTGATATTCAAATGATTAGCTTTTCAAAGCATTCACACAAGGTTGGCGCCACCCTACAACGTGCTGACATGAGGAAAGTTTCCAACCGATTTCTCATACACAAACAGCAGTTCACCGGCGTTGCCTGGTGAAAAGTTGTTGTGATGCCTCGTGTAAGGAGGAGAAATTCGTATCATCACGTTTCCGACTTTGATAAAGGTCGGATTGTAGCCTATCGCGATTGAGGTTTATCGTATCGCGACATTGCTGCTCGCGTTGGTCGAGATCAAATGACTGTTAGCAGAATATGGAATCGGTGGGTTCAGGAGGGTAATACGGAACGCCGTGCTGGTTCCCAACGGCCTCGTATCACTAGCAGTCGAGATGACAGGCATCTTATCCACATGGTTGTAACGGATCGTGCAGCCACGTCTCGATCCCTGAGTCAACAGATGGGGACTTTTGCAATACAACAACCATCTGCTCGAACAGTTCGACGACGTTTTCAGCAGCATGGACTATCAGCTCGGAGACCATGGCTGCAGTTACCCTTAATGCTGCATCACAGACAGGAACGTCTGCGATGGTGTACTCACCGACGAACCTGGGTGTACGAATGGCAAAACGTCATTTTTTCGGATGAATCCAGGTTCTGTTTACAGCATCATGATGGTCGCATCTGTGTTTGGCGACATCGCGGTGAACGCACATTGGAAGCGTGTATTCGTCATCGTCATACTAGCGTATCACCCGGCGTGATGGTACGGGGTGCCATTGGTTACACGTCTCGGTCACCTCTTCTTCGTATTGACGGCACTTTGAACAGTGGACGTTACATTTCACATGTGGCACGACCCGTGGCTCTGCCCTTCATTCGATCCCTGCGAAACCCTACATTTCAGCAGGTTAATGCACGACCTCATGTTGAAGGTCCTGTACGGGCCTTTTTGGATACAGAAAATGTTCGACTGCTGCCCTGGCCAGCACATTCTCCAGATCTCTCACCAATTGAAAACGTCTGGTCAATGGCGGCCGAGCAACTGGCTCGTCACAATACGCCAGTCACTACTCTTGATGAACTGTGGTATCGTGTTGAAGCTTCATGGGCAGCTGTACCTGTACACGCCATCCAAGCTCTGTTTGACTCAATGCCCAGGCGTATCAGGGCTGTTATTACGGCCCGAGGTGGTTGTTCTGGGTACTGATTTCTCAGGATCTATGCACCCAAATTGCGTGAAAATGTAATCACATGTCAGTTCTAGTATAATATATTTGTCCAATGAATACCTTTTTATCATCTGCATTTATTCTTGGTGTAGCAATTTTAATGGCCAGTAGTGTACCTGTGTCATCTTGAAAGCCCCCAGCAGAAACGAGAAAAAAACACAGTTTTAATCTGCCAGGAGGTTTCATATCAGCGTACACTCCACTGCAGAGTGAAAATTTCGTTCTAGAACCGAAAAACATCGTAATAAAGAAATAAAGATCCATGTCAGCATATGATAGCTCACAATTCCTTAAATTCATATAGTGTTAGGGCGTAAAGTCAGCGCCGGCACGCCAGTCGGGAACGACAGAGAAGAGAAGGCTGTGAGAAGAGGTCAGCCAATCGCACACTGACCAACCTCCCTCCAGGACGACAACGCGACAGCAGCGGCCCCTAGGTGAAGACGACTTAAGCGCCGCGCCCGACTTGTGGCAGCCCTGTTCGATAGCAGCTTCAACGTTAGCCATTTTGTTAGCCGACGCGTCATAGTCTCTTCATTAGTAATCTATACGCAGCACAGTTAGAGATCAGGAGTCATTGCAATTCAGAGACATTTGTTAGAAGCGGTCGCTAGGACCAGAAGTGTTACTTGTGTTTGTCTATTATGAAGAAGACTGATTCAAAGTTAAGTAGTTGTCTTGTAATAATAAAACTCATTGGTACGAGTTGTTTTATTGTTTGTCTAGAGAACCGAGTATGCAGGATAGTAAACAGAGGAAGAATAAGTAAACTATGCACTTCCTATCACATGCCATAATCTTCTGAATCCGGACATTGTGATTAAGGGCCGTTTACACGTGGAAAGGTGTATGGCATCCTCCCCTCACTCCCTCTAATTTGGATGCCCCATTAGCACCATTTACACTGCTCTCCTTCTTCTCACAGTCCTCTAATTTAGTTTTTTCTATTATGTCTGAAACTCCTTTTAAATTTTTCCTCATTACCTTTTTTTCTCGATGTTGAAGCCATGATCAGTAGCTATTAATATTCAAAGTAATTCGGAAAAACCTGTAAAACCATATTCTAGAGCTGAAGCAACTATATTGCACGAGCTGTTTATTCAGTTTCCCTGTATTTCACATCTTTTGCGATCCAACAGCTTTATTAAGCATGTAACTGTAACTTTTCGAGAAAAAAATGAAAGTGCTTTCAAAACTGCACTGCTTGTTTTGAGCCATAAATCACAGTCGTGGCATGTAGGAAACCACGCCTTCTCAATATTCGGGCATAGCCGTTTTTCCTTTGTGTTTTATGGTCACACTAAATAGGCATTGGCGATTTATACCCTTTTTTCAACAAATAAAGCATTTATATGTAAGTCACTGGCTGCCCCATGAGCTTCCACTTGTTCAGCAGAAGTGACGACGATACCGTTGACCATGCGATACTCACCTGTGCTGGTTGCTACAGGACTCTCAACGCACGCTCTCCTATGCTCGGGGAACGGGAAAAAGCGACCAGATTTTAGTTATATACTCTAAGAGGGACATAAATAATTTTGGTTACATAATTAATTTTTTAGTTACACTGTAAACGTTTCACTACTGTTTCAATGACCGACGCCCCATACCAAGCCTAGCTCTGGTTTTAACGACGTATTCACGTCAAAAAGACGTGTGGCTATGTATGCTACGTAAAAATGAGACGTCGTCGACGAATGACATTGCGAAAATGGTTGACTATGTCTGAAAATGCAAGGAGGGCCTGGCCCGGGAGAGAAATGCGGGGGAGTGGGGGGGGGGGATGGTGCTTGAAAATTCCGAAGGGGCGGCAAAATCACTGTAGCCAGCCTTGGTTGTCATGTGAAGTAAATACGAGGGTTGTCCAGAAAGTAAGTTCCGATCGGTCGCGAAATAGAAACCACTGGGAAAATCCGGTAAAGCTTCGCACAGGTGTGTTGGGCAGTCTCTCTAGTATGCCCGTCGATCGTGTCGCGTCGCTCTTTTCAGTTCTGAGTGAACAGTGAGCACGTAAAGATGCGTACCTCTATCCTCTTCAAGAAAATATTGCGATAGCGGAGGCGTATGTGTCTATCCGTTTATTTAAGGAAATGCGGAAAATTTTTGCAAAGAAGTTTCCTGGCTTTTTTATACCAGCAAGGAGCAGTATTCTGGATTTGGTGACAAAATGCCGTAGTACATGGTCAGTTGCAAATGCAAAAAAGAATCGAGCCCCGTCCACTCGGACCTACTGTGGCCGCGGATATTAGAGTACGAATGATCCAGAGCCCAGATTCGATATATAAATTGTCTCGACAAGTGAATGCCTCGCATAGGTCTTGTCAACGTGTTTTACACCACATAAGGTGAAGTCGTACAAAATAACACGCGTCCAAGACCTGAAGAAGGAAGATAAGGCAAAACGTGTGAATTACTGTCAAACAACTGATAGTGGAATGTTGGATCCGCTACTTTATTACATGAATGATGAGGCCTGGTATCATCTGACAGGGCATGTGAACTTTCAGAACACCAGCTACTGGTCAACAAACAATCCCTATCCGATTAATGAGGAACTTCTTCGCGGTAAAAAAAAAATCGGAGTTTGGTGTGCCGTGTCAGCATGTTTGATTGTGTGTCCCATATTTTTTGAAACAACAGTGAACACTGCTATGTACAAGCGAATCTGAGGTATTTTATGCGCAATTGATCCTCCATAAACGTAGGTGTGGGACGACCTGTCAACTTCAAGCGAGTCAATGTCACGAATTCGTGATTCAGAGGAGAAACGTACGCATGTCGACAAAGGATTTGGTCGTCGCTCTCGCAGAACCTAACCACTTGTGACTTTTTTTCCGTGGGGCAATCGAAAGGGTAATGTGTACACAAATAACATAACAACATTAGAAGACTTCAAGTAACGGAAGTTTGACAACAGATGCAGCGGAGTTGAGTAAAGTGTATATTAACTTGTTAGGGCGCACGCAAAAGTGCACTGAAGTACAAGGAGGTCATTTTCAGCACCTATTGTAATGTAATGTAATGTAAAAGCCAAAATCAGTTCAGCAAATATAGACCTTTGCATTAGCTTATATGTTATTTCTTTGTTATCGAATTATTACATGTTAATAAAACAATTCGTGCGGAATTTGCAAGCACTTTGTACTCGGAGCCGGTTTTCCACGCGCCGCCCTGTAGTTCTAATTTAGCTATCTATTTGTTTCCCGTTTTCTTTCAGTCTGTTATCTGTATACTAAAACAAACCAAAAGAAGCACATGAAGTTGTATATCTATAGGGTGATTCTCTGATGATGTAACAAATTGTCAGGGAATGATGGAGAAGGGAAAATGTATCAATTTGAAGAAAGGAACCCTGGTCCGGAAACGAGATTCGAAAGTTGTACTCGAACATCGTTCTGATTGTGTTGTTGCTAAGATAGTAGGGTAGGGGAAAATGTTTAGAAAACATGGGCTCTAAAATGGGTACTTTAAGAGCAATGAGCACTTGTTCCTCTTCGCTTCTGTGAAATACATCTTGTGTACTGAACAAGTGTGCATAGCTCTTAAGGGATGCATTTTGGAGCCTATGTTTACCGGATATTTTTTCTCGTTTTGATCCATGTTACATACTCCAAAAATATGCAAGTCAAAGATCTTGCAATAGGGGAGACGTGTTTCGTAGTAGCAGAGATCAGGAGCGTAGATAATTTTTTTCTTCTGAGGGGGCGTTTAGTTCTGCTCAAGTACAAGACGTTCATTCAGATCAGATCCGCAAAACGTCAGCACCTGAACTGCCATAAACTGTTTCAAAGTTTAAAATCGAAATACAGATTGCATCTGTCGAAAATGCTGATGCTATGGTGGTACTTAGGGGTGGTAGTGCCGGGTTGAGAGGTGTGCAACAGCATCCAGGAAACATGTTTACTGATCACACAAAATCTTAACCGTAAAATCAAAATCAAGAGACCCCCAGTTTACCATATAATACAACACATACCTTATAGTGACCTCAAAACTTGGCCACTAAAAGAAAATACAGAACAAAACTACTTTCTGTAAAGTTATCAAATTAATTCTCACTCTAGCCACTTCCCAATTCCACAATTAAAATACCTTACAAATCTCAGATGTGTGACGTCCTTTATATATGCCTTTTTAAAAAAGTTGCGTAAAATGCATTATAATTGCAAATCCAATTAGATGCTTTCAAAAAAAATTCACCGCAAAATACAACCACCAGAGGCTTTAAGAAACACAGTGTATCACAATAGAGCCACGCAAAATATTCAGTACTCAAAACATTAGGCAGATGGCTACCAGTTACCACAGACGAGCTCAGAAAGAAACACCACTCAAATGGCAACGTAAGTTAACGTGGAACTGTCATAATGTTAGTAATGAATATAAAACATTTGTACAAACAAAGAACACAATCACCTTTAAGCTTGTTGATAGCGAAATTTTATAGGACATCCGTGACCAAGTGCTCCCGACACACAACGAGTTCCTAGCAAGGCAAAAATACATTTGAGCTCCATTTCATACAACCAAACGAAGCCGATACCTACTCGAGGTAACATCCGGCAGCAAATCTTGTTGGTAAGTGCAGCTCATCGGCAGGTTGAGGCACGTGGCACACTCAACCCAAGGGCCACCTGTGTGATGGCAGATGATGTTTCTTTGCTGATGGCTCAACAAGGAAGAGGACGCTGGGATGACCGCGCCGCCGTAACGGGCCCCGGAGCATCCCCTCGGTAGTTGGACGTGTATGCTTCACCGGCAGTGTGCACACTACACACTAGAGCCGTTAAAAATGTGTTTAAAACGGCTGGGGGACGTGACGCAACTGAACCGTCACAGATGCAAATAATGGAGATGAAGGCACTGTCAGCCGCGGTGGTCTAGCGGTTCTAGGCGCGCAGTCCGGAACCGCGCGACTGCTACGGTCGCAGGCTCGAATCCTACCTCGGGCATGGATGTGCGTGATGTCCTTAGGTTATTTAGGTTTAAGTAGTTCTAAGTTCTATGGGACTGATGACCATAGATGTTAAGTCCCATAGTGCTCAGGGCCATTTGAACCATTTGAAGGCACTGTAGCATGACAATTTCGATGCGCGTTGATGTTGACGTAAGTCGTGGGTAGCGTCTATAAATTGCAAGTTGTGCGTTACAAAACATGATGCGCATGTGAATAATGAGGAAGATCATTTGTCAGCCTGAGGATTAATGTTTCTGAAAAGCGTTTTAGGACTAAGAGAAGCGTTGTGTGAAGTAAAGACGACATCCATACCAAATATATTGATCTGCAAATGAATGAATAAATAAATAAATATTGGGTTAAAATAATTAAACATAAAACAAAGGTACCAGCAAATAATAAGCCTATTTCTCATAATGACGTATCGAGTTTTTTTCTTTCTCTTGACGACATTGTCTATCAACTCCAATTGTGTTATTGATACTGAACGATGAATGGACAAGAGGGCTATCCATTTAGTCTTTGTTGTGCCCAACTCCGTACACTACGGTAAGGAGAGGTGGACTACAGAGCGGTGCAGCAACTGTCGTCGTAGGAAAGCTGTACAGGAGCAGAAACGATTACAGAACAAATTAATCATAGTAAACAGATTTACTTTACTAGTATTTCTCCAAGAGTACGAAGACTCATAGCAAATAATGCAGCAAGAAACAGAGTCCAGCTCTCAATGGCAACAAGGATGGCTTTCTTTGAACTAAGCACGAACGATAATGATGTAGCCAAGAGGCTCCTAGTGCAAGTGGGTTTAGTGGCTGCCTCCGGTCGTACTATACCACAGCGGCAGTGGGTGCTCCTGGTACGGAGCCACTGGAAGCGTGGCCTAGGAGGTGCACACCATTGTGTCCGCCAGATCCAGTGCAACCGCTATCAGCATCTAAAGAAAACTTGCAATTCCGTTGCCAAGTTCGCCATACCCGTGAGATGGTATCGATATGTGATACCACTGTCTTCTCTGAAGAGATGAAACACGACCATCAACTCAATTCAACTGATACAGCAGCATACATTATTTATACATAGAACTTATAAATATTAATAAATGATAACATAATAATTGTTATGTCACTTGATGTGAGACAATAAACTTCAAAACTTGCCCATAATGTTGAATTTCGCAGGTATGTCTCGATTCTTTTTAATGTGGAGAATGACCTCTCTTCTCTATAGTTACGGGGAGTGCGGCCAATATCTTCAGAAACTTGTTGATTTTGGATACATGTCTTTGTTGCACAACTGCAGTGCTTCCATGGCAGACGAAGGTCTGCAACCTTATTTCGAAGATTTCCTTCTCCATAAAATACAGAATTCAGTTATGGCCGTTAACTCTTCTCGTTCTTCACAATTTAATTCTATCTCACTGGCAGAAATAGGGAACAATGAAGAAAATTCCGACAGCACTTTCTTATGTTCTGTAACCTTTAATTCTACTATAAAACAATATAAAAATGAAAAAAACAGCCCCTCGGTCCTATTTTTCAGGATCATACCTCAGGTGGTTTGATCTGTTCTTTTGCGTCTTAACTACGAGGAGAAACAAGATTAAGACGTTCAGCTGTTGACAAATTTCAATTGCTCTTTCAAAAAAAGTCCTGAAAGCTTTTCTAGTATCAGAATATCCAATTCTTCTCTAGTGTCGTCAGCTACGTCCACGGTTTCTCACAAACAAGGTGTTGGTGTCTCAGCCGGCCATTGTGGCCGAGCGGTTCTAGGCGCTTCAGTCTGGAACCGCGCGACCGCTACGGTAGCAGGTTCGAATCCTGCCTCGGGCATGGATGTGTGTGATGTGCTTAGGTTAGTTAGGTTTAAGTAGTTCTAAGTTCTAGGGGACTGATGACAAATGTTAAGTCCCATAGCGCTCAGAGCCATTTGAACCATTTTTGTTGGTGTCTGAAGTTAAATTTTCACCCTGAGAGAGTCTTTTCCCGAATGGATTTGTCTTGTGGAGCATTAACCTTATTTGGGAGTCATTTAAAAGGACACTGGAAACAAACTTTTTATGTTTTATTTGAATAGTAACCCTAGAACTTTAATACTGAATGTATGACACAATTGTTACATTTATTGTCATGTAATGTTAGTATGAATAAATTAATGTAATTATTAAATAAGATTTCACTCTTCCAAAATATAAAAACAAACGTACCTTCAAATATTATTCCAGGTGAACTGCAGGAACAACACAATCTCAGTCTTGCTAAGTACTGCAACTTCCTTCTTGGTATATGTGACACAAGGTTTTAACATCCACACCCTCCCCCCCCCCCCCCAACGTAAAAAAACACACACACTTAGGACTAATCAGTGACCCTAGGATACAGCCACCAAGTGCAGTTCTGCCACTGGAAATAGGTACAACTTTCGCACTCCGTTCATCACTGTTACATAGCTACGACTGAAATTCTGAGGCACTCTAAAAGTCTAAAGTCCAAACCATTGAAAGCCTTCAACAATTTGGTAACCAATAAGTCATTTAAGCCACGTTTCTTTTATTTCAAGTTTCAGTGATTTCAGGCGCAATAGTTCCGTTCTACAAATATCGATAGAAGTCGGCATATGTTGTCGATGCCAAGTTAAGCTTCGACCTCAGTGAAATGTGAAGTAACCAAGAAGAACTTTATCGCCATGTTGAGGTGGGGAGTAATTGGGCGAATGTTGGCTGCCTGCTAAAGAATGATGCAACTTCAGACATGCGTGAGCACAGATACTCAGCTGTTATGATATAAATTACAGAC
This sequence comes from Schistocerca serialis cubense, assembly GCF_023864345.2. Lineage (NCBI taxonomy): Eukaryota > Metazoa > Arthropoda > Insecta > Orthoptera > Acrididae > Schistocerca > Schistocerca serialis. The sequence goes on from NC_064641.1 coordinate 776,620,514, forward strand.
GGAAGTAACAAGGTTATGTGAAGTTTTTCATGTACAGACACACTCATTATGCTACTTATTTCTCAGTTGATCCACAACAAGCGTTCGCTGCACCACTGTCGTACTACAACTGTAAGATTACGGACGTTGGCAACAGTCGTAAACATCAGAACTCGACACGAAGTGTACCGACATGTACCGATAACAAGTAGGGAACCGAAGCTCATCTCCGTACCAACAATTTACAGACAGCGGATCACTTCTCGCTGCTGCCAAATTTTGCAATCTGACAGTCGTTATAGGTGTTCAACGGTCAAACTTTAACCTAATATTCATTGCAATTATTTGCCGTACTTTACAGTAAGCGACTTTAAACCCACTAGGGTGAGGGATCTGGAGGGTGGGAGTTCGTACCCATCGTCCCCTGCCGTTTCTACGCCTCTGGCGCAGATGAACTCGTGCTCATACCTCTTGTTAAGATATGCACTTCAGAGATAAATAAAATGAACTGTACTTGTGGTTAGGGCCTCCCATTGGGTAGACCCGTCTTTTAGTTGACGCCACTTTGGGACTTGTGTGTCGCTGAATAGGAAATGATGAGGAAGGCAAGACAACGATCAGTCCCCAAGCGGAGAAAAAACAACTGACCCGGCCGGGAATAGAAACCGGGAACCTCGTACGGCATTTGGTAGCATTGTCACTTTGATGTGGCGGACGGCACATGACATCCCTTCAAGTTCGTCATGGAATATTTCACTCAGTTTTATTTGTTACAGAGGGCAACCAAACCTATGACTGAACATGCTGAGCTATTGTGGTGCGTCGACTGAGCTATGGAGGCGTACCATCTTAGACATCATGTTTAATACACATTTTTTTCTTCTGTTGCTCCATACTATCACCTGTGAAAGTGCCTATTCTACAATCTTAGCAACAACACTGATGATACATGCATTAACTTTCGACTTGCTCGCTTCTGGTCCGGGATCCCTACATCAAATTGATACATTTACCCCTCTCTATCATCCCTGAAAGTTTGTGTAGCATCACCATGGAAACACCCCGCATATTACGGCTAACCCGATTCATGGTTCATGGTGCTCAATCCCAGTTGCAGACTGCCTAACTAACGGCTTCCAGGGCCAACAATAGTTTCGATTTTAATGTCCCATATAATTATTGACCGAATTTAAAATGCTGTCGTAATGTACTCACTAAGAGGCATGTTAAAAGTTTAACACAGTAAGACAAGCACAAGGGTTGTTCAGAAAGTAAGTGTACTAGATTCTTACATTTTTTTTAGAAAAAGCGTATTTGAAAAATAATTACAGTGTATTATTGATAAACTTTTATATTATTTTTCCACATAATGACCATTCCGTTCAATGAATGCATGTGCCCTGGAACAAGCTTCTTTAAGACTCCCTCGAAGAACTCTCCTGCTAGTTTCCTTCGTCGTCTTTACAACCTCTTCATACGCTCGCTCGTCAGTTGAAAATTTAATTCCATTCATGTGGGGAGGCGAAAAGATGTGAGGAGGTGGAAAGATGACAATCTGAAGGTGCCAGTCCCAACCAAATGACTCCAAGAGAGAGTGGTCGTGCAATAAGCACACTCCTCTAGTCAGCATCCCCCTCCTTTTGTTCTGAATGCTCCTTTTGAGTTTTCTGTGGTCTCACAATGTCGTTCTGCATTGATTGTCACTCCCTGGGGCAGAAATCCGACCAAAATTATGTGTTTTCGGTCCCAAAGCATTGAAGGCATGACTCTTTGTTCTAAATTGTGATTTTAATTTTTTGGCAGGTGGGAAATTTGTGTGATGCCACTGTAACGACTGCCTTTTTGTCTCAGGCGTGCAATTAGCTACCTGCGTTTCATCGACAGTCAAAATAGAGCTCAGAAAATCCTCATCTTCTAGTTCAAGTCGCTAACAAACTTGTGGGCGCTGTTGACCCGATTTTTATGTTCTGCTCTGTCAGGTGTTTTGGGACCCATCTCGTCTACAGTTTCCAGCATACCAGGGTTTCTGTGTGTGTCCCTTATAAGAGAATTCTGGAGAGTTGTAGAAACATTACAGAAATTTCAGCCACAGTCAATCAGCGGTCTTTACGAACTGTATCCTCGATTTTTTGCACCAACTCTTCAGTCAAAATGGAAGGTTTTCCACTCCTCTGTTCGTCATGGACGTTTGTTCTGCCTCCACAAAACTCCTACGCCACTTAAACAAACTCTTTCTGTTCATAACGCTACCGCCATAAACCGTTTAGGTATGTGGAAAAATTTCGGTAGGTGTAATTTCTGATCTGAGTAGGAAGCGATTCACAGCACGTGGTTCACACTTGGCGGGATTTCTCACCGACCTCTTTCAAGCAACTCGACATTACAAAGTACGTTTACGTACTACTCTGTTCCTGCAATGCTCGCTCTGGTCAGTGGATTCCCCTCCCCCCCCCCCCCCCCCCCCACAATCTCTACCCCTCAGCGTTGGCAGCTCTCAAAAAACAAAAAACCACAGGCCGTATGGGCACAATACACTTACTTTCTGAACATGCCTCGTATTACAATAGAAACTGTGTGTTGTCTTGGGGCAGCATAACTCACTGCGCGAAATTACCGAGACTATATTCATCCACTATTTGAGAACGAGACCACTTAGTGACTTCCAACAAAAATTACACATAATTTCAAATGTTCACGAACCTTTTTCACGCTGACCCCATCAACAAAATGATGGAAGAGACAAAGTACATTGATTACTGCATTTCTGCTATTCATACTGTAAAACTTCAGCATCCAGAATGCCATCTTAATTTCTTACTTCTTTACTGCTAACTGCATTCATAACATTTTATCATATGATGTATAGTTCATGGGATATGATGTCATAGACATTGAGATGCCTGAAAAACTAGCTTTTTCTTAAAACGGAGCACGCATTACGCAGAATATGAACATCCAGTGATTTATAATGAGAGCACTCAGCGGCTTCCAATAAACTTTAAACAAAATTTCGAACCTTTTCTTTTTCTCGATCACGCGCTTAGCGTTAGATATTTAACGCTTTATCTCATTAGCAAAGTAATCAGACGTTTGAAGCCGTATATAGAAGGGAGACTGATTCTTTAAAGAATCGCGGTTTACTGGGACTACTACAACACAGAGTATTTTAATATAAGACTGCGAATGTATTAGTTTATTGATATACCAGAACATTAGGGCCACCTGATTAAAAGGCATGTTGGTTCACCTTCGAAACCCAATGCACAGGCGATTCTACATAGTACGGATTTGACAAATTTGGCAATTTTCCGTATGCATGTGGCAGATGTCTATACACAAGTCAAGTAACTCCCATAGCATTCATATCAACAGAATTTAGTGGGCAAGACTGAAGTGTGTGTTCATTGTCAAGATCCTCAGACCACTGTACAACGATTCTGACCTTGTGAGATGGGCAAGTATTCTGCTAGAAGATGCCATCGCTGTCGGGAAAGACATGAAGCACGAACGGATGCAGGTGGCAGTTCGCAGCTGACATTGTGCATTTCACTACGTCCATGAAAGCTGAAGTGAATGTCAGCAGAAGCATATTACTATCTTCATCTGTCTGCGTACGTGCACGTTTCAGGCAGCTGTTTGCCTGGATGGCGACGTATCCAGATATGAACTTCGACCAGATTTGACAGGGGACGAATTCATCTGACCAGTTAACACCAGTGGCGGCTGCTGCGTACGAGCACAAGAGCATGTGAACGTCTTAACTTTTGACACCTTGCGGATTTATTGGTTATTTTTCTTTGAATGCTGTTAAGCATAATGTAGATTCAGTAATCCGAAATACATGTCACTAAATCTATTGCGCTGTGCTGCGTTGCTCCTCCAGACGTTGAAACTTGACATCAGGGTCGCGAGCACATCTTCACCTGTGCGCGTTATAAGGAGCTTCTGCACATGAGCAACAGGCGCGACGTAATTGCCTTACGGGCCAAATACATATGGATTTGATAAACAATGTTCATGGTTCATAGTGTGCACAGTTAGCCCTTACCATGCGTCAATGCCATCAGGTGTTAGCACGTTGCAGCAGACTTTTAACTACATCTGCTTGGCATAAATTCCAATAGACGGTAGCACAGTCCAGATATGTCAATTCACACACTACATAGAAAATTAGATCGGACATCAATATATGTTATAGTTAAATTGAAAGGAAAACCTATTTTTGAGATTCTGAAGGAGATAAAGACGTTAAGTCTTGGATTTTATCATATGGTTATCGATCTGAGGTGCTGAGAACCTTAAAGCATATCGACGATTGTGAGACCGTGCTCTGACATCTGTTGACCTTATGGTGGGTCAAGCTTATCTGTACTGTAGGATTCACAAAAAGCTGCGTCACTTGTTTCTCTGATGTTCACCTAAATGTGGGGTCGAAGACGGCGTGCTATTGGCCCTTACGGCTCTCAGCGCCTCATTTATATTCTAGTCAAGTGACCATGTTCGTAGACAGTACTACTTGAATTTAATAATTTCCGCATACGGCAACTTGTGTTTAGAGTTGACTGTCTGCTGTGTGGGAATCAGCTTTCCTGTGCACTGTCAACATGAACTCTGTCGAACCTGTATTAAGCACTAACAGAAAAGAAAATACCCAAAAAAATTTAGCTGCAAAGGAAATAGGGCCTCCAATACTAGATCCGTTGTCTGAGAAAGTGACGAAATCAAATAAGCGTGACTAAAAGCGAAAATTTAACAAAGAAGTGTATAATAAGCACATGTTTTTGTGTGGATGCAACGTAAGAATGCTTGTTGTGTGGTTGCAACGTAATAATGCCTGATTATCAGCCCAGAAGTTAATTCGTTAACTATTACATAATTAGGGATCTTGCACATTTGCCCGAGAAAATTAAAATGCACGGAAACTCCAACTGACACAAAAATTTGGAACGGAGAGTAGCGAAAGTTTAAACATTATTTCGTTTTTTCCATAAACTATACTTAATTATGTACAAAATAAAATTCCACAAAAACAATTTTTCCATGTTTTAGACAAGTTATTCATATTATTATTATTATTATTATTGACAGCGGATGAAGGTGTATAAATGTGTTGATAAGCATAACTGTTACACAGCAGATGGTATTAATTTCGCAATCTCATATTAGTTTTAATTTAAAAATTTGTGAATACCCAGAATGTATACATACGAGCCGCCACTGGTCCCAGTGATTCAAGGTTCAATCTTGATGACCTCTTGCCCATTGCAATCGTAACTGACAAAATCTTTGATTCAACATGGGAAACACAAAGGAGCTAAAAAAATGGTTCAAATGGCTCTGAGGCCTATGGGACTTAACTTTTGAGGTCATCAGTCCCCTAGTACTTAGAACTACTTAAACCTAACTAACCTAAGGACAACACACACATCCATGCCCGAAGCGGGATGCGACCGTAGCGGTCGCGCGGTTCCAAGCTGTAGCTCCTAGAACCGCTCGGTCACAAAGGAGTTATTTGCTGCTGAACTCCATGTTTAATACTGAACAGTGTGCATCGAAACACTTGTACCGGCATCCCCACTGTACTCTGTCGTCTGATATCTGACACAGACCGCCGCCTATCCTTCTTTACAGAGTGGGCAAGCCTTGGAGCTCCACGTTCTGTGACAGGCGTACACGTCCAGCACCTCGACGCCTCCTACATTTACGTCATCTACATCAATACCCCGCAAGCCACCTGACGGTATGTGGCGGAGGGTAGTTCTGGCGACATTATCTGCTCCTCCCTTAGCGAATGGCGCGTGGGAAGAATGATTGCCGGTAAACCTCCGTATTAGCTCTAACTTCTCGAATTTTCGAGTTGTGGTCATTTAGACAGATGTATACGAGAGAAAGCAGTCTCTTGTCCGACTCTTCCTGGAATGTACTCTCTCGGCATTTCAATAGTAAACACGTTCGTGATGCACAACGCCTCTCTTTCAGTTTCTGTCACTGGAGTTCTGTGTCGTTCTAACGAGGACTAAACGACCCTGTGACGAAACGCACTGCTCTCCGTTGGATCTTTTCTATGTCTTCTATTAGTCCTATCTGGTAAGGGATCCAGAGTGATGAGCAGTAGTCAAGAATCTGTCGAATAAGCGTCTTATAAGCCACTTCTTTCGGGGATGAGTTACATTTCGTAAAATTCTTCCTATGAATCTCAGTCCAGCATCTTCGTTTCCTACTATTTATTTTATGTGGTCTTTCCACTTAAGATCACTCCGTATGGTTACACCTAGCTCATTTTACGGTCGATACTGTTCCCAGCAGTTTGTCATCAATGGTGTAGTTGTAAAGTAGGGGATTTCTTCTAGTATGTATGTTCAATATATTACATTTATTTACGTTCAGGGTCAACTGCTGGTGCCTGCACCACTAATCAATCCTCTGCAGGTCCTTTTGCAAATTGCTACAGTCCTCTGGCGTTGCTACTTTATTATAGAGAACCGCATCATCTGCGAATAAGTTCCGACGTTTTCTACTAGAGCACTTATAATTACTACAAACAGAAACAGTCCAGTCACACTTCCTTGTAGTACTCCTGAATTTACCTCTACATCTAATTTGTTTCGTTAAGAGCGACTTGTTGAGTTCTGTCTGCAAGGAAGTATCGAATTCAGTCACAAATGTGGTCCAATACTCAGTAAGCTTATATTTTTTTCACTAAATGGCAGTGGGAACGGTGTGAAACGCCTTCACGAAGTCTAGGAACACGACATCAACCTGAGCTCTGATGTCTGCATCACTATGGGTCTCATGGAGGAACAGAGCGAGCTGAATTTCAAAAGATCTCTGTTTGCACAATCCATAGTGAATGATTTTTATGGAGGAGATTTTCGTTCTCCAAAAACGTCATAATTCTTGAGCATAAAACACGTTCCACAGATTGACGTCAGCAATATATACGTATAATTATGTGCATCTGTTCTACGAACAATCTTGAAAAGGAGAATGACATGCCCTTTTTTCCAGTCGCTAGGTATCCTTCGTTGCTTCAGCGGTCTACGATAAACTGCTGCTAGCAAGGGAGTAGGTCCTATCGCATAATTTCTGTAAAATCTTACAGGCGTCTCTGACGCCTTTCCACAACTAAGCGATTGTAGTCTATTCCGCAATGACTTATCTCAATATTTGTCATTTCGATGGATGTATGATGACTAAAAGGAGGGATCGTGTTACTACATTCCGCCGTAAAACAGTTCTCTAAGGCCGAATTAAGAATTTCGGCCTTCTCCTTGTCATCTTGCTTTTCAGCACCAGTATAGTCCCTGTGTGACCGAATAAATGATTTCGATCCGCTTACTGATCGTAAGTAAGACAAAAACCTCTTAGCATTTTTAATCAGGTCGGGTACCCAAATCTTACTTTCAAAGTCACTGAACGCTTCTCTCATTGCTGTCTGTACGCTCATTTTCGCTTCGCACTGCTTATCAGCTTGTTTTTTATTTCTCTTGAATCTGTAATGAAACTCTCTTCGTTTACGTAAGAGATTTTTAAAACGGTTCTTAAACCACGGTGTGTCTTTCCCAACCCTTAAGACCTTGTTCGGAACAAACATGACTATGGCGTATTGAAAGGTACTTTTGAATTTGTTCCGCTTGTGGCCTACATCTTCGTCCTCATCACTGAATATTTGATGTTAACTACTCACATATTAAGCAATTTGTATCCTGACGCTCTTGCTAAGCAAAAATATATTCCTACTTTTCTTGACATTCCTGCACCGCCGCAAATGGCAATGTCCCAGTGGAGGGGGTTTGCCGTTGCCTTCTTCCGACTTGTTATAGAGTGTCAAGGTGCATCTGCATTTTGTGGATGACTGTAATTAGTGCTTCTACAGCGTAGTGTTGAGGTTGCGCTGTTCTGGATGAAAGGAATGGAGGGGCTGAAACCCAGTGCCGTCACATAGCCTACTACTGTCGAAAATCCCCAAAGGAGCTCTCAGGGCTTAACGTCCCCATACGGCGGACGGACCGCCATCAACAGTGTCATATGCCTTCACATCATGAGACCCTGAGGAGATGTTTGGAATTTAATCCAGGACATTGGCTGAAGACTGATGATCGGAAACCTTACGTCATCACCTCTCCTCCCCTTGCCGGCCAAATACTGGCTGTGAAAATTTAATCCATCATCAAGATTCGAACCTGCTTACCTCCGAGTCGAGCGCCACTGCAAAGGCGCTATGGAGGCGTGTTCTTTATAATATACACACATCAAAAAAAGTTTTGCATCACCTCGGTTCCGAGAGTTCCGGAACCTGTATAAAAAACTAGAATAGAGAACAACATAAACATCATTTCCGCCCTTTTTATTTCTCATGAAAACCATACATTGAATGTTGTACCACCGTACAACGAGAACTTCAGAGGTGGTGGTCCAGATTGCTGTATACACCCGTACCTCTAATACCCGGTAGCACGTCCTCTTGCATTGATGCATGCCTATATTCGTCGTGGCATACTATCCACAAGTTCATCAAGGCACTGTTGGTCCAGATTGTCCACTCCTCAACGGCGATTCGCGTAGTTTCCTCAGAGTGGTTGGTGGGTCACGTCGTCCGTAAACAGCACTTTTCAATCTATCCCAGGCATGTTGGATAGGGTTCATGCCTGGAGAACATGCTGGTCACTCTCGTCGAGCGATGTCGTTATCCTGATGGAAGTCATTCACAAGATGTACACGATGGGGGCGCGAATTGTCATCCATGAAGACGAATGCCTCACCAATATGCTGCCGATATGGTTGCACTATCGGTCGGAGGATGGCATTCACGTATCGTACAGCTGTTACGGCGCCGTCCATGACCACCAGCGGCGTACATTGGTCCCACATAATGCCACCCCAAAACAGCAGGGAACCTCCACCTTGCTGCAATCGCTGGATAGTGGTCTTAGGCGTTCAACCTGACCGGGTTGTCTCCAAACACGTCTCCGACGATTGTCTGGTTGAAGGCATTTGCGACACTCATCGGTGAAGAGAACGTGATGCCAATCCTGAGCTGTCCATTCGGCATGTTGTTGGGCCCATCCGTATCGCGCTGCATGGTGTCGTGATTCCAAAGATGAACCTCGCCATGGACATCGGCAGTGAAGTTGCGCATCATGCAGCCTATTGTGCACAGTTTAAGTCGTAACACGACGTCCTGTGGCTGCACGAAAAGCATTATTCAACATGGTGCCATTGCTGTCAGGGTTCCTTCAAGCCATAATCAGTAGGTAGCGGTCATCCACAGCAGTAGTAGCCCTCGGACGGCCTGATTGAGGCATGTCATCGACAGTTCCTGTCTGTCTGTATCTCCTCCATCTCCGAACAACATTGCTCTGGTTCACTTCGAGACGCCTGGACATTTCGCTTGTTGAGAGCCCTTCCTGGCACACAGTAAAAATGCAGACGCGACCGAACCGCGGTACTGACCGTCTATGCATGGTTGAACTACAGATAGCATGAGCCGTGTACCTTCTTCCTGGTGGAATGACTGGAACTGATCGTTCGTCGGATAATAGGCGCTTCTCATGCATGGCTGTTTACGTATTTGGGCTTGTTTAGTGACATCTCTGAACAGCCAAAGGGACTGTGTCTGTGATACAATATCCACACTCAATGTCTATCTTCAGGAGTTCTGGGAAACGAGATGATTAAAAACTGTTTTTGATTTGTGTAGATGATGCTATAGTATACATGTTATCAGTGCCTTATGATCATTGATACCCACGTCTACGTTAACTGACTCTAAAAGTGAGTTGAGTTTCTGGTGGAATGTCGCTGTTCATACATCTTGCTTCACTAGTAAAATTGATTTATGTTTTAAGAGCTTATGGATCTTGCGATAATAATGCTTAGTGAGAACTCTGCAGAGCAGATTTTGGTGATTGCTTTATTCTTCTCGTTTATATTAACGTAGACTCTAACATCAATAGCGTCACAGTCAGGTAACTTTCTGTCCCAGACAGGGGTCTGTTTGTTATTTCTCAAATATTCCTGCTTTTTTGCATTTTTGAGAATTTATACAGCGTCTTCTACACAGTATGGTATGGACAGAGACTGTGCTTGTTATGTGTGGACACAAGGGAACTGAGCACTGTCCGTAAACAGCTGAAAACTGCGTTGCCCGTGGTCTACCGGCTTCAGGCCACTACTGAAAGATGCAGCGGCACTGGGGCACCAGTGACGAGCCCCGCGACACCTTTGATGCTATTGGAATCCCCTGGCAAACCAGTTGTCGCTGTGTCCTCTGATAAGCAACACCCAGCCCTTCTGTCTTCACTCGAGAGTAAGTGGCGGAGTTCAGTGGGTTCAAATGGTTCAAATGGCTCTGAGCACTATGGGACTTAACATGTGAGGTCATCAGTCCCCTAGAACGTAGAACTACTTAAACATAACTAACCTAAGGACAGCACACACATCCATGCCCGAGGCAGGATTCAAACCTGCGACCGTAGCGGTCGCGCGGTTCCAGACTGAAGCGCCTAGAACCGCTCGGCCACCAACGGTTCAGTGGGTCTGTGTGTCTCTGGACAGAAGGTGAAAGAGGGAACAGGCTGCATGGCTGACTCCTTATGCCTTAGCAAGACGTATGAGGTGCTACCCTGTGCTGAAAACACTTCTGAGCTATCACAGGATGCCTCTCCTGTTTTGTCAGCGACCGATTTGCCTGCCTAGTCAATACAAGTGCAGAGGGATCGATAATGTTAGGCGAATTATGGAGCTCTTCAGGAAAATGGCCAGCAGGTCGGGAAAAATACCAGGTACACTAGGTGTGTTTGTCTCGTGGGGGGAGGAGGGGGAGGAGATGGAGATGGAGGGGGAGGAAGGTCTCGTCCGAGATGCGGACGAGGCTCTGCCAGCGGTAATATCCATAAAGGTCTAACCCTTCCAAGGCCGATTGACATGGCTGTACCTTATACTGGGTGATCAAAAAGTCAGTATAAATTGGAAAACTGAATAAATCACGGAAAAATGTAGATAGAGAGGTACAAATTGACACACATGCTAGGAATGACATGGGGTTTTATTAGAACAAAAAAAAATATAAAAGTTCAAAAAATCTCCGACAGATGGCACTTCATCTGATCAGAATAGCAATAATTAGCATAACAAAGTAAGACAAAGCAAAGATGATGTTCTTTACAGAAAATGCTCAATATGTCGACGATCATTCCTCAACAATAGCTGTAGTCGAGGAATAATGTTGTGAACAGCACTGTAAAGCATGTCCGGATTTATGGTGAGGCATTGGCGTCGGATGTTGTCTTTCAGCATCCCTAGAGATGTCGGTCGATCACGATACATTTGCGACTTCAGGTAACCCCAAAGCCAATAATCGCACGGGCTGAGGTCAAGGGACCTGGGGAGGCCAAGCATGACGAAAGTAGCGGCTGAGCACTCGATCGTCACCAAACGACGCGCGCAAGAGATCTTTCACGCGTCTAGCAATATGGGATGGAGCGCCACCCTGCATAAACATCGTACGTTCCACCAGGTGTTTATCAGCCAGGCTGGGGATGATGCGATTCTGTAACATATCGGCGTACCTCTCACCCGTCACGGTAGCAGTTACAAAACCAGAATCACACATTTCCTCGAAGGAAAAAGGCCCGATAACGGTAGATGTGGTAAATCCAATCCATGGCGTGACTTTCTCGCCGTGCAATGGAGTTTCCATGATAGTTCTAGGATTTTCGGTAGCCCAAATTCTGCAGTTGTGGGCGTTGACAGACATTCGGAGCGTGAAATGAACTTCGTCGGTCCACAACACGTTACTCAACCAATCGTCATCTTCCGCCATCTTTTGAAACGCCCACACCGCAAATTCGCCCCACTTCACTAAATCGCCAGGTAACAGTTCATGATGTCGATGGGTTTTGTACGGATAGCATCGGAGGGTACGCCTCAGTGCCAACCAAACGGTAGTGTATGGAATGCCGGTGCGACGTGCGACTGCACGAGCGCTGACTTCCCCGTGCATAGACGAACCCGCTACAGTCTCCATTTCTTCCTGAACTGTCTCAGCAGCATTACGCCGTGTGCTCGGTCGGCTGATAATACAGCTTCACTAAAAGCGCCTTTTCAGATAACGTCAACATGCTGCGACTGCTAGCGCATCTGATTCTCTCTCTCATTACAGCTCCTTTTAAGCACGATTGTCATGCGCAGTCACTGACGTTTTGCTGTCCAGCGCCATATGTCGGACGTTTTGTGAACTTTGTTTTTTTTTTTTTTTTTGTTCTAATAAAACCCCATGTCATTCTAAGCATGTGTGTCAACTTTACCTCTCTCTCTCTATATTATTCCGTGGTTCATTAAGTTTTCAAATTTATACTGACTTTTTGATCACCCGGTACTTCCAAAGACTACAGAAATGCCAGTGGGAAAATATCCCTTATGACTGATTATTTAAAGAAGAAGATCATTAAAAGGAGGAAAAGAGCAGAACGTATTGAGATAAAGGCATCCACATAATTCAAGTGGCAACTTGTAGAAAAGAAAGTGAAAAAGCTGCTCAAGAAACAGAAACAAGTGAGTCATTCTAATGGAGCAAGCAAGACGGAAATGCACAGCAGCTACCAAAGCGAAAGCTCGACTTTGTTAACGATGATGAAGGCAGGAAAAAACAAGCGATAACAGGCATGAGACAGTGTCTTATTTGCAGAGAGACTGAAGAACGGTTACAGTTACGGTCTTGCAGTGGGTGGATTCATGCTGCGTGTGCAGACACTGAGACCGTTGCCTATTTTGTACATGAACATGCAAAAAATCATGATTGTAATTTTGAAGGACTATAACAACAATGATATAACTGTGGTATTCAATTTCTCGTGTTAATATGTATTGTGTTTTTTTTTTCTCTCTATGTCCAGCTCAGGCAACAGTTATTTTAAGCATATCGTTTCAAACACATTTCTAAAATGTAGCTGATTATTATGTTGGTGCATAAGTTCGTAGCGTTTTTGTCGTGCGTGTTAGGATTCCAGTTGTTATAGGTTTATTTACAGACTGTAATTTTTACTTCTAGTACACTGTTCCCATTTGAGTTTACATATTGTCGTTTTCTCATTTGGAAAGGATGACTGGAGATGTGGGCACTAGAAAATGGGGTACCTAGTGGAGAAATCGGAACATTTCCAACATATTCTTCTGTTTGAGTTCATTAGAAAGGTGACAGCAGAGAAGGCAGCCAGAAACATTTGCGTCGTATGTGGGGATAATACCACTGAACACAACATGGCAAGAAACTGGGTTCCTCGTTTTAAGAAGAATCGTTTTCAATTGGTGAGAGATCTGGAGAACGTGCTGGCCAGGGCTGCAGTTCTGTATCCAGAAAGGCCCATACAGGACCTGCAACATGCGGTCGTGCATTATCCTGCTGAAATGTAGGATTTCGCAGGGATAGAATGAAGGGTAGAGCCACGCGTCGTAACACATCTGAAATGTAACGTCCACTGTTCAAAGTGCCGTCAATGCGAACAAGAGGTGACCGAGACGTGTAACCAATGGCACCCCATACCATCACGCCGGGTGATACGCCAGTATGGCGATGACGAATACACGTTTCCAATGAGCGTTCACCGCGATGTCACCAAACACCGATGCGACCATCATGATGCTGTAAACAGAACCTGGATTCATCCGAGAAAATGACGTTTTGCCATTCGTGCACCCAGATTCGTCGTTGAGTACTCCATCGCAGGCGCTCCTGTCTGTGGTGCAGCGTCAAGGGTAACCGCAGCCATGGTCTCCGAGCTGATAGCTGCTGCAAACGTCGTCGAAGTGTTGCGTGCAGATGGTTGTTGTCTTGCAAACGTCCCCATCTGTTGACTCAGGGATCGAGACGTGGCTGCACGATCCGTTACAGCCATGCACATAAGATGCCTGTCATCTCGACTGCTACTGATACGAGGCCGTTGGGATCCAGCACGGCTTTCCGTATTACCCTCCTGAGCCGACCGATTCCATATTCTGCTAATAGTCATTGGATCTCGACCAACGCGAGCAGCAATGTCGCGATACGATAAACCGCAATAGCGATAGGCTACAATCCGACCTTTATCAAAGTCGGAAACGTGATGGTACGCATTTCTCCTCCTTACACGAGGCATCACAACACCTTTTCACCAGGCAACGCCGGTCAACTGCTGTTTGTGTATGAGAAATCGGTTGGAAACTTTCCTCATGTCAGCACGTTGTAGGTGTCGCCACCGGCTTCAACCTTGTGTGAATGCTCTGAAAAGCTAATCATTTGCATATCACAGCATCTTCTTCCTGTTGGTTAAATTTCGTGTCTGTAGCACGTCATCTTCGTGGTATAGCAATTTTAATGGCTAGTAGTGTACCAGATGCTCTAAGCCAAAATTACAGAAATCAGCAGGTGGCCATATGTGCATAGTCTCTGCTGGCTCGTAATCAATTGGCTCGTGAACAATACCAACAACTTCTATCCTGTATCGTTACTGATGACGAGAAATGGTATCTTCGTTGTAACATAAGGAAAAGAAAGGATTAGTTGAACCCAAACGAAGCAGCAACTCCCCTTACAAAGATCCGAGGGCGTCTATAAAAGGTGATGTTTATATTTGGTGAAGCAGCGACGGGGTGTTGTACTATGAATTGCTTCTCCGAGTTGTAACCTTCGCTGCTGACATTTGTTGTCAACGACGACCCGGAAGACTGCGTGAAGTGATGTTACTCTGCGACAATGCCCACCAGCATTCTGTTAGGTTACCAGAAATCACTACACGGAAGTTAGATTAGGAAGTCACTGCGCATCCACCTCATTCACCTGATCTTGTGACCTCGATTTTCACTTTTTCTGCTGTCTGTCGAAAAACTTTGAATGAACTTCCTTTCTGGATGAAAACGCACTCTGAACATGGCTCGACGAGTTCTCCGCCTCTAAACCAATTGATTTTTACAGTCGCGAACAAGAGTAGCTACTTGTGGCAGGCAAGTCTCAGTGGGCAAATAAGTATTTAGTATTTAGTATTTTTACGCTTACTCATACAACTACACATTATTGTTATTATTATTATTATTATTATTATTATTATTATTGCTACTATACTATATCATGTTAAGAAGAAATAGAATAGAAGGACTTGCCCAAGAGAAATTGTTTTAAATTAGATTTAAACGTGCTTTGCTACCTGTCAGACAATTTATGTTATTGGGCAATAGATCAAAACATTTTGTGGCTGCATATTTATCTCCTTTCTGAGCCATTAGAAGCGTTAACAATGGGTAATAAAGGTCATTTCCCCACTAGTGTTGTAGATATGTACAATGCTGTTCTTCTGAAATTGTGATGGATTATTTATGATGAACTTCATTAGGAAATATATGTATTCTTACAGAGCAGCTTAAGTGCTCAGCTCCTTGAAGAGGGCCTTCATGTGTCTGAGGATGAACACCACATACTTTTCTTACTGCTCACTTCTGTGTAATCGATACTTTATTTCTAATTGTTGAGTTAACCCAGGAAATTAGACTGTATGACATTATTGAGTGGAAATATGCAAAACATGACAGAAGGTTGATATGTTTGTACCCAAGATTAGAAATTACATGGAGAACAGAAGTAGCTGTACTTAATTGCTTGAGAAACTTAGTAATGTAATTCTTCCAGTTCGAGTTTTCATCAATATGTACACCCAAAAATTTGGAGGTTCTGCTCTACTTACTGACTACTGGTCATGTGCTATATCAATTGCTGTTTTTATTTGTTGTACTGGGCTTAATGTATTGTTTTGCTTCAAAATTTAGAAAGAGTCCATTTTCTGAGAACCACTTAATACTACTTTGAAAAATTGTTCCCCCTAGTCACTAAAATTGTCTATCTTTTTTAGATTATCTGAATTGCTCAGCACAACCTTTTGCATTCTGTTTGTTGAGTGTGGTTCAAACCATCTCTGCATAAGCCATCAGCTCCATAAAACTTGAGCTTTTTCTAATGGGGTATCATGATCTACATAAACAAATGCCACAAAGAATACTAACTGGTGATGCTTATCATTTAAGGTGTTCACTATTTCATGTGTGATTATACAAATAGCATTCTCAGCCATGCAACCCTTTTGGAATCCAAACTCTGATATACGATAAGCAAATTTCCCACTTAAGAGTGTGACTACTCCTGAGTACATCACTTTTTCGAGTTTTTTTTTTTTGAAAAAGATGTCAGTAAAGAAATTTGACGATAATCGTTTAGGTCTGTGTTGTCACCTATCTCATGAAGTGGTTTAATAATGAATATTTCCACCTGTATCCAACAATTCCCTGTGCTAGTGACTCATTGCATATATTAATAACGACATACTTATTAATTTGGAAGAACTTTTCAGAATTCTGTTTGAAATTCCATCAACCCTACAAGGGCTTTTATTTTTTAGAATATACACGTCCTACCACCGGAGCATGGTTGAGGTCCCACAAGCCACTGGCTATTCAAGAGCCATTGAGTAGCATGTCGCAAATCACGATTGTGTCTCCATTCCTATTCTTCCTATTACAGCACCATCTTGGCGAAACAAAGGTAATACTTCAATAAAATGTATGTAGATTTTGCCATAGAATCGTAATCTGCAATAAAAATCGGGGTAAAAACTGACACATATGACTGAAATGGCATGGGATTTTATTGAAAAACAGTACAAAAACTGGCCAACAGATGGCGCTGGACACATCAGTAACACTACATGAAAACTGTGTACAAAATAAGCTGTGGTGAGAGAGGCAGTCATATCATCCCTTGCCTGGCTGATAAACACCTGCTGGAACGTAAAATTTTTATGTAGGATAGCGCTCCACTCCATATTGACACACATGTGAAATACCTCTTTCATACATCGTTTGCTGAGGATTGCGTTCTGAGCCACCACATCCGTCATGTTGGCCTTCCAGGACCTCAGAGCTCAATCTGTGTGGTTATTGGTATGTTGTACATTGCTGTTGACAACATTGTCCCTCAACGACAGAGATTTCTGATGAATGAAGGCCAACATGCCGAGCTTTAGTTATAAAAGACATAGTATTTGCCAAAAAATCAGTTGTCATGCGAATTATTATTTTTTATCATATGAAGTGCCGTCTGTTGCTAATTTTGTGCATCTTTTTGTTTCAATAAAACCCCGTGTCGTTTCAAGTATGTGCGTCAATCCTTACCTCTATATCCACGTTATTTCATGAAGAATCGAATTTTCAAATGTTAACGGACTTTCAGGATTATATGATTTATACATATATTTGCAACGACACTAATAATTAGATATTATCTTTTTTACTGGGGCAGTTCCAGATTTAGATTATTTTTTCCATGTTTCAGTAAATTTGCATCCATGTGAAGGTACACTATCGAAGAAGATATGGCCTTCCAGCTATATTAATGCACCATAACTAAATTAATTGCTTCATTGTGTATTCCTCTGTGTGAATGGTCAGACAAAAGTGAAGCACAATATGAGACCTATATAGCTGTAAAATACAATTAATGTTGGAATGTAGTTATATGCAGAAAGTGTATTGTAGGCTGCCAGTATGTTGGGTGTATCGGGAGAAACAACTGACAACTGTGGCAACACAGGGCCTACATGAGTTATGGTGAAGACATCAACAGCTAAGAACAGAAGTCGAGTCATCACACTTTTGTGATTGTGACTGTTGTACATTGAAGAGAATTGGCACAAACACTTAACTGGTAATGTAATAAAATGACGATGGACAATCATTTACACAACCACCCAACTGTTTCTTCAACCACAATACTACCCACCCAACCAACAATTCTCAACCATCTACACCTGCATCTACATCTAGATCTCTACCCTGAAAATTTCGATAAATTAGCAGATGTAATAAAACGTCTGACAGACAACAGTAACAGTTTTAAAAATAAATTGAAATCATATCTCCCCAACAACCCCTCCTATACCATAGATGAATTCTTGAACAGGAATAAATAAATCTATAGATATAACATATCCATTTTGTGCCATTTAAGGGAATCGAGTAAGCAATAAGAATTTTAAGATCAAAAAAAGAAAAAAAAGACCTTCATTCATTTCTGCATTTCTTATGCTCTTGTCACATTCCACATCATAACGATTGCTGAGAGATTGATCAGTGGAACAAGTAACTAACTAACCACTGTGAAATGCATGCCAGAGGCTTCGTCCCACTGTACCAGTTATACGGCTTCTCCCATTCCAATCATGTATGGAACACAGAAGGAATGATTGTTTTAATGCCTCTGACGTGCCGTAATTAATCTGATTTTGTCCTCATAATACCTATGGAAGTGACAGGTAGGCGATTGCAGTATATCCCCAGAGTTATCACTTAAAGCTGGTTCTTGAAACTTTGTAAGTAGACTTCCTCAAGATAGTTTCCATCTATCTTCAAGAGTCTACCACTTACATTCTTTCGACATCACTGTGACACTCTCCCATGGGTCATACAAACCTATGACCATACGTGCTGCCCCCTCCGTATACATTCATTATCCCCTGCTAGTCCTCTTTGGCATTGGTCCCACACACTTGAGCAATATTCTAAGATAACTCGCATGAGTGATATGTAAGCAATTTCCTTTGTAAACTGACTGAATTTCCCCAGTATTCTACCAATACACCAAAGTTTGTTACATGCTTTCCTCACTACTGAACCTATGTGATCGTTCCATTTCATGTCCCTACTAACAAGGGAAACTCCCCGTCTCACTCCCCTCAGATTTAGTAGTAAGATGGGGCAGTGGGTAGCCCGTCAAAAACTCAATACAGATCAACCATGAAAACAGGAAGAAGCTGTGCTGAACTATAAAAAAAAGCAAAATAGAAACATTGAATGGTCCAAGCTTATGTGCAATATTGAGCAAAGATATTCATCAGTGCCGTCGTGGTTGAGCGGTAGTCGCGTTCGACTGTAAATTTTGGCGAGACGTCTTATAGTGATTCGAGAATTTCTGTGTAAATTCTAGAACCACTCAGGCTTCTACCGTCTCGAACACACGATATTCTAGGTACGAGTGCGGGTTGGTAGAATCCTACCTACTTACTGCGCGTCACATGTTTGTGTGTGCAGGTTTAAAATCAGTCGCAGGAAGAAAGAAGTCGCGGCGGTCGAACGGCACAGACGGATACCTGTCGGACAGTCCATAGATGTGTTAGTGAGTGTGTAATGAAGAACTATGGAGTTTTTATGTCATTGTCTATTGTTATGTGAAACAAGAACAGTTGAAAAAAAGTACTTTTATAAACTCTTGGCTTAGCCTTGGTAGAGGAAGACGTTTTTTCAGTCTCCTCTTCTGAAAGTCATGGTGTCTAAGCAGACTTTCTTTCGAATGTAACTCATTTTGTTTCTAATGTTCGACGGTACGAGGTACTTACAGGAAGTTACATATGTATATTGAAAGTGTGAATTATATTGTGCATGAAAGTCAAATACATCCTTATCTGACGAAACTTAAAGTTTATGTGTCTACTTTCACACTTTAAGACGTCACAAAACGTTAGAACGTGGCGACCTGTGTGAAAGGACCGGGAAACGGGAATTTTTACACAAAAACGAGTAAAGAAGCTGTTGTGTGTTGTCATAGCAACCAAACATAATACGACAAGGGATTTACTCTGAGACATTGGAATATGTTCAGGTATCTAATGGAGCAAATTTTGAATGAAAAATTGTGAATACATAAAAAATTCACAACGATAAAACAACAAAGAAGATTTCGACGTATTTGTCTAAGAAGATATACACATAGAACGCTTCAACCAAGAAGATCACGTGGGGGGAGTAGACAGCTCTGACACATGTCTCGGGGACGCAGAAGCGGAAACCAATGTACATCCGACGCCACCGGCATCAGCTGCTGTTCATCGGTGCTGACTTGCCTCCACATCCACTCACCTATTCAACGAGAATTCTACGCCGAGTGAACGTGAAACAAAACTTCATTACTTTAGTAAAAAGTCGTACAAGATACGGTTGAGTGAACTTTATTTGTGTAGTTATCATATTTAAAGTTAGTTTTAAATGCTTACAAGAGCTAAAGCATACAAGAGTATGGAAAATATACAACAGTTTGTAGACACTCAAGAACCGGCTATGGCCATGAAAGTTAGCAAAAAACTGCCTGACTGGGCTGAGTTGGTAAATGTAATCAAAGCTCAAAGTGCGGCTCTAAGTAAAGAACTAGGCTTAGTAAATTCTCAATTAAATATTCAAACGACAAATTTGGGTTTGTTTAGTGCCAAGTCGCTCTCAAAGCGAAGAATTTAGTAGTCTGCGCAAAGGCATGGGCGCTTTGAAGACTGAGTTTGACGCTGTAAGTACTAAAGTAGAGAATTTAAAAGTAGATCTAAAGAATGAGTTGACAAACTATTGACTATTCACACAACTCATATGTTTACCGACCTTAGTCAGAAACGGAATGATGCCTTTCAGGGTTTGTCAAAAAGGTTAGAACTTAACACTGAGAACAAATGTAATAATGTAGAATCCAAACTTATTGAAAAGTTAGGCTCTTTTGAAAACGTGTACAATATTAAGTATAATGATGTAAGACATGGGTTGTATACCTTCCAAGAGAGTGTAGATGAGCAGAATGAGTTAATGCCAATCATTCAATCGCAAATAACAATCGCAAATAACAGGTGCCAGTACACGGGTAGACAATGTAGAAAGGAATTTCAAAGAGAAAATAGCTAATTCCGATATTATAAATATAATTAGTATGGAGGAACAATTTGGGGAAATTATAGATCGAAAAGTTAGCGAGAGAATAACATCCGGGAATTTATCGCCTATTCCTTCTTCTGAACTTAATGATACCAGGAAGGGTATGGACGACCTGTGGAAAGAGATTAAGCTTATCCAAGATAAAGTAGAAAAAGGGGTATCTTCACCTAATGTTGTATAACTAGTGAAGCTGTGACTGATTTACAATGGGGAGCTAATTCATGGTTGACTAGACATTTCCCTAAGTGTAAGCCGGATGGAGATGTACATCCGACCCATTTGTTAAAAAGATTTAACCAAACTTTGCCAAGAAGTTGGGAAGATACCAAGAAGATCGAATTTGCGGTGGGGTACCTTTTAGAGGAAGCCTCAGAATGGGGTACAGTAAATACTGAGAATTTTTCTTCTTAGGATGACCTTCAAAAGAAAATTAAAGAAAATTACTGGTCTGCCAGTGCACAATAAAAGTTAATATCAGATCCATGGGACCCAGGTGGAGTCATCTATCCCCTAGGGACGTTAACATTCTGAGTTAATGGGCGGAGTGACGACTGGCGGATCCTGAGCTGTTTTCGGTGTTTTTCCCAAATAGTTTCCTCTGCCGAATTCCATTAAAATCTTAAACTATTCTGTCATCTATCCCCCAGGGACGTTAACATTCCCATTTAACAGGCAGAGTGACGACCGTCCGATCCCGACTTGTTTTCTGTGTTATTTCCAAATAGTTTCCTTTAAAACCTTACACTATTCTGTCATCTATCGCCCAGGGACATTAACATTCTGAGTTATCGGGCGGAATAACGGCCGTCGGATCCCGAGTTGTTTTCGGTGTTTCTTTTAAAACAGTTTTCCTGCACAGAATCCCTTTAAAATCAAAAACTATCCTGTATTCTTATTGACTAGAACACCGGATATGACTATGAAATAGAAAACAACTTAAGAGAATCACAGAAAAAAGTGATATCTACACTATTGGCCATTAAAATTGCTACACCACGAAGATGACTTGCTACACACGTGAAATTTAGCCGTCAGGATGAAGATGCTGCGATATGCAAATGATTAGCTTTTCAGAGCACTCACACAACGTTGAAGCCGGTGGCGACACCTGCAACGTGCTAACATGAGGAAAGTTTCCAACCGATTTCTCATACACAAACAAAAGTTGACCGGCGTTGCCTGGTGAAACGTTGTTGTGATGCCTCGTGTAAGGAGGCGTACCATCACGTTTCCGACTTTGATAAAGGTCGGATTGTAGCCTATCGCGATTGCGGTTTATCGTATCGCGACATTGCTGGTCGCGTCGGTTTAGAACCAATGACTGTTAGCCAAATATGGAATCGGTGGGTTCAGGAGGGTAATACGAAACGCAGTGCTGGATCCCAACGGCCTCGTATCACTAGCAATCGAGATGACAGGCACCTTATCCGCATGGCTGTAAGGGATAGTGCAGCCACGTCCCGATCCCTGAGTCAACAGATGGGGACGTTTGCAAGACAACAACCATCTGCACGAACAGCTCGACGTCGTTTGCAGCAGCATGGACTCTCAGATCGGATACCATAGCGGTTACCCTTGACGCTGCATCACACAGGAGCGCCTGCGATGGAGTACTCAACGACGAACTTGGGTGCACGAATGGCAAAACGTCATTTTTTCGGATGAATCCTGGTTCTGTTTACAGCATCATGATGGTCGCATCGGTGTTTGGCGACGTCGCGGTAAACGCACATTGGAAGCGTGTATTCGTCATCGCCATACTGGCGTATAACCCGGCGTGATGGCATGGGGTGCTATTGGTTACACGTCTCGGTCACCTTTTCTTCGCAATGATGGCACTTTGAACAGTGGACGTTACATTTCAGATGTGTTACGACCCGTGGCTCTACCCTCCATTCGATCCCTGCGAAACCCTACATTTCAGCAGGATAATGCACGACCGCATGTTGCAGGTCCTGTACGGGCCTTTCTGGATACAGAAAATGTTCGACTCCTGCCCTGGCCAGCACATTCTCCAGATCTCTCACCAATTGAAAACGTCTGGTCAATGGTAGCCGAGCAACTGGCTCGTCACAATACGCCAGTCATTACTCTTGATGAACTGTGGTATCGTGTTGAAGCTGCATGGGCAGCTGTACCTGTACACGCCATCCAATCTCTGTTTGACTCATGTGGCCAGGCGTATCAAAGCCGTTATTACGGCCAGAGGTGATTCTTCTGGGTACTGATTGCTCAGGATCTATGCACCCAAATTGCGTGAAAAATGTAATCACATGTCAGTTCTAGTATAATATATTTGTCCAATGAATACCCGTTTATCATCTGCATTTCGTCTTGGTGTAGCAATTTTAATGACCAGTAGTGTAGACGTAATAAATTGACTATCGTATTATGTTTGTGGGAAACATAATATGATGTGACTAATTGAAGAATTGTTACACCGAAGTGTATAGATTTTCTGTTTTGTTTAGAGTATTTTATACCTTTTTTGAGATGTGATATAGATGGGAGGGTTTGTATAAATTTTGTAAGGGGTGGGTATTGTAGCTAAAAGCTTAATTTACAAGAACAGATAAATCATGACTAACACAAAACACACAGCACACCTTTCAAACAACCCTCACAATCAAGTGTGCCTGATTCTTCTTCATTTGCTGCTAAGATTTCCTTTGGGGACCTCAAAGGGTGAAGGTGGGACAAGTCCATTCTGTAGGAAACGATTAAACACCAAACCTCCTCTGGCATCTCACTCGAGTACCCGAGAGGCAGGGATCCTGGGGAGGGGGAGTGGGAAGGCTTTCCTGTCTTTGGGGCTATCTGCTTTCTCTTCTTCGATCCTAGCAACCACATCTATTTTTTCCTTTCTTACTTCTCATCTTGAGGACCTGTCTATCTTTTCCCTTTTTCCATACTCATAAACTTCTATCGCTGACGTCCTTCTTTATTTCCGTCGTTACTAATAACCTACATCTTACCTTTAGATAAGAAGGCCGAAGAATCAGACAACACGAACACACATCCACATACGCACAAATATACACTTCTACGCAAACAGTAAATTATATAAGACAAAGCCTGTCACGATGTGAAAACCGCCATGTGTTCTAGGCGAAAAGGTGTGTACAAAGGGTAGTATGCACACATATATGGGGAGTTATGACGGTTCTACATCGAATATACATAAGGAGAGGTCCCCATACATAACAAACAACTATAAAATAGTAATGAATAATGTATAAATAAGAAAAAGGCGTGAGCAACGTCAGTGCAATAAAAACTCTGATGAATTGAAGGACAGGGGGACGTAAGTAGTATATGTAGACATAATATCTGTTGAAAGTATAGAAGTTGATAAGTAGAGGAGGACTCTGGGGAGTGAATGATATATTAAAGAATGAATGCGAAGTTTAAAATCGATTTATAGCTTTACCAGAAGATACTTAATTATGGTATAAATAGAAATATATATTAGGGTAATGAATCATGAGGCCCACTCAGAAAAGATAAGGGAAGTGTACCCAGCATTCACTAAGTATAAAGGGCAGACGTACCTATGCGGAGATAGGACGATCTGTGGCCTAAAAAATATTGACTTTTATAAGGGGCGTACCTACCAGAATGGAAAGAGGAAGTGCTCTCATAAGGTCAACCCACATGCAAAGGATAGGTGTTGATCCTAGGAGAAGGGGACAGTATCGTGACAAAAGTCACAAATTTTATAGGAATTATTCTGGAAAGTGTAAATTCTATGAACGACTAGCATTATTATGTTTTGTGGAAGTAAATGAGTGCCACAAGAACACTTTCATTTCGCCCAGAGTTCCTCCAAGCTACAACTAATGAAAATAGTACATACTAGGAAAAAGGTATATAAACATATGTAAGAAATGTATACTGTTAAGATATGAAATGTTATTATGAGTGATAGTACTTGCATAATGGTTATGTATAAAATATCGCGTGTTCGATCTGATGGGGGGGGGGGGGGGGGGGGAAGGATATGTAGTGATTCCAGAATTTAAGTGTACATTCTAGAACCACTCAGCCTTCTACCATCTCGAACACACACTATTCTAGATACGGGTGTGGGATGGTAGAATCCTACTTACTGCGCGTCACATGTTTATGTGTGCAGGTTTAAAATCAATTGCAGGAAGAAAGTAGACGCGGCGGTCGAACGGCAGCGACAAGTACCTGTCGGACAATCCATAGATGTGTTAGTGAGTGTGTAATGTAGAACCAGGGAGTTTTTATGCCGCTCTGTGCTAATTGTGTCATTGTCTATTGTTATGTGAAACAAGAGCAGTTGGTAAAAGTACTCTTATAGACTCTTGACTTAGCCTTGTAGAGGCAAGACGTTTTTTTCAGCCTCCTGTTCTGAAAGGCATGGTGTCTAAGCAGACTTTCTTTCGAATGTAACGCATTTTGTTTCTAATGTTCGACAGTACGAGGTACTTACAGAAAGTTACATATGCATTTTGAAAGTGTGAATTACATTTGCATGAAAGTCAAATACATCGTTATCTGACGAAAAGGAAAGTTTTATGTCTGCTCATTTTATAAGTAGAAAGAGGCTTAAAAGTTCCTGTACCTAGCGCTATTCAACAGAAAAGAAGTCAAGAGATTTTCCAGCAGCCGACTATCCCGTAAAGAAGAGGGGCTGCAAAATTCCAAGTAAGTAACCTTGTAAAGAAGTGGAAACCTACACCTGCTTTCACACTTAGAATCATTAGAACGTTAGCGTCTTCAGAGCTCCCTCATGTCATTTGTTTTTATTTGTTTATTTTATTTTCACATTATGAACTGTCCTTCCGGTCATTGAAACATTTGTTCTTTTTCTGTAGTCTTAGCAGTTCTCATACTATACATTGGTTATAGAATACGAGTTTTGTAGTAAGAATGCATTACCCTCGCAAGGAGACATGATGGACACTGAGAGTAGGCGAGATACCACATAGCCCAGATAGCACAGTAAGCCCGTTTCAAACTTGTTTCCAGATGTAAAGTTCAAGTATATAAGCGTGATCAAAGCTGGAATATTCAGGCCTGTTAGTTGGATTCAAGCTTGAAACAAACATCAAAGTTGGCAGAGCTCAAGCTGTATTTCAAGCTTGACTTATCAAGTTTGGCTTCAACTGTATCTACAGACGTGGAATACAGCCTGGTATTTACAGCTTGTTTTAAGCTACATAATTATTAATCTGAATTTATTGAACCTAATTAATTAAATAAATACCAGAATGGAAATGGTGTGAAAAATATTATCAAGACATGTATGTTTAAAATTTTTTATTTTCAACGTGTTTAAAATTGTTTTATTTTAAAATTTAATTATTCTGAAGCCCCTCCGGCCCCAGCACACAGATCAGAGCAGGATCAAATATCGCTGACTTCTGCCGGTATAATGATCCTGCAACAGGTAAAAGAAAATGTTAGCCATACCTAAACATAAAAAATGTAAAAAGTTTAAACTGATCAACCTAAATATAATTTATGCCCCAGATTAGCAAAATAACTTCAAACTCACTGATGCAGTAAGAATCATTAACTAGTATAAACGTCACTGAGTAAGCAGCTGCTTCTGGTGACTTCATTCCAAAGAGATTTTAAAGTAATTTGAAATAACTTTTTGTTTGAAATTTTTAAAGTAAAGATGACATTTGGGTAATTTTGCGACGACTTCATGAAGAAGCCACACGTCACTATTTCTAACAGTTTCAAGGCCATTTAAACTTAATTATAAAGGAACAGTTACTTGAAATCATATACACCTCATACTGTACGCTTATAAGCAAACTACGGTTTAGAAAAATGTAGACATTTTATTCTATCCACAATTATTTTTTGGTGAGTAAAACTGAATCAGAATGAAATAAAAGATGAAATCGAAATGAATTTAAGAAATTACCAGTTCAGTGGAAGTGAAATGTAAAAGAACAAAAAATGTTCTCCTTGTCATATTTTAATATTGCCTTTTTTTAGATTTCAGCCACATTACAAATAACAATAAAATTAAAAAGTACCTGTAGGCCTTGCAGTATTATTTCACCTAGGGAATAACAAAATTAAGAGCAGATGAAGAGCAGTCAAAGCTACGTAAATAAAAAAGACTGACACCTATGTAGTGACTGGTTCTTGAGCACTTTTTCCCGTTCACCATGTCATTACTATTTGTATTCGCAAAGACACTTTTCACACTTCACGATTACTCATTCATGGTGTGACACACGCGAGTACTTACAAGTAAACAAGTGTAATAGGGTGATATATATAAAAAGGCAAGATTTTAAAAAAGTAAAATAACATTAAGTTTTAATTTATTGGTGCTGAACAACTTGTGATATGTATTCTTAGCTGGTAATCCATTTCACTTTCATCCAGGCTCAATTTTTCTATGTAAAAGAATATGATATTTCTTTACGTTACGTAATAATATTTAACATTTGTAATATTAACGTACCACTAGAGAAAAATGCACCAACGTACCTGTAATACACTATATATCTTCTCCAGACCCAGTGTAGCAGTAAGGCAGGGGACGCCACACACTTTCCGAACTATTTTCCAGTATAAAACAAACTTCATGACAGTCAACAATCATTAATGCGCGTCACAAAAGTAAAATGGCCGTAAACCTAGCAGAGTCAGTGCAAGGCTTATAAACGCTTGTGACGCTTCCAGTGGACATCTATGGAAGCTATGCTGCGCACGCATCTGCTGTACAGCCTTCCAGGGAAATTACAGTTTATTTCAAGCTTAGGAAAATTATTTTAATTCAAGCTAAATTTTTACAGCTTGATGTAAACTGAGTAACAGGTTGATTTTTCAATCTTGAATTTTCAGCTGAACCTAAACTCAATAACCACCTTGAAATAAGCTGTGTAACAGGTTGATTTTTCAATCTTGAATTTTCAACTGAACCTAAACTCAATATCCACCTTGAAATAAGCTTGAGTGCTAGATGGGAGACGATTCACAGAAATGAAAACAACAAGCAAATAGGTTTGAACTAAATTACAAAAAAAGGAGTTCAGGAGTTTAAACCTCCAAATGGAATACACCATCAAAAACATTAAAATCACGTTTTGACCTAGCACAAAGAATCTGTGTGATTGTGAAACTCTTGCATTTATTTGTTGCAACTCATGTGTCAAACAACCATGTTTTCATCATTCACTTGGGAGTGATCACATTCATATTCATACGAAAACCTAAATTGGGCAAGGAGGCATATCTCACTTACTTACCAGGCGTACAAATCAGGTGCATTGGTAAGAGATTCCTATCACATGGTACATACTGTCGCTAATGCTGTGTATGACACACCAGATATGTTTTCCAGTAGGGGATTTGAATACAGCGAAAAAAAAAAAATTGGCAGAAGGGAAGTTTGAACATGGCTCGCTGGCTTGGCAGTCCAACACGGCAGTAGCGGATACATATGGTGGGCGCCTCCCCCCCCCCCCCCCCCCCCCCCCCGTGCGGGACCGGCCGCATTGCCACTCGCGCCGCCCTTGCCAATTAGCCCTCACGCGCGATTCGTTCGTTTATTTCGTCAGTCGATTTGACTGAATCGAGTTATCGGGTAGGTGTACTTTCCTATGTAGCACGCGCGTCTGCGTTATCGTATTTTGTACGATCTGTCTGGCACACAGACAGCTAACATATACCTATGAGAAAAGTGGCGGCCATTCTAGTGTACAAAATATTTGCTTGTCTACCTGCACCTATTACTAAAGTTGAAAGAAGTTTTTCAACATTGCGTCTTACAGACACATGGCTGAGGTCGACAATGAAGCAGAATCGACTAAGTGGCCTAGCTCTGTTGAACACTCACCCTGACATTGATTATCCTATTGACGCTGTAATTAAACAATTTGCTAGGAAGAACAGGCGTATAGAATTCACTATTTACGGAAGAGAACCACAACTGTAACTTTTTTATAACATAAGATGGCATTGTGTTGCATATGTGTATAATCAGTTTAAATAAAACTTTCTTAAACTTTGCATGTGACTTGATTATTTTTCTTATGGTAAAAATAAAGGTAGCTCAAGATATCTTTAGCGCCCACTCCTTGACGTTTTTCTGTATCCGCCACTGCAACACAATGACTACTTAACTACAAACCCGTTGCTGAGCTAAGCTGCTCCGTATTGCACTTGACTGTCCTAAGATCGTTCACTGTTCCTATTTTCCTTTTTTGCGCTTTTCAGCACACCTTCTTCCTGTGTTCATGCTTGATCTGTGTTCAGTTTTTGATAGGCTGTCCACTGGGCTCTATAGTGTCCCTTTCCATATATTTGACATGAAAAATATAAATAAGGACAAAAGAACTATACATGCATAATGTTGTGTGAACTTGAATGCCTAATTGTGAGATGGACAAAGTGACGAAATAACTTTAACGACAATTTATCGATTCTGATAATAGAAAAAAGACATTATTCTCTGTGATATAAGATCATATGTGTAAACTAAAGAACTGAACACTATAATCATTTTATTTATATTATAAAAAGACTGGAAGACAATGAACTTGGTCGTCTTCTGATGTTTTCTTGAGTCTTAGCTGTTGTTTGGGTGCAGAAGGTACGATTGTATTACAATAGCTTTTGTCTTGCTCTCGTTTAATTACTAGAACATAATTGATGTGTAAAAGAGTTACAAAAATATAATAAGCTAATCTGGAGTGCAGAGTAATCATTTAAGGAACTCACGCTACATTTGTTATAACGCAAGTGTTTGTGTAGCATTTTTTGCAGTTGCTGATCATCTTTGACTGAGAAAGTTGGTCACCATTATGCGGCGCATTTAAACTTTTTATTTCCACAGGAAATACAATGAAGCTGGAGCAGAAGAACTTATTTAAAAATACTATCAAAATTAATTAGCACCAAATCATAAGATATATTTTATCATAAAGTGACTATTTTCAGTGAAACAATTTATTATAGTTCAGGTACCTATTTGCATAAATTTTATTACACTAACGCATCTGATATTATTTGTAGGGAGCCTGGCGCTCGTTTTCAATCAGAATTTGAAGTTTAATTCGGCAGCCTGCAAATATAATATTGCTTATTTGTAATTGTTTCTTACGAGGTTTTATGAAAGGTAGCTTTACGAAATTTAACTTCATGAACTTAATAGAATCCTCATATAACTTACAGCAGAAAGAGACATTACAGCTCCCTTACCACTAAATCTGAGGGGGATGCAATGGGACGTTTCCCTTATAAATGTTCTACACCGGTATTTGTATGAGTTTACCAGTTCCAACTGATATTCCATTCATAAGATACTATGTTTTTTTCCGTTTTGTGAGTGCACAATTTTACATTTAAACCATGTTGCCCATCTTTGCACCACTTTGAAACTTTATTAAGGTCTGACTGAATATCTGTGCAGACACTTTCAGACTGGACTTCATTGTAGATGGTTGTATTATCTGTGATAAGTCTGAGGTTACTATTAATATTGCCTACAAGGTCATTAATTACAATATGAGTAGCAACTGACAAAGTACATTTACGTGGGGTACACCCAAAGTACCTTCTACACCTGCTGATGACTCTCCATCCAAGGTAACTTGCTATGTCCTTCCTACCAAGAAATCCTGAACCCAATCACAAATTTCGCCTGATACCTTATATGATCGTATTCTTGATTATACACTCTTGGAAATGGAAAAAAGAACACATTGACACCGGTGTGTCAGACCCACCATACTTGCTCCGGACACTGCGAGAGGGCTGTACAAGCAATGATCACACGCACGGCACAGCGGACACACCAGGAACCGCGGTGTTGGCCGTCGAATGGCGCTAGCTGCGCAGCATTTGTGCACCGCCGCCGTCAGTGTCAGCCAGTTTGCCGTGGCATACGGAGCTCCATCGCAGTCTTTAACACTGGTAGCATGCCGCGACAGCGTGGACGTGAACCGTATGTGCAGTTGACGGACTTTGAGCGAGGGCGTATAGTGGGCATGCGGGAGGCCGGGTGGACGTACCGCCGAATTGCTCAACACGTGGGGCGTGAGGTCTCCACAGTACATCGATGTTGTCGCCAGTGGTCGGCGGAAGGTGAACGTGCCCGTCGACCTGGGACCAGACCGCAGCGACGCACGGATGCACGCCAAGATCGTAGGATCCTACGCAGTGCCGTAGGGGACCGCACCGCCACTTCCCAGCAAATTAGGGACACTGTTGCTCCTGGGGTATCGGCGAGGACCATTCGCAACCGTCTCCATGAAGCTGGGCTACGGTCCCGCACACCGTTAGGCCGTCTTCCGCTCACGCCCCAACATCGTGCAGCCCGCCTCCAGTGGTGTCGCGACAGGCGTGAATGGAGGGACGAATGGAGACGTGTCGTCTTCAGCGATGAGAGTCGCTTCTGCCTTGGTGCCAATGATGGTCGTATGCGTGTTTGGCGCCGTGCAGGTGAGCGCCACAATCAGGACTGCATACGACCGAGGCACACAGGGCCAACACCCGGCATCATGGTGTGGGGAGCGATCTCCTACACTGGCAGTACACCACTGGTGATCGTCGAGGGGACACTGAATAGTGCACGGTACATCCAAACCGTCATCGAACCCATCGTTCTACCATTCCTAGACCGGCAAGGGAACTTGCTGTTCCAACAGGACAATGCACGTCCGCATGTATCCCGTGCCACCCAACGTGCTCTAGAAGGTGTAAGTCAACTACCCTGGCCAGCAAGATCTCCGGATCTGTCCCCCATTGAGCATGTTTGGGACTGGATGAAGCGTCGTCTCACGCGGTCTGCACGTCCAGCACGAACGCTGGTCCAACTGAGGCGCCAGGTGGAAATGGCATGGCAAGCCGTTCCACAGGACTACATCCAGCATCTCTACGATCGTCTCCATGGGAGAATAGCAGCCTGCATTGCTGCGAAAGGTGGATATACACTGTACTAGTGCCGACATTGTGCATGCTCTGTTGCCTGTGTCTATGTGCCTGTGGTTCTGTCAGTGTGATCATGTGATGTATCTGACCCCAGGAATGTGTCAATAAAGTTTCCCCTTCCTGGGACAATGAATTCACGGTGTTCTTATTTCAATTTCCAGAAGTGTATGTGTAGGTTTTGTACTGAGTCAAATACTTCTTGGAAATCGATAAATATTGCATCTACCTTAATGCCTTGAGACATGGCTTTGAGGATCTCATGTGAGAAAAATGCAGCTTAGATTTCATGTGATCCATAT
Organism: Schistocerca serialis cubense; assembly: GCF_023864345.2. Classification (NCBI taxonomy): domain Eukaryota; kingdom Metazoa; phylum Arthropoda; class Insecta; order Orthoptera; family Acrididae; genus Schistocerca; species Schistocerca serialis. The sequence continues at coordinate 776,652,487 of NC_064641.1, forward strand.
TTTCAAAATTCTCTCTGATTGGCATGGAGGAGGATGTTCTGTTTGAAATACCTCATTGTGTTCAGTCTCAGAATATCTTCCAAGATCCTACAACAAATGGATGTCAGCCAGTACAATCGGGAGAGATTCCCCTGACTGGGGAGAAATCATATATTAAGTGCCCCAAGGCTTAATGTTAGGTCTGCCAATGTTCCTCTTAAATGTAAAGGATATTCTGTCTAATATACAACAAACAGAATTAGTTCTTTTTGTGGATAACTAGAATTATAATCAATCTAAGCGTATATACAGCAACAGAGATATGGTAAATTATGTTCTTAACTATGTCTTTGACTGATTTTCAGCAAATGGTCGCACCCTCAGTTTTAAAAAGTCACAGAATATTCAGTTTTACACATTTAGATGTACTACACCAATGACAAGAGTAACACTTGGCGAGGAAACAATAAATAACGTGAAAATTTCAAAATTTTTGGATGTCCATATTGATGAGAATTTAAACTGTAAAAAGAACATTTTAGAACTTCTAAAACAACATAGTTTGGTAACATTTGCACTCAGAATCTTCTCAAATCTTGGAGAGAGATAAATCAGTAAGCTAATATATTTGTATATTTTTCTTCCCATATATAATATGAAATAATGTTCTGAGGTAACTCACCTTTAAGACAGATTATTGAAAAATGTGCTGTAAGAATAATATATGGTGTCAACCAACAATCTTCTTGTAGATATCTGTTTGAGGATTCAGAATTCTGACTACTACTTCAGAGTATATTTATTTCCTCATGACGTTTATTGTGAATAAACCACTACAGTTCAAAAGGAACAATGATGTATGTAATTACATGACCAGAAGGAAGAATAAATTTCATTACTCCACATTCTGACTGTCTTTAGCACAAAAAGATTCACACAGTGTGGCAACTTAAAATTTTTGACCACTTAGCCTCTGATATAAAATACCTGATGGGTGGAAAAGTAAAATTTGAGAAAAAATAAAAACATCTTTCCTTAACAGCTCTGTAGAAGAATTACTGTTTTTGTAATATGTAAAGTGTGGTTGATAGGAATTACTAACTCACATCTGTGTAGCAAAAACCAAACAAAGCAAAAACCCTTAATGTTCAGTATGTAGCCATATATACAAACTAATTTACAATGTGAATGTAAAATGACTCATTCCATATCATTATGATTTATCATGCAAATAATCTATGGAACATGATACTAACTAATAATATTGGATAGTACTTTTGTAGAGTGGTTCTGTCACCCTTCTAGTAGAAAGGTGTGACCTGCACTTTCTTCCAGCTACTGGGCATTGTTTTCTGTTTGATTGGTCTATGATGGATTACAATAGATTACAATTAACAGAGGGGCTAACTGAGACACAAATTGCATTAGAATGTGACATTAGGCCCTGTAGACTTGTTAGTTTTATCACTCAGAAGCAATGCTTCTTTTTTCAGCAGCTATAACACAAATAGCAAATACTGTCAATAAATTTGAAAATAAGATATGCTGTCGTTCTCTTAGTAACCCAGGTAAAGCTATTTAACAACATTCACAAGTTCAGATTGTAATCTGGTATTAATGTTTCCTGTAGCACAGTACTAATCCTCAGAAACCTTCATCAATATTAAAACTGCTTTACAAAAGTGATATCACACATTATAGTCAATATTAGACACAAGTGCCATTATTACATAGTGTCTAAACTGACTGAAACAGATATACAAGAAAGATTAGGTAGCTTTTTCAGTGACAATACATACTTGTGAATACTTAAAATGATTTCACAGAAAAAAGGATAATTTTATCAGCATTATCGGGTGTCTTTGATTTCCCAAAGCAAGTTCTAAGACCAAAGATGGTGGTCAATTAACCTGTGCATGTTTCTATAGTTAACTAAGTCTTACAGTTTGATTGACTATGATCCGTACATTTTGATGTAATGGTGTCCACACAGTTACCGATTTCTGGGTCAAATACTATCTTTCCAGCAAAGAGATGGAGGAAATATTTCATAATGAAAGAGAATACATTTCAGTTATTTGATCTGATTTCTATTTGGTCTTGTTCAATTACATTTTGACAAAGATCGTACTGCAATGTAGGACAAGTCAATGAATACATTATTAGAATAAAAGCAAACAATACCATAAACAATGTACACACAGTATACAGAATATTACATTCAAGATTTCTAGAAGAATAACAATACTGCAAACACTGTACAAACAACATGTAATATTACATACATTGCAAAGCAAATTACATAATTTATTATATGAAACATCTTTTACAAATCTTATAGCCCTAGAAATTCATTTAAAATACATACTCTATGGTTTATGGGGGTTGCCAATGTCCTTTTTTATATTTATTGGTCACTTATTGTAAATTCTTATTCCTGCCTGGGTAACTCCTTTTTGTACTACATTGAGGGTTACTGAGTCTTTGTGGAGGCTTTGTTTCTGCCTTGTGTCATGATTGTGGATATCACATCTAGCTTGGAAAAGTTCTTTGTTGTTGATTATAAATATCATCAATGAATAGATATACTGATGTGTCAATGTCAATATCCCAAGGATCTTGAATAGGCAACTACAGGATGAATGATTTGAAACACCACAGACCAACCTCACAGCTCTTTCTTGTATTTTAAAAACTTGTTCCCCTTTTGCAGCATTTCCCCCAATACAAGATACTTACCTCTGTGGCACTCCTAGGTCCAGTATGTGTCCTTTGATACTTTTACTTTTTAAATGACTCATTATACCATTATCCAGCAGCTGAGAAAGAGTTGTTTGCTGATGATATAAGTCACTTGATTAAAGAGTATGGTGAAGCCAACACCAGTCAAAGTCTCTGTAATGATAAAATTTATATTTATATTTATTTACCAACTATTGGTCATTTATTAATATTTGTTTCCATAGGTATATTAACTACATATATTTAGATACATTCACAAGTAACAAATGTACATCATGTATAACACAATAAACAATATTAACAACTGAGGAGAGAAATTAAGGGAATAAAAAATATATGACTCAATATTCCACCTATAACATGCTGGGCTAAACAGTGCTCCACAACTACAAATTCTCTGGTAACACTCCTGCCTGTACTTCAAGCACAATGGCGAGTGGGGCTCAGCAAATCAGTCATCTTGTCAGACACCAAACAATTTGTTGACAACTACTTACGTTAAATCAGACTTACATTATGCGTTAGGAACACTACTGCATCTACACAGCTGTCCAAAAAACAAAATATGGAGAAACCACATTGTTAAGTGTTGAATGCGAGTTGCCTTACTTTTCACCTTGTTTAAAGGCTATGGAAAGTGCTTAATATGTCATCACACTATTATGAGCAGGAAACACACTTCTTCAAATGTCATTACAACACCAGCCACAAATACAATACGATGTGCTTGTTTTCTGATGAACAACAATGAATGCTGGCTGAAATGAAAATGGCCATTAGGGAACAAACTGAGTTAATGGTTAGCAGAATTGGGACAAAAGCTTTTATAGTCGACATTATCATTTATTTGAATTCATTAAGCATCTCAATGTAAAGGGAGAATAGTTTCTTAAGAGATGTGGTGGATAAGATTGCTGCTATCAACCAGAAACTAAACCTATTAAAATATCACCTTCAAGTTCATGACATGGAACATTTCCTGTAACTCAAGGCAGTCACTTGTTGACCAGACATGCCTGTCTACTTTTCAGTTGTGAAACTTTTCATCAAGAATTCTCAAAAAAATTTACAAACATTGGTCAGAAAAGTCTGACTTTAGGGTCTTTTTTCATATGCGTTCACATTGTTGTCCTTGGAATACCAAGTTCTGATGAATGTTTACGTGTCAACTTCTTGTGAGGTTGTTCAATTGAAGCAAATATTCCGGAACAACTTTTTTCTCCTTTTGTCTCCTTTCCACTCTGTGCCCTGTCTTTAACACTGCCAAAAGCAAAAGCATGTCTTTCCCAATCCAGAAGTGCTGCTTATTGCACTTGGCACTATGCTCTCCTCAGTTGTTTTAATATGACCACTCACATTTGCCATGGTTACAAATTAAAATGCGACTGCAACTGCAAAAACGTATTAATATGAATTCCAACAATTGCTAAGAAGTAGCATAATTACTAACTTGCATAATAACATTTGATGCTAAACAGTGTTTACAGGGCTACAGGAACTTCTGACTCACCCTGTAAATACATAAAATACCATTAGAAGTATTGATCACTGTATTTATAAAAATTTAATATATACATATTTCTTCTATACATCATTATTTCTATATTGTGTGCTAGACTAAAAATGTTCCAATAGCATTGGACCAAATAATTAAAGTGAGAACTATTCATTCACTCATCATGTTTACTAAAACACATCAAGAAGAAGAACCTTCAGGAATGTGGAACAAGTTGAAGTGTATATTAATAAAAGGTAAGCAAATTACCGTGTTATGCCATGGGGATTCCAGTGTTTACCAAGGCTGCAGTTATATGTACTTTCACACAAACAAAAAATTAAGTACACAACATTAATTTTTTGATGTGATAGTTAAAACTTTATAAGCATTTTGAACTGCTTTCTGTTTAACAATTTGTGACTGATGTACCCAACCAATTATCTCATGCCCTTGTGTATATAAATTTACATATTTGTGACACTTTTTGTATTACTTCTTAAATGAAAATACGTTTCAGATTTTTTTACTTATTCCACATCCATGACGATAATTTCATTTAGAATCTGTGGAAAAAATATTGGAATATTTTTCTGTTTCGAAAATACACACACACAAAAAAGTTTTGCATCACTTCAGTTCTGAGAGTTCAGGAACCTGTACAGAATACTGGAATAGAGATCAACATAAACATCATTTCCTCCTTTTTTTTTTTTTTTTTTTTTTTTTTTTAAGCCACACATCGCTTGTTGTACCACCATACAGCGAGACCTTCAGAGGTGGTGGTCCAGACTGCTGTACACGTCAGTACTTCTAATACCCAGTAGCACGTCCTTTTTCATTGATGCATGCCTGTATTCGTCATGGCGTACTATCCACTAGTTCATCAACGCACTGTTGGTACTGAATGTCCCACTCCTCAGTGGCGATTTGGCGTAGATCCCTCAGAGTGGTTGGTGGGTTACAACGTCCATAAAAACCCTCTTCAATCCATCCCAGGCATGTTTCATAGGTTTCATGTCTGGAGAACTAGCTGGCCACTCTAGTTGACCAATGTTATTATTCTGAAGGGAGTCATTCACAAGATGTGCACGATTGTGGCGCGAATTGTCATCCATGAAGACCAATGCCTCGCCAATATGCTGCCGATATGGTTGCACTATTGGTCAGAGGATGGCATTCACGTATCGTACAGCCGTTACAGCACCTTGCATGACCACCAGCGGCGTACTTCGGCCCCACATAATGCCATCCCAGAACAGCAAAGAACCTCTACCTTGCTGCACTCGCTGGACAGTGTGTGTAAGGCGTTTAGCCTGACCAGGTTTCCTAATAACACGTCTATTACGATTGTCTGTTTGAAGGCATATGCGAAACTCATCGGTGAAGAGAATGTGATGCCAATCCTGACCAGTCCATTCGGCATGTTGTTGGGCCCATCTGTACCACGCTGCATGGTGTAGTGTTTGCAAAGATGGACCTCATCATGGACGTCAGGACTGAAGTTGCACATCATGCAACCTATTACACACAGTTTGAGTCGTAACACTTCGTCCTGTGGCTGCACGAAAATCATTATTCAATGTGGTGGCGTTGCTGTCAGGGTTCCCCCGAGACATAATAAGTAGGTAGCGGTCATCCATTGTAGTAGTAGACCCTGGGTGGCCATAGCGAGGCATGTCACCGACTGTTCCTGTCTCTCTGTATCTGCTCCATGTCCGAAAAACATCGCTTTGGTTCGCTGCGAAACGCCTGGACACTTCCCTTTTTGAGAGCCCTTCCAGGCACAAAGTGACAATGCGGATGAGATCAAACCGCGGTATTGCCCATCCAGGCATGTTTGAGCCATAGACAACACGAGCCATGTACCTCGTTCCTGGTGGAATGAGTGGAACTGATCGGCTGTCAGGCTTCCTCCATCTAATGGGTGCTGCTCATGCATGGTTGTTTACATCTTTGGGCGGGTTTAGTGACATCTCTGAACAGTCAAAAGGACTGTGTCTGTGATATAATATCCACAGTCAACATCTGTCCTCAGGAATGAGATTTTCACTCTGCAGCGGAGTGTGCACTGATATGAAACTTCCTCGGTCCGGCACACAGTTTTAATCTGCCAGGAAGTTTCATATCAGCGCACACTCCGCTGCAGAGTGAAAATCTCATTCTGGAAACATCCCCCAGGCTGTGGCTAAGCCATGTCTCCGCAATATCCTTTCTTTCAGGAGTGCTAGTTCTGCGATGTTCGCAGGAGAGCTTCTGTATAGTTTGGAAGGTAGGAAGCGAGGTACTGGCAGAAATAAGGCTGTGAGGATGGGGCGTGAGTCGTGCTTGGGTAGCTCAGTTGGTAGGGAAGTTTCATCTGTCCTCAGGAGTTCTGGGAAGCGGGGTGATGCAAAACTTTTTTTGATGTGTGTATGTAAATGTCAGTTAGCACAGTCATTGGCAAGCTGTTGTAGTTGTATGGGTTGCTCATGAGAATTCGACTTTGAGATGATACACCTGTTGATGATAAGAAAGCTGCTCACACAAGATGTATCAAGGTTTAATTAAACTGCTACTTTATTACAAAGGCTATGTCATTCACCAGACACGGTTGTACAGACTGCATCAAAAATCACAAAACTGATTTAGATAAAAATATGTAACAAAAAAATTTTACAGATTAATTAAAATAACTAACTAATTAATTAAATCTGCTATTGACATTTGAGTTCTCTGACAAATTCACTAGTTTTGGAGAAAGTGGCAGGACCTTCATTTCCATAGGTAGTGATCCGAACATTCTAAGGGCAATGTTCGGAAAACAGTCTCTTGTTTTGGATATATGTTTATGCTCTTTTTGTTGCAGGTGTTGTGATCTTGTATCTCATGCCTCTTAGTGAAGGAATCTAGATTTTCCTTACTATGATGGAGGCACAATAATACATAATGACTCTAAATAGTCATTATTCCCAATTTTCTGATTAGTGGCCGGCAGTGATCCTGTCTTCTTCTCTGTGTTATGATCCTTATTGATTTTTTCGAATAATTATGCTTTCTTGCAGCCTGAAGAGTGATCTCATAGAAACAAGCCACAGCAATAAGGCTGTGAAACAAAGGACAGTATATTATTAGGAGATACTGATCAGTTGCCACATGTTTCAGTTATCTCAGGAGGTATATGACTCGTGGCAGTTTGCCACACACATGTGCAGTACGGTTTTGCCAAGTGAGTTCGCTGTTCACCATGAACCCCAGACGTTCCACAGCTTCTACATCCTTTGTCACAGAAGCTACATATCAATTTGGGTTTTCTCTTCATTGATTTTCATTTTGTTTATAGCAAACTATTTTTTTGTCACATCAAACAAACCATCTGCTTCTTCTTGAGCCTTGATGCCTTTCGAGTGTAAAGTTGAGTTATCTGCAAATTAAAAATTGTCCATGAGAGCTTAAGCCATTTGTAAAATTTACCGATCCCTTTGGCACGCCATATTCCAACTTTCATTCGCGTGATGGCGCTCTTTGGATTGATACGATCTGCTTTCTGTTTTCCAGATAAGGTTTGAGGGTTGCCAGAACAGTACCTCTAACTGTATAATGGCTGAGCTGAACAATGGAGGTCTATCAGTGAAAGATACTGATCTCTGTGTAATTTCAGTAGCTGCTTCTCTAAAACTTTTGGCCTGATTCTTACTGGAACAATTATTTTGTTGATAGATCATGCATCAAGAACAAGGCGCACCCCTCCACCTCCCTTACTGACGGCTAATAATGGGCTGCTGTATGGTGAAAGAGAAGGCTGTCTAACACACCACTATATCATCTGCTGGAGCTCCTGTTTGGCAGCCGCCCTTTTGGACCACAGGACGGAATAGGTTGCTTGACAGTAAGTTTCATGCAGTATGACTTCCATCCAGTAAACATAATCCTTGATCACGCCAGGCTTTAATGAAAATACCTCGACGTATTTCTCCATTAACATCGTATGAACGAAGAATCTATTTCCTTTTATCCACTGTTCTTAAGTTCAGGTGCAAGCTTCGTGTACTGCGAATGGTTTTGTACCCACAGCACTCTATTCTTAATAATTTTAACTTGTATTCCTTGACACAGTCTGCTGTGTTTCTCTTTTGTCTTTACCAAAACAAACTACTTACTTCCTAACTTTATATAGCATTTCACATGCGGGAAGCCGATTTTGACGTCCCTTTCCTGTATGAATTCCATGCCTACGGGACAGGACACGGTTAAATTTTTCACGACGAGGAACGTGCATTGATCCGCTCCGTTCTCGAATCCTATACCTATGCGTGCCTACAACGTAACAGTCTGGCCTCTGGCACCAATAGCACCAGATACCTGGCAGTTTTGAACTGGCAAAGTCGGAATCTTTACAGAGTGCGCTTATTTTCTTAAAGAAATTGGCTTCTGTCACGTTTACGCTTGCACCGGTGCTTAAAATCAATGTCGTGGGAATACCTCCCACAATTGCCTGAACAGCGGCTTGTACATACTTCGATGGATGTTCAATATTATTGTCTGCCTCATTAAATAACTCTTGATGGATGTCAGTCTCATCGTTGTATCGGAGAATGTTTATCTGCTCAAACTAATGCCCCCATTCCGTCCAGCGACTAGCATCAGGGAGCTCGATACAGTCGCGTTTAGTTTGACGCCCCGGAGTTGTCGGGAGCGCTTCAACCATCGCGATTATCTGGACGTCCTGATGATAATTATTCCTACTTTGTTTTACAGGCGTACCTTGCGCTTGATTATTTTGCGACCACTGATTATTGTGGCCTTGATTCCTGCTGTTGTTTTGTCGATTCCTGTTTCGATTACTTTGATAACCGGGATGGTACCGATTGTTATTTCGTCTCTGCCTTTTAAAGAATGCCTGCTCGTTCTGTGGACCACCATTGTTGCCGTTCTGACTTTCGTCACCCGTTTGCCACGTACCACCGTTAATCCACGACCCGCCGTTACAGCTATTATTGTGGCCGGGTCTGTTATTATTCGCTGACTGTGAGCCATTGTTGCCAGTGATGCTTTTCGCATCTTCTCGTATTAGGTCCATGGTATTGAGCACTGACAAAGTGTTCAAGGTCAAACTCAAGGGCTGTTATTAACTTTTCCCTTATGTGCACAGGCAGCCTTTCCTTCAAGATGCGCCACCAGCTCGTCCCAGTATCTCGTCAAATCAATGTACAGGGTGATTCAAAAAGAATACCACAACTTTAAAAATGTGTATTTAATGAAAGAAACATAGTATAACCTTCTGTTATACATCATTACAAAGAGTATTTAAAAAGGTTTTTTTTTCACTCAAAAACAAGTTCAGAGATGTTCAATATGGCCCCCTCCAGACACTCGAGCAATATCAACCCGATACTCCAACTCGTTCCACACTCTCTGTAGCATATCAGGCGTAACAGTTTGGATAGCTGCTGTTATTTCTCGTTTCAAATCATCAATGGTGGCTGGGAGAGGTGGCCAAAACACCATATCCTTAACATACCCCCATAAGAAAAAATCGGAGGGGGTAAGATCAGGGCTTCTTGGAGGCCAGTGATGAAGTGCTCTGTCACGGGCTGCCTGGCGGCCGATCCATCGCCTCGGGTAGTTGACGGGTAGTTACGGACAGATAAGTGCCAATGTGGTGGCGCTCCATCCTGCTGAAATATGAATTGTTGTGCTTCTTGCTCGAGCTGAGGGAACAGTCAATTCTCTAACATCTCCAGATACTGTAGTCCAGTTACAGTAGCACCTTCGAAGAAAAAGGGACCAAAAACTTTATTGGCTGAAATGGCACAGAAAACGTTCACCTTAGGCGAGTCACGTTCATACTGAGTTGTTTCCCGCGGATTCTCAGTGCCCCATATACAGACATTGTGACGGTTGACTTTCCCGTTAGTGTGGAAAGTTGCTTCATCACTAAACACAATCTTTGAAACGAAAGATTCATCTGTTTCCATTTGAGCAAGGATAAAATCACAGAAATCGATTCTTTTAATCTTATCAGCTGCAGACAGTGCTTGAACCAATTTCAGACGATAAGGTTTCATAACTAACCTTTTTCGTAGGACTATCCACACAGTTGATTGTGGAATTTGCAGCTCTCTGCTAGCTCTGCGAGTCGATTTTCCTGGGCTGCGATCAAATGCTTGCTGGATGCGTGCTACATTTTCATCACTCGTTCTCGGCCGTCCAGAACTTTTCCCTTTGCACAAACACCCATCCTCTGTAAACTGTTTATACCAACGTTTAATACACCACCTATCAGGAGGTTTAACACCATACTTCGTTCGAAATGCACGCTGAACAACTGTCGTCGATTCACTTCTGCCGTACTCAATAACACAAAAAGCTTTCTGTTGAGCGGTCGCCATCTTAGCATCAACTGACGCTGACGCCTAGTCAACAGCGCCTCAAGCGAACAAATGTACAACTAAATGAAGCTTTATAGCTCCCTTAATTCGCCGACAGATAGTGCTTAGCTCTGCCTTTTGTCGTTGCAGAGTTTTAAATTCCTAAAGTTGTGGTATTCTTTTTGAATCACCCTGTATTTTTCGAAATACTTCCTAAGTCCACCCTGCTTTGGGTTGTAAATTTCTGGACTGATGACCTGCTTTCTAAGGCGTTCTTGTATGCCCATTGACCAGTACTTAGCAAGAAAAGCCTTTTCAAATTGTTCTCTGCGGCTTCGGTCGCCCATAAAGCACCGTCTGGTTGTATATGTGAGACAACGAATTGTATTCTCTGCCTCTCATTTCATGACCTGGGCGATATGTTGTGGAATGAACGTATAAAAACTACGGGATAGGCTTGTCTTTTGAATGGGATAAAGACCTGAACTTGTCTGTGTTTTAACAGGCTTCCTTCCTGAAAGATCTCTGCTAAGGTTACACCTGCCCCCACCTCACCACGCGATTGTTGTACAGAGTTTACAGGCTGATACGCCCTAAAGCATGACCTGCAATGTATTCAGCCTGCATTTGCGTATCGATAGTTGATGATTTGCGTGACGGCTGTGGTATTGTTTCCACCACATGGCGCACTTCTTTCATCTGTGACGAAACCGTCTCGCCACTGTGGAAGGTGCTTTATGTGGTCTATTTCCGAGAGGAGCGTTTGTTTTATTGTGCCAAGTTCGGCCATCGCTTCGCTCCCAGCGCGTCCTATGAGTTTATTTTTCACTATGAGTTTATTTTATCGGTAAGCATTTTGTCTTTATGCTCAAGTAACTTGGCGAATTCGGTATCAAATTTTTCATTTTGCTCTTCTACCCTGGTTTTTAACACTTCTTCTGCTGCTACGGACAGGCTGTCGACACATTGTGTTAATTCGCGCTTCGTATCTTCCATCTTCTTCTGTGCTGATTGCATTGTTTCTACATCTTTCGATAGTTTGGAAACGGTCTCTGGTAAATTCTTATGTGCCTCCTTTAGGTTGGCAATTTCCAGTGTTATTGTTCCTAAACCAGCGTTTAATTTTTTTTTTTTTACTAATTCGTCGTTTACCTGAATCGAAATTTGAGTCACGTTCAGTCAAGGTATTATTTATTTGAGATGTCAGCGCTACATCTCTCTAAGCAAGAGTAGTATTTATGTGTGGAGCAAGCGCTTCATCACTTGCGTTAATCATCTCAGCAATTTTATTGAACAACGCAGGCAGGAGGTATTTGCTGGGCACTTTCAATTGTTTGTGCCCATGTATTAGCTTCTGCTTCCACATTGTGAGCATAGAATTCTGCCACCGACTGTCGGTACTATTGTTACCGCAATAAACGCTATTTTCAGAAACACTATCATTTGCAAAAACCATGTTTTCAAATTTACCTGTCTCTGTCATAACAAAAATTGCTAAATATACTTCAAAATAAAATCTCTTGACAACACACTGAATAATTACTAAAATGACAATATGGATGCTTCAAACTAAAACAATCCATTATCACTCGTTTTCATCTCCCTTACACGCAGCGCAAAAGTAGCTATCTTAGTATAACGCTTAGGAACAATGCCTACTGCAAATACTGAGCTGCAAACTACGCAAAATGCAGAAAATCCAAAACTGACCACGAATTAAAAGAGCTATGCGTTGCAGAGCACACAAGCACATGAATTGGTAACATGTTGATAACCATACCTTTTTTTATTTCGTGTTGCTGTTGCTGACTCGAGTCTGCTTTAATCCCATTACATCAGTCAATTTCATTTACACACATCAAAAAAATTTTTGCATCGTCTTGGTTCCGGAACCTGCACAGAAAATTGGAATAGAGATCAACATAAACATCATTTCCGCCATTTTCATTGCCCATGAAAACCACACATTGCTTGTTTTACCATCATACAGCGAGACCTTCAGAGGTGGTGGTCCAGATTGCTGTACACACCAGTAACTCTAAGACCTAGTTGCACGTCCTACTGCATTGATGCATGCCTGTATTCTTCGTGGCATACTATCCACAAGTCCATCAAGGCACTGTTGGTCCTGATTGCCCCACTCCTCAACGGCGATTCGGTGTAGATCCCTCAGAGTGATTGATGGGCCACGTCGTCCATAAACAGCCCTTTTCAATCTATACCAGGCATGTTCGATAGGGCCCATGTCTGCAGAACATGCTGGCCACTCTAATCGAGCGATGTCGCTATCCTCAAGGAAGCCATTTACAAGATGTGCACCATTGGGGCGCCAATTGACATCCATGAAGGCGAATGCCTCCCCATTATGCTACCAATATGGTTGCACTATCAGTCGGAGGATGGTATTCACGTATCATACAGATGTTTTAATGGCACCTCCTATGACCACCAGTGGCGTACATCGACCCCACACAATGCCACCCCAAAACAGCAGGGAACCTCCACCTTGCTGCACCCCCTAGACAGTGTGTCTAACGCATACAGCCTGACCGGATTGCCTCCAAACACGTCTACGACGATTGTCTGGTTGAAGACATGTGAGAAACTCATCGACGAAGAGAATGTGATGGCAATCCTGAGTGGTCCATTCAGCATGTTGTTGGGCCCATCTGCAACAAGCTGCATGGTGTCGTGGTTGCAAAGATGGACCTCCACATGGGCGTCAAGAGTGAAGTTGCACATCATGCAGACTATTACGCACAGTTTGAGTCGTAACATGACGTCCTGCGGCTGCAGGAAAAGCATTATTCAACATGATGGCGTTGCTGTCAGGGTTCCTCCGAGCCATATTACGCAGGTAGCGGTCATCCACTGCAGTAGTAGCCCTTGCACGGCCTGAGCGAGGGATGTCATCGACAGTTCCTTTCTCTCTGTATCTCCTCCATGTCCGAAAACCATCGCTCTGGTTCACTCCGAGACGCCTGGACACTTCCCTTGTTGAGAGCCCTTCCTGGCACAAAGTAACAAGGCGGACGCGATCGAACCGCAGTATTGACCATCTAGGCTTGGTTGACCTACAGACAACACAAGCCGTGTACCTCCTTCCTGGTAGATTGAGTGGAACTGCTCGGCTGTCGGACCCCCTCCCTCTAATAGGCGCTGTTCATGCATGTTTGTTTACATCTTTGGGCAGGTTTAGTGACATCTCTGAACAGTCAAAGGGACTGTGTCTGTGATACAATATCCACAGTCAACGTCTATCTTCAGGAGTTCTGGGAAATGGGGTGATGCAAAACTTTTTTTGATGTGTGTATGTTTCGTGTAGACAACATCAGTTTTTTCTTACCTCCAATAATACTGTTGATTCATGAAAAATAAAACAAACAAGCATCAACTAACATCACACATGAGAAACATGTTGGCTGCGCCAATATATTACTCATATTCAAACAAAATGAAAGAATATTATAAAACTTATTTATCGCTTTTGCTGGAGGCAAAGCTCCTGAAACGATAGAATGGTGCATAGAAAATTTTCACTTGTTGATAATAAAATTATACCGCACCGACCAGCATCAGATTCCTATCAGACCGACGAGAACGTTGACCGACGGCATTGTTTAGAGGCAAGTGACTAATCTCAAAATTAACCAGTTTGCGTAATTACATTGCCCGGATATTAATCGAAAAGATCGGTAAAGGAAATCTCAGGGACGACGAAATAAAAGTTTAATAAAGTAAATGCCGATTGAACACTAGTAGCGTTCGGCTGTGGCCACCAAACAATTCTTCGGCAACTCTCCTTCGCTGCAGCCTGAAAAATTCTAATATGCGACATAATAAATTGAGATGTGGCATTAATGGAAAAGGAAAGTAGGATTTTAATTCAAACATGGTTATTGCAATAAAATTAGCGTATTTATTTAACCAAAAGCTACAGATACGAGAGCGACACTTACGTTTTGTGAAACAGCCATCGGAAACAAATGAGAGAGAGAGAGCTCAGAGCTCATGCTTTTTCTGTTCTATTCTAGTCTATTAATTATTCAAAAAGCAACTTTTCAGAGTGTATATCCAACACAATGAGATGATTTTGACCTCTGTGGCCATTATGGGGTATTTAATATGAACAGATAATTTAGCAAAATTGTGCAAAACTGACGTTACATTTGCAGCTCTATGGAAATGTGTCAGCTGCCTTCATATATTCTGAAATATTTACCAGTAAACGGCGCATGGCTGTAGCACAATATTAGACTGTGGCTGTAGCAAGTCACTGTTGTTTGCCAAATGTAAAAACAGTAAGTTTTCAGCTAAGTTATTTTGCAAACTGTAGTCAGATTATAATCTTAGTAGATTATATGACTGATTTCTATCACTGGTAGAAATATGTATTTCTACGCGATGATAAAGACTTATTTCAACGGATTTCGATTTAAGTTCTTAATAGCTTTGCTGCCCAAGCCTTGATTTCGGAAGCTATTATAACTTTGACTTATGTACTTTGTTATTGCCGCCAAATTTTTATGTTGGGTGAGGGTGTTGTGATTTATGCAAGTGTCAATGTAATGTGGTAATAGCGTGGCAATTAGTAAATGGCGAAAAGAATGAATAAAACACGCTGTCTGGTCAATTCATGCATTGTCTCGTCTCCAATAGGCAATCTGTATGTCAGAGTCTGCAAGCAAGGATTACATTTTCTGTCACAAAGCGATGAAACAGTTGGAGATAACTTCCAACCGGATAAAAGGTAACAAAATTAAGTATTTAGTTATCAGACTGCGATAGTGTTATATTTCTCATCTTCAATCGTTGTGTATAAAAGATGAAACATCAACAATAAAAGTTTAGTGTTGCTCTGCGTAAATATTTAAAGGTGGTATAAGAATGAATTTGCCCATTTTGTTTATGACAACAAAAGGGCGTGTACCAGTTGTTCCCCAACATTCTATTTCACTGTACTAACTCTGTCGCTTGTGTTTGTTTTATTGTTGTTCAATAGTAAAAAATGCAAATTAAGATACGTAGAACTATGTATTAGTGCATATGTGTGGGTTGTATCACTCTCCCTTTTTTCCGTCCTCACCAATATTTCAATCAGAAAAGTGTTTGTGATTTGTCACTTGAAAGCTGCCGCACAGTTTCTGAAGTTGTGTAGACACACATATTGAGGGAGATACACCCAAATGAAATCATATAGAGGAAGTTTTCATCATTGGTTTAAGCGAATAGGGTGGCATAAATAGATGCCCTTTTATATGTAGGCAAAAATATTATGAATACACATCTGTAAAATCCTGTCAGCTCGGACACGTTAGTTGAAGGTGTTGCATGACAGCATACATTCATATACTCATATCGACACAGTAGAGATCGCAGGTAGACTGGTTTTGCCCAAATGAATCCTTCATATGTGATTCAAATTACTCAATGTTTCATACATTTAAGAATGTATTGACATATTTGCTTCAAAGCAGGGCGAGAAGGAAGCTATATTTGATTAGCTGTCAGTCGAAAACCTTGTTTCTTTGTGCTATTTAGTGGTGTATATAATAGTGTGTGGAATAATGGATCCATCATTATCATGGGACATATTTCTCAGTGTAACAAAGGTTTATGACAAAGTTCTTGGCAGCTACATAAAAACGGTGTTTTCTGCTCCTCCATGTCCAAACAATCTGTTATCTCAGTTCACTAGATGTAAGTGAAATGAAACACTACTAGCATTTTCTGTGCCAAACAGTTCTCATCTTCGTTAACACAGGGTCAGTCTTGTATTTCCTTCATTCATGTGTATTTCGGTCTTCTGTGTACAAAAATGTGGGTGTAGCAAGGTGGCTGAGAATTGTTTTATATTTTAACTTTAATAATTTTTAAAAAATTAAACACATTCATCTACAGTTAGTTTAGTAAGAGCTCTGAGAGCATTGCTGTTGAGAGCTCTAGACACAATACTACTACCTTATAAATGTTTCCTGGGCCAGTGTTATTTTGCCCACTCTGTACAGCCCTAATCATAGATGTTGCATTGTGTGTCACCGTGAAGGGAATGGGTTTCTCACATTGGCAGTTTGGCTAGAGTCTACTTCCTTGACGTAATGTTTTGCAAACTGTTAGTTACTATTGCCGTTAAATTTGAGTCTTTAACTTGCATATAAATTTTAAAAGATTAACAGGTAGGTTTGTTATATTACTCCAAATATAGAGAAACTATAATGAGATGAATATGGTTACGTTTGTTGGTATCTTCCACAATATCATAGATGTGTATTTAAACCTCACCAAACCAAGAAAGAAAGTAGTTGTATCCAACAAGATTAGGTGGTCACAGTTTGATAGCAAACTTGAAATTCAGAACCAGATGTTTTTATCTAACAAACAAAAGAGAAGAATAGAACATAAAAGATAACTGTAGTTTCAGAGGGAAGATCAACTCATTGGGACCTTTTCAGAAGACACTAAATAGCTAAATGAAATGAATGATGATGACAGAATGCAAGATACAGCCATATGGCTTGCGACAAAGCAGTGTAAATCACAAGAAAGTTCAGTGATAAGACAGTCAAAAAATGAGATAGGCAAGTTGTCAGTTGCTGTGTTAAGCCTATCTTTTTTCTCTTTAATTTATTAATTGAATTATTAGTGTCTCAATTTTTCTTGTGGCTGTTGCTTTACATGCATTTTAATATCTCTCAAACAATCAAATACTTCAATGTTCGGCTAATTTCTTTTTCTGTCTTCTCGCTTCTCATCTTTCATGGCAATTTTGTTCCCTGTACTGCCTCTTGACTGACTTTCGTTCTTGGCTGCCTCATGAATCTCATATTTCACATGTGTCGTTGTTCAGATATTGTGACTAATTTATCAGTACACACCCAGTAAAATACACAAGTTACCATTTATTTGAAAAGCTAGCGATTTGGTACCCTCTGTCTGTAAAACTATTAGAGTGTAAACTTCAATGACTATGAGCATCATATCTGCATGACATAATTGATAATGACCATTTTTTACTCTTTAAGACGTGTTATTTCTTTAGTGTGTAGCACAGGTTTATGACCTCAAAATGTTTCTTGTTTCATTGTTTCATCCTCTAGTCAAGAAGTAAGAATTATTTGTTCAGAAGATGGAAAATCAGCACAGGAGCAAATTGCTTATACTGTTATGTGGTTGCACACATATTTTCACGAGATTCAGTCTCTACCAAATTTAGCTCTTCCATCAATGTGCCCTTCTGTAGGAGAAGGTACAGTAATATGAGATAATCTACTGTGGTTATACTTTCAATAAATTTGATAATAATGGTAATTTTCTATTTTAATGTTTTAGGCACATTTAGAGGTAAAGTGTGGAATAAACTTGCTGAATATGTTGGGCCTGGTTGTACAGTTTCGTATGGAGAATTAGCAAAAGTTTCTGGCCATCCAGGTACTAAACTAGTTTAAATACAGAATGTATTCTCTTATTCTTTGATCTAAACTGTGGAATGTCTTGGTATGCTACATAATCATTTATAACAGCAGTTACACAATTTGCCAGCATAGAGCAATTGAAAACAGGAACACATTTCATTTCTCTTGCACACAATTATGAATTTACATTAGCTTGTGTAGATTCTGATCGATGTCTTGTACTAAAATCCACTATCAAACTGAATTTTTTCCAGTAGGGCCTCTTAAACAGTAATAATTTTACTGTGCCCAGTCAGAGGCTCTGTCCATATCAGTTACATCATTGATAACTTACTCAGTACTTACAGTACTTTACACATTTCTATTGTAAACTGTGTGTCTATTTTCAGGGGCTGCCCAGGCCGTTGGAACAGCAATGGCTACAAATCCATTCCAAATAATAGTTCCTTGTCACAGAGTTATTCGCACCGATGGTACAATGGGACAATATGCTCGAGGCACCAGAAATGAAGTTAAACTGTGGCTTTTGGAGCATGAGGGCATAACAAGCCATAAAATATCTCGCATTAAATGCTGAAACCCGCATAAAAATTAGCTTTGGAGCTGCAATCTGTCTGTTTTTTTTCTTATTTTTTATTATTATTATCATAACAGATAAAGATGCATAGATTAGAGCACATGATCTTCAAACATGATTAGAGAGTTAATGGATTTCTGCACATTACTTACAGAATATTAAAAAGAAATTACTATTTTCACCATACTTGTAGTTAATTATTGGTGAGATCAAAACCTGCCAATCTGTTGAATACATATTTGTGAAAATGAAGGGAATATGTTACAGCTCTGCAGAAAGAAATGCTTTCTTGCAGTATTTATTGCTTGCCAAAGTCTAAAATATGGACCATTAGTGTACAGTTGGTGACAACCGGTTCACTGCTGTTCTCTTGCAGCGTGTGAGGATACCATTAAGTGCCATTGGAAGGAGTTACCTGCTGACTCCGCCCTGTGGGTCTGGGGGTAAGAATAGACCGCAAGGTATTCCTCATAAGAGCCGACTAAAAGGAGGCTCACACATTTCGGCCTTTATGTGATGGTCTGGTGTAGGGTGTGACCTCCATTTTTGAAAATTTTCCCGAAGAGCGATCCAGTTGTGGAAGGGCACTTTACATGGTGCATCATGTCCATCGTGCATTGAGATCTTTAGCCCACTTTCTCGTCATCGCATTGCAGTCCCACACATTCTCCGTCTCTTGTGCGAGGACACATTCCTGGGTGCATTTTCCACCATTCACTACGCAGTGTCACTTTCTGTCCGATGATGACCATGGACTTCTTTGTACCTCATATCCAGCACGGTAGCCAGTCCCCTGTGTTGGGACTGCCATGTACCCTGTTGGGTGTTGCCCCCCTGACAACACAGGGGTCACTGTGCTAAAGCCTGCACCGTTAACTCTCCACTCATGCCAAGGAGTAGATGCCTGTCATCCTTGGGCTTCGGGACTCCCAGCAATGGCCATCCTGCCAGGTGGCCTTTGCTGCAGCTGGGTGGCACCTGTGGGAAGGCCCCATGGGAGTAGGTTGCATCAGGGCAGATGACAGCCATGAAGCATAGTACGTCATCTCTTGCTGGTAGAATGCCACCAGCAGTCTCCAAGCAGGCAAAGTCTAACTTTAATGCTAAGAAATGTGATCCCAAGTCGTTCCCCTCCCTGGCCACACACCATGGGAGGAATGCCAGGCTAAGGATGTCAGTGAAGCTTATTTGCCCTGGTATATCTTATGTACGAGAGTTAATGGGGAATCTTTCATTTCCATGATGCCTCAGTTTGATGTGGAGTATTTGGAAGACAAGTTTGGGGAGGTGGAGGGCTTGTCCGAAATGTGCTGTCAGTTTGGATAAAAACGGCATCCTCTGTCCAGTCACGGGCATTACCCGCTTGTGGCAAGTTGGGGATGTTTGTTACCATCACGTCTCATAAGAGCTTAAATATGGTTCAGGGTATTATATACCACAAGGACCTTTTTTTGCAGTCTGATGAGCTGCAGGCCAATTTAGGGTGGTGAGGTGTTCATTTCGTCAGGTGCGTCCACTGAGGTCCGAGGGATAACCAGGTTGGCACCGGTGCCTTCATCTTGGCCTTCGAGGGTGACATATTTCCCAAGAAGGTTGAGGTGATGATCTACTGCTGTGACGTCAAGCCATATATACCTCTCCCGATGCAGTGCTTTAATAGTGCTGGAAGTTCAGCCATATGTCTTCCTGCTGTACTTCCAGCCCCATCTGTCAGAGATTGTGGATGTCCATCACATCCCAATACTCCATACACCCTGCCTCCCATCTGTGTCAACTGTGGAGAGCATCATTCACCTTGCTCGCCATACTGCGCGATTTTACAGAAAGAGAGGAGAATCGTGGAATATGAGACCCCGTACCTGCTGACCTACGCTGAGGCTAAGAGGAAATTTGAGTCGCTTCATCCTGTGGCTATGACCACCTCATATGCCGCTGCTACGAGAACAGTTCTCGCCTCATCAGTTCCTTGAATTCCTGTCGCCTCTTAGAACTGGGAGACTACACCTTCCCTCTTGATGATGGGGGGCACTTCCCTCCCTGTTGCTCCCACACCACCTACGTTGGGAGCAACCCCCCTCCCCCCAACCATCGGGAATTTCAGTCCCTACTTCTGAGCCAGAGAAGCATAAGGCTTCTTCTGCTCCTCTCGCCAGGAAGGGGTCCCTTGGGTCACTTGCTTCCCAGGTTTCTGCTAATGGGAAAGATGACACCCACCAGCGGCTGAAGAGCCCAAAAGCAGGTGGTCGTAGGGCTTCACGCTCACCCTCAGTCCCGGAGACTGATTCAGTGAAGTCTTCCCAGCCAGGGAAACCCAAGGAACAGCACGAGAAATCGAAAAAGAAGACCTTTAATAACAAGGAACTTGCAGTGGCAGCCACACCAGTGCTACCTACATGTTCTGCGTCTGAGGATGTGGTGGAGATTCTGGCATCCGCTGAGGACCTAGATCTCGCCAGACCCTCAGACACAATGGATATAGACTGCTCAGGCAAAAAGTCAGTGACAGCAGGTGACCTTGAGGCGTAAACTGCCTCATTAAATGTTCCATGCCTTCCCAGTCTCATGATGATATCATCCTCCAGTGGAATTGCAGCAGTTTTTTCCATTACCTGAATGAGCTACGGCAACTGTTAAGCTTTACACCTGCTTTTTGCATTGCCCTCCAGGAAACCTGGTTCCCAGCAATGTGGACCCCTGCCCTCCACAGCTATAAAGGATATTACAGGAACTGTAGCAACTATAATCGAGTGTCAGGTGGAGTTTGTGTTTATGTCCTAAACTCAGTCTGTAGTGAACCTGTGCCCCTTCAAACCCCTACTGAAGCTGTGGCTGTCAGAATATGGATGATGCAGGAAATAATTGTCTTCCTCCAGATGATGCAGTACCTCTGAATGTATTAGCTGCACTGTTTGATCAACTCCCTAAACCTGTCCTACTTTTGGGAGATTCTAACGCCCATAACCCCTTGTGGGGTGACGCCGTGCTTACTGGCCGAGGCAAAGATGTTGAAACTTTACTGTCTCAGTTCGACCTCTGCCTCTTAAATACTGGGGCCACCACACATTTCAGTGTGGCTCAAGATAGTTACTCAGCCATTGATTTATCAATTTGCAGCCCAGGACTTCTCCCATCTACCCACTGGAGAGCACATGACAACCTGTGTGGTAGTGACCATTTCCCCATCTTCCTGTCACTGCCCCGGCATCAGGCCCACAGATGCCTGCCCAGATGGGCTTACAAACAAGGCGGACTGGGAAACATTCACCTCTGATGTCACCATTGACTCTGCCCCACATGGTAACATCGATGTGATGGTTCAGCAGGTGACTACCACAATCGTTTCTGCGGCAGAAAATGTGATCCCTCGCTCTTTAGGGTGCCCCTGGCAAAAGATAGCCCCTTGGTGGTCACCGGAAGTCGCTGAGGCAATTACATAGCAACGGCAAGCTCTACAGCGACATAAGCAACGCCCTTCCCTAGAGCATCTGATAGCCTTTAAGTGGCTCTGTGCCCTTGTACGCCAGCTTATAAAACAATGGAAAAAGGAGTGTTAGGAGAGGTAAGTGTCAGCCATTGGGTGCCATATGTCACCTTCCCAAGTCTGGAAAAGGATCAGACGTCTTTTTGGGTACCAGACCCCAACAGGTGTCCCTGGTGTTACCATCAATGGCCTGCTATGTACCGACGCAAATGTGATAGCTGAGCACTATGCTTGAGCCTCTATGTCGGAGAACCACCCCCCCCCAGCCTTTCGCACCCACAAACGGCAGATGGAAAGGAAAGTCCTCTCATTCACTACATGCCACAGTGAAACCTATAGTGCCCCATTTCCGGAGTGGGAACTGCTCAGTGCTCTTGCACATTGCAGACGGCCGGTGTGGCCGTGCGGTTCTAGGCGCTTCAGTCTGGAACTGCGTGACCGCTACGGTCGCAGGTTCAAATCCTGCCTCGGGCATGGATGTGTGTGATGTCCTTAGGTTAGTTAGGTTTAAGTAGTTCTAAGTTCTAGGGGACTGATGACCTTAGATGTTAAGTCCCATAATGCTCAGAGCCATTTTTCTTGCACATTGCCCCGACACAGCTCCTGGGCCAGATCGGAATCACAGTCAGATGATGAAACATCTCTTGTCTGGCTACAAGTGCCATCTCCTCGTCATCTTCAACCGGCTCTGGTGCAATGGCAGGAGAGCACCATCGTTCCGGTGCTCAAGCCCGGCAAAAAACTGCTTGATATAGATATCAGCCTTACCAACTTTCTTTGTAAGCTGCTGGAACGTACTGTGTGCCAGCGGTTGGGTTGGGTCCTGGAGTCATGTGGTCTACTGGCTGCATGTCAGGGCGACTTCCACCAGGGGTGCTCTACCACTGATAATCTTGTGTCCCTAGAGTCTGCCATCTGCACAGCCTTTTTCACGTGCCAACACCTTGTTGCTGTCTTTTTTGATCTACGCAAAGCGTATGACATGACCTAGCGACATCATACTCTTGCCACATTATACTGGTGGGGTCTCTGAGGCCCGTTCCTGATTTTTATCCAGAATTTCCTGTCGCTCTGTACTTCCCATGTCCAAGTTGGTGCCTCCCATCGCTCCCCCCATATCCAGGAGAATAGGGTCCCGCGGGTCTCTGTATTGAGTGTATCGTTATTTTTAGTGGCCATTAACGGTCTAGCAGCAGCGGTTGGGCTGTAAGTCTCACCCTCTCTGTATGCAGACGACTTCTTCATTTCATACTGCTCCACCAGCGGTTGGTGTTGCTGAGCGGCGCTTACAGGGAGCCATCCTCAAGGCGCAGTCGTGGGCATCTTGCCCACGGCTTCCCATTTTTGGCCGCTAAGTCATGTGTCTTGCACTTCTGTCAGCGTCGTACTGTTCATCCGGAACCAGAACTTTACCTTCATGACGATCCACTCACTGTGGTAGAGACATATCGACTCTTAGGACTGGTTTTCAATGTCCAATTGACGTGGCTACTTCACCTTATTCAGCTAAGTGGAAGTGCTGGCAGCACCTCAATGCCCTCCGCTGCCTGAGCAACACCAACTGGGGTGCAGATCCTTTTACTCTGCTGCAGCTCTTCAAAGCCCTTGTTCAATTCCGCCTTGACTATGGGAGTCTGATTTATGGTTCGGCGGCGCCCTCAGCGTTGCGAGTAATCGGCCCAGTGCACCACTGTGGCGTTCACCTAGTGACAGGAGCTTTCAGGACGAGTCCGGTGGCCAGCATCCTTGTGGAGGCCGGAGTCCCTCCGTTGCAGATCCAATGTGCACAACTGCTCGCTAGTTACGTTGCACACGTTCGTAGTTCTCCTGAGCATCCGAATTATCGTCTCCTTTTTCCACCCGCAGCAGTTCATCTCCCGCATCGGCGGCCCGGGTCAGGGCTAACGATTGCGGTTCACTTGTGATCCCTTCTGTCTGAACTGGGGTCCTTCTCTTTACCAGCTCCCATCCAGGTCCATCCGCATACACCTCCATGGTCTACACATAGGCCGCAGATTCGTCTGGACCTTTCGCATGACCCTAAGGGCTCAGTTACTCCTGCCGCTCTCTGCTGTCACTTTCTCTCGATTCTTGACGAGTTACGGGGCTCTGAAGTGGTTTACACCGACAGCTCGATGGCTGATGGTCATTTTGGCTTCGCCTACGTCCACAGAGGCAATTTTGAAAAGCATTCCTTGCCCTATGGCTGCATTGTATACACTGCAGAGCTTGTGGTCATCTCTCTTGCAGTTCAGTAAATCCTTTCATGCCTCAAGGAATCATTTCTTCTGTATACTGACTGCTTGAGCAGTCTACAAGCTATCGACCAGTGCTACACTCGCCATCCTTTGGTAGCGTCCATCTATGCCCTGGACCGGTCCTGTCGTTCAGTGGTGTTTGTGTGGACCCCAGTACCCGTTGGCATCCCAGGCAATGAACTTGCCAACATGCTACATGGAAACCACTTCTGGAGATGGGCATCTCTGAACCTGACCTGCGTTCTGACTTACACCGTAGGATTTTTTGGTTTTGGGAGACTGAATGGCATAACAGTACACACAGCAAACTGTGTGTCATTAAGGAGACTACAGATGTGTGGAAATCTTCCATGCGGGCCTCTCGCAGCAAATCAGTTGTCCTCTGCCGGCTCCGCTGGCCACACTTGAGTGACCCGTGGTTACTTCCTGTGCTCTGAAGACCCGCGTGAGTGTCAGTGTGGTGCCCTGTTGACAGTGGCCCATATTCTGGTGCACTGTCTCACTTTGACTGCCCAGCAATGAAATCTTGGGTTACCGGACTCATTGCCGCTAATTTAATCTGACAACACCTCATCGGTTGATTTGCAGAGTGGCTGGCTTTTCCTTTTTTATTTTCATGGTCAGCCAGTCATGGTAATCTGCTTTGTTGTTTTAATCTCTTCATCCTGTTTCTGTGGTTTTCTTGTACCCTTTTGTCCATTTACATGTTTGTTGCCCTTCATCGTCCTTGTGACTTTTCCTTTCATTCCGTTTTGAGTTGTCAGCCCATTTGTTTTATTCTCACACTTGTAGCATTGTTTTATTTGGAATAAGGGACTGATGACCTCGTAGTTTGCCCCCTTTACCCCTCTTTTAATCCAACCAACCTGTGGACTGTTGTACTTCGGATGTTCATTTCCTCCGAAGACAGCAGCACTTTCCAGTGACTCAGTAGAGGGTATTTCCGAAGACAGCAGCACTTTCCAGTGACTCAGTAGAGGGTATTGACCGAACACACTGGCCCTCAAGAAATGTTAATTTCTTACAGGAACATCAGATTAATTGGTATACAGTGTGTATAAGAAAGTCATTCCTTTAATATTTGAAGTCGCACGTAAAGCTATTGAAACTGTGTGAAATAATTGCTAAAATGAAACACAAAAGATCACAAATAGAGGAAACAAATTATGTATCAAAGTTCGGTAAGAAATGGTACAAAAATGTTCGTTTAAAAATTTGACGATGATATGAAAAGGATAGATTGCTACTCCCTGAATTTACATTTAAGTTTTTGGCCAAAAGGCCTCCCTCATGCGTGCGCATGACATGCGAAATGTTGCATGTTGTGCTCTGTCGCATGTTGCAACCACTAGGTGGTCGACCTTATTTTTGGCAACAGTTTGGCAGTGGCCATTCATTCTAGTTGACAGCTGCCACATCATGGAATATAGCTTGATATATTTTTAGAAAAGGCCATAAAGACAAGCACGTAATAATAAAGGTTTCATTTTATCGCTGATTTGCTCAAGTAAGTCTCTAAGATCAGTTAGCCCTTGTGATGGGTGTGGCAGGGTGTCTGCTACTTCATTGTCTTTAGCGTTCACGTGCATTATTTCAAAATTATATTTCTGAAGGCGTATTGGCAGCCTTGTGGAGTAACTTGCAGGTGCACAAAATATTGTAACGTTTCCTGTAAATGTAGTAGTTTAATTTCTTGAATGTCCATAATATGGCAAGAACTGAATATGCATGCTCAAATTCTGGAGGTGTTTTGACTTTCGAAACTACTCTGTTGTCCTTTTTGGGAATTTGAAATAGACAGGTTCCAAGGCCAGAAAAAGATGTCTGTTGCATTATAAAAATCCAAATTCATGTCAGGATAGCAGGATTTCAGAATTTAACAAAGCAGTTTTTGTAGCATTAAATCCTAACTGATGTTTCTTCATCCAACATCGTACTGCATTTTTCTTTTAGTAATATTAACAGTTCCAGGCTTTAAACAACTGATCATGTACACAGGAACCAGCGCATGAACAGAGGCCAATAAATGTGTTAAGTTTCTGTTTTGTTCTAGGACCTGGAAAATTCTTTATTGCACTTGTTTTACTAGGATCAGGTTTTATTCTTGAAGCAGATATAATATGTCCTAGAAATTTACTTTCTTGTAGACCGAATGTTTTTTTTAGGTTGGCTGTCACTCCAGCCTGTGAAAATTTATATAATATTCTTTCGTGTAAATCAAGATGTATGTCCCAAGTAGCAGTAGCAATTAAGATATCATCTACATAGTCACTTTATCTAGCAGATCAGGTTCTAGAACTGTATCTAGTGCAGTAATAAACACACCGGAACTTACCCTGAGACCAAGGGGCTTCACACTAAATTCGTAACATCTGTCAGTTGAACATACCTTGAGCCCAGGTGGTAATATACTAAACTGGTAACTTCTGCCAGCGTGGCCAGAAGCCTTATAATTCCTAGATTCATTAGACAGTTGGACCAGCCAGGAGGAGGCTGTGGTCATGGCACAATTATTTTGTTAATGGTATGTACATCCAAGACTAAACAAATTTCACCATTGGACTTGCCCACTGCTAGTAATGCACTACAGTATGGAGAGTGAGAGGGTTCAACAGCATTCCATTGAAACATTTGTTTTCTCAGGCAACTGCTGTTTTGTCCATAGGATGGAGTAAAGTTTTCAGCAAAATGCATCATCTGGCATCATGTCCATGTGGTACACATAAGATTATTCTGCGTAGTTTTTCATCAGATACATGTAAATACTTCATAAGCATGCTACTTAATTTGGTTGTTGTTCTGAACTGAGATAGGATGAGTCCATCCATTACTTTATTGTAGATGTGAGCATCTTTCTTCTTAATCTTACCACAGAGACTTGAATTATTTTCTGGGGCACTCTTTGTTTTCAAGAATTCTATCTTAATATCCTTGTAGTATTTACCGTGTTCTACTGGGGTTTGTATTAAATCAACTACAATATCCTTGCCCTCAGTGCACAAATAGCATTTATCCAAAGAAAAATCTAACTTTTTGTCCTTTTCTTGCAAAAACTCCATGCCAAGTAAACATTTGGCTATGAGGTCCCTCAAAATTAAGAATATGCATAACTAACTTCATATCCTACCATAAAACCCCATCTCTGCTGTTGTGGCGTAGCAAGACAGCCACGCCACGGAAGTAGCCGGAAGGCACGCGTTAACTCACGCAGTCTAGAGATAGGTCTGAAACAGGATACGTAATGAATGCTATAAAGAAAAGTACGTAGCTTCTGGAATACTTAACTTAATCCATCCTTGGTACATCGCTATTGACGATATAAGTGAGACTCCATAGATACATGCAATAAACTACTAATGGCGCCTTGCTAGGTCGTAGTCATTGACTTAGCTGAAGGCTATTCTAACTATCTGCTCTGCAAATGAGCGAGGCTTGGTCAGTGTGCATCGCTAGCTACGTTGTCCGTACAACTGGGGCAAGTGCTAGTACGTCTCTCTAGACCTGCCGTGTGGTGGGGCTCGGTGTGCGATTACTGACAGTGGCGACACGCGGGTCCGACATGTACTAATGGACCGCGGCCGATTTAAAGCTACTACCTAGCAAGTGTGGTGTCTGGCGGTGACACCACATCTGCCACTTGCCAGGTTGCAATTTTGTACCTAGAACTCTGGTTATACAACAGGTCGTAGTGGGTAAGTTGCCATTTGTATATGACTGGACATCCAGTTACAAGACAAAGAGTACTATAACATCAAGCACCAGTAAGTTAGGTACAGCCCATGAAAATTGGTATGGATTTTTACACTTTTACAGAAACTAGGACTATCGGAAGAGTCATTAAAGCACTACTTTGGTCCGTAACATGCCCTTTGTCACTTGTTGGACATCACATATGAAGTTCAGGATTAAGACTGTCCATCAAGAAGACAAAAGCAGAAACACCATCCATGCTCTCCATATGAACCTTCCTACAGTCCAGGTGCACAAAGTCCACAATGAGAGGTTCAAACTAGAAGACCCACCCAATGGCAAAGATTTGACAGGAGAGGCTACCTTTGATGTTCAGCATAGTAAGTAATAACTAGACCAGACTGCAAGGATCAACCAGTGCCACTATATGGATGACAGTTGAAGAGATCTAGAACCTGTGTGCTGTAATCGGCTCTGCTGTTTCTCCAGGAGAGGGAGCAGTGCTGCGAGCTGTGGTGATGAAGTGTAGCGTCGCTGGGTGTTATGCTGCAGAGCATCAGGTCAAACCTGACCAACAGTGAATATTTATTTTTAGTATTTTATTTGATATTTAGAATTTAACATTTCTGGAAGGTTCTTGAAATAAATACCAGGATTACAGCACATTTGATGTTTGTAAAAATAACTTCACTCTCTGCCCAGGAAGTGCATCCTGTTGTGATTGTGTAATGATGAACTTAATAAATGAGCTTTCATTGCTAAGCTTTGTATTATTTCATTCACCTTTCAAATTTAGAACTGATTCTAGCATGACAATATTTATGTTGGAATTAATTTGTATCCTGTAGAAATGTGTCCTATTGCTGAGTATTTGTCCGTTAGGATAGTCAGTTCAGTTCAGACCACATTTTGCTTCACCAAATCCATTATAATCCACCTCAGAAGAACCAAAATATTGGGTCCATAGATAGAAATGTGAATGTTTTGTGTAGTTGAACCAGGAATGCATATTGGTTCACATTGTAATAAATGCCGAAAGTTGTTGAAGCACGTATTATGCACAGATATGTAAACATTCACAGATTATTTTTTATACTGTTTACAAATCAGTGCTTCTACTGTTCACTACCTGGTCTCCTTTACTCGTAGAGTACTTTCTACACGAACTCTCCTTGCCATATTTATGTTTCCTGTTTGATGCACAAAGCAGTTACTTAATTGTGTTTGCACATGGGCCATGAGCTCACAAGAGATGACCAACTGAGGTGCTGTGCTGTGCTGTTCTGTTCTGTGACAGGTTGTGTGTGTCCTGAGGATTACCTGCTGGCCATTAGTTCTCAAATCATGCAGCTCCTAAGAGGGCATCACTCTCCAATGACTCAGGAGCATGGTGTAACGAAACAGGCTGTATTGGGTCATGTGGAGCACCCGATACAGCAGATTTCGTAATATGCAATACATGCTAAAACCGATGTGGGTAGTGTATAAAGACACTTATTGAATAGGGTCACTTAGTGCACAGTGTGAAATAGTTACAATGAAAATGTTAAACTGTATCACAGACCAATTAATGTATGTACTTAATCAGGTTAAGTGATGTACAGTTAGGATAAGTCATCACTTTGATATGAATTTTGGGATGTTTTGAAGAGAAAGAACAAGTTCTGGAATCGGTGTTAATAGAGTATAAATGTTAGTAACCCTTTTCATTCAGTTTTGTAATTATAATTCAATTAGTAAAATTCATTGTTTACCATAATGCAAATTACCTGTGTAAACCATTAATTTTGGAAAAGCTTAACATTTATGTATCTTTGCAAGTCGGGACAACATATTCTTACGGAAATCACCAATTAAAAATCTGTAATTAAACTCAATTAAAGTTTCTGGAACATTCTATAGAGAAATTCAGTGCAGTGTCCACATTAAGAAAACTAGAGAAGATTCGTTTAAACTGGAGACATAACCTGATTCAAAAAGACTGTTTGTATCATAAATAATGTTAGAAGAACGATTCATTAATCATTTGTAACACGATTTAAAGATTTTGTGATGTATGTAATTACTCTGCATTTTAGCCTTCACATGTTGTAAAAAGTCATTTTGAACATTTGAATTGTAAGTTTGATGTTGTAGAAATAGTACCAGCACAAAATTGTTTCGTAAATTACATAATTAATTAAATTGTGTACAGATATTGGAGAATGTTCTGAACTGAATAATAAGAACTTAATTGTAAACTGTATGTATATTTCAAAATCGCACTTGTAAAAGATCGTTAATTTCGGAAATATGCATTATCATTGTACTCATTTTAATTTCTACTAAAACTCTCTTATCTCAGTTTTTGCTGTATTAACTTACTACAATTGTAACATCAAACATGAAATAATAAAATGATGTCATTAATTGTTAAAAGATATATAAATACACCTTGTACAAAAGCTTTGGAGGAGTGCGGTTGGAGTACTAGCTGGTGTGTTCTGGTGCCTGTAAAGTTGTGACAAAGAAGTGTTGTCAGCAGATTAATTTGTGTACATCTGGTAGCGACCCAAGACTTTCTACAGCGAAGTTATCACTTCCAAAAATGTAAAACATGGTACAATCAGCTGTACTGTGTTAAACCTGAAGTTGATGGGATTGTTATGTTAGTTTTGGTGACTGGAGCTTGTATGAGAAGTTACGTTAGATTTGACATTGGAACTGGGCCTCTGGACCTTGTTATGTTTTAATAGCAACTACGCAATATGTACCCGTGGTCTAGGGGTAGCGTCTTTGATTCATAATCAAAACGTCTTCGATCTCGGGTTCGATCCCCGCCACTGCCTAAATTTTGATAAATAATCAGTATTGGCGGCCGAAGACTTCTGGCATAAGAAGTCAGCCTCATTCTGCTAACGGCCTTGTCAAAGAGGGCAGAGGAGCGGATAGAGGTTCAGGGCACACTCTTGTCCTAGGGGTGGGAAATTGCCCCTAAAGGCGGAAGAATCAGCAATGATCAACGACATGAGGATGCAGAAGGCAATGGAAACCACTGCATTAAAGACACGTAACGTGTATCCACAGGACATGTGGCCTGTAATTGAAGTGTCATGATGATCTCTCCATTGGCAAAAGATTCCGGAATGGTCCCCCATTCGGATCTCCGGGAGGGGACTGCCAAGGGGGAGGTTACCATGAGAAAAAGATTGAATAATCAACGAAAGGATAATGTTCTATGAGTCGGGACGTGGAATGTCAGAAGCTTGAATGTGGTAGGGAAACTAGAAAATCTGAAAAGGGAAATGCAAAGGTTCAATCTAGATATAGTAGGGGTCAGTGAAGTGAAGAAGACAAGGATTTCTGGTCAGATGAGTATCGGGTGATATCAACAGCAGCAGAAAATGGTATAACAGGTGTAGGATTCATTATGAATAGGAAGGTAGGGCAGAGGGTGTGTTACTGTGAACAGTTCAGTGACCGGGTTGTTCTAATCAGAATCGACAGCAGACCGACAACGATAGTTCAGGTATACATGCCGACGTCACAAGCTGAAGATGAACAGATAGAGAAAGTGTATGAGGATATTGAAAGGGTAATGCAGTATGTAAAGGGGGACGAAAATCTAATAGTCATGGGCGACTGGAATGCAGTTGTGTAGGGGAAGGAGTAGAAGAAAAGGTTACAGGAGAATATGGGCTTGGGACAAGGAATGAAAGAGGAGAAAGACTAATTGAGCTCTGTAACAAGTTTCAGCTAGTAATAGCGAATACCCTGTTCAAGAATCACAAGAGGAGGAGGTATACTTGGAAAAGGCCGGGAGATACGGGAAGATTTCAATTAGATTTCATCATGGTCAGACAGAGATTCCGAAATCAGATACTGGATTGTAAGGCGTACCCAGGAGCAGATACAGACTCAGATCACAATATAGTAGTGATGAAGAGTAGGCTGAAGTTCAAGACATTAGTCAGGAAGAATCAATACGCAAAGAAGTGGGATACGGAATGACGAGATACGTTTGAAGTTCTCTAACGCTGTAGATACAGCAATAAGGAATAGCGCAGTAGGCAGTACAGTTGAAGAGGAATGGACATCTCTAAAAAGTGCCATCACAGAAGTTGGGAAGGAAAACATAGGTACAAAGAAGGTAGCTGCGAAGAAACCATGGGTAACAGAAGAAATACTTCAGTTGATTGATGAAAGGAGGAAGTACAAACATGTTCCAGGAATACAGAAATAAAAGTTGCTGAGGAATGAAATAAATAGGAAGTGCAGGGAAGCTAAGACGAAATGGCTGCAGGAAAAATGTGAAGACATCGAAAAAGATATGATTGTCGGAAGGATAGACTCAGCATACAGGAAAGTCAAAACAACCTTTGGTGACATTAAAAGCAACGGTAGTAACATTAAGAGTGCAACGGGAATTCCACTGTTAAATGCAGAGGAGAGAGCAGATAGGTGGAAAGAATACATTGAAAGCCTCTATGAGGGTGAAGATTTGTCTGATGTGATAGAAGAGAAAACGAGTCGATTTAGAAGAGATGGGGGATCCAGTATTAGAATCGGATGTTAAAAGATCTTTGGAGGACTTACGGTCAAATAAGGCAGAAGGGATAGATAACATTCCGTCAGAATTTCTAGAATCATTGGGCGAAGTGGCAACAAAATGACTATTCACATTGGTGTGTAGAATATATGAGTCTGGCGATATACAATCTGACTTTCGGAAAAGCATCATCCACATAATTCCGAAGATGGCAAGAGCTGACAAGTGCGAGAATTATCGCACAATCAGCGTAACAGCTCATGCATTGAAGCTGCTTACAAGAATAATATACAGAAGAATGGAAAAGAAAATTGAGAATGCGCTAGGTGAAGATCAGTTTGGCTTTAGGAAAAGTAAAGGGACAAGAGAGGCAATTCTGACGTTACGGCTAATAATGGAAGCAAGGCTAAAGAAAAATCAACACACTTTCATAGGATTTGTCGACCTGGAAAAAGTGTTTGACAATATAAAATGGTGCAAGCTGTTCGAGATTCTGAAAAAAGTAGGGGTAAGCTATAGGGAGAGACGGGTCATATACAATATGTACAACAACCAGGAGGGAATAATAAGAGTGGACGATCAAGAACAAAGTACTCGTATTAAGAAGGGTGTAAGACAAGGCTGTAGCCTTTCGCCCCTACTCTTCAATCTCTACATCGAGGAAGCAATGATGGAAATAAAAGAAAGGTTCAGGAGTGGAATTAAAATACAAGGTGAAAGGATATCAATGATACGATTCGCTGATGACATTGCTATCCTGAGTGAAAGTGAAGAAGAATTAAATAATCTGCTGAATGGAATGAACAGTCTAATGAGTACACAGGATGGTTTGAGAGTAAATCAGAGAAAGACGAAGGTAATGAGAACAGCGAGAAACTTAACATCAGGATTGATGGTCACGAAGTCAATGAAGTTAAGGTATTCTGCTACCTACGCAGTAAAATAACCAATGATGGAAGGAGCAAGGAGGACACCAAAAGCAGACTCGCTATGGCAGAAAAGGCATTTCTGGCCAAGAGAAGTCTACTAGTATCAAATACCGGCCTTAATTTGAGGAAGAAATTTCTGAGGATGTACGTCTGGAGTACAGCATTGTATGGTAGTGAAACATGGACTGTGGGAAAACCGGAACAGAAGAGAATCGAAGCATTTGAGATGTGGTACTACAGACGAATGTTGAAAATTAGGTGGACTGAAACGGTAAGGAATGAGGAGATTCTACGCAGAATCGGAGAGAAAAGGAATACGTGGAAAACACTGATAAGGAGAAGGGACAGGATGATAGGACATCTGCTAAGACATGAGGGAATGACTTCCATGGTACTAGAGGTAGCTGTAGAGGGCAAAAACTGTAGAGGAAGACAGAGATTGGAATACGTCGAGCAAATAATTGAGGATGTAGGTTGCAAGTGATACTCTGAGATGAAGAGGTTAACACAGGAAAGGAATTCGTGGCGGGCCGCATCAAACCAGTCAGCAGACTGATGACAAAGAAAAAACGAAGCTAAATAAATAACAATAAAAAAGAACTGTGTTAGAGTGATGATATCTGGAAATATATAATCCTCTTAAATATTTGTCTTGTACCTCAAATCCCACAAGTTTGTGTTTTATTTTGCTTCATCACATACAGATTTATACAAAGAAACTGAACTTTACACTCAGGAGGATGATGGTTCAAACCAGAGTCCAGCCATCCTGATTCAGGTTCTTCGTGCTTTCCCTGAATTGCTTGAGGCAAATGCTTGAATGGTTCCTTTGAATGAGCATGGCTACTTTCTTCCTCCATCCTTCCCTAAACAGAGCTTGTGCTGTGCCTCTAATGTCCTTGTTTTAGATGGGACGTTAAGCACTAATCTCCTTCTCCATCTTAACTTCACTATTCTCACCAATCCAGTTATAGCTCAATTACAAATATTTTTTAAAGTTAGAGGTTTGCTGCAAGTTTTGGAAATCAGAGAATTTTAAACGTGTCAGGTACATTTAGGGGGGGGGGGGGGGGGGCGGCACAGGAAAATCTAGTTTTTGACGTAGAAGATGAAATGGTTTGTTTACTGAGATACCATGCATTGTCACTAGCTGGGTGTTGTGCACCCCCTCCCTACTCTATCCTTCCAATCCCTTCTCCCCTTCGCTCTGCACCCTTCAGCACCACTAGCGCTGCTTGCCACTAGCCAAGTAGCTGCTGACAAGTTCGGCAGGAAGACCCGGAGAAGTGGTTTGTTTGGATTAAACGTATTCACACAAGTTATCCATTAGCTGAATTAATTACTGCTGT
Source organism: Schistocerca serialis cubense (assembly GCF_023864345.2). Taxonomy (NCBI): domain Eukaryota; kingdom Metazoa; phylum Arthropoda; class Insecta; order Orthoptera; family Acrididae; genus Schistocerca; species Schistocerca serialis. The sequence goes on from NC_064641.1 coordinate 776,687,277, forward strand.
CTCAGTTCAACAATATGCTGTTGGTGACTCATCACTAGGGTTCTCTGACCAATCGGGCCACCAGCTTCTTGGTAAGTAAGAATTAGTGGATCTCAGCATAAGTTACAAGAGAAGTGAGATGAGAATTGACCACTTTTGGAGACAACGTTGGATGGTGATACCATCTGCCATCATTTGTATAGCTTTCTTCAAAAGATTCTCATTCTGAGCCATGGTCAAGCCTTCGTAGAGCAAGGTTTTTCCATTAGTACCAATTGTATAATAGTCAACCAAGAAAACAAGTCATTTGCAGCCATAGATCAAGTATATGACAGCCTAAAGTCAGCTGGCAGTGTCATGAGAGAAGGTCACAAGAGAATGAGTCTGGACTATTTAAAGTGCCCAAGATTGGTATGGTGTGGTTTTAAATTAGAAGCAATGTGAAGAAGATGAAGCTGAGACAGGTAGTCAGAAGGGGTCCATTGTCCAGCAAATTAATGATCTGAAGGCCAAAAAGTCAAGGACACTGGGTGAGAGGGCCACTGAACTGAGTGGAATTGATGAAGAGATCGTTTCCCTCAAACGAGTTTTGACTGGTTTTCACTGATAGATTTTTATATATATATATATATATATATATATATATATATATATATATATATATATATATATATATATATATATATAAAAATTAAACATCTTACCTGTGTACTTACCCTTCACATCAAAAATCCTGTAAACAAAACAATAACACATTAAGAAATACTGAAGTCCTTAAATGTTGACAGCTTGCCTGTTTACTTACACTTAAGATCTCAAAATTTTCAGGGAAAATCTCTAATACTGTGTCTAGAAATCAACGAATTTCGCTTAGGGAAACTTGTGGCAACCCTGAATTGATTTCCAAGTAAAATTATGTTGTCAGTACTTTAGATACAAACACAACATAAACATTTGCATTGGACAAAGCACTATAGACTCTTTAACTTACAAAAGCAGTTTACATTGATCCCAAATGTATTTTCCCAAATTTCTCCTATTTTTAAAAGTTTGTAATTTCAAATATTTTAACACATTACAAATTCTTCATATGATCAGTAGAATAACCAGCAAACTAAACTACAATATTAGGTGGACTTTGTCATTCAAATAGTTTTGTCTGCTACTGCCTCAAATATTAGTGGTTTTATATAATTGGGTATTGTAAATGGCAACTGGTCTCTTATCTCAAAAATCATATTGACAAACAAGCAGCAAAATTAGGCATTAATATACACTGTGACTAAAAGATACTTTTGTGTTTTAAATAGTGGAGGACATGTTGACGATTCAAAACAAATGGTAAAATCATTATTAATGATGTCCAACATAAAGCTTTATAGTTGTAAATAAATATAATTCTTTAATCACTGAGTGATACCTGAACTGGAAGGAATTTCCATCACAAATATGTGTGTAATCAATACAGCTCATGTTTCCAGTCTTTGATGATTTCTATAACTATAAAGTAATTAAAAAGTTATCGGATACTGGTTAAAAGACCAAAGTATTGCAAATACTTACACTGAAAAACTTGTCAGACTCGTGATAAATTCTCAAATTACAATTTCTCACTTCGTAATCTGTAACAACATTTGAATAAGTTTTCCAGGTCAGACAGCAAGACAAGTTAAAGAAAATGGTAAATAACTGAAGTGCATGTTATATGTAGTACTTCTAGTGACAGTGTTTTAACTCTCCAGTCTCATAAAGACATCAGTATCCAGGAAAAAAGTTTGATTGATGTTTGTTGTGGCAGTGCAAGACAAAATAATTTAGGGCAAAGGAAAAAAAAAGAAAGAAGCAAATTATGAAATCAAGACAGAAAATGTGGACACTGATGTTGCGTAGTCATAGATAAAATAAAATGGAAGTAATGCTAGTAGGCTACAGCAAGTTTACAATTATCTGGGTGAACACTGACTTAAGGCCGCAAGAATATGGGTTGCATTATTTTTAATAAAATCACTTTTGGTATTTGTACAGGACATTATAAATCACTAAAAACAATTAAATCACTGATGATGTTTCACCTATCTTTGCAAGGGTCCTCTTCAGGGAGCTCACAACTCTTTTAAGAGTAAATGCATTGTGAGCACAGGGCTCCAAGTGATATCAGCACCTACTCTCTTTCCTGTGCTGCAATTTGTCGCCTTTGCCATCCTTCCTTCCCTTACTCTCTTTCTCATGGCGGCAGCATTTGATTTTGACCCAGCTATTCCCTAGATTTTGCTTTCATTTCTCAGAATATTCATTTGTCAATTTTCAGCTGAAGAAATTTTTGGTCCGTTTCTGGATTTGATCATAATTTTCCAAACCTTCTTCTGTAGTGTGGACATACAGTGGAAGAACATCTTAAATAGTGCCTATTGAAGCATGCAGCATTAGCAGATCTGTGCACAGTACCTACATGGGCTTCTATATGCACTTCAAAGCCAGCACATTAGCCAACCTGATCAGTATGTACGCTTTTACTTGAGCCTCCTGACAACACATAAATCACAGCTGATGCCTGGTGCTGGTAACTTCCCATGCTTACTAAGGAGTAGGTGTCCAGCTTCCTCAGGTGTCAGGATTCCCAGCAACAGACATCATGCTGTTTCCCACATGAAATGTATTAAATTACACCAAAACAATGGGCATTCTGTTCTGGCCTTATCAAACACGTATAAAAATTTCAACACAACTGTTTTCCCTACTCTGACTACCCATGGGAAGAGCAACAAGCTAGATGTCTTGGAACGAAACAATTTATCCAACACTTAGCAAGTACTTGAACTAATGGGTAATTTTACTGTGACAAAGACATCGTTTTTTGTGGAACATGCTGAAGATAAATTTGGAAAAGTTGAGTCATTGGGGAAATTCCACAATGAATTGCTATTGATTAAAGCCTCCTCTAATGTACAATCTACAGCTTTTCAGGTGTGTAAATATCTGTGGGACATACCAGTGACCACTCCTGCAGACAAAACTGAACATGGTCCAAGGAATCATCACCCACAGAGACTTTACACTCCAAACAGATGAGGCACTATGGGCTAATCGATCAATGGGGCACACATTTTGTCCAAAGCATCCAAAAAGATCTTGGAGATAATCCAGCAGATGCAATTGCCTTATCGTAGCCTTTGAATGGATGTATCTGTTAGATTATCCTTAGGACTAATCACTCCACAAAGATAGTCCCTGTGAACAACTATCTTTGTGTGTCAACTGCATGGAACACTGTCCTCCATGTTCATGGGTTTGCCCAATCTTCCAGAAGGCAAAGAAAATACAAGAATATAAACCTACTGACTGCATGTCTTATACTGAGGTATGAAAAACATATGAAATCCTACACCCTGTTGATATGATGAGCAATTATGTGACAGCCACAGCTGTCACTCCCACTAACTCTTCTGTTCCCAAATGTTCTCCCAATGCCCTCCTCTCTTGTGGTTCCAGCAGCACCATCTTCGGGAACCATTTCCTGCACTCAGCCAGAGGAGCAGCTTCATCCTCAGGTGTCTAACAGGGACAGGGTTCCCTCTCGGGATCCCCTCTCCCCTCTGAAACCCAAAGATCAGGGCTGCCCACTATCAGTCTCCATGCTCATCATAGATAGGCCCTTGCAAGAATCCCAGCCACCAAAGGCTGCAGAGGAACAGGAGGAGGTGAAGAAGGAGACTCAGACAAGGCTACTCTGGTGACCCCAGAAGTACCAGATCCCCCCATGCTGTCTGATTATGAACCAAAGTTCATTGACTGATTCCATCTAGATCGGTGAAAGGCAGTGATCCTAAGGTGTGACTGGCCTCCTGGCCCTTTCATGCCCAACCATAAAACAATCATTCATTGGAACTGTAATGGATACTACTGTAATCTACTGGAACTACAACACCGTATTTCTTCCACTACTGCAATTTCCTTACTGTACAAGAACTACACTTCACTGATGAGCATTCCCCAATGCTCCGTAGTCATCTTGTGTTTTGTCAGCACTGTGTTCGTTGCATTCTGTCAGCACTGTGTTGGCCCCAAGAGGGCATCTGGAGCATATGCACATAGGTTCGTACAGATGTCATCAGTGAGTGAATTCCCCTTTATACCACACTGGAAGTGACAGTGGTGTGAGAGCAAATAATCTCAGTGATCACCACTTGCAACATTTACATACTTCCAGGCAGGCAACTTACTTTGAATCAACCACTTTAATCCAACAATTTTCCCCCCTTTGTCCTACTTGGGTACTTCAATGCGCACCATCCTCTTTGTGAGAGTACCACTTCATCTGGCAGGAGCCTTCTACTTGGCCAGCTTCTTACTGACCATGATCTGTGTCTTCTCAGTGACGGCACTCCTACCCATTTCCCATGGCACCTTTTATGCTATCGATCTACCGATCTCTCCTCCAAATCTGATGGCTTTGCTATATAGATCACTACACGACAATCTTTGAGACAGTGACAACTTTCTGGTGATCTGTCACTTCCTTGCCACTGCCAGATGAACTGACTACAACACTGTGTTCATTGAAGATGGAACTGGCACTTGTACACCTCTACTGTTACCTTTGCCCCCTCTCTGTCTGACTGCATCAGTGAGACTGTAGAAGATATCTCCAGTGCAATCATCCACCTCGCTGAAACTGCGATTCCCCTTTCTACGGATCCCCTCTAGCCCCAGTCAGTGCCACAGTAGACAAAAAACTGCAATAATTGTTCAGAATTGCTGAAGAGCCACGCTTTGTTCCAAGCGACATCCTTCATAGACCAACACTTTTAATCAACTTCATGCTGAGGCTCACAATCTAATAAGAAAGCTGGGAGCACTATGTCTCCCCCCCCCCCCCCCCCCCCCCCCCAGGATTGTATCCCTCTTCACTCTCGGGGTGGGCCAAGATCCGCAATCTTTTGGGTCACCAAACATCCACAACTGTATCGCGTCACTTCCTTCAGTATGGTAGCTTTACTCTCTTGCATCTTGCCACTATGTGACGGCATTTGCATCCTCTTCTTATGTGGCTTCTTTCCAATGTAAGAGACAAATTGAAGACATTTTCCTCTCTTTCACCCTGCGGCTTGCCAAGTTATATAATAAACCTTTGACAAGAAATTGCTTCAGGCTCTTGCTCTGTCTCACAATACAGCCCCAGGCCCTGATTTCATTCACAGTCAGATGGTATAACATCTGACTGTTACTCAATATCTCCATCTCCACAGGGTCTGAAGCCATATTTGACTGGACTTGCATTCGGGAGGACGACGGTTCAATCCCGTCTCCGGCCATCCTGATTTAGGTTTTCCGTGATTTCCCTAAATCATTTCAAGCAAATGCTGGGATGGTTCCTTTGAAAGGGCACGGCCGATTTCCTTCCCAATCCTTCCCTAACCCGAGCTTGCGCTCCGTCTCTAATGACCTCGTTGTCGACGGGACATTAAACACTAACTACCACCATCTTATGCCATATTTGGCGTGACAGTGTCTTCCCTTCATGATGGTGAGCAAGTATCATCATTCCAATCCTTAACCTGGGCAAACACCCAACATCCATTGACAGTTAACAGCTGATTGGCCTCACCGACCAGCTTTGCAAACTGCTTGGAAGGATGGTTGCCCGCTAATTATGCTGGGTTCTCAATCTCGGGGCCTTTTGTCCCCGTCATCATGGTTTTTGTGAGAGACTACCCACAACAAATGATTGGATTACGTCCAACAGGTAACACCTTTTTTGACCTACATAAGGCATACGACACCACCCGGTGCCATTGAATTTTACTTTCCCTGAATGATTGGGGTTTTGAGGCTACCTACTAATTTTTATTTGTCAGTTTTTAGGCCATAGGTTGTTCTGGTTTAGACTTGGTACTTCATTCAGCTCTCCACAGGTCCAAGAGAATGTCATCCCACAGGGCTCCATGCTAAGTGTCACACACTTCCTCGACACCATCTATGGGCAAGTGACATTTGTTGGACCACTGGTCACCCCACATAGTAATTTACAGCTTTTACATTTAATCCAGCTCCCACTCTGTAGCCTTGGCTATACGCTAGCTCCAAGGTGCCCTGACGGGTCTCTGCTTGTAACCTTTCCCCCTGATTACCAAGTCTCTCCTGCAAAACTGTGGGGTGTACATTTTTGTCAGCAGACCACGGTCAGTCGTGACCCATTGCTCTACCTGGGTACCCAGCTCTTGGACATTGTTGCATTGTCCTGATTTTTGCTACTCCTCTTTGAAAAGAAGCTGATGGTGGCTGCTCCATATTGGTAAGCTAAGGACGAACTGCATGTGAAAGCTTCACACTCTCTGCTTCCTTGCCCACACCTTTTGGAGTGCGGATCGCAATTATTGTTCTCCATATGTACTGGGCTCAGGTTGCTAGTTCTACAGCTTGACAGCGCCTTCAGGTTTGAAATTGTTAGACTCTAGATCTACATAGATACTCCACAAGCCACTGTACAGTCCATGGTGGAGCATACGCTGTACCACTACTAGTCATTTCCTTTCCTGTTCCACTTGCAAATAGAGCAAAGGAAAAATGATAGTCTATATGCCTCCATATGAGCCCTTATTTCTCGTATCTTATCTTCTTCGTCCTTACGTGCAATGTGTGTTGGCGGCAATAGAATCGTTCCGAAAACAACATTGCCTTCCCTCCAGGGATTCCCATTATAATTCCCGAAGCGTCCCTGTAACACTTACATGTTGTTCAAACATATCAGTAACAAATCTAGCAACCCACCTCTGGAATTGCTTCGACGTCTTCCTTCAGTCTGACCTGACTTTCATTTTACCAAATTTAGGGCTAGCTGCCATTCATCACACCAACCGGAAATTTTGTATAAGTCGTTCGTATCTTCCTACAGCCATTCAACTGTGATATGTTACTGTACACCACAGCATCATCAACAAACAATGCAGATTGCTGCCCACTCTGTCCGCCAAATCATTTATGTATATAGAGAATGACAGAGGTCCTACCACATGTCCCTGGGGCATTCCATCATCATGGAGTTTGACTAGCCATTGGCACTTTCCAGACTATTCCTGTATACAGTCTCCTTTCCACAGCAGGCACCTTCCCTCAGTTCCAGTGGTAGCAACTCTTGCTCACCTATGCAATTGACATTTGACAGTTTCCTGATGTTCCAGCTTGTTGTTGTTGTGGTCTTCAGTCCTGAGACTGATCTGATGCAGCTCTCGATGCTACTCTATCCTGTGCAAGCTTCTTCATCTCCCAGCACTTACTGCAACCTACATCCTTCTGAATCTGCTTAGTGTATTCATCTCTTGGTCTCCCTCTATGATTTTTACCCTCCACACTGCCCTCCAATGTTAAATTTGTGATCCTGCTACCTCAACCAACCGATCCCTTCTTCTTGTCAAGTTGTGCCACAAACTCTTCTCCCCAATTCTATTCAATACCTCCTCATTAGTTATGTGATCTACCCATCTAATCTCCAGCATTCTTCTGTAGCGCCAAATTTCAAAAGCTTCTATTCCTTCTTGTCTAAACTATTTACCGTCCATGTTTCACTTCCATACATGGCTACACTCCATACAAATACTTCCAGAAACGACTTCCTGACACTTAAATCTATACTCGATGTTAACCAATTTCTCTTCTTCAGAAATGCTTTCCTTGCCATTGCCAGTTTACGTTTTATATCTTCTGTACTTTGACCATCATCAGTTATTTTGCTCCCCAAATAGCAAAACTCATTTACTACTTTAAGCGTCACATTTCGTAACCTAATTCCTTCACCATCACCCAATTTAATTTGACTACATTCCATTATCCTCGTTTTGCTTTTGTTGATGTTCATCTTATATCCTCCTTTCAAGACACCGTCCATTCCGTTCAACTGCTCTTCCAAGTCCTTTGCTGAATCTGACAGAATTACAATGTCATCGGCGAACCTCAAAGCTTTTATTTCTTCTCCATGGATTTTAAGACCTACTCCGAACTTTTCTTTTGTTTCCTTTACTGCTTGCTGAATATACAGATTGAATAACATCGGGGAGAGGCTACAACCCTGTCTCACTCCCTTCCCAACCCACTGCTTCCCTTTCATGCCCCTCGACTCTTATAACTGCCACCTGGTTTCTGTACAAATTGTAAAGAGCCTTTCGCACCCTGTACCTTCCACCTTTAGAATTTGAAAGAGAGTATTCCAGTCAACATTGTCAAAAGCTTTCTCTAAGTCTACAAATGCTAGAAATGTAGGTTTGCCTTTCCTTAATCTTTCTTCTAAGATAAGTCGTAAAGTCAGTATTGCCTCACGTGTTCCAACATTTCTGCAGAATCCAAACTGATCTTACATGAGGTTGGCTTCTACCAGTTTTTCCATTCGTCTGTAAAGAATTCGCATTAGTATTTTGCAGCTGTGACTTATTAAACTGATAGTTCGGTAATTTTCACATCTGTCAACACTTGCTTTCTTTGGGATTGGAATTATTATATTCTTCTTGAGGTCTGAGGGTATTTCACCTGTCTCATACATCTTGCTCAGCAGATGGAAGAGCGTCAGGACTGGCTCTCCCAAGGCGGTCAGTAGTTCTAATGGGATGTTGTCTACTCCCGGGGCCTTGTTTCGGCTCAGGTCTTTCAGTGCTCTGTCAAACTCTTCATGCAGCATCGTATCTCCCATTTCATCTTCATCTACATCCTCTTCCATTTCCATAATATTGTCCTCAAGTACATCGCCCTTGTATAGAGCCTCTATATACTCCTTCCACCTTTCTGCTTTCCCTTCTTTGCTTAGAACTGGGTTTCCATTTGAGCTCTTGATATTCATACAAGTGGTTCTCTTCTCTCCAAAGGTCTCTTTAATTTTCCTGTAGGCAGTATCTATCTTACCACTAGGGACATAAGCCTCTACATCCTTACATTTGTCCTCTAGCCATCCCTGCTTAGCCATTTTGCACTTCCCATCGATCTCATTTTTAAGATGTTTGTATTCCTTTTTGCCTACTTCATTTACTGCATTTTTATATTTTCTCCTTTCATCAATTAAATTCAATATTTCTTCTGTTACACAAGGATTTCTACTAGCCCTCGTCTTTATACCTACTTGATCCTCTGCTACCTTCACTGCTTCATCCCTCAGAGCTACCCATTCTTCTTCTACTGTATTTCTTTCCCCCATTCCTGTCAATTGTTCCCTTATGCTCTCCCTGAAACTCTGTACAACCTCTGGTTTAGTCAGTTTATCCAGATCCCATCTCCTTAAATTCCCACCTTTTTTGCAGTTTCTTCAGTTTTAATCTACAGTTCATAACCAATAGATTGTGGTCAGAGTCCACATCTGCCCCTGGAAATGTCTTACAATTTAAAACCTGGTTCCTAAATCTCTGTCTTACCATTATATAATCTATCTGGTACCGTCTAGTATCTCCAGGATTCTTCCATGTATACAACCTTCTTTTATGATTCTTGAACCAAGTGTTAGCTATGATTAAGTTATGCTCTGTGCAAAATTCTACCAGACAGCTTCCTCTTTCATTTCTTACCCCCAATCCATATTCACCCTACTGTGTTTCCTTCTCTCCCTTTTCCTACTCTTGAATTTCAGTAACCCATGACTATTAAATTTTCGTCTCCCTTCACTACCTGAATAATTTCTTTTATCTCATCATACATTTCATCAATTTCTTCAGCATCTGCAGAGCTAGTTGGCATATAAACTTGTACTACTGTAGTAGGCATGGGCTTCGTGTCTATCTTGGCCACAATAATCCATTCACTATGCTGTTTGTAGTAGCTTACCTGCACTCCTTTTTTTTTTATTATTCATTATTAAACCTACTCCTGCATTACCCCTATTTAATTTTGTATTTATAACCCTGTATTCACCTGACCAAAAGTCTTGTTTTCCTGCCACCGAACTTCACTAATTCCCACTATATCTAACTTTAACCTATCCATTTCCCTTTTTAAATTATCTAACCTACCTGCCTGATTAAGGGATCTGACATTCCACACTCCGATCCATAGAATGACAGTTTTGTTTCTCCTGATAACAACGTCCTCTTGAGTAGTTCCTGCCTGGAGATCTGAATGGGGGGCTATTTTACCTCTGGAATATTATACCCAAGAGGACACCATCATAATTTAACCATACAGTAAAGCTGCATGCCCCCAGCAAAAATTACGGCTGTAATTTCCCCTTGCTTTCAGCCGTTCGCAGTACTAGCACAGCAAGGGCGTTTTGGTTAGTGTTACAAGGCCAGATCAGTCAATCATCCGGATTGTTGCCCCTGCAACTACTGAAAAGGCTCTTGCCCCTCTTCAGGAACCACACGTTTGTCTGGCCTCTCAACAGATACCCCTCCATTGTGGTTGCACCTACAGTATGGCCATCTGTATCACAGAGGCATGCAAGCCTCCCCACCAACGGCAAGGTCCATGGTTCATGGGGGGGGGGGGGGGGGGGGGGGGGGGAGGTCTTCCAACATATCCTACTCATTTTGCATATGAGGTGCATTAATCCCCTGACATCCATCCTAGGTGGGATTACAAGTTGGAGTGTGCCTTGCAGCTCTCTGCTAGGGCCTCTGTCTATACTCCTTAGAATGTACTCCCTGTGTTTTCTCACACACCCCTCTTGGTTGGTAGCCAGGCCATGAATTAGGGCAGATTTACTTTAAGAACCTAAAGTCTCAGTTGCCTCCGAGACCTTTTGGTGCCTGTTCCTCTTAGTTCTTCAGGAGTATCAGCATACTACTGTATTTTACTCTAATTGCTCTAAAACCATGGGTAGCACAGGTTATTCTTTTACATTTCCTGCACATTATTCGTTGCCGGGAACATGTAGTGTTTTTATGGTGTGCTCCCTGCCGCCGTTGGATAAGCAGCTGCCAGCAGCAAGTCGTATACTCTTAGCTCACTTATTTGCTACATAGTTTAATTCTTAATTTCTTTGCGTGTTTTGGGTACTTGCATTGTTTAATTCACAAATTTCGGGCATATTATAGTATTTGAGAGTTGTAGCATCGCATTTTAGTACCTGAATAGTGTAAAATCGCGTAGTCTCCTTCTGCCGCTGAGCAGTGTGTCAGCAGTGCACACGTAGCAGCATTACTGCATTTACTAGGCAGCAGTCTTGTATTTTAATAATCATTTAAATTTTGTGTCAAATTGTTTGTGCTCCCTGTAGATTAGTTCAGATGTTCTTAGCACAACAGTGTTTAGCATGGACAGGGACTGCGACTGCTGTGTTCGGGTGCGGGTGCGTTGGCATCCCTTCGCTCCCAGCTTCAGGCTTTGGTCACACAGCTTGAGGCTGTTGCCAATGGGCATCACTGTAGGGGTCCAGGTGGGGGTTTGTTGGGGACGGCCAGCTCATCCCACACATCCTCTGATCGGATTTCGGCTGTGGCTGCCGGGATACTGCCCACATTGAGGCTGACCCCTCACCTGTGGTAGAGTGGGAGGTTGTCTCAAGGTGTGGCAGGGGTCGAAAGACATTCCGGAGGGCTGAACGTAATGCCTCTTCAGTTTGTCTGATGAACCGGTTTCAGGCTCTGTGTCCGGCTCATAGTGATCTTCAGCTGGACATGGCTGCTTGTCCTATTCCAGAGGTTGCCCCTCAGTCTGCAAGATCTGGGTGGTCGCAGAAGGTGGGCTTACTGGTAGTTCGGAGCTCCAATGTCAGGCGCGTAATGGGACCCCTTAGGGATATGGCTGCAGGGGAGGGGAAGAAAACCAATGTGCACTCCGTGTACATACCGGGGTGACTCATTCCAGATGTGGAAAGGATGCCATGAAGGGTACAGGGGGCACCCATATGCAGGTGGTCGCTCATGTCGGCACCAATGATGTGTGTCGCTATGGATTGGAGGAAATCCTCTCTGGCTTCCGGCGGCTATCTGATTTGGTGAAGACTGCCAGTCTCGCTAGCGGGATGAAAGCAGAGCTCACCATCTGCAGCATCGTTGACAGGACTGATGGCAGACCTTTGGTACAGAGCCGAGTGGAGGGTCTGAATCAGAGGCTGAGACAGTTCTGCGACCGTGTGGGCTGCAGATTCCTCGACTTGCGCCATAGGGTGGTGGGGTTTCAGGTTCCGCTGGATAGGTCAGGAGCCCACTACACCGAACAGGCGGCTACAGGGGTAGCAGGGGTTGTGTGGCATGGACTAGGCGGTTTTTTAGGTTAGATGGCCTCGGGCAAGTACAGAAAGGGCAACAGCCTCAAAGGGTGCGGGGCAAAGTCAGAACATGCAGGGACCAAGCAGCAATCGGTATTGTAATTGTAAACTGTCGAAGCAGCATTGGTAATGTACTGGAACTTCAAGCACTGATAGAAAGTACCGAAGCTGAAATCGTTATAGGTAGAGAAAGCTGGATTCAGCCAGAGATAAATTCTGCCAAAATTTTTACAAAGGCACAAACAGTGTTTAGAAAGGATGGGTTGCATGCAACCGGTGGTGGCATGTTTGTCGCTGTTAGTAGCAGTTTATCCTAGAAGTGGATAGTTCCTGTGAGTTATTATGGGTGGAGGTTATACTCAACAATCAAGCTAGGTTAATAATTGGCTCCTTTTACCGACCTCCCGACTCAGCAGCATTAGTGGCAGAACAACTGAGAGAAAATCTGGAATACATTTCACATAAATTTCCTCAGAATGTTATAGTCTTAGGTGGAAATTTCAATTTACCAGATACAGACTGGGACACTTAGATGTTTAGGATGGGTGGCAGGGACAGAGCATCAAGTGACATTATACTGAGTGCACTATCCGAAAATTACCTCGAGCAATTAAACAGAGAACAGACTCGTGGAGATAACATCTTGGACCTACTGATAACAAACAGATAAGAACTTTTCGACTCTGTAAGCACAGAACAGGGAATCGGTGATCATAAGACCGTTGCAGCATCCCTGAATATGGAAGTAAATAGATTTATAGAAAAAGGGAGGAAGTTTTATCTGCGTAGCAAGAGTAATAGGAGGCAGATTTCAGAGTACCTAACAGATCAAAACAAAAATTTCTGTTCCGACACTGACAATGTAGCGTGTTTATGGAAAAAGTTCAAGGCAATCGTAAAATGCGTTTTAGACAGGTACGTGCCGAGTAAAACTGTAAGGGATGGGAAAAATTCACCGTGGTTCAACAACAAAGTTAGGAAACTACTGCGAAAGCAAAGAGAGCTTCACTGCAAGTTTAAACACAGCAAAAACCTCTCAGACAAACAGAAGCTAAACAATGTCAAAGTTAGCATAAGGAGGGCTATGCGTGAAGCGTTCAGTGAATTCGAAAGTAAAATTCTATGTACCGACTTGACAGAAAATCCTAGGAAGTTCTGGTCTTACGTTAAATCAGTAAGTGGCTCGAAACTGCATATTCAGACACTCCAGGATGATGATGGCATTGAAACAGAGGATGACAGGCGTAAAACTGAAATACTGAACACCTTTTTCCAAATCTGTTTCACAGAGGAAGACCGCACTGCAGTTCCTTCTCTAAATCACCGCACGAACAAAAAAATGGCTGACATCCAAATAAGTGTCCAAGGAATAGAAAAGCAACTGAAATCACTCAACAGAGGAAAGTCCATTGGACCTGACGGGATACCAATTTGATTCTACACAGAGTACGTGAAAGAACTTGCCCCCCTTTTAACAGCCGTGTACCGCAAGTCTCTAGAGGAACGGAAGGTTCCTAACGATTGGAAAAGAGCACAGGCAGCCCCAGTTTTCAAAAAGGGTCGTCGAGCAGATGCGCAAAACTATAGGCCTATATCTCTGACATTGATCTGTTGTAGAATTTTAGAACATGTTTTTTTGCTCGTGTATCATGTCATTTCTAGAAACCAAGAATCTACTCTGTAGGAATCAACATGGATTCTGGAAACAGCAATCATGTGAGACCCAATTCGCTTTATTTGTTCATGAGACCCAGAAAATATTAGATACAGGATCCCAGGAAGATGCCATTTTCCTTGACTTCCGGAAGGCGTTCGATACAGTTCCGCACTGTCGCCTGATAAACAAAGTAAGAGCCTATGGAATATCAGACCAGCTGTGTGGCTGGATTGAAGAGTTTTTAGCAAACAGAACACAGCATGTTTTTCTCAATGGAGAGACGTCTACAGACGCTAAAGTAACCTCTGGTGTGCCACAGGGGAGTGTTATGGGATCATTACTTTTCACAATATATATTAATGACATAGTAGATAGTGTCGGAAGTTCCATGCGGCTTTTTGCAGGTGATGCTGTAGTATACAGAGAAGTTGCAGCATTAGAAAATGCAAGAAGATCTGCAATGGCTAGGCACTTGGTGCAGGGAGTGGCAACTGACCCTTAACATAGACAAATGTAATGTATTGTGAATACATAGAAAGAAGGATCCTTTATTGTGTGATTATATGATAGCGGAACAAACACTGGTACCAGTTACTTCTGTAAAATAGCTGGGAGTATGCGCACGGAACGATTTGAAGTTGAATGATCATATAAAATTAATTGTTGGTAAGGCGGGTGCCAGGTTGAGATTCATTGGGAGAGTCCTTAGAAAATATAGTCCATCAACAAAGGAGGTGGCTTGCAAAACACTCATTCGACCTATACTTGAGTATTGCTCATGAGTGTGGGATCTGTACCAGGTTGAGTTGACAGAGGAGATAGAGAAGATCCAAAGAAGAGCGGCGCATTTTGTCATAGGGTTATTTGGTAAGCGTGATAGCATTACGGAGATGTTTAGCAAACTCAAGTGGCAGACTCTGCAAGAGAGGCGCTCTGCATCGCAGTGTAGCTTGCTGTACAGGTTTCGAGAGGGTGCGTTTCTGGATGAGGTATCGAATATATTGCTTCCCCCTACTTATACCTCCCGAAGAGATCACGAATGTAAAATTAGAGAGATTCAAATGCGCATGGAGGCTTTCCGGCAGTCGTTCTTCCCGCGAACCATACGCGACTGGAACAGGAAAGGGAGGTTATGGCAGTGGCACGTAAAGTGCCCTCCGCCACACACTGTTGGGTGGCTTGCTGAGTATAAATGTAGATGTAGATGGCCGTTAACACATTAACAGAACACTCCCTCCCCCTTTTTATAAACAGGCCTCCCTTGACCACATTTTAATATGTAGGATTCAATAAGCAGTCTCCAGGCCCTTGACCAATGTTACTCTCCTCACCCTGTGATATCTGCTGTTCATGACCGTCTCTCTGAACTTAAGCATACTGTGTGCTTGGTTGTCTTTCTCTGGGTCTCAAAGCAATTGGTTATCTCAGGGAATCAACTGGTCAATTATTTGATGAGGGAAGCATTTACTTCTCTCCCATTCATTTTGATGATCCCAGGTGCAGATTTGTGGGTGCAGCTATGGCCTCACTTCACTTGGAAATGGAACAACAGCTGGTGGACTGCTGTCCCTCTAATAAACTCTGAGCTACGAAAGACACAACTGCTGGATGGCACTCCTTCTTTTCCTCCTGGAAAGAATCCACCATTTTATGTCACCTTTGCATCAGTCATGCCGAGTTACCCATGGTTTTATTTTACATAGTGAGCTATCCCTACATTGTGATTTCAGGACCTCACTGACAGTTGCTCATATTCTGTGGAATGCCCCCTACTCCTGGATCTACATGCTAAGCATAGTCTTTCAAACTCTTGGTCTCTCATGTTGGCAGATAACTCACTGATAATTGAAATAGTTCTCCGTTTTGCTCTGTGACAGTGGTTTTTTCCTCAAATATAACCTTTGTGGGAGGAGGGGGGGGGGGGGTATATCGTGCAACATGCTGGGTCAGGCAGACTCTCAACCCTATCTCCTTTCCCTGCTGCCTCTGCCATCCCTCCCTCCCCCTGTTTTAATTGATTTTAGGTGGACTGCCTCTTTTCTGCTATGTTGATTAGTGAGTGCTGTCCTCCTCTTTGCCTATGATGGGTCAGGAGTGGGACTACTATGAGACGACCCGACCCCATAGCATGCAGAGTCCCTGGGGATGCCCATGTGCGGTCTTAACTGTTTCTCTCGTCTTGTTGTATTATTGATGATACAACTGGTGTCCACTACTTTTTTAGCCTTTTTCCTGTTATTGTCCTGAATCCCTTGACTACAAGGAATTCTTTACTCTGTAGCTGTCTTTGCTTTTTATTGGGTTACCAGAGGCACAACATGGGACAGGCTTCTCTCAGGGTAGGTTAGCCCTGTCCACACTAACCTATACTGATCCAATCCCTATACTTTTACTTCTCCATAAATTGTTTGTCAGCTGTGGCATCAGTATTGTCTGCGTTGCCTCACTTTTACCACTCCTATGTGCTTTCCTCTTCCAAGCACATTCCTGTTGGAAATAACTATCTC
The DNA here is from genome assembly GCF_023864345.2 of Schistocerca serialis cubense. Classification (NCBI taxonomy): domain Eukaryota; kingdom Metazoa; phylum Arthropoda; class Insecta; order Orthoptera; family Acrididae; genus Schistocerca; species Schistocerca serialis. The sequence continues at coordinate 776,703,598 of NC_064641.1, forward strand.
TGGATAAATGATGAATCCTTGACCAAGGGACTGATTGATTCTCTGTTTAGTCCCTACCCCCTACAGGACGAATAACTGCTGGATTCTGGTGGTCTCCCCCTATGTACTGTCCTATTTCGAGTGCCAGTTGCTTACAGACATCATATTCTGAGATGCTGTGGGACAATTCGAGTAAAGATGGGTACAGTGGGGGTCACTGTACAGTAGGCTATTGTCTGCGCTGCTGTGGCAAGTGATCGGTAGGCAGCAATAGTGAATCAGCAGATTGTGGCCAGTAGTAGTGTTTTCCTGCAAAAAAGGCGCTTTAGCTTCCAAGGCAGTTATCTTAGGGTCTCTTGTTTCTAGTGCTGATCACAAGTCATGTGGAGCTGCTGGCTCGCGAATACATGCAGTCCACTTGACAGAGATCAATGGCAGCAAGATCCTCTGTAACTTGTAGGTATTCTCCCTGTTCATGCTGTTTGGGCATTTAATTATTTTCAGTAAGCGTGTTTTATTTTTGCAGCTGTATCCACAGTTGCTGAGCAACCACATGAGGTTCTTGTAAAATGATAGCTTGGCCACAGCCCTAATGGTTTTCAGCTATAGTTGATTTGTTGTATTCCCTAGTTACATGTAGCATTCATGCTGTGACATAAGAGTGCTAATCTGTCTCCCAGTTTCACCAACATAGGCTTCACCACATTCACATTGCAGTTCATAGATGTCTGCATTGTGGAGAAACATCTATAGAATTCTTAGTGGGCCTCAACTGATCACAGATCCAGCCACTTACATCCAGAAAGGGAGTCACACTGTTGTTTTTCAATTTTGAAAGTGAACTGTATGTCTTTATGAGCGTGGCTTGATAAGTCGGGTACATTTCCATGAAAGAGTGGAACATTTTTGCTGTGCCTTTATGGTTGGTAAGGATGATTATTCCAAGGACTGTAAAAAGAATTCAACGATTTTCAGCATACAGTTCACTGTTGACACACATCTCAGTGGTCAGTGTGTTGGCTGCGATGGAAAATGGAGAAAACCAAGGTTCATGCTGTTATTAAACATGTTCATTTGGAGGATTGGGCTGCCGTGCAAATCAAAACAGAACTGGATGAAGTTCACATGCACTCTGCCCCATCATTGAAGACCATTTACTTCTAGATTAATGAAATTAAATGTGGTCGGACAAGCATAGAAGACGAAGCACACTCCAGTCCTCCAGTTGAGGTCCCCAAAAAGGAAACCACTGACAAAACCCACGATATGGTAATGCAAGGCTGCTCAGTAAACATTCATGAGATAGCTGACACTGTAGGCATCTCAAATGAGTGCACGCATGATATCCTGCATGGAGAACTGGGTATTGAAGAAGCTGTGTGCAAGGTGGGTACTGCAGTTGCTCACAGTCAAACAAAAATGCATCCAGCACAACATTTCAGCACAATGTCTGGTGATGTTCAATTGCAATCCACAACATTTTTTGGGTTGACTTGTGACTGTTAATGAAGCCTGGATCCACCATTACAAACTACAGTCAAAATGGCTCTCGAAACAGTGAACAAAGGCTAGTAAAAGTGCACTGAACAAGACGAAGACCATTTTGTCAGCTGTTAAGGTGAGGACCACTGTTTTTTGGGATTCCCAAGCAACAATCCAAAAGTTGTGTCAGCTGAAAGAAAAACAAGGTTAACACACAAAAAAGTGGTCTTTCAGCAGAATAATGCACCATCCGACACATGAGCAATAACAATTGTGAAAGCATGTTTTGGTCTTTGAATTGGTACCTCATCCATCCTATTCACCAGACTTAGCCTCAAGTGACTTCTTCCTGTTCCCTAACTTGAAACTCTGGTGTGCTAGGAAGGAATTTTCATCATTTGAAGAAGTGATAGTTGCAGTCAATGAGTATTTTCCAAAGTCTGATGAAACCTACTTTTCCACTTGGATGAAAATGCTGGAGGGTCGCTGGACCAAGTATATATCCCTTAAAGGAGAATATCTCAAGAAGTAAGGTGAGATGTTTACATCTTTTCTTTTACCAGTCTTATCAGTCCACCCTTGTATGTAGTTATTGAGCTGCTGATGAAATCTGTGTAGTATTGCTTCCACAGGTGGCCAAATACTGAACATCTCATCTCACCCAACAATGTGAGTACAGCAGCGCAGAACTTAACACTGACTGTTCAGATGCTTCCATGAATATATCAGCTGCTACAGGTGAAAGGGAAGTCCATTTTTCACTCCATCTATCTACTCATGAAATTTGCCCTGCCAACTAAAATATGTTGATGGCAAGCACATTTGCCCAATTCACAGATCTTTGGTGGTATTTGCTCTCGTAAGATGTAAATGGTTTCATCTCTATAGCTGAAAGAAAGTATGATAGATATATCAAAGCTGACAGTTAGATCTGCAGTTAGTACTTGCTGTTCTCCTATTAGCTGAGTGAAATGTGTGGAAACTTTAACATAAGACTCCATGTAGACAACCAGGTGGCTTAAGTTGTAGGCCAGATGTTTCACCATGTAACGTGGGGCCAGTGGTGACCAGTTGTAGAGGACAGCATTCCTTATGCGCCATTGGTATCCATAATACTTTTGGTCACACTGAAACTTCCAGTGTGAGCCTCTTGGTTGTGTAAGCATTCTATAGCCCTCAATGAGGGCTTGTGTCTGTCTCACTATTCTCACTGTGTGGTACTTTTTAGTTCTTTGTATGTGGGATCGTTCAGCATTTCACTCAGTTTGACTTCACACATTGGAATGCTGTGTCATTATAACTGTGCTGTTTGCTTTCTCTACCTGTAAAATTACAATATCTTTGTTGTTCCTGAGTCCACTTGGGGCGACTTCTTCTTAAAGTGACATATTATGCATTTGAGACTGCTTGCTGCAAGGTTCTAACTGTTTCTTGACGGATCTCCTCTGCTTCTGCTTGAGGTAGTTTTTGCAACACTTCAACGGCTTGTTCTCTTCTGGTATGTGCTGGGAGATCACAGAAAAGTTTAAATTCTTAGACAATATGTCTGTAGTTGCCTTGCAGATTATATGTGATGAATGAGTCGTCATAAAGTGAGATGTATCCAGTTTTGACTGAGTATTTTCACCACTAAGAGCTCTGTAAATTTCCTATATTCTTTAGTGCCTTACACAACATGTAGCTTCTGCTGTATTTTACTGATGCTATCCCAGTTAATTACTGATAATTTGGATGGCCAGTGATAGATGTTTCCTGAGTAGCACACTGTTGTTGATATCCATGGTGGAACAAAGGTGACGGATTCTGTCACACAGCAGTGAATGGCTAGCGGATATTTCATTTGAAGATGTCACTTGCTGTTTTGGTTCCAGAACATGGTCACAATAAAGTGAACTTTAATATTATGTCATAGTCCTAAGCATCTCTTCAGGAAGATGAAATCATTCAGCTGGTTCTCCTTTTCCTTTCTGAACTGATACTTGTGGATATGGCCATAAACTAGTTGCACATAAAGGTCATTAATATCCAGTCCATATGTGTCACTAATATAGGTTTGTAAAAAAATTTCTGTTTGTGAAGACACAGATAGTGAAAGCCCCATAAGTGGCTAAATAATAATGCTTATGAACCAGGTTTTGTGCAGCTAAGTGACACAGATAAACATGATGGTTTGAGAAGTCTGGTAGATTTCTATGAAAGAATCGAACATTTTTGTTGTACCTTTATGGTTGGGAAGTTTGATTATTCCAAGGATCATATAACAAATTTCAACAATGTACGGAATACAGTTCATTGTCGACAGCTGTCTGAATTGGTCAGCGTATCAACTGCGATTGAGAATGGAGATAACTGAGTTTCATGCTGTTAGTATACATTTTCATTTGAAGTGTTGGACCGCTGCACAAATCAAAACAGAACTGGATGAAGTTGACATGAACTCTGCACCATCATTAAAGACCATTTACTTTTGGATTAATGAATTGTAATGTGGTCGGAGCAGCACCGAAGACTAAGTGCGCTCCGTCCGTCCAATTTAGGTCATCACAAAGGAAACCATTGACAAAATACATAGAATGGTAACGCAAGATGGCCAAATGAAAGTACATGAGACTGGAGATGTCTAAACTAAACGAGTGCATGATATCATGCACAGAAAAGTCGTTATGAAGAAGCTCAGTGTGAGGTGGGTAGGCCTGCCACAATTGCTCACAGTTGACCAAAAACACATCTGGCACAATATTTAAACACAATGTCTGGTGATGTTTCATTACAATTTGCAAGACTTTTTGGGCCGATTTGTGACATGATGAAACCTGAATCCTTCACTGTACACCATAGTTGAAAGGCGGTCAAAACGATGGACAAGGGCCGGCAAAAATGCACCAAAGAAGGCAAAGACCGTCTTGTTAGCTGGTAAGGTTATGGCCACCAGTTTTGGGATTCCCAAGCAATAATACTAATAGATTACTTGGAAAAAGGCCATATTACAACTAGACTCTATTAATAGTCATTTTTGAATCATTTGAAACTTGCGTTGGCTGAAGAATGACCAGGTTTGGCACACAAAAAACTGCTCTTTCTCCAGGATAATGTACTGCCCCACACATCAGCAATAACAAGATGAAAGTGCATGAACTGGGCTCTGGATTACGTACTTATCCATCCTACTCACCAGACTTAGCCCCAACTGACTTTTTCCTGTTCCCTAGCTTGAAACTCTGACTTCCTGGGAAGACGTTTCCATCAGATGAAGAAGTGAAAGTTGCAGTCAATGAGTCTCAAATTGTAGTTCAGAGAGCAAATTGTCCAATGGCTGGGGCAGATGTGGGCTGCATCACGCAGTGTGAGACTGTTATTACGTAGCATGGGTGTTTGAAGCAGACATGGCCACTGCGGGTGTGATGTAGTCTGCTAGTGGCTGGGATGAGGGTATTCGGTGATCTGTGTTGGGTACAGCCTGAATGGTTGTGCCAGCTGCGTGGGTGAGGTAAGGGGAGGGTGAGGTGCATGTGGCAGGGCAGGGACAGCTGGTGGCATTCGTGCGTCAGTGGCTGGTATGGGCGTGGGCTTTGCTGGAGAGCCTCCCTGTCCAGTAGTGGGAGAAACTTTGTTTGTTAACAAGTCATCTTCCAGCAAATCAAAGAAATGATCAGCTATCCGAGTGGACAAGACATACACCGGCTCCACTCGGTCAATCAAGACTGAAGTCACCTTGTGACTGTACTTGGTGTCATACGTTTTTTCACTATGAATGATCACATAGTGTGGCCGTGAGTAGGGCGGCAAAAGTGGTGGCTGCACTGTGTCAGTGGGCAACATTAGTGTGTACGGTGCTGCATATTGGCATGTACAAATACTTTGCCAGTGTCATGCCGCTTTGGCATATGCAGTTTGAGGTTGGCCATATGGGTGTGCAGACATTCTGCCAGTCATGAGGATGAGGCTTCATTTGTGGTGGTACTTCCTCCATGGAAAGGCAGGTGATTCACCGATCTCTTCCTTTGGTGATACTTGCAGGCTGAGGAGTACCTGAAAGAGTGCTTCCATCTAGGCAGTGTTGTGGTATGTGATGGCAGCTTTCAGCATCCTATGGAGCCATTACACCATGTCTTTAGATGCTGGGTGGTAGCTAGTGGTTCTGTGCAATTGCACGCCACACAATCAGGTGACATGATCCTGGTCTGTTGTGATGTGACTGGGATATCCAAAATGTGTCAGCAAGGGTGGTGGCGTCACTCTCAATGGTAATGTCGACTATGCACATTGCTTCCAGCCAACAAGTAAAACAGTCCACCATCATTATAGCAGGTATCACTTGCGAATGGACAGAGGAAGTGGGCCCACAATATCCGCATGGGCATGTGCACAGCAGCGCGTCGCATCAGGAAAGATAATAACATGTGCATGGGTGTGCCTGCTGATTTTGCCACGCTGGCAAGCAGTGCAGGTGCGTGCCCATCAATGGAAGTCTTTCCGGAGTCCTGGTCAGACGAAATGCATGGTGAAGCAACACAACAGTGTTGCCACCAGTATGTCATAATCTGTGGGTGCAGTCTAAAGCACCAGAATTTCTCTGGAATAAGCGGGCGGAGCGTGCCTGTCGATGCATTGCATCAAATCTTATGGGTGAAACTGAGAATGGGCAATAGTTCAAGTTGTAGCATAGAGAAACCATCATGGCAGAGAATGTCCAGTTGCTCATTGCTCTTCTGTTCTTGTGCAACGTCCGCAAAGTTCATAGGAGAGACAACAGCACAAGCATGGGACAAACAGTCAGTGATGATATTGTCTATACTGGAAGTATGGCAAACGTCTGTGTGACATGTACTCCAACTGCTAGGATTGGTGTTGCGATAATTTGATCTTGCATGTGTGGTGATCTTGTGGTCGGTGTGGTGTAAAGAATGAAGAAACGGGCTTGACAGAAGTATTTCACTGCCTCATATACCACAGGCAACTCAGGGTCAAAGGCACTCCAAGTGCGTTGCAATGTCGATAGCTTTCATGAGAATAAACTGAGTGGCTGTCAGCTGCTGAAGCACTGTGCTGATAGTGGTCTGGCAAGCATCAATAAGCACAGCCAGATCAGTCTCACACACTGAGTGTGCAAGTAGCATCACTTCTGTGAGGTATCGGCAACGCTTTCCTTCATTGCATCTGTCCAGTGCACAAGAGTCCTTCATTTTGTGGTTGGGCTGTAAAGAGCTGCTGTCAGGGGCAGCCATCCCGGGTTCGAGTCCCGGTTGGGGCACACATTTCCAACTGTCCCTGTTGATGTATATCAACGCCTGTCGGCAGCTTAGGGTCTTGATTTAATTATCATTTCATTTCCTGAATATCTTCAGGCGCTACTGGAATTTGTTGCCACATTCTCATTGGCACAGCAATTGGTGCTCTGCTCAAGCTTCCAGACAACATGCCGAAGTTTGGTTTTGGTCGCAGGTTACATTGTTGCTCAAGAACACTGCCTCTACTTGAGTGAAACATATGAATGTGTCACGGGACCAAAAAGGAGGCAGCTTTACCAATACCTGTCCAGTGCTTGTAACTGTTCCAGCAACAGTAGGTGGTGTCAATATGACAGAGCTTAGCACGCCGATATTTTCCCTGAGCTGTCTCCAGGCACGTGAAGTCTGTGCGTGCAGGGCATGCCTGTAAGTCGCTCTCGAGCCTCTGGCTGCGAGCTAGTAGATCTATAGTCTGTTGTAGTGCCTCTAAAGTTGTCATCCTGGCTTAAGAGTCAAGTTCTTGCAAAGGGGGGAGGCACACAATCGATTTTACTAAAAATTACTGAACCCACCAAAATGTGACTAGAATCCCAAAGGTGCAGTACAGGGTATCGGTCTGACACTGTTAGTGAATTCAAGGTATTGTAGTCCCCGCATGGGAATCATGAATTGTCTCTTTTGGGGACAAAGTACAAGACAGAGCACCATGGGCTTCTTGATGGTTGGATAATGCCTTGTCGTAGCGTGGCCTCAAACTCAGCATTTGCCGCATCAAGCCTGCTGGGTATGAAAAGTGGACAGCATGGATGGCCTGAAGTGGGATGGGCCAGGCGTAGTTAAGATGTGGTGTACCATAGAATGTTTCGTCCCTAAGAACACAAGAGCTCTGGAAATTGGTTGAGGATGTCGGCACACAGTCCAGGGCAATTAACTGATTTTGCATTGAAGTAAGCAGCCTGCCATCACTGTCCCACTATCTTCAAACTTGTGATTGCGTACATCAGCTGGACATTTGCAAGATTGACAGGCAGCTTGTAGTGTTCATGGAAATCCGCACCCAAGATGGACGTGTTGAAGTCAGTCACAGTGAAGGTCCATGCGAATGTGTGGTGTAGTTAGAGATCCATATTTCACTGGTGTGTGCCGTACATTTCAATTGTCAAATTATTTGCAGCCATGAGAGATAGTGCCTCGGCAGTCCTACAGGCACTCAGCATGGCTTGCAGGAATACTGAGAGGTCAGAACCTGTGTCAACAGGGTATATGATACCACCAGCCTAATCTGCCACCTAGGGACACTTTGATATGACAATACAGCCGGACATTTGGGAGCAAACAGGGTGGCCAGCACTTTGTTGTGTCATTTCCGAAGCGGTCATGGTACCAGCAGAAGCTGTTTGGTGGTTGATCTGACATCAGTGGGGTACCACTAAAGTGGCTAGTGCTGCATAGCTGGTTAAGCGAGATGGTTTGGCAGTGGCTGGATGAGCTGCCACTATGGTGCCTGCTGCCCTCTGTCCATGATTGTACCAACTGGTCGACCTGCATGCTGAGAGATGCCACCTATGCAGCTAAGTTCTGAAGTAGCTGGTGCAGGCTGCGTCTGTAGTGGTGCTTGTGGGAGGCAAGTGCCACTGTGGAGGGGGCGAAACAGTGACATATGCTGCTGTGGCTGCGGTACAGGGTACCATGATCAGCATGTCATGCACCTGATTGGCTGAAGTCGGCAATAGCGCCAACTGCATGTCAGTCTGTGCAGCTGTCATTGCTTGCACTTGTGCTAGGTACCCAGACAGCACATAACAGCGACTCCAGAACCATGTCGAGCTGTGTGAGGCTCCGCAGTTGGCACAGAAACTGTGATGGCTTCCTGCTGCCGCATTCCTCTTAGCACAGCAACTGATGCACTCAATGCTCTTCCGATGATTAAATCCAATGGATCAATGCCTCCTTTAACTGCTTATCTGAGGACTGCAATGGTGTGATGGTGATCATGTCCCAAACTTCAGCAATGCAGTTCTACTGAAGCTGCCTGACAATGGGCCAGAATTTGGTGAGGTTATTACTCAAGAACATTGCCTCCGCTTGAATGAACCACATGAACGGGTCACAGGACCAAAAGGGAGGCAGCTTAACCAACACTCGTCCTGTGCTTGTTGCCACTCCAGCAACAGTATATGGTATCAATATGGCAGGGCTTTGCGTGTGAAATTTTCCTAAGCTTTCTCTGGATGCATGAAGTCTGTGCATGCTGGACATGCCTGTAACTCTCGAGCCCCTGGTTATGAACCAGCAGATTTATAGTCTTTTGCAGTGCCTGTAAAGTTGCCATCCTGGCTTAAAGAGTCAAGTTCTCACACAGGGGGAGGGCACACAGTAAAAGATTCAACACAAAAACAAAAAAAGTAATAAACATTCGAAGTACAAATCTTCTTCACTTCTAACTATGGATGAACACAGAATTGTTTGTTTGCTAACAAGGAACTGTACACATATGAAAACATCAGGATCACTCCACTCGTGGTTCCACACTGCACAAGCTGATGGGAGTTCATCCCTAGGTGTTTAGCCTACAGATCACAATGAGCTCTCTACTAAAGGATGAATGTATGGGATTGCTGCTTACATGTTAGCGGTGCAGTGGGCAGTGTTTGTTGCTGCATCCACGTACTGTACTCTGGGCGTAGGACGTGTTGACAGTAATCAAAAAAGAATACAACTACGCCTTGATACATTTATTTGTGGCTAAGAAATACACAACTAATTAATAATATTTTAGAATGCTGTTCTTGCGATTTCATAGTCACAGTGATGGGTACTGCATAATAGATGTGCTCGAATACCATTGCCAGAGGTTGCACACTCCTCAGTGATCGAGCATGTGTTCCAATCGCATAACTGCGGAAAAAACAATGGACACATGAGTGGACAAAATCGGTAACCATCCTTCAACCCACAGGGCAATGTGTAGTTGGCAGTCATGATGTGACGAGATGGATGAATGGATGGCACTTTTTAAATAATCCCATATGCTTACTGGGGAACTCACATGGCAAGCAGGCTCATGCACCTGGATACATGTCTACGGTGGTCTGTTGCTCAGCTCACACTGGTCTCTGCTTTGTCTTGAACGTGCCCATATGCATCGCACCATTGTGAAGATTTTGCTTGAAGGTAAATCTGCAGATGTGCTGGCAAGACAGGTACCGCTAGCTTGTGGTGGTAGTAACTATGGGTCACACATTTCTCGATGCATTTCCCAAACCAGCTTGAAGTCAAACTGTTGATTTTATTTATATTTCTAAATGAAGGCATTGTTTTGTATTGTACTAAGTAATTTTTTAAGATGGGTTAGTAAATGTGAATGAATGCAGACCCATATCATTTTCATTAACAGCTGCATTTGCATTGTAAACTACACTCCTGGAAATGGAAAAAAGAACACATTGACACCGGTGTGTCAGACCCACCATACTTGCTCCGGACACTGCGAGAGGGCTGTACAAGCAATGATCACACGCACGGCACAGCGGACACACCAGAAACCGCGGTGTTGGCCGTCGAATGGTGCTAGCTGCGCAGCATTTGTGCACCGCCGCCGTCAGTGTCAGCTAGTTTGCCGTGGCATACGGAGCTCCATCGCAGTCTTTAACACTGGTAGCATGCCGCGACAGCGTGGACGTGAACCGTATGTGCAGTTGACGGACTTTGAGCGAGGGCGTATAGTGGGCATGCGGGAGGCCGGGTGGACGTACCGCCGAATTGCTCAACACGTGGGTCGTGAGGTCTCCACAGTACATCGATGTTGTCGCCAGTGGTCGGCGGAAGGTGCACGTGCCCGTCGACCTGGGACCGGACCGCAGCGACGCACGGATGCACGCCAAGACCGTAGGATCCTACGCAGTGCCGTAGGGGACCGCACCGCCACTTCCCAGCAAATTAGGGACACTGTTGCTCCTGGAGTATCGGCGAGGACCATTCGCAACCGTCTCCATGAAGCTGGGCTACGGTCCCGCACACCGTTAGGCCGTCTTCCGCTCACGCCCCAACATCGTGCAGCCCGCCTCCAGTGGTGTCGCGACAGGCGTGAATGGAGGGACGAATGGAGACGTGTCGTCTTCAGCGATGAGAGTCGCTTCTGCCTTGGTGCCAATGATGGTCGTATGCGTGTTTGGCGCCGTGCAGGTGAGCGCCAAAATCAGGACTGCATACGACCGAGGCACACAGGGCCAACACCCGGCATCATGGTGTGGGGAGCGATCTCCTACACTGGCCGTACGCCACTGGTGATCGTCGAGGGGACACTGAATAGTGCACGGTACATCCAAACCGTCATCGAACCCATCGTTCTACCATTCCTAGACCGGCAAGGGAACTTGCTGTTCCAACAGGACAATGCACGTCCGCATGTATCCCGTGCCACCTAACGTGCTCTAGAAGGTGTAAGTCAACTACCCTGGCCAGCAAGATCTCCGGATCTGTCCCCCATTGAGCATGTTTGGGACTGGATGAAGCGTCGTCTCACGCGGTCTGCACGTCCAGCACGAACGCTGGTCCAACTGAGGCGCCAGGTGGAAATGGCATGGCAAGCCGTTCCACAGGACTACATCCAGCATCTCTACGATCGTCTCCATGGGAGAATAGCAGCCTGCATTGCTGCGAAAGGTGGATATACACTGTACTAGTGCCGACATTGTGCATGCTCTGTTGCCTGTGTCTATGTGCCTGTGGTTCTGTCAGTGTGATCATGTGATGTATCTGACCCCAGGAATGTGTCAATAAAGTTTCCCCTTCCTGGGACAATGAATTCACGGTGTTCTTATTTCAATTTCCAGGAGTGTAGATTCTGCTCTGGAAGTAAGTAGTCAGAAATGCAAATAAGTCATTGGAACATTTGTGGGAAGAAAACATACAGTTTTATTCAGTTGAAAAAATATTTTTCATTTATGTTGAAAGACCACCGAACATAGAATTGTCCTATCGTTTCGTAGTAATAAGCAGTTTTGTTCAAATTAGCTTAAAGCAGGTGGTAGACATTTGTCTCAACATATGACAGAAAATGCAGTCATTTAAAAGAAGTTGACTTTGGCATATAGAGAGCATCTCTATCACTTAGAGCATGTTTTGATTTGGGTACGCACTCAGGAGAGAGCAGCTCTATTCGTTGCCACAAGTTTTTCAAGAACTTGGCTATTTGTCTAAAGATTATTCAGAGTCAGAAATTTGCCTTTTAAAATAAATGCTTTTAATTGATAAATATTAATTCATGTGCACAAACAACACAAACAAAACTCACTTATTTTCTAAATTGTTGCATCACATGTTGACAAATTGGCTGTATATGTAATTTTATTGCAAAAAAAAAGCTATGTACCAGTATCATTCTCAGTGAAGCTACATACTGTTGATACATATTCTAAGGCATGGATGCAACTTTTTGGGGTAAAAAATAAAACAGCACACAAACTGCTCTCATAGCCTACCTTACTGTTGCAGCTGCGACCCCCCCCTCCCCCTCCCCCTCCCCCTGTGAACCACAGACCTTAAGGAGGTTGAGTGGCTTCCATGCCTCAATAATACAGACTACCATACTGCAGGTTGCAAACACAATGGACGGGTATCTGTGGAATGCCAGATATACATGTGTTTCTTGAAATGTGTGAGCAACCTTTTCAGTAGTTAAAGAGCCAACAGTCTGGATGATTGACTTATGTGGCCGTGTAACACCAGCCAGGATTGCCTTGCTGTGCTGCTACTGCAGAATAGTGCAAAAAGGGGAAACTTAAGCCATCCCTCTATTAGGCAGGTAGGTCAGAAAATGTGAAAAGGGAAATGGACAGGTTAAATTTATACAAATGTTCATTCCACATCAAGTGTCCTAGGGGTCTCCACTCGACCATCTAAGAGTCTGTTAAAAATTTGTGTGCGTATACATATGTTTGTGGTATGTCGCTGTGCAGAATTTTGGCTCAATTCTTTCAGTAGTTCCAGAGTTAAGGCCACCTTAATGGACCCATACCAAATCATAAAGTGCAGAGGCTGAATAATTTGGGCAATTTTAGTATAGTTTTGTGCATCTGTTGTGACATCTATCACCTTGAATTTTTGTACACCAGTACAACTTTTAGTGCTGAATGCAGCTATAGCACTCAAATTGCTCAGGAATTACTATCCCTTATGCTACTTGGTCTGAAAGAGCCTTGTAAAATTTATCATGAAAGATTTAAGTCACATTTTAAGCATCTTTTACTATAAGGGAAAAGCAGCTATGACCTTGATTTTTGAGCTGCTAGCCAACAACCAGGTGCTCACTATACTACACCAGTTTTAGCATTTACGAGTATATAGTTCTGATTTTATTGACCATTGTCTCAAGTGTCAAATTGAAAGTTGAAAATTTACAGTATTTTTCAGGGCCAGTTTTTAATATGGCTATCATCTCCGATCTTCTTTTAACTGACACCATAGGAAAGAGCTCTTATTTTGCTACAAGGAACATTAAGAAGTAGAATGGTAATTTTACCTATAAGGTTTTTAAACTAGCTTAGATACCTTAGCTTTTGCGCATACCGTGTGCTTGACAGAATAGCTTTAAAGAATGGCATACAAAAATGAGCAAATAAACAATATTGTTATGAACATAACAAAGCAACAAGTTTTCAAAATGAACCACGCATCATAAATTTGTTGCTGGAGTTCATGAAACCATTTTCATGGCTCTAAAATTCTCTTCAGTTCTCCTCAGCACCTCTAATGGGGAAGTATATCTCCGACCCACAGAATTGGAACTTGGAGCTGGCAAAATTCCAATTATCTGCTGCTCTGGGATCCAGCAGGTGTCCTTCTTTAGAGGCCAACGGAATGAATTAGTTGGACCATGTGGATGCATGAAACTGACTAAGGCATTTTGTTCTTCCAATGATGTGTCACAGATATTTCCAATCCACCATTTGTTGTCATAAATGTGCAGGCTATGTATTGCACAGACTGGATGCTGTCGATCGAAACACTTGAGAAGTATGCTGAATGATCGACACCTGCAATAAATAACATTGTCTCATTGGAAACTCGGCTAATTTGTAACCGTTTTTCATCGTTCAGTCTGAACCAGTGGTGTTCTCTGGTCCCTGCAACCATTTTCAAATCTACTTTCTTGCAATGGTTTGCAGCATCAATTTCTTCCTTTGTGATAAAAAGACATTTGATTCTGTGAACTTGTTCATCACAAAATCTGAATAGATCACTTGGTGTTAGAATTTGATCTGAATTTGGCCGTTGGAGACTTGCTCTTGCTGCTAATTGCTTTGTTGTGCCCCCAGTACCATCACATGGAGACTTTCCAAGGCTTGTGGTGAAGAAGTTCCATTCTGCAATGATACTAAAGTCATTGTAGTGCTGACGTAGATTTATGAAGTTCTTGAAATTTTTGTATTGCACAGCTGATCGATCGCTGAAAGATCTGATGTGCTTCAGCACTGGAAAGTGGGTTCGCAGGTGATCAATCAGCTTGGAGCAGAAAACATGAACTGCAACCCTATCATGTTGCAAGCAATCACTGATGATGCAGAAGCTATGGGACTTGATCTTTCCAGTCAAAGCCTTGTAATAAATAACAAAGGGATGTTATGTGGCCTGACTATTTTCCCAATGGAAGCCTTATACAGCGTCCTGCACAATAAATGAATAATTTTCTGCAAAATCCATCAGAACAACCAGTTTTCCACATTCTAAATTTTCTTTGGTTTCTTTTAGGTAGTTACTTTACTATGTAATGATGGGGTGAGAGATTCACAATTTTGGTCACAATGTTTTGGATAAATTCTTCAATTGGTGACTGATTTGTCTCCAGGGTATCTCGGTCAGTATGTGTCCATTCCTTGCATTCAACTGCTTCCTCAATGTTGTTCCCTTCAAATGTAGCTTCTACAAGTCTTTCCAATACTTCTAATACAGGGTATTGGTCACATCGTCAGAGCATGCAATCTTTTGAATCCATATTGCAAACGGGTTTGGCTAACCAGGGTGTGTACAGCCCGGGACATCCGGGAAAAACCCGGGAATTTTTTCATCTGGGACAAATTCGGGAAAAACCCATAAATTTTTTAGAATTCTGGGGTTTTTCATTCTTTTAGATTTCAGTTACATTTTTGTAGGTTTGATGTGTAAGATCTGATACGCTGACAAAAAACTTTAGTCCACTACTGCTGAATAATACTGCAGCAATGAAACATAAATCAGAGAATAACACCAAAATAAAAGTTTAGTTGCGTAGAAAATGAGTAATTTACACAATGCACAGACCAGTTTGCCAACACTGAAAAGTGTCAAAGGCTTTAGGTCGAAGATTATGCAGTACGTCCGTAACAACTAACGTGCATTAAATGTGCTTGCGTCGCAATTGTTTACATTTCTAACAGATCACTGGAAAATATTACGAATAGTGAGTTGAGAAGCGTTACTTTCAAAGTAAATTTCCACGCAAGATGATGTATGTTACGTGTGAGAATGTGCAATGAATTTCTTAAATCACAGGGCGTTATAATTCTCATTCAAAACGTACCGGTAACACTTGAGGATCAGCCATTTGAAAAATTTCGGGCCCAGAAGATAAGTAATTTATGCCACTATTTAAAATTTTACCGCACATTTGTATTTGACGACTTAACATGCAACACGTTTAAAAAAAGACCGAGCTTCAAGTTAGTTTTCATATTTAATGTTGTTCTTTCATAGATAAAAATTATGCAATCGATGGCAAAAAGTATAATTGACCTTCAAAAAAAGTGAATAATATGTTACTGAGCAATGTCACAAGTCTCTTCATGCCAGAGCATTTCGACTTTTCTATAGTATAGAAAAGACGAAGTGTTCTGGCATGCAGAGCAATACCAGTTCGCTTCTTTTCTACTTTTTTTGCCGGTGAATTGGATCTTCATCGCCAAAAAGCTCTAAAGTTCGCTACTACTTCTTTCTAACTAATCCTATAAATGGAGAACAGAAGGCAGCACCAGTCAAGCGACAGGTAGCGGGACATACGTACCTTGCTCTTGTATTAAAATTAGTCCAGTTTTAGAGCGAAAACCTGTGTCAAGCGCAGCTTCTATATTCCCCGCTCTAAAATTTGCTTTCAGTAAGGACAAGTAAGTCTTTTACCTCTCCAATTCCTCAATTTTTCTGATTTTATTATTTTTTATTTAAATACAAAAGCTTGCGGTTTAATCGCTGTTAAAGACCTTTAATTACTGTCTTTCGTTTTAGAATAACAAGAGATTTTTTCCGTAAAATATTTTGTGCATTTTTACAGTTTTAGAGCGAAAACCTGTGTCAAGCGCAGCTTCTATATTCCCCGCTCTAAAATTTGCTTTCAGTAAGGACAAGTAAGTCTTTTACCTCTCCAATTCCTCAATTTTTCTGATTTTATTATTTTTTATTTAAATACAAAAGCTTGCGGTTTAATCGCTGTTAAAGACCTTTAATTACTGTCTTTCGTTTTAGAATAACAAGAGATTTTTTCCGTAAAATATTTTGTGCATTTTTACAGTCCTTTCTTTTTGGATTTTAGTGTTGCTAAAATTTAGCTCTGGTCTTTATTTTAATACTTAATTTCTTAAATTAGGTTTATTTTTCAAATATTTTTAATCACAAAAGTTATTGTTTGAAATGTATATTTAAATATCTGTGGGAGTTAGCAGTTTAAAATAAATAACGCAATCATATTCATTTGTTTTCAAAACATTTTATTAAAGAAACATTTTAATTATTATTAGACAATACAACAAATAATTTAGAAGAAAGTACCATGTTTAACAACAAATACTGTAATTTAGGAATTGATCTTGGAGAATAACTCACTTGGAGGTGTGTGCGAGAGCATTGATTCGTTCTGTAATAGATTCTCGCTCTATCTGAGCGTGTTGAATGATCCCCTCAAGTTTTGCCTTCCTCTCTTTAAGCTGTCTTATTTCTGCGTCAACAATCTTCCTTTTAGTCAGATGATCCTTTTTCCTGGATGACTCGTCGTTTCGATTTTTGAGGTCTTCAGCATATCGATCTCGTGAGTTTCTTACAGAGTGTATAAGGGACTTTGTTATAGGCACTCCTTGGACTTCGCCGTGTGTCTTGACGGCGTCTTACACAAGTCTTCTGCTCACTACAGATTGTTCTCTCATATTCTCGAAGAGGCACTCTTTGTTCACCGAGGATCCTCTCTCTGCAGCCGCTTGACCGTGCGACAAAGTGAGTGCGATTTCCATTGCCTTCTGCAGCTCGTGGCACATTGCATTCTGGTTCTTGAGACATTTCATCCAGAACTCATCCAGCCGTTGCTCCTTTTTGTTGAATGTTTCGAATTTTATTTTGCAGTTCTTCTTTACAACAGAAGCGTATTGTGCTTCTGCTTTATCGGCACATACACTGTCCATCCAATTGCTCTCCACCAAAATCTGTAGAAGGGAATGAAATCGTTTGGGACCAGCCTCCCTACACGCTATTGTGGGATCAAAGCAGCCGATAGCTTTTGTCAACCTAAAGTGTAAGGGAGATTTCTCCATCAACTTTGTCACGAGCTTGATCATTCCTCTTCTGCATTCGCTCCAGAACTTAGCGATTTCAAGGGCTGTGAGAGACCTGCACTTTCAGAATTCTTTCTTGACGGCGAACCACCCAAAAGATTGGA
This sequence comes from Schistocerca serialis cubense, assembly GCF_023864345.2. Classification (NCBI taxonomy): domain Eukaryota; kingdom Metazoa; phylum Arthropoda; class Insecta; order Orthoptera; family Acrididae; genus Schistocerca; species Schistocerca serialis. The sequence continues at coordinate 776,720,962 of NC_064641.1, forward strand.
TTCTTTGTCCAAATTAACTGACGGCGAGATCTTCGTCGGCTGGACAAATTGTGTCATCGTTGTCTCCATTATCTCTGTCAAAGCAGAGTGGAGGAATGGTGCTAGCGGCCAATCGGATTGGAAATCCTTTAGGAAACGTGTCAAGTCTCCAGCAAGAGTCTTGAAAAAGGCAATTTTCGGGGCGAGTAACTTGTCCTTGAGGTGATCCTCCACTACTCTGTAGCTAGCACATTTTGGTTTGTTTTTTTCTTCCAGTTTTCCAACAAATATTCGCAGAAACGGAAGCATTACTAGGGCTCGTTCAGCAGCTTCCACATTCTCCAGCCATCGGATCGCGCAAAACTTTAAGGGAAACAGTTCCGATTCTGTTGTCGAAATATACAGAGCTCTTCTGGCAGGGACATCCTTAAAAAGATTGTACAAGGCACGTAAAAACTGAATTATCATCCACTGTGTTTCTTGAATTGCGGACTTGAAGGTGCCGTGAACAACGTAAAGCTCACACGTTACAATTTCCAGTAAAACGGTGTCTACTCCTTCAATTTCTATTTAAAAATTTTTAAGTTCCCTTAAGAACGCGAAGTTGACATAAGGGCCATCCATCGATACTTGTAAAAGTTTTTTCGTTGCTTCGCCGGGAATTTTTTTCTTGAAGGACTCGAGTAGCTTAGCTCCGTCGAACTGCCTAGAAAAGCCGATGCGAAGTAATGGGTGCACACTAGATATTTTTAATGTCCCAATAACGCACTAAAATGTCCATCTGAATTCTTTTGCACACCTTGTTCAAGGATTCGTCAAAACAAACAACAATCCTTGATGCGTTTACGAGGTCAGATTTAATTTCAGACTCAAAGAAGGGAGCTAGTCCATATTGCACGATACAACCGATTTTGTCCTTTTGTAAACGCTTGCTCTTGGCCACTTCACTGTCGAGGAACATTGCGGAGAAAAGCAACACGTCATTCGCAGAACTACGCAGTGACTTGTGTGAAACGATGCACTCCAAACACCACAGTATTTCCGCCTTTGTTACTTCGTCCCTTATTGCCATCTGATCAATTCCTCTCAGTTTATCCCCGGGTTTTGACATTGCAGTGACATCCTTCTGCGGAGGCGCAACAATTCCAGCGGCCAACGCCACTGTTCTTGACCCAGCTGTATCCGCAGATGTGGTAGTGGAAGTAGAATCTGTCTGCTGGGTTGAAGTGGTCGCCGCCGGTCGGGTGTAGACGTACAAACTTGCTGTGCTTCTCATGGCAGCTGCTTTCGCGACGTGCTTCTTGGATTTTGTCATGTGACTTGTAAGAGCCGATCTTCCCATATTACGGATATTAATGAGGGTCCCTGGACATAATCCACATTTAGCACTATAAAGGTCTGTAGGTACTTTCACCAACCAGTCCTTGAATGCTGGATCTGAAAGCCAGCTATCTTGAAAAACAATCGACATGGCGCAGTCGCAGTGGTTGTTGGTGGGCAACCTTTATTGGAGAAAGAGGAACGATGGATGTAAATAAGGCTGCGCCTCGTTATTACGCATAATGAAATATGACACAATGAGTGTTACCTACCTTGTCAGTTTATAAAACTTTGCCCCGCATGTGCGCAGAACTGAATTCAACAGGTGAGCCGAGCACACTGACTACTGACAGACTGTGTGATTTGAAAATCGAACGAGGTACGTTTGACAACACTGTCTCTGCCAAGCAACAGTCGGCGTTAATTATGATATTATTAGTAGCGCTGCGCTTGTTGACCCTTTAAGAAACTATGAGTGACAAGACTTATCAACCAGTCTTACTCGAGTAATCTGTTGCAAGTTTCTAGCTAATTTTACATGTACAGTACAGCATCTCAAGTATAAAGGCGAAAGATATTAAGGGTACCGCGCTCATCGACCAAAGTTCTGAAGGCTTTGCCACCTTTTCCTTACCATGAGGCTTCTCCTCCTCCTCTCTCCCTCTCCCTCTCTCTCTCTCTCTCGATCGGCTGCTATTGGTTGCTTGCTCTCGTCTCCCATCCACGATTTCTAAGTTATGAAGTCTGCCGATTACGAACGACTTGGCCTCCCAGTTACTTTACAGCTGAGGTGCTCTACTGTGTGTAAAATTTCCGAAGTGCTTTAGGACCTGGTAGACCTTCTGTTGTACATACATCGATTTTAATTTAAAGTCTAGATTCTGTAGCAGCGTATATGTTGATTTACTAGTAGAAGAATGATTTACCCGCTTAATTTTAAAATATGATTTGCTTGACATCCAGTACATTGATAATGTCGCTTTTTATGTATCCCTCCGTACCTAGAAACGTAATAAACCCTGTTCAGCTGTTATTGTTGTCTTCACGTTATGTTTTCTTGCTGTTCTTTGACGTACTTGCAAGCCCCCTCTCCATATTTTTCTGCTAATCAAGTCCGCAGTACAAGAAACACTCTGGACGATAATTCAGTTTGTACATGCCTTGTAAAACCTATTTAAGGATTTCCATTCTAGACTAGCTCTGTATATTTGGACCATTGAATCGGAACGTTTGCCCTTGAAGATTTGCGTGATCTGATGGCTGGAGAACTTAGATGTTGCGGAGTGCGCTCTAGTAACTGCTTCTGTATATGCCAAAGTTTGTTGCAAAGATAGAGCACAAAAACAACCCAAAACATGCTAGCTACACGGTAGTCTATGATCATCTGAAGAACATGCTACTCGGCTCAATAAACTCGTATTTCAAGGCTCTTGCTCCAGACTTTTCTGCTTTAATTATTGACCAACTTACGTAATGTTTTTGTTTACCACTTATTTGCCAGCTAGTATTTTCCTGTAATACTGTCTCGACGTTTTTTTTTCTCTTTACATATACCATGTTATTTTTTTTGGCATTGAATGTATAAACGGCAATTGTTTTATTAGTATTTAATCACGGTAACAGCGGCTGCATTATTACGGCGTTTCACGGTATTGGGATTTTGAGCAGGCATGTAACGATGTTAGCTGCTGAAAGCGATGGCTCATCTTTTGTGTGATCGATTGCTGGCTTGGTCATCTCACCTCACCTCCTCAGCTCGTAGCGATGTCTCTTCCCACTTCATCCAGTCACTGGATCGCTTTGCATTGACCAGCTGACGCCATGGTGACTCCTATTCTGTCCCATCCTTCATTGCCAGTCAGGCAGAACGAAGAATGCTCTCGAAGATCCCTACACCTTGTTGTGAGTGCTCGCAGCCTTAAGCCAGTGGGTGTTTAAATGTTGTACAGTATATTCAGAGATTTGAATAAAAACAATGTAAAAGTTGATACATCACTCTTTGAGAAAACATGACACTGACTACAGCTAAGTATAAACTTCACTTTGTAAAGGTTCTCCTAAATCGCTGCAGCTATGATCACGAAATAAAAACTAAATAGTGTTATTGGAAAACGGCTTATGGGAAGTTTAGGGGTTTTATACTTCCGAGCACTTTAGGAAACGAAATCCAGCAAAAAACAATGCGTTTTGGAAAGATCTTTGATTCGCATCATCATTTGGGCTGCATGTTTGCATAATACGAAAGTATATGTATGAAATACATCAAATACAGCAGTTTAGTTTCCGAAGCATTCTTAGGTTCCTGCCTAACCACGCCCTTCGAGGAAAAACAGCAAAACATTGTTAATGCCCAATATTATATGTGAAAGTTCAGCTTTTCGTGAAGATATTGTGTACTTACATTACTATAACCCATTAACCTTTCGTCTTTGTATGGTCGTGCTACTTAACAATGATGCTGCTAGTGGTTGAGTACATAACATGTCTTATGCACTGACTGAGGCCCACGAGAAAGACAGGCCGCGGCGCATACATCACGAAGGTATTCCTGAACTCGCTAGTTCCCGTAACTCAGCAGGCAAAATGTGTATTTAAGTCTATTAACTCGCAACCGGGTGCGTGCATGCTAACGAGAATTTCATCTTGTACTGGAATCCGTTATTATGAAGTCTTACTGATTACTGTTCGTACAACAAAATTTAAAATCAATTCTCGATAGAAATGGTATAACCGCTCGTATACAGCATTTAGTCACTTCTTTGTAACAGTTCTCCTTTCATAGAAGATGTGGCGCCTTTCGCAACTGATAATCATTTTGGTATGATTTTAATTGCCAAATTAGAGCCTGTTAGTAGGCCTACGGACTTCTTATCATTGTAGGACTAATAATAGTGGATTCCTATAGTCGATGCAATTCTCGTTCATACATACACATTTAGTTACATTAACCGGCGTAGAAACGCACTTTGCTGAGTTGAGCGAGCTCGGCCTACGTTTGTAACGTACGCGCCGCGGCCTGTCTTTCTCGTAGGCCTCGTGCTCTGAATAATTGCCATCATTCGCTAGTGAGATCACGTGACATGAGCTATGACTGGCTGACAAAAGTGCATCGCTCAACGCAATCTCTATTTTAAGGCTTCGGAAGCTACCGTGCTGTAACTTGTTGAATTTGTGCATATACTTTCGCTATACGAAAATAAAATCTGTCCATATTGTCTCGCATCAAACATCTTTCCAAACGCATTGTTTTTCCTGTTTCCTAAAGTGCTGGGACGTCCTCAGCTGGTATAAGACCTTGACTGATAGGTTTTACAGCCCCAATGGAAAGTATACTGTTGCTTAACATGGATGTATTTTCACCCGCTTTATACGTAATTTAATCCGGGAGAAATTGTGTTTTTAACCGGGAAATACGGGTTTTTTTTTTTTCTTGTCCACGTAGACACCCTGCTAACAAACTCTTGTAATTATGCTTAATTGGAGTTGCTGCTACCATCAACTTGACATTTTGATGAGCTGTAAAAACACAAACTGAGTGTGTTTCTGCTGAACCAACTGTGATGCACCACTCTGGCCGGGGCTGACAAAATTTGGAAAAGCCAACTTTTGATAAATTTTGTTTGCAATATTCTTGATAGGCTTCTATCAAGTTACAAAGCAGCAGACATTTCTGCTTATGAACTTTTGGGCCACCTGGTGTCCTTATGGCAACAAAATCCTTTTTTCCATGGAAGATTCAGCTGGCTTCATCACTATCATAGAATTTTGCTACACTTTCCTTAATATCTTCTTGGAACACCTTTCCTCGCTTTGGATCTGGTTTCACTAAAATGCCTTTGTCTTCCTTCAGCTTTCTGGCCATTTTCACCATTCGCTCAGACAAGTTGAATTCTTCCATCATTTTTTAAATGCTCCAACTGCTAGGGGCCAAAGTTAAAATTTGAATTTTCTCGCCAGCCACAGTGGCCGAGCGGTTCTAGGCACTCCAGTCCGGAACCGCGCTGCTGCTACGGTCACAGGTTCAAATCCTGCCTCGGGCATGGATGTGTGTGATGTCCTTAGGTTTAAGTAGTTCTAAGTCTAGGGGACTGATGACCTCAGATGTTGAGTTCCATAGTGCTAAGAGCCATTTGATTTTTCTCAGAAGCTGAGGACGCCTTCAGCTTTGCTTTCAGTTCATTGATGAGCACTTTGTAGAAAGAGCAATCATGGCATTTTTGACCTCGTTATCATTCTATGACATCATATGCTTTAAGCTTGCCAATTTAAGTAATTCTGGTAGCCACAACCATTTGTACTTGCCTTATCTTTAGTTTTGTATATCCACTAGAATCCCAGTTTGAAACGCGCTGAAATTTTAGTGATGACACACCAATTGCTGTCAAGCTAGAGTTCAAGCTGTCTGAAGCAAATGTAGCAGCATCTTCATCAGACACTGATGATGGCAATGGCTTGGCCTTTTTTGCATTGATGTCACCTCTACAAGCAGAGCAAAGCTTCTGTCCAGGCTTAACATCAACTGTTGTAAGTTGTTTCAAAAAGTCAGCTGTTGCAACATCAATAGGATGCAGACCTTTGTTGAACACATTGATTCTTCTTTTGAAATGGATTGCAGCATGATTTCTGCAGATATTGAAACCTGGTCAACAGTTCTGCTTCATGTTGTAACCATATTTTGGCATCACAATTAAGCTGAAATCCAACTCGGAGAACCAGCAAATTCTGATCCTTCTCAGAGAGGTCACTGACTGACTTGAGAAGGCGTTTGTCCTTGGTGAACTTAGTTAAATGACACACAGACTTGTTGATTTGTCCAATGTTGCACTGCTCTAGGTCCATATTTCCATTGTTTGAAGTCATAACACGTAGCTTCAGCAGTGATTCAACAATGGATTGAAGGAATCAACCAAGCTGCAAGGTAAACATTCACAGGTAGTAACCACAAATGATATAATGACTGACTATTTGCATACAAACATGAATGATATCCAAATCAAATTACATCTTATATAGTGTGAATGTATAAAATGACAATACTGGAGAACATTACAGAAAATTCCGGAAGTTTCTAGTGCATTGTTATAAAACTGTTGTACCTGCATATAAGTTTCTGGAAATCATGCCTTGTTTTATAAAACAGTCATACCTACATATCAAAATCCAGGAATTTCCGGAACTCATGCCCTGTTATAAAATAGTCATACCTGCCTATCAAATTTCCAGAAGTTTCTGGAATCTGTTATAAAACAGTCATACAAATTATCGAATTTCCAGAAGTTTCTGGAATCCATGCCCTGTGTTATAAAACACCAATATCTGCATCTCAATTTACAGAAATTTCTGGAACCCATGTCCTGTGTTATAAAACAGTCATACCTGCATATTTAATTTCCAGTAGTTTCTGGAATCCATATATGAAACAGTTGTACCTGCACATCAGAGGAACAAAAGTATCATGCTGCAAATAATTTGTACTAACAAATCACATCACAAGTGCCTTGACATCCTCCAGCACAACAGCTGCCAATATGGTAATGTATGCAGCAAGCGTAACAGCTTAGATTTCTTTTAATCTATTTTAAATGCCTTATATGGAAAATTACCACTCTACTTTTCCAAGTCCCTTGTAGCAAAATATGTGCTCTTTTCAGTGGTGTCAATAAAAGAAGATCAGAGTTGATAGCAATATAGAAAACTGATCCTGAAAAGTGCTCGAAATTTGCCATTTACAATTTGACACTTGAGGCAAGGGTCAATAAAATCAGAATTATTTACTCATAAATGCTAATACTGGTGTAGTATAGTGAGCAACTCGTTGTTGACTAGCAGCCCAAAAACTAAGGTTCCAGCTGCCTTTCCCTTATAGTAAAGGATCGTTAAAGTAGGGCTTCAATTTTTTTGAGGATAAATTTTAAAAGGCACTTTCAGGTAAAGTAGCATAATGGATAGCCATTTCTAAGGAGTTTAAATGCTTTGGCTGCATTCAGCAACAAAAGCTGTACCAGGATACAAAAATTCAGAGTGATAGATATCACAGAAGATGCACAAAGTTAAAACAAAGTTAGCCCAATTCTTCACAATATGTGCTTTGTGACTTCATATGGGTCGACTAAGGAACCACTATAGCAATTGAGCCAAAATTTTTCACATTGACCTAACACATACATATGTCTACAAAAACAAGTTCTGAACCACATCTGAGATGGTTGAGTGGGGGCCATTTTTTATTCTAGGACACTTGATATGGAATGACCCCAAAGTGGAAGTTAATCAAGTTCAGTGGCATGATGAACCAGGACTTCTGTCCAGGAGAGTACAGGGTTATAAATGCAAAATCAAATAAGGATATTGCAGGAATAGATCTAATAGTTAAGAAGAAAATAGGGATGTGGATAAGCTACTATGAACAGCATACTGAAGCATTATCATAGCCAAAATATGACACAAACTCAATACCCACTGCAGTAGCGTAAGTTTACGTGCCAACTATGTTTGCAGAGGATGAAGATACTGAAAAAGAATGAATGAAGAGATAAAAGAAAATATTCAGATAGTTATGGGAGAGAAAAATTTAACTGTGGTGGAAGAGTGGAATTTGATAGCAGAAAAATGAACAGAAGGATAAATAGCAGGAGGCTATAGACTGGGGAAAAGAAGTGAAAGACACAGCCACCTGGTAGAATTTCACACAGAGCATAATTTAATCATTGCTACTTGCTCCAAGAACCATGAAAGAAGACTGTATATATGGAAGAGACCTGGAGACACAGGAATGTTTCAGATGAATTATCTAACTGTAAGATGGGTGTTTCAAAATCAGATTTTGTACTTCTACATCTACTCTGCAAATCACAGTGAGGAGCATGGCAGAGGGTACGTTCCATTATACCAGTTGTTAGGATTTCTTCCTGTTCCATTTACTTATGAAGCAAGGGAAGAATGACTGTTTGAATGACTCTGTGGGTGCAATAATTATTCTTATCTTATGTTCACAATCCCTATGTGAGTGGTAGGTAGGGGGTTGTAGTATATTCCTAGAGTAATCATTTAAAGCTGGTTCTTGGAACTTTGTTAACAGACTTTCTCGAGATAGTTTACATCCATATTCAAGTGTCTTCTAGTTCAGTTCCTTCACTATCTCTGTGACACTCTGTGATGGATTAAACAAACCTGGGATCATTTGTTCTGCCCTTCTCTGTATATGTTCAATACCCCTGTTAGTCCTAACTGGTATGGGCCCCACATATTTGTACAATATTCTATAACCAGTTGCATGAGTTATTTGTAAGCAATCTCCTTTGAAGATTGATTGCACTTCCCTGGCATTCTACCAATAAACCTAAGTCTATCATCTGATTTATCCACAACTGAAGCTAAGTGATCATTCCATTTCATATCCCTAAAAAGTGTTACACCAGGTATGTGTGCAAGCTGGCCAACTCACAGTGACCCATTGATATTATAGTCATAGGGTGCTATATTTTTTTCTTTTTATGAAGTGCACAATTTTACATTTCTGAACATTTAAAGCGAGTTGACAATCTCTGCACCATTTGAAATCTTACCAAGATCTGACTGAATATTTATGCAGCTTCTTTCAGATTGTACTTTATTATAGATAACTCCACCACAGCTCAAAAGCCTGATTTTACTATTAATATTGACTACAAGGGCATTAATATACAACATGAACAGCAAGGACCTCAACACACTTCCCTGGGACACACTCAAAAAAGTTACTTCTACATCTGATGATGACTCTCAATCCAAGATAACATGTTGCATTCTCCCTACCCAAAAGTCCTCAATCTAGTCACAAATGTCACTTGATACCCTATATGGCCATACTTTTGACAATAAGCATAGGTGTGGTACTGAGTCAAATGCTTTTTGAAAATCAAGAAATACAAATCTACCTGATTGCCTTGATCCAAAACTTTCAGTATGTCATGTGAGAAAAGTGTGAGTTGTGTTTCACATGATTGATGTTTTTGAAATCCATGCTGGTTGCATATATTACAAAACATTTCCAGGAGGATATGTGAATTTGACCAGAATTGATTGGTAAGGAACTGCAGATTAAAACTGAAGACATTGTAGTAAGGTAGGAAAGTTAATGAGACTGAGACTGAATAAATTGAAAGAACCAGAGATTGTTGACAGTTTCATAGAGAACATTTGAAAAAGTAGACTGAAACATGGGAAAGAATACAGTTGAAAATGTACAGCTATAGCTTTCAGAGATAAAGTAGAGAAGACAGCAGAGGATTAATTAGGTAAAAAGATAAGGCCTAGAAGAAATCCTTGGATATAACAGGAAATGCAGATGTCTAAAAATTAGATTGACAGAAAGTGCAAAATGGCTAAGCAGGAATGGCTAAAGAACAAATGCAAGCCCACAGAATTATGTATAACTAGAGGAAAGATAGGTACTGCCTATAGGAAAATAAAAAAGGCCTTTTGGAGAAAATAGAAGCACCTGGATGAATATCAGTAACCCAGACAGAAAAGTAACAATAAGCAAGGAATGAAAGGCTGAAAGGTAGAAGGAATATGCAGAGCACTGAATAAGGGGTAACCACTGTTTGGATTAATATGTGTTATACATTCTGAAATTAGACAGCTTCTAATAATAATGTAAAGTTTCGTTACATTGGTATCATTTTACACTATTTGCCAAACTGATGCATAAGAATATGGAAAACTGAAAGAATGAAACAGCTGAAGAGAAAATGAAGATGGACACTTCTCCGAATTACAGAACAGTCTTACAAAAGGAGATAGCAATCATTTGTAAATTTCATGGTGTCAAGTAGTGCATCACATAAATAATTTAATGCAAATCAGAAAGGTCATGAATGTAAATAGTTTGTGTGGTCCATGTTGCGAAGTATATTGAACAGATTGAGAGAGCCTTTTTGGTCAGACACTAGAAGCACAAGAGCGCTTTCAAATAGAAATTACAACAAGTCAGCAGTAGCCCAACAGACCACCCCTCAAAGAGAACACAAGGCAACTTAGACATGGAAAATAAAGAAAGCATGTTTGACTTCCTGCATTAGAAATAACCATATGGAAAAAATGAACAATGGGGCATGGTTTTCTTTTTTCGATTTATCTTAATGCATTGCATAGTTATTTTGTAGATGTGGCAGAGGTTGGCAATCATAGACACAGAGGTTGGCAGTCATAGACCTCAACCTACAAGTAGTGTCCTAGGATATGAGCTAAGAATATGTGATCAAAGAAATAGCACTGATGTCCAGTTAATAGCTGTGCATATACACTGCTACCTCCTCAGACATAGCAGCTAACAATTATACCATGAAAAATGAAAAGATTGTACAACATTAATGGCCAGGAGATCCCAACTGAGGTTGTTTGGCTGTCAGATGCAAGTCCTGCTATCTGTTGCCATTTTGATATATTGAGCAACTAATGGAAATGAGGTGAGTGATGGGAGGGCAACATACACATCAACATCTACATCTATACTCTGCAAACCACTGTAAAGTGCGTGGCAGAGGGTATGTCCCATTGTAACAGTTATTAGGGGTTCCTCCCATTCCATTCATGTATGGAGCATGGGAAGGATGACTGTTTCAATGCCTCTGTGTGTGCTGCAATTATTCTAATCTTGCCCTCACGATCCCTATGTGAAAAATACACAGGGGGTTGTAGTATATTCCTAGAGTCATCACTTAAAACAGATTCTTAAACTAGCAGACTTTCTCAGAATAGTTCACGTCTGTCTTCAACAGCCTGCCAGTACAGTTTCTTCAGCATCTCTCTGACACTTTCTCATGGGTCATGGAAACCTGTGACCACTTGAGCTGCCCTTCTCTGTATACATTCAATACCCCCTGTTAGTCCTATCTGGTACGGTTCCCACATACTTGAACAATATTGTAGAATGGGTCGCACAGTTGATTTGTAAGCAATCTCCTCTGTAGACTGATTGCACTTCCCCAGTATTCTACCAGTAAAGTAAAGTCTGCCATCTGCTTTACCCACAACTGAGTCCATGTGATCATTCCATTTCACATCCTTGCTTGCAAAGTGTTACACTGAGGTATTTGTTCAAATTGGTCAATTCCAAAAGCAACTGACTGATACTAAAGCATACTGTGTTCAGGGTGTATACACAGACAAGTAAAAAACATTCACGGGTTTTTCCCGGATTTCCTGGTTAAAAAATACACTTTCTCCCAAGTGAAAATACACTCTTTCCGTGTTAAGTGACAGTATACTTTCTCCCGGGATCATAAAACTTGTGATTCCTTTGAATGGTTAAGGTTTTATACACCAGCATAGAACCTCCCACCACTTTAGGAAACGAACCCAGTAAAAAAAATTAAAAAAAGCGTTTTGGAAAGATCTTTGATGCACAGCAACATGTGTGCTGCATATTTTCGTATTATGAAAGTATATAGTCGAACTCCACCAAACAAAGAACGTTAGTTTCCGAAGTATTGAAATGGAGATCACGATGCACTTTTGTAAGCCAGTCATAGCTCATGTCACGTGATCTCACCAGCCGATGATAGCAGATATTCACTGCGTTTATATGGGGCTCCCAAAACCAGATTTCGTCAACTGATCTCCCAGTACTGCTCCTGGGTGGCCATGAAAACATTTCAAAATCAATTCTGGAAATCCGCTTCTGGCTGCCGGTTTTCCAATTCCACAACCGATTCTCACTCCCATGTAAACGCAACTAGTTTTGAAATGTGCTTGAGCAGTCTCGTTTTGAAATGTGCTTGGGCAGTCAGGTGTCGTGTTATTTTAAAAATTTTCAGGTAATATGGACCGAGTGGCTTTTTATACAGTGAATGATATGTAGAAAGGTTAGACTAACTATTTACAACTCGTCTAATTGAAGAGAAATAGCTATTGTGCTGACTAAATCAGAAACTGTAACAACTTTTTTCCAGGCACTGTGGTTAACTGGTCTAGCAAATCCACTTCAGACCTTGACGTGTAAACATGATAGTGAAAACGGTTTCCAAAATTTAGTTAAAGTTTTTCAGAATATGTGTTGCGTGTAAACGATGTGATTTAGAGCATAGGACACATGATGTACCATACGCACAAACAAAGTTGACACTCAGCACGGTGGCTGATGGGAGTGACCTAAGGCATTTCCCAGTCGCTCCCATCAGGCACTGCATCGAGTATCAACTTTGTTTGCGCGAATATTTATTATTATTAGTCAGCCTATAGCAACATCACTGTTAAGTAGCACGGACACACAAATAAGAAAAGTTAATGGTTTAAATTAATGTACATAGTATAGCTACAAGAAAAGCTAAGCTTTCATGTATAACATTTGTCTTTTTTTGCGTGTGTTATGCTCTGATACATCATACAAATGTGCCGGTAAAATTTAAAGTAATGATGTAAATGTCAGGTTTTCTGGATTCTGTTAAGTAGCACGAACACACAAATAAGAAAAGTTAATGGTTTAAATTAATGTACATAGTATAGCTACAAGAAAAGCTAAGCTTTCACGTATAACATTTGTCATTTTTTGCATGTGTTATGCTCTGATACATCATACAAATGTGCCAGTAAAATTTAAAGTAATGATGTAAATGTCAGGTTTTCTGGATTCGAAATTCATATATATGTTCATATGTGAGTGAAACCTTATGGGACTTAACTGCTAAGGTCAACAGTCCCTAAGCTTACACACTACTTAACCTAAATTATCATGAGGACAAACACACACACCCATGCCCGAGGGAGAACTCGAACCTCTGCCGGGACCAGGCGACAGTCCATGACTGCAGCGCCTTAGACCGCTTGGCTAGATTCGAAATTCATCTAAGTGGCTGGCCCTAGAAGTGTTAAGCTTTAAATGAAAATCGAATGACTGTGATTTAAGAAATTCAAAGCATGTTCGCACACGTAACATAACTCATATTGTGTATAATATGTACTTTGAGAGTAACACTTTTCAAACAATCAATTGTAATAATTTTCTGTGACCTGTTACAATTCGTTTCAGCCATTGTCAGAGAGTGCCAGGAAACGACGTTACTGTGCCTGCCAGCTACGATGACATAGATAGCCCATATGTTTGTATGTATATGGCGTTACGAGATCTTACATTACATCATAAATGAAACAGGACATCAGAGGATACTCCACCAGTATTAGAATTTCGTACACCATATTAAAAAGCACAATTTGAACTTAAAGAGTACATCTGTATGTCCACAAAGAAGTAGGCCCCCAAGCCGATATTAAACTTTTCAGTGTGGTTTTCAAAATACTGTATTATTTCATGTTTAGTTCTTTATTATGGCATAATGCCATAAGTCCCAAAAAATAACAAAGAGCACATGAAATTCTGCAAAGAGTTGGTGCTAGCCAATAGTGTTTCAAATAAATTTATTTCCTCTTGGGAAAAGATCAATTAAAGCCAATTTTTTTAGCAAATTGACAGGAATAACTCCATTGTTCTGCAAGGCAATTAATACCCGACTGCCAGAAACCCGGAAATAAAATAAAATCAGAAAACAAACTAATAACATATTTTAGCCTTCCATAATTATGTGAATATTATAATTCAATTTATAGCTCCAGGCCACAGAAATCCGTTTTGTTCTTGAGAGCTGTAAACCAAGAGTAAACAGCAAAATCACTAAACATAAACATGATTCACGTGGAGATTACCCCTCAGCCCACTACAACTCAGAATGCTCTGTGCATGTGCGAAGCTGGCAGCCAGAAAAATGTTTCTGAATGCTTCTTGCTACTGCTGATATAGCTTGTGTCTAGTTACCTTGGATACTACTAACAGCCGCACTTCAAGTAGCCAGAAGCGGGAGAAAGTACTGCTTACATGCAACTCAACTGCGCATGCTCAGAAGCCTGCTGGCAACTGCTCAAACGAACCTAATGTTAACTGTTGTGACATCACACCCATCGGAAGCAGGTTGTTGTTATGAAACATTGCATAGTCTTTATCCTAAAGGCTTTGACACATTTTGCTGTTGGCAGATGCTTTTGTGTGCATTGTGTTTTGTTGCGCATTTCCTTTGCAACTGAAGTTTTATAATTTTTTTTCCTTGTTTATGTTTTACTGCTGCAGTGTTATATTGCAGTAACAGGCTAAAGTAAAAGTCTTTGTTATAGTATGTTATTACCAGTAAAAACTACAAAAATTTAACTGAAAACTAATACAACGAAAAATTCCCGGAATTCTTAAAAATTCCCAGGTTTTTCCCGGTTTTCTCCCGGATGAAAAAATTCCCATCTTTTTCCCAGATTTTCCAGAGTGTATACACCTTGTGTGTTTTTTCATTTTGTAAAATGCATAATTTTATATTTTTGGACATTTAAAGCAAGTTGCCAATCCCTGTACCACTACTTTAAAATCTTATCAAGGTCTGACTGAATATTTATGCAACTTTTTTCAGCCAGTATATTCTTATAGATAACTGCATCATCTGCAAAAAGTCTTGAGGTTACTACTAATACTGTCCATCAAATCATTAATAAACAACATGAATAACACATCCCAACGCCCTTCCCTGGGGCACACCCAAAGTTACGTCTAGATCTGACCGTGACTCCTCATCCGAGATAACGTACTGAGCATCCTCCCTACCAAAAAGTTCTCAACCCAGTCACAAATTTCACTTGACATCTCATATGATCATACTTTTGAAAATAAGCATAGGTGTGGTACTGAGTCACCCAGTTTTTGGAAATCAAGAAATACTGCATCTACCTGACTGCTTTGATCCAAGGTTTTCAGTATGTTATGTGAGAAAAGTGTGAGAGGGGTCTCAGATGATCGAAGTTTTCAGAATCCATGCTGGTTGGCATGGATTAGGTCATTCTGCTCGAGATACCTCATTATGTTTGGGCTCAGAATATGTTCTAAGATTGTACAACAAATCGATGATAAGGTTATTGGATGGTAGTTTTGTGGATCACTTAACTACCCCTCTTGTAGACAGGTGTGACCTGTGCTTTTTTCATCTATTGGGCATGGTTTTATGTTCAAGTGATCTATGACACATTACAGTCAGAAGAGAAGCTAATTCAGCGGCAGTTTCAGTATAGAGCTGATAGGGATTCCATTGGACCTTGGAGCTTTATTCAATTTTAATGATTTCAGGTGTTACACACTCCACTGACACTAATAATTATTTCACTCATCTTTTCAGTGGTACAGTATTACAATGCAGCAAGTCTCTTGGATTTTCCTTTGTAAAGGAACATTTGAAAACATAGTTAAGCATTTCAGCTTTTACTTTGTTACCTTGTTTCAGTTTCCTGTCTCATTCACTAGGGACTGGACATTGGTGCCACTAACAGCCTTTACACAAGGCCAGAATTACTTCGGGTTTTGTGAAAGATCATCTGACAATATTCATCATCTGACAATATTCTGCTACGGTAGTCACTGAAGGCTTCTCCCCTACAGTTTGTTGGTGCAAGGCAGTTCTCTAATGAAAGTCTTTCAAATGTTCAGTTGATTACAAGATTATGTGGCAGATTGAAATACAGCTTGCATCTCATGACAGCCAAATGTGTTTCACCTCTCTGTCTATAGTTTTGTGCTTTGTTTTACACCTATTATGCAGCCAGCTCTGTTTGTTTAGAAGTTTCCTTACAGCGACTGTATACCATGGAGGATCCCTCCCATTGCGAACTGCTCTACTGCATACATATCTATCCCGTGCATGGTCCACTATTCTTTTAAATTTGAGCTATAGTTCCTCTACATGCTCCTGTCCTGTGCTGAAAGTTTCAAGTTCCTCACCTAGATATGACACTACTGACTTTTTATCTAGTTTACTGAATAGATGTATCTTTCTTAAGTTGTCCTTTGTACTTTGTTAATCATTACTGCCACAACCGCATCACACTCATTGATACCAGTTTTGATGCGGACATCTTTAAAGAGGCCATCCAGTTCAATTAATAGAAAATCGTCAACCTGACCGGGAAACAAACCCAGAGCCCTGTCTAGAAGCAGCAACACTAATCATGAGCTGCTGAAATCTACATCTACATCTACATTGATACTCCGCAAGCCACCTAACGGTGTGTGGCGGAGGGCACTTTACGTGCCACTGTCATTACCTCCCTTTCCTGTTCCAGTCGCGTATGGTTCGCGGGAAGAACGACTGTCTGAAAGCCTCCGTGCGCGCTCTAATCTCTCTAATTTTACATTCGTGATCTCCTCGGGAAGTATAAGTAGGGGGAAGCAATATATTCGATACCTCATCCAGAAACGCACCCTCTCGAAACCTGGCGAGCAAGCTACACCGCGATGCAGAGCGCCTCTCTTGCAGAGTCTGCCACTTGAGTTTATTAAACATCTCCGTAACGCTATCACGGTTACCAAATAACCCAGTGACGAAACGCGCCGCTCTTCTTTGGATCTTCTCTATCTCCTCCGTCAACCCGACCTGGTACGGATCCCACACTGATGAGCAATACTCAAGTATAGGTCGAACGAGTGTTTTGTAAGCCACCTCCTTTGTTGATGGACTACATTTTCTAAGCACTCTCCCAATGAATCTCAACCTGGTACCCGCCTTACCAACAATTAGTTTTATATGATCATTCCACTTCAAATCGTTCCGTACGCATACTCCCAGATATTTTACAGAAGTAACTGCTACCAGTGTTTGTTCCGCTATCATATAATCATACAATAAAGGATCCTTCTTTCTATGTATTCGCAATACATTACATTTGTCTATGTTAAGGGTCAGTTGCCACTCACTGCACCAAGTGCCTATCCGCTGCAGATCTTCCTGTATTTCGCTACAATTTTCTAATGCAGCAACTTCTCTGTATACTACAGCATCATCCGCGAAAAGCCGCATGGAACTTCCGACACTATCTACTAAGTCATTTATATATATTGTGAAAAGCAATGGTCCCATAACACTCCCCTGTGGCACGCCAGAGGTTACTTTAACGTCTGTAGACGTCTCTCCATTGATAACAACATGCTGTGTTCTGTTTGCTAAAAACTCTTCAATCCAGCCACACAGCTGGTCTGATATTCCGTAGGCTCTTACTTTGTTTATCAGGCGACAGTGCGGAACTGTATCGAACGCCTTCCGGAAGTCAAGAAAAATAGCATCTACCTGGGAGCCTGTATCTAATATTTTCTGGGTCTCATGAACAAATAAGGCGAGTTGGGTCTCACACGATCGCTGTTTCCGGAATCCATGTTGATTCCTACATAGTAGATTCTGGGTTTCCAGAAATGACATGATACGCGAGCAAAAAACATGTTCTAAAATTCTACAAGAGATCGACGTAAGAGATATAGGTCTATAGTTTTGCGCATCTGCTCGACGACCCTTCTTGAAGACTGGGACTATCTGTGCTCTTTTCCAATCATTTGGAACCCTCCGTTCCTCTAGAGACTTGCGGTACACGGCTGTTAGAAGGGGGGCAAGTTCTTTCGCGTACTCTGTGTAGAATCGAATTGGTATCCCGTCAGGTCCAGTGGACTTTCCTCTATTGAGTGATTCCAGTTGCTTTTCTATTCCCTGGACACTTATTTCGATGTCAGCCATTTTTTCGTTTGTGCGAGGATTTAGAGAAGGAACTGCAGTGCAGTCTTCCTCTGTGAAACAGCTTTGGAAAAAGGTGTTTAGTATTTCAGCTTTACGCGTGTCATCCTCTGTTTCAATGCCATCATCATCCCGTCAGGAGGAGAGTGAAGTACACACAGTTGATGCCCGTAACTGACGAAGAGGACATCGGCTGGTGCACTGTTGTTTCATGATGGGACAGAAGCAGATGATTTTAATTTAAAATGAGGGCCTAAAGTCCAATGTACTTTTTTAAAATGAATTCTGAGAACATGTTTTAGAGTTTTTTTTAGTGTTTTAGTCACATGAGCTGAGTTTTGTTAAACTGATAATGAGAGAATAGTCCGCCAAAATGTGTATTTGTAGTGTATGAAGTATGCTTGACGTATATTGAATGCTATCAATTATTACTGAAATCTGTATTGCTCAACTAATGCTTTCAAAAAGACAACACAGGAAATAACCTGTGTAGGTTAGTAACATATCAGTCCCAACCAGACTGTCCTGGCACAAAGAGGCAAGCTGTATTTCAATCTGCCACATAATCTTCTAATCAACTGAACATTTGAAAGACTTTCATTAGAGAACTGCCTTGCACCAACAAATTATACGATACAAAAGCAATAGGCCTACTTTCTGTAAGTATAGTAATCTAGCCATCTACTTCATTTCAAAATTTAAAAAAGAAGATGATGTTGTCAGTGATTCTTCTACCAGATTATTCTGTTTGTTTTAAATTTTTCAGTTATTTCAATTCAAATATTTAAGTCAGATTGAGGTATTCATTAACAACAACCCCCCCCCCCCCCCCCCCCAGTAAATGTGACTTTGCAACAAATGTCCTATTCAATAACTATGAGCATTAAAAAATATTTTCATGTTATGAACCCTACTTACTCACCACTATCTCTTTAAATTTGTTAAAAAAAGTCAACAACAATTAATGATTTTTTTTAAGGCGTCACTCCCCCCCCCCCCCCCCCCCCCTCTCTGTTGGTGATAGGTTATTGAAAATTCATTGGTATTGCTAGGATTAATAACAGGTATTTTAGTATTGTCTCACTCTATATTTATAGCCTGTTCGTTTTAATGTTTCACATCTCAGATCGCTAGTTTTGGCGAAAGGCAGTAACAGAGATGCAAATGAGAAAATGTAAAGATGTGTACACAAATGTGAGACAGTGCTAATTTTCTTGTAAATAAGGAAAGAACATAATGAAATTAGTGCTACCATCACCAACCAATCAAAATGAATTCTCATAAACCATGGTGTGAGAATCTTGTGGAACTGTATTATTTGCACAATGCATTCCCGTTTGTGGTTCTAACAGTGATATTTATTTGACGTGTAACAATTGCAACAGGAAACAAAATTCTGCCTTTCACAGTTAGATGCGTTTTGCAAATTCACTTCTTAATTCTATACATTAACCATATTAGGTGTAAAACAAACTCTATATACTTCCACTACAACCAATCTTAACATCTACAATAACATTTGCACATATGGAACATGTGGATTTCATTTATTACAAAGTTTTCATAAATGTATCGCCCAATTACTATTACTAGTCACTAGTTTAGTCTTTCAGTAGTTGTTTAATCAAGTAGATATTATATTGAAACTCAGTGTTTCGTCTCATAAAGTTGTTCTTATTTATTTGAGGAACTGTAACATTACACTTATTTAGCAAGACAGCATTATTTCAGTAAAATAAAAATTACATTTATTTGGCTAAGCCAATAATTCCACATGCCACTCGGGCTCCAGAATTGCCTGTAGTTCTGCTTAGAGGATGACCACCTTTCCCAAGATCGTCAGGATCTGCATGGACCTGCAAGATGTAATGTAATAATGGCAAATGTCCCAGAGAGACAACACTTACATTACTGCATACGACTAAAAATAATGAGTGTGTTTCATTTATTAACAGGTCTTTGTACGTTCATTTGAAAGTGCCACTGTCAGACATACAATGTTCATTACGATTATGGAAGTGGTGGGACACCCGTCATCAGGATATCTAGAGAGCCTACAAAAATATGAGTTCCATAAAGCAGTATGACTCAGCTCTCAAAAACATTACTTTTCAAGATTATAAGATTTCTGAACAATATTGAGTACAAAACATTTGTAATTTATTACAGTTGTCAGTAACCCTGAGTGTGCGGTGCAGAAGTGTTTTGACTGTAAAGTACACAATTCCAGCCTTGGTAGTAGCAATATTTTTTTATTTTATTTAAATTCCATATTTATAAATAGAAATCTTAATTTACAAATACTGAACCACAACTTTTTAATAAAAATAAAATCTTTCTATTTTTAATTACTGGTCATATGAAGATAAATTAAAATTTGATACAGACATGTGAAATGCCTTGTTGTTAAAAGAAAACCTGTACATCAATAATACTGCTCCATCTCTTGAAAGAAAAAAGTATTTTATTTTGTATTTGATGTTAGGCAATTGTGAAGGAAATTTTTATTTATTGAGAATACTGGAATTTTCATGTAATTACTTATTCAAAATAAAAGAATGTTAATTTTATCAATTCTGTGTTCATAATTAACATTTCAATTTGTTAATAAATATACAATAAAATAAAAAACAGAATGTTATTACTCTGGAGATTCAAACCACTGACTTTTTGATCACAAAACTGTTATGCTGTGCACTTGGCTACCAATTACATTAAAAAGTTACAAATATTTTGTACTTCACAGTGCTTAGAAATTTATTCTTTAAAACTTTTTTCGTTACGATAATTATGCCATCCTACTCTGTGAAATTCATGTCTGCGAATTGAGTTTCAAATTCTATAATACGAAAAAAACTGAAAAGGGTTCGTCTGTAAAACACCTTGTAGGGAACAAATGTAAAAGATGGGTCAAAGTTGAATAATAATTTAATTACAAATAGAGCTTAAAAGTACAAAATGGTCTATACCAAAGGAATTAAATTTGGCAGCAAAAGCTATAAGTCACAGTTGTCCCTTAGCCATATCAGCAGACATGTTCAACTGTGTGACTGTGATGTCAACAAAAAGTGGCATTTAGACACTGTGCTGCCCCAATGCTCCTCACGAGATACAGCATTAATCTGACATTCAGGATATGCCTTGAGACACTGTGCCTTGTCATTTTGCCCCCACTGTCCTTTTGGGTTCTGCTAGAGAAGAAATTAGGAATTTGTGACTATAATGGCAATGTAACAACAATTACTACATCTACATCCAAAATCTACAAAAAACTGTAAAAAGTATGGCTGGGATTACTTTACCTTGTACTTCTTTCTGCTTTCTCTGCTCCACAGATGTACGGAGCATAAGAAAAATATTACTTAAACTGCCCATCTTTGATACATTCAGTATCCTCTTAAAGATCCTTTTTGGTATGGGCTCCAAACATTTTGACAATTTTCTAAGATGGGTTGAACAAATAAATTTTTGTACTGTGTGTGTGTTTGCATGCATGCACACAACTTTTACATTTATCGACATTTAAAACAAACTGACAATATTTGCACCACTCAAGGTATCAATTAATATTTGTGCAGCTTTCTGCAAACTGTGTTTCACTGCAGATAACTGCATCACTTGCAAAATGTCTGAGGTTACTATTGTCTGCCAAGTCATTAATATACATGTACAGCAAGGGTCCCAACACATTTCACTGGATCTTGGCTGATGTGATTTCTAAATCTGTTGATGACTCCATTCACAGTAACATACTGTGTCAGTACGGCAAGGAGAATTTTAATGTCTCCTACAGCAGATAGACAGACACTAACGTACTACCTGCAAGACAAAGTGAGAATATTTACCTTGAATTTCATTTGTGTAGGGAGTTGTGGCCAAGGTTGAATTTCATTGCCCACTGCACACAGGATATATATGTCCATCTACAAGAAAAATCAGTTAAACAGCTACAACTTCCAGTTGGAGATTGGCAGAATAACTTTCTGAGCGTTCTGGTCCCATGCAAAATTGAACATTGAAAATAAACAATGGATCTGGACTTCTACACTACCTTCCTTATATCACTTCAGTGTCGAAATAAAGATAAAGGGAAAGCCAAATCTTTAAATTACATGCTCAAAATTTCATGTCCACTTAATATTAACCCTCTGTGGTCCAATGTTCCACCAATGAGCAATCCAGTGTTCCACTGTGCAGTTTTCCAGTTCCAGTCACCCACCCACGTCCCCTGAAATGTTGTTGCCTAAAATTTTTGTTGCACAGGAACTACATAAATCCTATATCATTGTGAGACAATCCTTGGATGCATAAAGATAAATAAATACATAAATTGTAGAGGAACAACCTTTTTCATGACAATCTACAAACTTCCATGAATGTAATGCCTTTATACTTCCACATGTCTTTAGCCAGTGTAACAGTTCCTTAAAGACACAAGCCCTTCAATATTATGTGAATTAAAGATATAAAATGTTAACTGTTCAGCAAAAGTCCGCAGTAGCAGGTGATGGTACAGTGCCACAAGTTACAAATCTGTCGACACCAGCTGCCACTGTATGACTCAACACGGAAACTGCAGTGCTCACTTTCAGTTTTGAAAAAGCTGGCAGTTGGACAGATGTTTTTTAGTGAGCTTGAGGGTTAATTTGTTCTTTGTTTCGCTGTCACTTGAGAGGAGCTGAGAAATATCTTCCATGAAGCAATATCAGCCTTCCCTCAATCTGATATGTGAACGTTATACCTGAATAAATTTTCTTATACTGTAATATCAAATGTGGGGTGTCATAACAAAACTAGATATTTCTCTCTTCATGCTCTTAGCAACTGGTGTGATTCTCTGTCCATGCCTCCAATCCACAAAATTGTGTCTTTTGACACCATCACAAAATATGAGTTAAATGGATGGATCGTAGTAATCCTTTAAAAAATGGTTGCTTAAAATTTGAAAAGACGCCATTAATCATCATGACTATCACACTATTGGAAACCATAGCTGTACATATATAATCCATGTCGCCAAATCCTGTAACGTGGTCATTAGAGCTATCAAACTTTACATTAAAGACATCTCATCCATAAAAAAAATTAAAAAGTTTATCAGTTTTTAATAAATGCTCCACCTCCTGCTTTAACATATGGAATAAGTTACCTGTAATGGGCCAGTTCTTTGGTCCATGGTTGTATGGTGAGGGAACATTGCTTCAGTGTGTCGGGATGGTTTAACGCATTGTGGGTTTGATCACTGGGGCAAGAGAGACAGGAGTCTGTCAGTGGTGAGAACAGCTCTGAGGGAGATCTCGGTCTGCCAAAAGTTAGAGTGGCTGTATAATATAGATAGAGTGCAGTAAAATTCTTTATTGGTACATCAAGCTGGAGCAGACACAGGTGCACCCTCACCCTTTGTGTGCAGGCCAACATTGATCCTCAGTGTCTCTGTGCTTAGTGCTGTGAGGCACTCGAGCATAAAGCCCCAGATACTACTGAGACAGCTCTCTGGCAGTCATCTGGCGACAGCACAGCATTCTTGTGACTATGCTGCCTACAGCTGGCAGCAACCTAGCAAAGATTCACACAGGTTCACAGAATTCCAAGGGCATTCTGGTGGTGTCTAGACTCTGACCCCAAAGATCGTGGCTGGATGCTGCATGACACTGTTATGACATGATACACAGATTGTTTTCTGCCCCATGAAGATTGGCATGCACAGCCGACTGATGCACTGCTGTATATAATTGCCACATGTTGGCAGGGGTGGTAAGTGGATCACCTTATCCAGCAATTCCTCTATGTTGCAGTATTCTGTCTACACCATGACATATCATTTATTCCACATTTTTTATGTACATATTCAACACACATCTGTAAGGTATGCAATGACGAAAGTATAAAATACTGTGATAAAAAATTATGGGTCTGAATACTATTATACAGTTAATTTTATTGCAAACAATTTATTTTAACAAAGAGATAGAGGGGCTGGCCAGTACTTACCTCAGCTCAGTACAGCCGATAGATACACATAAAACACAACCGGTTGTGTTTTATGTGTATCTATCTGCTGTACTGAGCTGAGGTAAGTACTGGCCAGCCCCTGTATCTCTTTGTTAGTATTTGTTTCACATCACATATGAGATTTTCCATTAATCATTTAAACAATTTATTTTTGTCTTTCCATCTTGTCCTTCATTTCACTGGCATACTGATTTCTTTGAACACTGAATCAAGAGTCTTTTTTAAAGTACCTGGGTCCAATATTTTATTAAATATGCTTTTGTGTTGCTGTTTATTCTTATGATAGGCACTTTTCTCATAATTACTTTACACAGAGGCTAATGAAGACAACAAGTGTCTGGTGCAGATGGTAGATCAGTTACTGCTGCTGCAATGGCAGATTTTCAAGATTTAAGTGACTTTGAATGTGGTGTTATAGTCAGCGCACGAGCAATGAGACACAGCATCTCCAAGGTAGTGATGAAATGGGGATTTTCCTGTACGACCATTTCACGAGTGTACCATGAATCTCAGGAATCCGGTAAAACATCAAATTTCCAATGTTACTGCAGCCAGAAAAATATCCTTCAACAACAGGACCAATGATGACTGTAGAGAATCGTTCAATGTGACAGAAGTGCAATCCTTCCACAAATTGCTTAAGATTTCATTGCTGAGCTACCAACAAGTGTCAGGGTGTGAACCATTCAATGAAACATCATCAATATGGGCTTTCAGAGTCAAAGCCCCACACGTGTACCCTTGACGAGTGCACGATACAAAGCTCTACATCTCACCTGGGCCTGTCAACACCGACACTGGACTGCTAATATCTGGAAATTGTCCTTCACCACAATTAACTAAATATTAATTACTTTTAAATACCTCATCCCCAGGGTAGTTATACACTATGGTAGCCCTCGATCCCCCCACCCATGAAGAATTTTTCGATTTGGAACAGCAGGGGCTGGTTTTGAAGATAGGGGTGTCGAAAAGAGGGCATTGCACCAATGAATTTCCCATGGGAAGTCATGAAGAACCTAGACATCAAGTTCCTTTCAGAATGTTCGAAAATGTTCTATAATCTTTCAAACTGTTTCAAGATAGTGGTTGTGTGGTGGTACCTGTTGTGGTTGTGGATGTTTGTTTGTTTAGTGGTTAAGTTCCTTTGGAACCAAACTGCTGAGGTCATCGGTCCCTAGGCTTACACAATATGTAATCTAACTTATGCTACGGACAACACACACACCCATGCCTGAGGAATGACTCGAACCTTCGAAAGGAGGAGCCGCGCAAACCGTGGCAAGGCACCTTAGACCGCGCGGCTATGGATGTTTCAAGTGATTGCTATCATGCTGTGGTTGTCACCATGACATCATCTATCTCTTTTCACATTATTGTACAAGAATTGGACAAAAACATGGAAACACCATGAGGAATGGACACTGAACATAAATGGAGATGCTAGCTAAGCATGTATGCATAGTCGTATTTGACCACGAATGGCACCTGTGCAATGCCCTCAACACATTACAAGTGTCAGGCAGTAGGACAGTGTTCTGTCTAGTTGTGAGTGCATTATGTTGAAGCTAAGTGAATTTGAACGTGAGCTAATTGTTGGTACTCCTTTAGTGGATTTACTCCTGTAACTAACGTAGCCGAAGTGTCTGCTGTTTCAGGAGGCCCCACATCAAAGATTTATACTACACTCAGAGAAAGTGGGAAACATAATCCGATAAGTCACAATGTGGTTGAGTTATTTTGACAGGCGTTCACTGAAGAGGAATACAATGAAAAATACAAGGGTGGCTGCAAAAGTCACTGTAGAACTTAAAAGTCGCACTCGTGAACCCTTTCAGCACAAAAACAACATGGAGGGAACTCCATAAGCAGGGAATTGGACGAGGAGCTAGGATTCCAATACCACACATAAGTGATGCAAATGCCTGTTAACAGGAAAACGGGTGTCAAGGCAATAAAATATGGACTATGGAATGATGGAAAAAAGTTGTTTGGTCAGATGTGTCTTGCTCCACACTTGTTTCCAACTTCTGACCAAATTTATGTCTCACAAGTGAAACATGGCAGGGAACTGGTAATGATTTGGGTCACTGTGTCACAGTGTTCCATGGGCCCCATGGTTACTCTGCTAGGTTGGATTACTGCCAAGAATTATGTGACCATTTTGACTGACAACTGTCAATCCCATGGTACAATATTTGTTCCGAAATGGTTATCATGTGTTCCAAGATAACAAGGTTCCTCCTCATACAGCTCACATTGTCCAGGACTGATTTTGTGAGTTTGAGGATGAATTGTTGCATATCCTTGGCCCCTAGTTCTGTGAGCATGAGAATGAATTGCTACATCTCCCCTGGTCATCAATATTATTGTACCTATGTTGTCTACTTTGGAGAGAAGGGTGTGTGATCACTAGCCATCACCATTATCTGAACTTGTCACTATTTTGCAGGAAAAATTGTATAAGATTTCCTTGAAATCTATACAGGATGTGTATTTATTTATTCTGAGATGAATGGAATCTGTTTTGAATGCCAAGAGTTTTCCTACACTATATTATGCATAGTAATGTGTTGCTCTTTTGGTGTTCCCATTTTTTTGTCCAAACCCACATATTGCACAGGGAAAAATTCAAGATTTATCTACATTGTTCTCAAGCTGTAATGAATATTTTTATAATGTCAATGAATCTTTTCAAATTTTCTAAAATTTTCTCAACTGTTCTATGACACTTCAGTGCATTCCATATTATCCTCAAGCATTACTTAACATTTTCAAATGCTCTGGACTGTTTTAGAACATTCTGCAATGTTCTAGAAAGTTTCTGTGTTTTCTTTTAACATTCTCAAACACTTATGAATGTTTTGGAAGGTTCTCGGCATCCTACAAAGAAATGGATAAGTGGCTGACACAGTACTTTATTTCATACTATGGTTGTGTTGAATACTTAGAGGATTTAAAAGAACTTAATAGTATTTTTGAATATTTGAGAGTTTTTTGAGTGAAAAATACTGACATTAAATGATTGTTCATTTTTATGATGTTCTTGAATCATCTGGAATGTTGCCACGAAACAAACTGAAATAAAGACGAAGTGAAGTAGGTCGCCTTTTTCAGCTAGTAGTTACATATGGTGGCACACGACACAAAGCAATCTCAAAGAACAAATAATTGATATTAGCTTTGAAATTAGATGTATGTATTTGAACACATATAATAAAATGTAAAGAATATATTGCCATAACAATGGCCTCACCACTAAAGTTCTTCCAATAATGCTGTGTTTCCCTGTCAGAGAGATTAGCTTGTCAGATATGCACACTTTAGCTACACCATCTTCATCTGCTGTAACATTTCCAAGGTCACCAATGTGTCGGTCTGCATCATCTGGTCCTCCATGGTCCTTTGCTAAAGGATTGTAATGTGGTCCAGCACTTGTGCATCCTGTTGGCACAATGTTTACAATGTAACAATAACATGGTACAAAATATCACATATAGTTTAATATCTTATTGGATATTCTATTAATGTTCGTGTATCATTTATATCAAAACTACCTGACAAACCCGGCATTGTCTGGGTATTCATTTTGCCAATTTTCTATTAGAAAGGAAAACAAAAAGTAACTGTGTCTGTAGTGAATAATTGAAAAAAAAATCATTTCATATATTCCTGAAAACATTTGAAATTATGACACAGTTGTACAAAGAAATACGCATAATGTACAAATGTGGAAGAATAGTATCCAAATTAAGAAACATGATTCCGGACAGCTTCTGTACCTTGGGCACAGCTGCTTCGCTTGTCTACAACATGATTTTATAAACATCTCTAGGAGCAGACCTCTTCTTTTTAGCTCTATAGATGACAATTTTCACCTACAGCTGTTTCAATTTATAGTTAAAAGCTGTCAAAAATGCTGCCAGATGCCAAATCTTTCCTTAAGTTGACTCGACTGTAGACGTGTCTTAGTAGTACAAAATGAATGTATTAAAACTTCATGCATGATGTGGAATTTTTTGCACATATATCAGTATTAATGATGTCATAACTTTTCAGCTCCGTGCCGGGCAATACTTCTGTAGTTAATATTCAGTAGCAATGTGGATACTGTCAGCAAAATATGTTGTGAATAGAGTTAGCAAATAAATAACAAATTTAAACATCAAGAACAATGTGGCAGTTTTTCAGGCATCTCAGTGTTTATGACATCATATCTCATTAACTATGATAGGTGGTGCTTACTACCACGACAATTGTTGCCTGACAGTAAGGAATCTATGTTCAAAATTTGGTTGAAACCAGTCTATTTAAAACATGGTGCAAACCTGTGCCTGGAGGGGCGAACCTTGTCACTTGACAGCTTGCATGCAGTTGGCCATACTGTGATTGCAGGATTGCAATAGCTGCCACCGAACATGCCCACAGCTTCAAAGTATGTTTTGTAAATGTAGCCTACAGTCAATGGGTATATAAGCTGTCACAAAATGTATACATAGGTACAACAAAGAATCATTTTTCTAACAATGGAGAGAATGACAATGGAGATAAAGCATTTGATAGTATATGAAGCCGGGAGAGAAAAAACACCCACAATGAATGAAATGTCTACGAGAAGTCATTTCGATTGTTACCATAATATCTGCATATAAAATGTCATATAATAATGTAGACCAAAGCATCCCGAAGAACAAGCTATCCACAATCGTAGAATAAAATAAAGCAAAAGATGCATACCTGCTTGGTTGCAGGGAGAAAGATTTAATTCTGTATATATTTACGCTCACCAATTTACAGTGTCAGTGACACAATTCCATCCAGTTCTCCTTCACTATCATTGGAATCGATGCCAAAACTGTCATCAATCAGTAAGAGAAATCATTAATTGTTCACTCTCATTTATGATTCCATCTATAGTCTGTGTTTCTCTTATGAGTTCACCAACATGGTCTACTTTCTTCCTCCATGAGATGGCTTCTACTATAGAAGGACCTTCACATAGCAGCCTTTCCACTTCCACAATAATATGATAGCCTAATTACCACAAGGCGCTATTCCCCTGCAGTTTCACCTAGGCGTCACAGGCGTTTTGTTTTACAAGTGACTATAACAGCAGCTTTGTCATGCTCGTGCCTGCAGCAATGTCTCTTGCCTGCAACCACTGCACCGTAGTTTCTTTGCGGTGACTAGTTGTTGGAGTTTTGTCTAAAATCACAGAATGGTAAGGAGTATCATCCATTACAAGCACTGTCGGAACATTAAAATTGAACAATAAATTTTTCAGCCACTGCAGAAATCATTGGCAGTCCAAATTCTCGTGATAGTCACAGGTTTTCTTGACTGAATAACTAAAAGTCCTTCAAGCACAAAAACATTTGAAGAACCTGCATGGGCCACAATTAATCAGGATCCTCTTCCCAATGGCTGATGACTGCTGCTATTCAGAGTATCATCTGCCCAGCATTTATCACATGATTCTCCAGCATTGATCCACATTCATGTACCCATATAATTGAATGCATATCCTTACCTACAATTTTGTGTAAGAAAATTCCATGAGTCGCAATGACATGACCTTTTCGAGTACGGTAACAGTTTTTGTCTATCTAACTTTTTACATCTCATACTTTGTAACACCATTTTAAGCGACATTCCCCCTCTGAGAAAAGTTCAGACTGTTTTAAAGAAATTAGCAAACTTTGATATTCTGGGGTATTCTTTCCTGCAACAATATCCATAAATGTGTTGATGAATTGCATCAGTTTGGAGGAAATCAAGATCTGGAACTGGACCAGGCTGCTTTTTTTCTTTCCAATATTATTTAAAAACGCACAGTTTTCTCCACAGGGGCTTTGTTACACACTCTTTACTTTAATATCTTGCAAGTCTTGAAGCAGCAGCCTTTTCCTTTTAACAGCTCTTTGAGTTTTCAAGGTACACTCTAAAACTTGATCAGCAGAAATCGATGCATGCCCATGAACAGAAACAAATTCTTTTTCTTGTTTGTAAAACTCACGAATCCTTCATAGCAATTCCAAAGTCTGACTATTTAATGGCACTCCATGTCTCAACAGACTGTTGCTTGGTGAACGTCGTTTTGGTGACATTCTTTAAGAAACAGAAACTATAGTTTACAGTTATACAGAAGCAGGGTCACACACTAACATAGAATGTTTGCATAGAAGCCGGCAGCATGGTAGTATTGACACCGGAACTGGCTTTTGTTGCTGTGCTGCAACTGGCTGTTTGGCACTCATACCGCTAACTTTATGGCACTTGTGGAGTGATCTTAAAAGTGACATGTTTCAGCGATCTAGGTGCACAAATATACTCCAACAGTTCCGATTTTGAAATCTATCTGAGCTATACCCAACTGAGTCAAAGTAAGTGATGCATTATTAATGACTCAGATGGTGTACCTTTAGAGAAGAAACATGCATGCAGATGAGTTTAGAGGCCACTCAGTGATAATTTTACACTTATAGATGTCTTTGTATTTAATTAAGATTTAAATAAGTTTGACAGCACCTACTGCTAAGCAATGCATCTCTGTTACCATGTTTTTAATTTTCCTAGAACAATATATGACGGAAAGTAAAAGTTCAGTGCAAAAGAGTTAATCTGCAAACTATTAAATTTAATACATTTTGAACCAGTTTCAATTAACTGTTGGAGAACATTTTTATGAAGTGTATTAATTTAATTAAGTTTTGAAATACGAACTTTTAAGCACTGTAGCAAATACAATGAGAAGTTGCAGTGTTGTCAACCGAGTTCAGATTGCAGTCAGTTGAGTTTTGATGTTCAGAACCAGTCATCTTATTTTAAAGATTTGTTATTCAGAAAGTAACATGTAATCACATACTGTAAATTTCAATAAAGATCTGCAGAACATGTAATCACAGACTGTAAACTTCGATAAACTTCTGCAGAAGGGGATATGCAAGCCACTAGAAGAAGTTGCTGCAGAAATAATAAAAGAAGAAAGAGTAAAGGAAAAAAGGGTAGAAGAAAAAAAGAAAGACAAGAAACAGCTTGATTCATATTGTAAGGCAAACACTCATACAATGAGTGTATGATAATGTGGGAAATTATTTCCTAATTGATCTTGCACACACAGAATACTAGCTGAATCCATGAATGATGTTGGGCCATGCAATGTAGAGGCACAGATAGAGATTGCAGCATTGCCGATTGCAAATGCCCAGTGTGGTGTATGCAGAAAGATGTAGATGCCGAACAGTTTGTAAAATTTATTTAAGGGGGTAGGGGCAGCAAAGAGAAATAGGCCCCCACCACCACGACTTCCACTGTGAGGTGCCAATATTGGAAAAAAAAAGATATGCTTTGTCGTCTGGCACAGCAAGTTGTGATGCGTCATCCCAAGCATCTATAGACAGAGAAGTACAACTGCTTGTGTCCAATGGCAAAATTAAAGTTTACAGATAATTATTTTCGTAAAACACAAAAAAAATTGCTGCCATACTTAACTATGTACACAGTATACCACAAATTACATGTTATATAATATTCTAAATGGAATAATTTTAATATCACAAAAATATTGTAGTAATATTGGAATGTTTCCTGTCTTTTGCTACTGTGATAATCTTTTATTTAGAACAGACGCATTTTGCCTTTTTTAAAGCACTTGGATTCCCAGGTAGATGCCATGTTTCTTGACTTCCGCAAGGTGTTTGATACATTTCCCCACAGTTGTTTAATGAACAAAGTAAGAACATATGGACTATCAGACCAATTGTGTGATTGGATGGAAGAGTTCCTAGACAACAGAATGCAGCATGTCATTCTCAACGGAGAGAAGTCTTCCGAAGTAAGAGTGATCTAAGGTGTGCCGCAGGGGAGTATCGTAGGACCGTTGCTGTTCACAATATATGAGGCATTTCGAAAAGTAAAGATACAATGGCTCATTTATCTAGAAAACATCGATTACATCTTATTAACTGTATTATTTGTTATTTTTCGACATAACCAGCCCCGTTATCCAAACATTTGTTAAGTCGGTGCACAAGCTTTTGTATCCCACAGTCATAGAAGGTTGCCGCCTGTTGCGAAACCACATTTCAACTTCATCTTTGATCTTTTCATCATCGTGGAATGATTTTCCACCAAGATGTTACTTCTGGTAACGAAAGACATGGAAGTCGGTGGGTGCAAGGTCTGGGCTGTATGGCAGATGGTCCAATACGTCCCATTTGAATTGTTTGAGTAGTGGTTTGGTTACGAGCGCTGTGTGAGGCCGAGCGTTGTCATGAAGCAAGCGGACTCCACTTGTCAGCATTCCCCTGCATTTGTTTTGAATTGCACTTCGAAGACGTTTCAAAGTCTGGCAATATGCACCAGCATTAATTGTCATTCCAGGAGGCATAAATTCCAACAGAAGAATGCCTTGTCTGTCCCAAAAAACAGAAGCCATGATTTTCTTCGCTGAAATCAACGTTTTGCCTTTCTTGGCTTTTGGTGAATTCGAATGGCACCATTGCATTGATTGTTGCTTGGATTCAGGTGTATGCTGACAAACCCACGTCTTGTCACCTGTCACAATGTGATCAAGGAACTCATCACCTGCTTCAGCATAGCGTGTGAGGAAGTCGAGTGCAAAGCCCATCCTTTTCTTTTTGTGTTCTTCCGTTAACAGCTTTGGAACCCAGCGCGCACACAGTTTCCTGTACCCTAACTTGATAGTCACAACGTTGTCATTGACATGTCCAGTATGATCTGATGCAATTCTTTCAATGTGAAACGTCTATTCACACGAATTGCTTCCTCCGTTCTCCGAAGAAGGGCATCAAAGATCTCAGATGGCCGACCTGTTCTTTGTTCGTCATGAACATCGGTCCTACCTTCAGAGAAATGGCAACACCATTTCGTTACATTTTGTCGATTCATAATGTTCCCATAAAGAGAAACAATTTCTTCGTGAATATCTGCTGGTCACTGACCTTTTGCGTGAAGAAAACGTATGATGGAGCGCACTTCGCATTTGGCGGGATTCTGAATTGGCGCAGCCATTTTAAACACGACCTACTCCAACCAGAAGCAATGTTGAACTGCCGAACGACTGCTAGGAGAAAGCTAATGGTTCAAGGTTAACACCAGTGTTGCCAACTTGCTCGCCAAAACTCTTCTGTTCCTCTGGCGTACGGTGTATCTTTACTTTCCGAAATACCCTCGTATATAAATGAGCTGGATAACATCGGAAGTTCACTGAAGCTTTTTGCGGATGATGCTGTAGTGTATCGAGAGGTTGTAACAATGGAAAAGTGTACTGAAATGCAGGAGGGTCTACAACAAATTGACACATGGTACAGGGAATGGCAATTGAATCTCAATGTAGGCAAGTGTAATGTGCTGCGAATACATAGAAAGATAAATCCTTTATCATTTAGCTACAATATAGCAGGTCAGCAACTGGAAGCAGTTAAGTCCATAAATTATCTGAGAGTAGGCATTAGGAGTGATTTAAAATGGAATGACCATATAAAATTAAACATCGGTAAAGCAGATGCCAGACTGATATTCACTGGAAGAATCCTAAGGAACTGCAATCTGAAAACAAAGGAAATAGGTTACAGTACACTGCTTGAATGCTGCTAACTTTTGTGGGATCCGTACCAGATAGAGTTGGTAGAAGAGAGAGAGAAGATCCAACGGAGAGCAGCGCGCTTCGTTGCAGGATCATTTAGTAATCGCGAAAGCGTTATGGAGATGATAGATAAACTCCAGTGGAAGACTCTGCAAGAGAGATGCTCGGTACGGGCTTTTGTTGAAGTTTCGAGAACATACCTTCACCGAGGAGTCACGCAGTATATTGCTCCCTCCTACATATATCTCGCAAAGAGACCATGAGGATAAAATCAGAGATTAGAGCCCACACAGAGGCATACCGACAATCTTTCTTTCCACGAACAATACGAGACTGGAATAGAAGGGAGAACCGATAGAGGTACTCACCGCCACGCGCCGTCAGGTGGCTTGCGGAGTATGGATGTAGATTAAAACAAAGTTGGCAAAACATACAAAGTCACTTGTGGACTCATATAAACTAAAATATATTGAGTGTCAGTGAAGTGCAATGGGCTAAAAAGTGAAATTATTTGAGTATGCCTGTCATAAACAAACAGCAATTACTTGCTAAAATATAGATCAGTCAAGACAGGCATTGAATATGATCTCACAACAGCAGCGATACACAAAACTATGACAGGTAACCAAGTGGCTAGGTAAAGTAGAAGCCAAAATACTATCCACTGAAGATGCTTCCAAATAAAGCAAAAAGCACCCGGTATAAATAAGACTTTTATTACAGTTGCAAAAGACAGAATATGTCTCAATATTGCTGGCAAAAACTGCAACTGCGAAGAGAAGCTATAGAAAAAGGAAAAAGAAAAGACAGCTTGAACCTTTGATTGCTTTCAGGCGCTGCAACGTTGTCGTCATCTACATCGCTGCGGTCTCTGTCATATTAACTACTTTGTGCTTGTTGTGGGAGCTTTGTCAACATCAATTGAGTGATAACTCGCACTTTCCATAACAGGCAAGTACGGAAGAAATTGTTCCCTAAACCATAATGTAGATGTCTCTGAGTCCATTTCAGAATAATAACTCCTAAATTGCTCTCTTCTGCTCGAAACACAAATTTGATTTCTGGAATGAATCCAGAAGCAGAACCAATGTGAAGCATGATTTTTTTATCTCCCTTTACTAACTTGCACTTCAAAACCACCTGAACCATCACACAGTTTCCAACATTCTTCCCTTTCGTGATTATAGTTTACCCATGTTTTATCCAAGTAAAAAAATGTTCTGATTCCCACATTTTTCTTATTTCAAGAATACTTCTTAAAGCTTGTGCTCTTGAAGCAGCGGTATCACAATGTTCCATTAAAAATTCCCATCATTTTGAATCCAATTTTTTCTGTACGGTTTTATGCATTTTCAACATAATGTTTTTGACAGTAGGAAATTCAACTGTCTAGAATATATTTAGCACAACTTGCCTTAGAACATCTTTGTCAAAATCATCCAAATAAACGACAGTCTTCTCACGATTGTGATGTTCCCCTGACGATCTGAAAACTGAGATTCCACTGGACAGATAGATTACCTTCACTGGCAATCCACTGAATAGTTCCCAAGCTGATGGCATTCACTTCTGCAGATTCTAGAGATCTGGAAACATCTGTAATAGGTCCACTGTTTTTTGTTACGTGCTTGAAGGAAGTGTTTATCCTGTAAATTACGTCTCTCGCTTATTTGTGGAGAATTTGTTGCTTACCACCACCATCAGCCATGACAAATCACAACAAACCGAATAAAAATTCACAAAATAACTACCACAATCACCTTCAACACCTTCACTGGCCAAGATGTTTGCACAACTGAGTGATAACTCGCATTGTCTGTAACACACAAGTACGGAAGAAACTTTTCCCTAAACCATAATGTAGGACACGGAAAGTACTCTGGAATTTTTGGTTCCTTTTTTGGAACAGGACACAATTACATAAAAATTAACATGGGACATTAACACAGTAAAATTAAATAGCGATAAAAATGGACACATTGGAAATAATTACTACAGCACATAGTAGCCTCATAGAACTAAAGCCTTCAGCCAGTGGCAAATAACAAATCATTTAATGTCGAAAATTGTACACAACTATTCCACACGTAGCAAATACATGCACATAATAGACTATGGAAATTAGGTAAAACATGGCACTCTATCCACTGTAATACAAATGTTACTGAGAATTCCATGTTGTGGAAGTAGCCTACCGATCCCGTGAAACTACCCGGGATGGTATGAAAAACATAAATCGCAAATCTGTCCATATGAACAAAAGTTTAACGCTCTGCCACTTGCACTCAGCAAGATTTTTGCAGATGCCAGAAACCATTCTTTAGCTGAAGCGTGTGATACAGACTCACAGCGTCTTGTTCTCTGAAACAGCAAATGTACAGGATTACCGTTACTGCATCTCATGGCAGGTCCTATCTTCAAGGCCATGATAAGGCATGAAACACAATTTTGCTCAGGCGAGCATGTCAATCATTTGGTGTCAGTGCGGGTTCGCTCAGGTGAGCATGCTAATCGTTTGCTGTCAGTGTGGGACAGAGAGCTATTTCCATTGTACGCTTCTCTCTGGAGAAACCCCGGGCCTGCCTTAAATCAGTGCATGGTGGAAAGAGATGCCACTAGTTTGATCTGCTTGGCTCATGACCAATCTGACGTCTGTGTCACCACACAGCCCCCCCTTCCCCCCTGCAAGAAAGAGATGGTGTGGGAGGCATCGGTGATGGCAGTGGCACCAGCTGCAGCCCCCTTACCTGGTGGCGGCATGGTGCTGGCAATGG
The DNA here is from genome assembly GCF_023864345.2 of Schistocerca serialis cubense. Lineage (NCBI taxonomy): Eukaryota > Metazoa > Arthropoda > Insecta > Orthoptera > Acrididae > Schistocerca > Schistocerca serialis. The sequence goes on from NC_064641.1 coordinate 776,757,213, forward strand.
GCACGGGGTGGCAGCGGCTGTTGTGGCAGCAAAGGCAATGGCACACATTGTGGGCTCCACAGTGGGCTGCAGTGTGGAGTCAGCAGGACTGGCATATACAGTGGCGGCAGGCATAGTGAGGTGGGCCTTGTGTTGACCTGCAGAGATCCTGGTGCTTCGTGATGTGATGTCATTTTCACCTAATGAGACATGCGCAGCAGTCAGTAGAAGGTTCCAGCAGTGGGGACAGGGTGGCAGAAGTCACTGGCGGCTCTGTTGTTTTGGTCATCAGGACTAACGACAAGGCACAGCATCCACCCAGAGGTTGCACGAGCCGCCACTCAGATCAGCGTTGCTTGGTGCCCCCTCAATCTCGACCAGCGGAATGCACATGCTCGGGAAGTCAAGCATGTATGCCGCCTTCAGGTGATCGATTGAGCCTAGGTGGCAGAGTTGTACAGCTGTAAGGAGGGCATTTTCATGCCACATGAGATGACGAGGTGCAGGCCTGAGTACTGTCGGCGGAGCAGCAGCTGCTAAGTGTCTATCTACCCAGGGCATCACGTACGTAGTGTGCTGACACAGATGTCACACCATATAGGTTAGTGTGCACCTGGCACCATGCATAGTTGCAGGCTGAGTCCTGTATTTATGTTGTTCACGTCAGAAGGAGCTCGCAGTCGGCAACCTGGGTGAGGGCGAGGGCTGCATAGTTGTGAGGAGCAGTAAGGGCACATGATCAACTAAGGCAATCAGCGACTATGTTGTCCATCCCGCCTGCATGTCGGATGTCTGTGATAAACTGCATGGTATACTACTGCGGGGTGAGATCTGTGTACCGTCTTTGCAGCAGAAACTTGTTGTTAAGGTGCGGGGGTCGGTAAAAACTGTGAAATGCCACTCCTCCACCGAGGTACAGAAATACCTAACCACCTCATACACAGCAATGAGCTTACAATCATGCATGGCCCAGGGCAGCTGTGGATCCATAAGCTTCACTAGGAAAAATGCCAGGGGCTGCCAAGTCTCTGCAGTGTGTTGTTGCAGGACTGTGCCTAATGGCTGACTGGCTGGCATCTGTGACAACTGCGAGTGGAACAGTTGGGTAGGGGTGCGCTAGGAGGGCAGCTTGCAAGAGGTCATACTTCATTCAACCAAAACTGGTTGACATTTGTGCCATCCAGGGAGCAAGCCTGTTGCCTTTTGTGCGAGCACCCTGGAGTGCACCCATCAGCAGCACGTTCACGGCACCCTTTAGGTGGCTCCTGAAAAAATTTGCCATCCTGAAAACATGCCAATTGCCTGTATGTGGTGGGATGTGGGAACTCATATACAGCCTGGACTTTCTCAGTGTGCATCTCCAGGTTAATAATAACACTATCACCTGGAGGTGAGAGAATGCCTCCTAGAAGCGGCAGCAGTGCTCTGGGAGATCGTGTGAATTAATCAGGATATCGTCCAACTAGTTGAAACACCCCAAGATGCCGTGTGGGATGTTGTCAAGGAAATGTTTCCATGCCTGTGCAGCATTCTGGAGGCCAAATGGCATAATGGTATTCTCTAAGAGGCTAAAAGGTGTAATGATGGGTCTCTTCCCTACATCCTCAGAGGCAACTGGTATCTGTGTGAATGTTTTGTGCAGTCCACTTTACTGAAACTGGTTGTGCCACACAAGTCATCACTGTAACTGTGCATAAGCAGAATGGGGTAATGATCAGGCACCATTCTGAGCAACTTCTGCCTCAAAATTGGCCTGCGTGGCTCTCAGTTTGTTGGGCGGTATGGGGTGGGGGCGGCAGAAAACTGGTGACCCAGGCATCGTGGCAATGTAGTACCATGAGACCTGGTGAACCTCCCAGAGTGCACTGGATGGACAGGTGAGGAAGGGTCACTGGTGAGGAGGTCGGTGAAAGGGCCAGAGTAGGAGAGCTATTTGATGGTGTAAGAGGTGGTTGGATGGGATCAACGTGTGGTGGAACAATGGGAGGTGGCGTCGACAATACAACAGTTCGGCAGATCAAGGACCTTAATGAGAAATAAAATAGGTGCCAAGCATGGGGGTCCGTAACGACAGCCACAGTAAAAAGGTCCATGGGAAATCTCTACCAAGGCTTAGGTCAATGGATCAGGTGTGGTAGCAGTAGATTTTGATGGATGAGCTGTTTGCTGTAGTGAGAAGTATGGGGCAAGGTGAACAGCTGCCAGTAGAGGGTAATAACCAGAGGAGATAAGTAGAAAGGTCAGAACCCAAGTCGAGGAGGTAGGGTGGCAAGAAGTGGATGTTACCACGATTACATACAAAGCGGTGCTGTGAAATAATGGAGCAGCTGAGCGCACATACTGCCATTTTCTGTCGGCATTTGGGGTCCACCCACATGGTGCATGGCAGTTTGCAGTGTCTGTTGAAACACTCGTGGCACCAGCAATATTTAATGGCATCATGCATGCCACACCTATCATGAATGGAGGGGGCGGGGGTAATGGCACAATCATGCACGGGGTGGTCATAAGCACCACTGGGTGGAGGTGAGCAGTGCGAGGGTGCAGGCAGCAGTGAGCTTACCCATCTCTCTATCTTCTGGGCTATTAGCTGTGCCATGTCTGTGGTGGGTCTGGGGGTATGGTGCAGCTTGCATGAGTGTGCGGTCATGGACATGGATGTCGTGATGTTCGCAGTGACAGTGTGCAAGTTTGAGCCTTGAACAGTGGTGGTTGCAGCATCAGCACTCAAACTCCTGTGCAGCTAACACTGTGCTCCAACTCACATGGTGTGCTTTTAGAGGTAAAACATGGATGCAGATGAGTTCACAGACCATTCAGTGACAATTTTACATTTATAGATGTCTTTGTATTTAATTAAGAATCAAGAAAGTTTGATAGCATTTACTGCTAAGCAATGCATCTCCATCATTGTGTTTTTAATTTTTTTAGAAGAATGTATGATGGAAAATAAAACTTTAGTGCAAAAAAAGTTCATCTGCAGACTAGTAAGTTAACACGCTTTGGACAATATTTTACAGAAACTGTTGTCAACTGAGTTCAGATTGCAGTCAGTTGAGTTTTGATGTGTACAGGGGGGCAGCCAGTTAAGGAGTATTTAGTGAATTTGTTTTAAAAACCTATTTTAAAGGCCCCAGTCAAATCTTTACAAGTTTTCTCCCAGAACAACTTCGGCTGTGTCTACGTGACACAAGTTACCTGCCTTTCAGAAACCAAGCATTTCTGTCCAGTTAAAGCTGCTGATGACAGACACCTTGAGCCCTCTGCTGGAAATGCTAGAAAATTCACACCATCAGTTTTAGCCAATAGTGTGCGAGAGATACAAGTTATTTGTGTGGAAACTGGAGGATTCGGCAGTGCAGAACACAGATGCTTCTCTCTCTCATGGTCCAGACCTCAACTAGAAAAGAAGTCTTTCTTGGGAGGCAGAGCCTCTGGCTCTCAACCCATGGCTGGCCATCAACATAACTTAACATGAACCACCTCCCCTTCCAGTGCCCATTTGTTCAGTTGTTCCTCTTTGTAGAATGGCCTCCACCAGATACCTTCCTCCCTAGGTATTCCGTACTGTACAGTGTCGTCATAAGTCAGATGCAACAACCTTCTTACCTCTCCCTGCCCATGTACAGATATTCAGAACCACTGACATTACATGTTAAAAGATTTTTATTCAGATAGAAACTTGTAATCATATCTTGTACATTGTGATAAAGTTCAGCACAATTGGATACGTCAAGAAGTACGGTACATAAAGCACTGACTGAAGAAATTGACTGGCCACTCTGGAACAGGAAAGTAGAGACATGCTGGATTACCATGAAGCTGCACTGGATGTCATTGACAAGAGATCAGAGAACTCCCAGCCACTACGAGAAGATGCTGTACAAATAAAAGTACAGAAAAAAGGGAGAAGAAAAAAAGAAAGACAACAAACAGCTTGATTTGTATCCCAAGGCAGTCATGCAAAGTGTATGCTATTGCAGGACATTCTTTCCTAACAGACCCTACACACATAGCCCTATGTATGGACATTGGCAGAAGAAAAGGTGAACAGAACACAGAAAGTACTCTTGATTTTTTTGGTTCCTTTATTGGAACAGGACATAATAAAAAAATGTATATGGGGCATTAACACAGTAAAATTACATAGCAATAAAAATGGACACAGTGGAAATAATTTCTACAGCACACAGTAGCCTCACAAAACTGAAGCTTCAGCAAAAGAATCATAACTGTCAAAAATTATCAGGCTGTATACATGGACAAGGAAAAAAAATTCCCGGATATTTCCCGGTTGAAAATACACTTTCTCCCAGGCGAAAATACACTTTTCCCATGTTAAGTGATAGCATACTTTTCCTCGGCCCTGTAAAATTTATCAGTACTTTGAATGTTTATGGTTTTATATGGCGACGTAGAATTTCCCGGCACTTTAGAAAACGAAACTAAGGGAAGAAAAAACACGCTTTGGAAAGATCTTTGATGTGCAGCAACATGTACGCTGCATAGTTTCCTGTTATGAAGGTATAACTTCGCATGTTACTTTCCAAAGCATTGAAATCGAGATTGCGACGTGCTTTTGTAAGCCAGTCATAGCTCATGTCACGTGATCTCGCCAGCCGGAGACAGCATACAACACATGATGTAGTCAGCCAATAGCAAGACCACTCATAAGTTGTGCGAAAATACAAATAGGAAAAGTTGATGGTTTAAATTAATATACATAGTGTTGCTACAAGAAAAACAAAGCTTTCACATATAATCGTGGTCTCGAAGATTAATAAGCTGCAAGAGAAGCTAAGCTTCCACATATAATGTTGATGTTTTCTGCGTGTGTTACACTTTGAGATATATCACACAAATGTGCCAGTAAAATTTTTAATAACGACATAAATTTCTGATTTTCTGGGCTCGAAATTCTTCTAGATGGTCGTCATCAAAGAGTTGATTTTTAATTGAGAGTCAAATGCTCTGTGATTTAAGAAATTCATCGTACATTCTCGCACATAGTTCATCTTGTGTAAAAGGAAATTTACTTTCAAAAAGTAACGCTTTTCAAACCACCATTCGCAATATTTTCCCGTGACGTGTTAGAAACTGATTCGTTTCAGCAGTTGCCAGAGAGCGCCAGATAACAGGCGCCCCTGGTCTTGCGCAGCTATGATGACGCAGGAAGCTCGTATGCTTGTACGTGTAAAACATTAAAAGATTTTGCACTATGTCACATAAGAAACAAGACATCAGAGAATACTTCAAGAGTATCGGAATTTCGTCAACCATACTGAAATGCATAATTCGGCTTAAAGTGCACATTCGTATATCCAGATTCGGATGTAAATTTTCTTGGGTACCAGTACTGTATTGTCTCATGTTTGGTTCTTTATTATGGCATAATGCCATGTGAGATAGAAAATGGAAAACGTGCACTTGAAATGCAGCGACCAGTTGAAACTAACCAACAGTGTGAAATTAAACACTTCATTTCAAATAAATTGACTGCCTCATCGCTCGAGATTAATAAAAGTCAAATCTCTTTAGCAAACCGACAAAAATAACTTCATTATTCTGCAAGGCGATTAATGCTTGACTGTCAGAAAGGTGGAGAAAATTTTAGCCTTCCGTACACATGTGAACGTATTTTAATTCATTTGATAATTCCCGGCCACTAATCCGTTTTGTTTTCATTTAAAGTGAGAGCAATAAATGAAGAGGAAACAGCAAACTCACTAAATGTAAACACGGGTCACGTGGAGACTACCCACCTCCCCACTACAGCTCAGACTGCTCTGTGCATAGCCCAGGATCTATACTTCCGAACCGGGACAATATTAGGTAGTGGCGCCCAGCCACACATCTGTAGCCAGAAGCGGGAGAAGGTACTACTTATACACGACTCAACTGCGCATGCACAAGAGCCCGCCCGCAACTGCTCAAACGAATCTAATGTAAACAGCTCTGACGTCACGCTCATTAGAGGCAATTTGTTGTTACGAAGCAATGCATAGTCTTCCTAAAGCATTTGACACACTTTGCTGCTGGCAGACGCTTGTATGAGCACTATGTTTTGCTGTTGTATATGGCGCATTTCCTTTGCGACTTAAGTTTTATTTTCGTTCATTTTTCCTCTCGTTCATATTTTGTTGCTGCAGTATTATTCTGCAGAAGCGGGATACAGTAATATCCTTTGTTGGAGTATTGATTCTTACCAGTCAAAATCACAAATATTTAACTGAAAACTAAAACAATAATAGATTCTCGGAATTCTAAAAAATTCCTCGGTTTTTCCCGGTTTTCTCCCGGATGAAAAAATTCCCGGGTTTCTCCCGATCTCCCGGGTCGTAGACACCCTGATTATACACAGCTATTCCACACAATCCCTGCCCGCACCATTGGGGATCCTCTTCGATATTGGTTTCTTTCCACATTGTTTTGGTCCCAAAATCGTACTCCACGTTACCCCAGATGCGATACCTAGCAAATGCAAGAAAAGAAAACTTGCGTGCACACATGTTGTAGTCTACAACAATCAATTGACATGTAGCACACTATCTGATGAGATACAGACATTACTGAGCAATCTGTGAAACTGCCGGAGAGCAATGTGAAAAACATCAATGTCAAATCAATCCACATGAACAAAATTCTAATGCTCTGCCGCTATAAAATTCTAATGCTCTGCCGCTATCGCTCAGCACGGTTTTTGCAGATGCCCGCTATTATGTTTGGCTGAAGCATGTGATACAGACTCGGCAGTGTCAGCTTCTCCGCAACCGTACATGTCTAGGGTTGCACCTTGTGGATAGTCCTGTCTTCATGGCCACACAGCACAAAAGACTCTCACTAAAAAATACTACCTTGCTCAGGCAAGCATGTCAATCATTTGGCATCAGCACAGAAAGTGCTGGTAAGATAGCCCTTTCCACTGCACGCTTCTCTCTGGAAAAACTCCAGTGCTGTCCCAAGGCAGTGTGTGGCAGAGAGGGATTTCACTAGTTGAGTGTGTTTTATTCACAGCCAATTCACATTGTCTGGTGAAGCAAACCGGTGGCAAGTCTGCTGAAGCAGACCAGTGGCAAGTGTACATGCACTGTTGTGCATCGCCACAGTAATAAATTCAATGAGTGTGAGATGCAAACTAGAGTTGAAATAGCAAGACTGCTCAGCTACTCAAATAAAGAAACTAATTTTGCCACAATCATCTGCACGGCATTGGCAGGAGTGTCAGTTTACATTCTAAATCAAACTGCAAAATCATATGTGGAGGGAACAGACATTTGAATTGTCACTAGGTAAGAAGCCAAGAATAAAATCATTTTCATATAATAGGTTCTACATGCTATGCCCAAATCCTATTTCAAAGAAGACAAAAAATGGATAAGAAATCTGCTGAGAAATACCTCATGGGACATGATAGCATGGCGATGAGTGTGCCAGCATTTGGGTGAAAGAAGAAAACAGTCCTTCCACGCAGAGACGTAATTTTCCATTAATAGCCTGAAAACTGAGCAGAATAAGTCATATTACCATTGCACAAAGTTGAGCAAAATAACCAGGGAAAGTATACAGTTCAAGAAGGTAAAGATGACACAAACTCAGAGGAAGAAGAGAGTGAAGACTGAATAAGGTAGTGCTGGTAACAGATTTATGCCGCCTCATGGGCAGCTGTGAAATTTTGCAACATTAATCAAACCTTCATGGCTCAATGAGATTGTAATGCCCTCTGAAGAGATAATGCAACAAAACGAGATCCAGAGGTGTATCAAGAAGCTGTCAATAGTACACAAAATGTTCACTGGATGCAAGCTATGGGAAATGTAGTCACTACAAAAGAAGAAACGTGAGATGTAACTCTTCTAACAAAATGTGCAAGAGCCACATGGAGTAAATGGGTTTTTCATGTAAAGACTAATCCAGATGGAAGTGATGAGAAATATAAAGTAAAACCTGTCATCAAACGGTTTAATCAATGCACGGTGTAAACAGCAGTGAAACTTATAACCCAGTAGCTAAAGTGAACACAATTAATTCAATGTTAAATGAAGCTGCAGTTTAGAAGATGTAGCTGATGTAGTTTGATGTTTCTGCAGCTTTCTCGTATTGAGAACTAAAAGAAGTACAATATATGCAACAGCCAAAAAGGCTACAGTTTTGGCACTGGATGAATATACTAATTAAGGATTAGATTGTAAGGAATGTCTCTCTCATCAGCAGGTTTCAAGGCAAATGCAGATTCAACCTTACATATCAGAGAAGAAGGTGACAACAAACTGTTAAGTTATTCTTTATGTAGACAAGGGATTAGTTATTGAATGCAATCAGCAGGATGCCAGGAAGTTCCTTCAAGAATTGAAAACTGAATCACCATGAAACCAGTATTGCATTTCCTTGGATTTGAGACTAACTGCTTTGATGACGGTGCAATCAAGGTAAGTCAATGAGCTTATGAAAGGAAGATTCTGGTGTGTTCCAATTTTCAGTAGTGCAAACGTTTCAAAATCCAATGTATAGGAACAATAAGAAATGCGAGCAGATTTGACTGAAAATGTGCACTTCCTGTCTCGAACTCTTGACTCAGCATCAACAGAAAATTTGAGACTAAAAAGAGAATTCCAGTATGCAGCAGGCACTTGTGACCTATGTATATGTCATCATCATAGTTTTTTGGTGGTGGCATGCCTGAATAAAATCTTAAAATATTTGGATAAAATCACTCAACCTTTTGACAGCTTTATCTGCCTTTGTCATCAGGAGCAAAAACCACTGACTGCTGGGGGTGGCACTGTGTTCCACTTATATATGCACAATTGCAGTGTCTGGAACCTACAGATGGCTGATGTGTGGAAAAGGTAAGTTGCGCAGCTCGTAGCAGCACAGGAGGGGATGACATCAAGTGGCATGAGGGATTGACGCCACATTTGAAGCTGCCAGTTCATCTCCCTACTTGTGTCAAGCATTCATCTTTGCTTTTGCTAAATATAGGTTGTTTATAAATGAATATCACGGCTTTAATGCTTTATAATATTTATTATATTAAACTTACAGTTATAAATGATATTTCAAATTAAAGGGTACAGTGAAGTTCAACCAATCGCGTACTTTGCTACGCCAGTGAGGTGGCGCACCATCTTGCTGGAAAATGAAGTTATCTGACTTATCTTCTTCCAACTGAGGGAAGAGCCATTGCTCTAGAGTATCAAGGTAAGAAGTGCCAGTTACTGTACCCAAGTGCTGGATAGGCCACAAGGGGCCCGATGACAGGGCTTGCTTTGCATGGCCTCCACATTCACCCAGCCTAACGCCATGCGATCTTTTCCTCTGGGGATTCATCAAGGATCGTGTGTATGTGCCTACGCTACCAGCAGACCTCCCTGAATTAAGAAACCGGATTGAAGCAGCTGTTGCTACAATCACTAAAGACACACTTATCAACATTTGGGAAGAACTCGGCTATAGACTTGATGTGTGCCATGTGACAAATGGTGCTCACATTGAACATTTATAAGGTTCTTGGTAAAACTGTTTGAGTTGCTCTTTCATTTGACATATCATTTATAACTGTAAATTTAATTCAATAAATATTGTAAAGTGTTAAAACCCCGATATTCATTTATAAACACCCTGTATTCAAAGCCTGCTCTCATGCCTTACTAAGTGCGTACCCATGGTCTGTTAAAATTGTTGTGATGTTTCTGATCTTGGCCACCTCCTTTGTAATGAAATCCGTAATACTCTCATCTTTTTATATTGCATTTTATGTCTTGTTTTCCAGGCAGTGCTCAGCTATGGCCTACTTCTCACGCTCCTTTTGTTTTATACATCACTTGTGCTCAGTACAACTCTTAGCAACAGTGTGAATAGTTTGACCTGTATAGATCCCTTCACACAAGACACCATAAACACCCGAAGAGCTATGTCATCTTTAATAGGGAGTAACATAATTTGTATCCTGGAGGTGGGCCAGAACACTGGTCTCAGTCCATGTTTCTGCAGCACATGTTGTAAGTTGCTTCTCATTCCCTCACAGTATGACAGGAATGCAGCCATCTTGGCCTCTTCCACCAATTCACAAGATATCCTTTATTGTTGGTGCCTGAAAGTGTTTGCAAAGTCTCCCTTCCTGTAACCATTCTCTCTGAACACACATCTCAAATGTCACTGTGCAGATTGTTGCTGGTCGTCATCAGAAATAACCTTTCCTCTGTGTACTAAAGTGTTTCAGGGTCACTGTCTTGTGCACTCGATGGTGAAAACATTTTCCGTTCAACTAACAGTCAGGATGCATGGATTTCCTGTATGATTACCAAGGCAGACTCCTGCCTTCCACTCAACTAAATCAAATGAGAATGGTAGATTGCCATCCCCTCCATCTCAATAATAAATTTAATGTTGGGATAGATACAATAGGACAGTTGTTAATCCCTTCACCAAGAACTGGATATTGGCCCTGTTACAGTGCTGAGTAAATATTTTAATTTTTCTACAGCTCCACAACACCTGCTGGTATTGGATGTTGGATTGTAGAGCAGTACATCAGGCCACTTTTGCCTCACGCAGCTGAGGATGTCAGGATAACTACCAGCCACATCCTGGCAAAAGTTAAGCCACCGAAATCTAATATTAGCCAAGTGAAATGACATGGCTTATGCTTATTACTTGATAATGAGAACTTGGCTGTCTTGCCACCAATACAGGAAATCTCACTGCAGTTCTGACAACTTAAGACTACCACATGGGGGTGCTAAATTTATTATAGGGCAATATGTACCAGAAGCTTAGTCACAAGCTGACACAGACCATTGTCAGAAAGACCTGGAAGTTATTCTTAATAACTTCCTAGTCTTTCTGACTGGTATGCCAGATGAAGTGCTGAAGAAATTAATGTCATGTGTCACCAGACCTTCCAGGATTTATGGATTGACTAAGTTACACAAGGAAGGCCTGTTGTTAGTGCGATCAGTTCACCCACCTACAGACTGGCTAAATATCTGGCAGGGTTATTAGCACTCAAACTAGGACACTGAACACCATGTTGTTGTATATACTTGTTGATGCCCTCAAGAAAATGAGACAACATGAAGGTCAGTCTCAACACAGTGTCATCTTTTACGAGTGTGCCAGTACCAGACATACCGGATCTTTTGGGCCAACGGTTTCCAACTAGGATCATCAAGTTGTTCTGTCAAGCCCTAAGTAAAATTTACTTTTTGTACCATGACAAATATTGTAAGGTGGTGGACAGCACAACAATAGAATCGTAACTGTCTCCAACCATTGTGAACTTCTTCATGGAGCACTTTGAGGAGCAGGCTCTGAACTCTGAGACATTACGACTGCCTTCTTTCCTGTGGTATAGTTATACTGATGACACTTCCCCAATATGGCCTCACAATGAAAATGCACTGCAGCAGTTCACAGCTCACAGGAACAGTGTCCATCCCAACATTAAATTTATTATCGAGATGGAGATGCTGCGTACATGAACGGTGTCCATCCCAACATTTAATTTACTATCAAGATGAGGAAAACAGGTAAGCTATGATTCTTGGTTGTTTCAGCTGAACAGGAGGAGGGAGGCCAGCTTGGTCATTCATTGCACAGGATACCAAATCATAATGCCTGGTACATGAACAGCAGTAGTTTTTACAACCGTGTTCACAAGAAAGTGGTGCTCAACACGATAATACACAAAGCAAAAGTTATTTCTGACAATAGTCACCTACAGTATGAATTGCAGCATTTAAGACATTTGTTGAGAGAGAACAGCTACAACAAGGGAGACACTACAAACGCTTTCAGGCACCACCAATAAAGGACACCCTGTGATTCAGCAGAACAGGCCAAGCTGGCTGCATTCCTGCCACACTGTGGGACAAAGAGCAGCAAGTTAGGATGTGTGCTGCAGAAACATGAACTGAGACTAATATTTTGGCCCAGCCCCAAGGTACAACACATGTTGCACCCCGCTAAAGATGACATCGAACGTGCAGCACCCAGTGTGTATGAAGTCCTCTGCGAATGCAGCAAGTCAAATTTTTCACACTGTTTTTGAGCATTACACTGAGCACAAGTGACATATTATACAAAGGTAGCTTGAGAAGCAGGTCATATCAGAGCACTGCCTAGAAAACAAGCATAAAATACAATTTGAAAAAATGAGAGTCTTGGCTCATGTGTCATCTTATGGGGATTCCTTTATAAAGGAGGCGACTGAGATTACAATAAACTGCAACAAACCAGGGGTTCAAACTTAGTAGGGCATGAGAGCAGGCTTTAGACATTGATCACAAGTAAAGACAGATGGTTGGCAGTTGTATGGAAGTGGGAATGAATTTCTTATGTTCTGCAGGGCCCTCTCACCACTGGATACCTTCATCAGTCCTACGGCAAACTGGAGCTGCTATGATCTGCCCAACTCAACTTTCTGCCCATGCATTACTTCAGCTGCTATGATCTGCCCAACTCAACTTTCTGCCCATGCATTACTTCAGTCCTCTCTTCTTGGTTCCAGAAGCTGCAATCGTACCTATATAAGTGGAACACTGTGCCAGCCCTGGCAGTCAGCTGTTGTTACTCCTGATGACGATGGCGGAGACAACTGTCAAACGTTCATGTGTTTTACTCAAAGTGATGCTGCCTGTAAACCAAGTAGATTTCATTCTGATTAAACTGAGTAGATTTTATTCTGTCTGACGTATAGTCTATCAACCATAATTGTAGTGTGACATCTCCCAGATTAAATAGTGATGGAGAATTTAGAGGGTGCAACAAAGCTGGTCAGTCAACATCTGGTGTCATTATTATATGAGGGGGAGCCAAATGAAGACTTTGAAAGTTTAATTAAAAATTGAGATTTCACGCCATTGTCCTGTAAGTTGGAAGTGCTGTCTCCAATATTGTTAGGAATGCCCTAAAGGCAGCAGCATCCTGTAGACGAGCGAAACACAGCCACAATACCAGTTCGAAATGGCTGCCATGCTTGTGACAAGCACTAAGGAAGCACAGTATTCTGCCATGTGTTTTCTGTGCAGTGAAGGTATGAAACCTACTGAAATCCATCACTGAATCAATGTCCAGTACAGTGATGCATGTCTTATCATTGCAGGAAGTGTATGAGCAGAGTAGAAAATTCAGAAATGGTGTGACCTCTGTGACAGATTCTCAACACACGGGTGAGGCACACCATATAGTGACACAAGAGTCTACTGCAGCAGTTGAAGACACTGTGATGGCAAATCACAGGGTGACTGTGACTGAAACAGTTGCAAATCTGAACATCATGAAGTGCTTAAGTTTCACAAAGTGTCTGGTCTGCAAGATGGGTGCCACAGCTGCTCACTCCAGGACTGAAAGAGTGGCGTGTTGATGTCTGATCTGCCATATTTGCCAGCCTCACCAGATGTCACACTGAATGATTACTACATATTTGAACCACTCAAAGAAGCAATGAGCGAAAAGAAATTTTGTTCCGTTGAAGAGATGCAGCAGGCAGTGCACGAGGAGCTGTGAACATGACCAAGATAACTTTTTTCAGAGGAATCCGTACACTTCCTATGCACTGGAGAAAGCTTTTTGACGGTGGGGAGACTTATGTCAAAAAAATTATACTCTTGAGTTCCACTTCTGTTCAATAAAAAATTTTTAAAGACTATTTAAAGTTTTCTTTGGCTCCCCCTCGGACATGCAAAAATTGCCATGTCTACAACTAAAGCAGAGTTGTTTGCTGCAGCAGAAGTTGCTAAGGAAATAATTTGTGTGTGTTGTCTTTAGAGGAACAGGAAAGCGGATGATTCCATCATTGCACAGAATATATTATTGTAAAACAATATTCAAGAAAAAGTGATAGGAGGACAGTCAGGCATTCAGCATATTTCATCTGCTCAGCTACCAGATACGCAAGCAAAGCCTCTGGCAAAATGAAGACCAACAGTATACATCATAAAATGGATCTTTGATGTTGAGAGGCCTGGTTTTTCTCTCCAACTAATAATTAAATAGGGGCAAGTGTTATGGCTATAAGTATCTTTGTATTTAAGTAAGTATCAAGCAAGATTGGTAGCACTTACTGACATGAAAAGCATCTCCATTATGTTCAACTGTTTTTTTAGAACTATATATGACCGGTAATAAAAGTTCCATGCAAAAAAGTTAATATTAAAACTATTAAATTTAACAGTAATAAGCACAAACAGTGAGCAAACAATTTAATATTATAAATTTTAAGGAAGACTGCATCCATAGCCAAATGGTTGGTGCCCCTGTCTTCAACGCGGAAGAACTAAGGTTCAATTCCTGGTACCTCCTCAGATTTTTATGGAGGAATGGAGGTCTGGAATGGGGTCCACTCAGCTCTTGTGAGGCCAAATAAGGAACTGTTTGAATAAAGAAGCAGTGCAGGGCGTACACACCCTGGGACAGCCAGGAAATCTGGGTAAAATATGGGAATTTTTTCATTTGGGAAAAACCCAGGATTTTTTTAGAATTCCAGGAATTTTTCACTGTCTTAGTTTTCAGTTAAATTTCTGTAATTTTGACAGGTAAGAAATTACACTCTAGCAAAGTGTTTTACTTTAGTCTGCTACTGCAAATAATACTGCAGCAATAAAACATAAACGAGAGAATAATACCAAAATAAAACTTTCATTACAAAGATTGTATTTTATTCAATATTGTGCTTAAAAACCATACAATAGAAAAATGGAAAGGACTTGGATTTGATAAACAGTATAAAAAGCAGACTACTACTGGATGGTAACAAACAGTCTTCTCTTCAGAGACCACATTCATCCGTGCATGCTGATTCTTCCCAGGAAATGATGAAAACTTTAAGTTTCGTGATGTCGATGGACTCACCTAGAAGCATCTGCAAATGGCTGGAAGAGCATGATAAAAGCATAAAAGCACTTCACTAACATCCAAATTCACAAGATCTTAACCCAACAGAAAAGCTTTAGCCCCATCCCCAGTGTCACCCAGTCCCTTGCCACACAGTCCTAAAAGATCTGCAGGAAACACTACAGATATCATATCTCCAGATGTCCATGAGTATTTACCAGCACTTTATTCACTGCTGGTTCATCTTGTAGTAATGACACAACAGAAAAAGTTTTTGAAACGCATTATTTCATTTTTGTTAACAACACAGAATGATAATGGCAGTAACTATACCATAACTGTACTTCCATATGCTTGTGCTGGCAATAGTTGAGCTTGGACAAGACAATTCGCTACCTTGACTTTGTGCCACACGGAAAAAAAGAACAGGAAACATGAAATGTTACACTAAGCCTGATTAATAAACTAAATCCCCATATAAATTAACTCAGTGAGACAAGAATGTATCCATATTCTTTAGCATAACAAAACACACTAGATGAAAAATTTGCCCCCACCCAGAAGATATCACTCTCATGTAGTGAAACACTGCCTCTCGCCTTGATAATGATCTCAATTTGGTCAGGAGGAGAGGCCACAAGTTTTTTCAGGTATGCCATATAGAACGGAAGCCACTCAGTGATGATTAGATCCCTTATGGCTACCAAATTATAGGTCTGTTGATTGCTACATTCCATCTTCAATTCCAAATAGTCCAAAGCGTGTGTGAAACGAAATACAACATAGAAAAGCAAACAGTGAAGGAAAAAAAAAGAAATATATATACAAACTGCTAACTACAGAAAGGGAACAAGTCCATTTTTACAAAATTTAGAGGAGAGAGAAAAACTGCTTTATACAAAAACTCTAATGCACTTTTGTTTTATATTTTTTTCTAAAAATATGTCATTTTGCAGTGCTTTAGATTATGTAGTTTTAACCCAACAATGTGTTACCAGTAGCCCCCGCCCCCCTGCCCACTCAAAATTGAGTTACCTGTGGTGCATCTTTACTGAAACTAAATTCACGATGCTTTGAAAAGGCAAAACAAACCTTTGCTTCTCTGGAAACCTTAGTCATTACTAAGGCCAGATATTTTGCAGAATTTTGGTCACCGAGTATTATTAGCCGTAAAGTCGTCTGTTTCCATGAGAACAAAACTACATTTGTCTTTCTTCTGTGAAGAATCCAATATGAGTTCTTTCACCTCACTAACAGTGTAATATCATTCATCCAACATCAGTTTCCTCATGATTATGCCGAGAACCCTATCAACCCTATGCCTTTATGCAGTTAGTGGTGAATTATACCTGTTGTTACAGGCACTTTACTGACTGTGGATAAATTCCAAATCTGCATTACGTATTACTAGCAGTTATTTGTTTACTTTGAAAATCTAGGAATACTTAGTGGCTCACAATACGGTTTTAAGAAAGCCTTGTTGACTGTTGATACTATAGTCTGAGGTCAAATGCCTGCTATGAGTGTTTGAGGACAAAGCCTTCGCACAAGTCACATTTTCTTATCTAAGTAAAGCCTTTGACTATGCAGGGCATGCGACAGTTTTTGATGAAGCAAGCTGGGATCTCTTTGCTTTCTCTTGTTTTGCCATCTGCCTCTTTAAATTAATTTAGTTTTCATTTTTTGCCTAATTACCATTAACATGCATGACTATAATCTGCATTTCCAGAAAAGAGAAAGGTTGGTCCTCAGTCTAGGATTTTTTGTATAGTTTTGTGTATGTAATTAATTTCCTAATTTACTTTGGCCATTCCTAGTTAATATCTTTTGCTACAGATTATTATAGGGTGAAATCAGTAATTGTTTCTTGACTCTGATTCTATTGTTAACTTGTAAACAAATATAAATTCTGTACTAATTATAAACATTTGGAAGAAGAACTACTAGGATTCTTAAAGTATTTATTTGGTTCTATTCAGAAACATATTAGCAAAGCCAACCCTTAATTAATTCCAAAATAATTACGAAGCTTGCCAAAATTATTGTTTGTATAACTATATCTGTTAATTTCATTATTTAAACAAATAGTTCAGCCTAACCTTTGTGATAGAAAAAACTGTTAAAAAGAAGGAATTTTTCGAAGTATTCAATTAATTGAATGAGTTATGTTTTAACTGTAATTTCTGTAACTTAAAAACATCGAACAATGTGTAGTTTCAGTGCCTATTATTGCGAGGATATATAAAGGACTGATTTTTGGTCCCCAAAAACATATATTGGTTGATTAACAACAACGCATCGACTTAACAGTGGAATAAGTGTAACATAAATAGGCCATGTGTTAGAAAAATTAAATAATAATGTCCATTTAATTTATTTGAAAAATAGTGTCACACATACTGTATTATTCTGCAAGAACTGTGAACTGTGTGGTTAGGTTTTTATTGCTCATAGCTGTTCAACAGCTAGCTATTGCAGCAGTATGCTGATGTTGCCTGCAACCTATTAATGAGACTTACTAACATTTACCAATAGTGATCTGGCCATATAATTGTGTAATACTGGGGGTGGGGGTTGTGAACAGTGAAAGTAAAGAACTGTGAAATGCAACTGTAGGCTACATCATTTACAGTCAGTGTTGAACTTCCACCCCCCATTTTCCAGCCAGTATAACAATGCAGAATGTTGACACCGAGGGCTATCAACGAAGAAATAAAGCAGATGAGCACCACAACTTCTAGAAAAAATGGAATTCTATGGCATTAGATATAACAGCTTCTCCATGGCTGTTCCTGTGTCCTGCCAGCCACCCCTGCTGATCCCATTGTGTTCTTCCAGACCTGGATTGCACTATCCTGAACCCTTTGCTGCCAACCCTGCCTCCACCCACACCTTCCCCCCTGCTGCCTATGGCAGCCAGTTGCTGTTCCCCTACATGGCCATGGCAAGCTTCTTTCGTCAGGAACAAACTGTATGTAGAATGACTGTCTTCTTGCCTTGTTCCAATCCATTCCGGTGGTTGCCCGGTGTCTTCTCCCCGACTGCTGCACTTCTCTGCGATAGTTCCACACATAACCTCCCTCAAGAGGGAAGGAGTGTAGTATACACAGGGCTGGGCCCCTGAACATTCAGACATTGCATTTGTGGATACGCTTCGCAGGCCAGGCATGGCCTCTGTAAGTTGTTTGTCAACAGAAGAGTCACTGAGCTGCTTACCACTAAGCCTCTTGCAGCTGCCACAGCATCCAGGGGTGCAAGCTACACTGATATGTAGTGTGCAGGTCACAGTATACAGCACTTTAGTCGCAGGCACCCACATCTGCACGGTCATGTGTCCATATGGCACCACACCTCTGTTCCTCCACTGATAGGTCACAACTCAGACCCTCAACAGCAAGTTCAGCTCTAGGCTCCAGACCAAATGACAGTTGCCACTGAGCCTACACTTCAGACAACAACAGCTGCCTGTGCTCATGCGACTTTGGCATCTTTCACCTTCTCCAGGTTCACACCCACTGCAATCCGACAGCCAACCCTACAGATGATAGTGATTTCATCATAGTGGTATCATTACAAAAGGACACTTCAGTTGTGCCTAAGCATGGACTTTCATCCTTGAAAACTGTACCGAGTCAGTCATGGTCAATAAACAAACACATGATACTTTAACATGTGCATATCAATCATATCTTTGACACAACCCTTGGCCAAGGGTTACTATTTATAGAGAATACACCTCCTCTTCACAGAAGTAATGATTTCAGTAGCCTTAAAACGTGTATTGCAAAGACAACTGCTCAAGTATATTTTTGGTTTAAAGTAAATATGTTCTTGTTAAAAATAAATAAATAAAAAGCAGCACAGGGTTTTTAGCGTAAAAGACAATCTTCTGTCAGATGATCAAGTTCTTTTAACTTTGTGAGGGTATGTGTAGGTGATAAATTACATTGGGGTCAGCATGTATCATATGTAAATGGTGAGATGTCAAGAGTAATTTATTTGTTAAGGTGAATTATGGACTGTGTACCTGAAATATATGTTAGAACATTCTATTTTTCATTTTTACAATGCATAACAACATGTGGTACTGTATTGTGGGGAAATTCTACATGTGTGCCAGACCATCTTAATACTGCAGAAGAAAACTATTACTGTAATTACTGGTTATTCATACAAGGCACACTGTAAACCTTTTTCTTGTGAACTCAAATTCTTGACTGTAATAAACTTACATACAATTTACATTAAGAAGACAATGTAGAAAAAGATAGATTTCCACTTAGCGTAAAGATGACACATTAAGTTGCAGACAGAAACACTTAAAAGCCACATATACACACACTTTCGGCCACAGTCTTCACCAGAAAAAGTAAGAGAAACACACACCATTCATTTACACAAGCAAGCACAACTCACGCATACGTGACCACCCACCAACTCCGGCAACTCGGACCATGATGCAACAAACGTAGAATGAAAGCAGCAATCTGAAGGGGGTGGGGAAAGGATAGCAGTCTATGTGTGGGTACAGGGGAGGGGAGAAGACCACTGTCTAGGGTAGCGTGTGTGGACTAGAATGCAAAAACAGATGTAGTGTCAGGAGGTTCTGGTGCACGGAGATGAGGCTAATGGAGTGAAAAAGGAGAGCAGGGGGGAAAGATGGGCAGGTGCGTTGGCAGAGGGCGATAAACAAAGAGGGCAGGAGACAAGAATGGAAAGGAGGTTACAGGACACATGGAGAGGAAACAGCTGGGTCAAGAGTTTGGGGACAGTATGTTACTGTAGGTTGAGCAAGGTATAATTATGGGAGCGGAGGATGTGTTGTAAGGATAACTTCCATCTGCGCAGTTCAGAAAAGTTGGTACTGGAGTGGAGCATCCCAATGGTTTGGGCAGTGAAGCAGCCACTGAAATCAAGCATGTTCTGTTTAGCTGCACATTGTGCCACAGGGTGGTCTACTTTGCTCTTGGCCACCATTTGGCCATAGCTATTCATCCTGTTGGACAGCTGGTTGGTATTCATAGCAATGTAAAAAGATATGCAGTAATTGCAGCAGAGCTGGTAAATGTCATGGCTGCTGTCACAGGTAGCCTCCACCCATCATGGGGGCTAAGATAACCTGTGACAGGACTGGAATAGGAAGTGCTGGGTGGGTGGATAGGCCAGGTCTTGCACCTGGGTCTTCCTCCGGAATATGATCCTTGTGGCAAACGGGCTGGGATTTGGAGTGCCATACGGATGGACTAGGATTTTTGTGGAGGTTGGGTGGGTGATGGAACATCATTTTAGGAGGACATGATGATAAGTAATTAAAGCCCTGGTGAAGGATGTGTGGTTCAGCTGTTCCTGTCCAGTGAGTTATTAGGTGACGAAAGGGGAACTCCTTTGCGGCTGGTTTTGGGCTGGTGGGAAGATTAGGGGTGTGAGGGAAAATGGCACAGGAGATCCGTTTGCAGAGTAGGACTGGGGATATTGCCTATTGGTGAAGAGCTTGGTGAGACCATCAGCATACTGGGCAACAGAATTCTTGTCACTGCAAATATGCCATCCCCAGCTGGTCAAGCTGCATGGGAGGGATTTTTTGGTGTGAAAGGAATGACAGCTGTCAAAATGGAGGTGCTGTTGGTGGTTGGTGAATTTAATGTGGACAGAGGTGTGTATGAAGCAATTACAAAGGAGGAGATCAACGTCTAGGAAAGTGGCATGCTGGGTTGAAGAGGATCAGGTGAAATGGTTGTGAGAGAAGGTGTTGAGGTTGTGAAGGAATGAAGATAGGGTGTCTTGGCCCTGAGTTCAGATCATGAACATATCATGAATGAACATGAAACAGACTAGGGGTTTGGCATTTTGGGAGGATAGGAAGGTCTCTTCTAAATGGACCATAAACATGTGTGCTTCAGAGGGTGCCATGTGGATGCCCATGCGGGTGCTGTGGATTTGCCTGTCTTCCCTTCAATGGCTCTGGGAAGGGCCTAAGGCCTTAAGCAGTGATTGGAGATTGTGTTTGACTTCTTGGATGGGAACACTCTGGCAGAGGAGTCAGATAATTGCAGAGGCCTTCTGCCAAGTAGTCACTGTAATTCATAACAACAGTGTTGGAACCTTTGTTTGCAGGTAGGATGACTAGTTCACGGCTTGTTTTGAGGCCGTGTATGGCAACTCCTTCTTCTGCTGAAAGGTTGGTGTTCTGAAGAAGGGACAAGGGAAGGATGCCAAGATGAAGTTGGAGGTAAGGAATTCCTGGAAGTTGACCGATAGGTGGTTAGGTGGGAGTTGGGGTGGATCATGATTGGACGGTGGTATGAACTGGAGAGGCAAGATGCAATTTTGGAATTATGTTGGTTTTCATTGGAGGGGATGGTGGCAAAGAAGTGTTTCCATTGCAGACTTCAAGAGAAAGAGAGTAGGTCTTTGACAAGTCCAGCATGATTAAATATTGGTGTAAGGCTAAAGGTGAGGCCCTTGTATAGGACTGAAACTTCAGTGGAGCTGAGGATTTTGGTGAAAAGGTTAACAACAGTGTTATGGAAACATTTTGGCTCTGGGTTTGGTGGAGTGTTGGAAGGGAGTTTTGGGGGATGTGGCAAGTTGTAAAGGTCGGCTAGGCATGGTTTAGATGCTATGAGGAATGGACAAGGAGGAAAACTGGTAGGATAGGGGATAGATCATGATGCTCCAAGGTGGCAGTAGGATGTCAGCAGTCTGGATAGCCTACGGAAATGGTATCTGGAATGCTCCTCCAGTTGCTGGAGAGCAAGTGATTCAATTTCAGAGACGTGATATATGAGTCAGGAATTGCACAGTAAAAGTATCTTGTGGAGAGAGCAGAGGTAGTTACGGGCTCCCTGTGCCATGGAGATGTGTTTTAGCAGTACCAGAATCTGAAAAGGTAAGGTCGTTGTGAAAGGACAGGTGGGATCCAGGGAAAGGAATTTTTACAGTTAGGCCATTGGGTGGGGGTAGGGGGGTTCCATGGTTCAAGCAGCATTTAAGAAATAGGATGTGGGACTGGGTTTTACTCAGGGAAAGGTGTACTTTAATAAACTCATGTAGAATGATGGAATAGGCATCCATTCTGGCAGGGATAGTGTAAAGGAAATGGGAATGGCACGGAAATGGGCAAAATAGGTGTTGATGGTTGTGAGAGAAGCTGGATAAAAGAAAATATGCGTAATAAATATGTAATGACGTGCAAAAACAGGCACAGATATGTAAAAATATGCACAGATATGTAAAAATATGCACAGATATGTAAAATACGCACAATCACATAAAAATATCCAAAAAAGTATAAAACCGTGTGAAAATAGGCAAAATATGCACAATACATTAAAAACTTACAGAAATGTGGGAGAAAAGGAATGGATGAGATATGGGAGTATGTGTGCGTTGTGATAAGGGATGGTAAGTGGGAGGGGCATGAGTTATTTTGAGGATCACAAGTTTGTGTGGCACGACAGGTGAGGCAAATGAAATGCTAATGTATGTCAGGATGAAATAATTTCACGTGGTGACTTCCAATCCCTGCTTAGAGGTTTAGAACCTTCCCAGAACCTTTGAAAGGAAGGTACACAAACAAATCTGCGGCACAGGCATGGGCACACTCCTATCCCCACCTGTTTATGGGCCATCTAGAGAAGACATTTCTAGCCTCCTAAAATGCCAAACCCCTAGTCTGGTTCAGGTTCACTGATGGTATCTTCATTATCTGAACTCAGGGCAAAGACATCCTATCTTCATTCCTTTACAACCTCTACGCCTTCTCTCCAATCCACTTCACCTGGTCCTCCTCAGCCCAGCGTGCCACTTTCCCAACCCAGCACGGCACTTTCCTAGACGTTGATCCCCACCTCTCTGATTGCTTCATCCGCACCAACTACCAACAGTCTGCATTTTGACAGATATCATCCATTTCACATCAAAAAATCCCTCTCATACAGCCTGACCAGCTGGGGATGATGTATTTGCAGTGACAAGAGCTCCCTTGCCCAGTATGCTGAGGGTCTCATCAAGCCCTTCACTGACAGCCACTACCCCCAGAAACAGAGCAAGCCAGTGTGGCCGAGCGGTTCTAGGCGCTACAATCTGGAACTGCGCAACTGCTACGGTCACAGGTTCGAATCCTGCCTCGGGCATGGGTGTGTGTGATGTCTGTAGGTTAGTTAGGTTTATGTAGTTCAAAGTTCTAGGGGACTGATGATCTCAGCAGTTAAGTCCCATAGTGCTCAGAGCCCCAGAAACAGTCCGCAAATACATCTTCCACGTCATTTTGCCTCACACTACCTCAAAACCGGCCATAATGGAGTCCCCCATTCGTCACCCAATATCACCCTGGACAGGAACAACTGAACCATGTCCTTCACCAGGGCTTTGATTACTTATCATCATGGCCTGAAATGAGGAACATCCCACCTGCAATCCTTCTCACCCCTCCTAAGTGATGTTCCATCACCAACGCAACTGCCACAACATCCTAATCCATTCCTACGGAACTCCCAATCCCAACCTCTCACCACAAGGATCATATCTCTGTGGAAGACCCAGGTGCAAGATTTGGCCAATCCAGCCACTCAGCACTTCCTATTACAGTCCTGTCACAGGTTTATCCTACCCCATCAGAGGCAAGGCTACCTGTGAAAGCCATGTCTTTTGCCAGTTCTACTACAATCACTGCATATCCTTTTCCATTCTATTAGAATGAACAGCCACAGCCAAACTGTGCCCAAGAGCAAAGTAGACCACCCCATGGCACAACATGTGGCTGAACGTAACATGTTTGATTTCAGTCTAGACCCTCCCCTCCACCACCATCTCTTTCTGAACTGGCGGTCATGTGTGCATGGGGTTCGATTGTTTGTGTGTCTCTTTTTCCGATGAATGCTGTGTCCGAAAGCTTATGTGTAAGTGCCTTTTGGTTGTGATTGTCCGCAACTTAACATGTCCTCTTTACGGCAAGTAGCAATTTACCTTTTTCTACATTGTTGATATCCCAACCCCTTTTCCTACATTGCTGATATTCCAACCTGGAGTTTCCATTGTTTGTTATACTAAGAAGCGAGATGCAGAGAAAATGTACATGGATACAACACGAGAATCAATACATGAATTTATATTCCATACCACAGACTGTCAAAATCACTTAAAAGCCGTGAACTCATGGAGGCATAAATTATTTAACAAGATTCCACAATCTGTACAAGATTTAACAGAATAAGCATTCAAACAAACAATGCTTGACTTGTTAGCTGAGCTCACCCACTCTAGGTATAAAGGAATTCATCAACTGTAATATAATAATGAAATGTTAATAACGAGTCTGTGGTTTCTTTTAGATTTGCAATTTATTGCCCTTTGGTATTATGTTGTCTACTGCTGCAGTGGCTTGATAACAATCAAATTATTATTACGGTAGATTAGGATCAGGTTCTTTCACAAGCAGGTGATTACATCTCAAATCATACAGGTCAAGAGTGAGTGTGTCACATCTTTATTTCAAAGTTTTCTGAAAAAAGATATATGTTCCGCAAGACATCTCAGAAAAACTGAAATACTTTGATTTTCTGATAAAAATGTAAATGTCATGTGACTAGGGCCTCCCGTCGGGTAGACAGTTTGCCAGGTGCAAGTCTTTCGATTTGACGCCAGTTCGGCGACTTGCGCTTCGATGGGGGATGAAATGATGATGATGATTAGGATAATACAACACCCAGTCCCTGAGTGGAGAATATCTCCGACATCCAGTCCCTGAGCGGAGAAAATCTCCTAACCAGCCGGGAATCCAACCCGGGCCCTTAGGATTGACATTCTGTCACGCTGACTACTCAGCTACCGGGGGCGAACTGATTTTCTGATGATTTGTCAAAATGTTATAGACCTCTCTAAATGAGAGGATTTGCAAAAATGTTGCAAAGGAAAGGGAAATAAAGAAAGTGTAATAAAAAACTACAAGCGACAGAGATCTGAAATTATTTTTAGTAAAAACTTGTTCACAATAATATTAGACATGATCAATGCGTATACACTTCTGAGCTTTCTTTCATCTTTAATTTGGAAAAATAAACTATGGAGATTTGTTAACATTTAGAAAAACTGAAAATTATGTTTTGAAAATAAGGTCACAGAATGTTAACTGTCTTGAGAAATAATAAAGAGGGAAGACTGATAACTGTCAGCTATGACATTAATACTGGAAATCCTTAAACAATCAATGTTTCAAAATAAAGATGAGAGAATTTGAAATGGTTTTATATATATATATATTAATAGAGGGAAACATTCCACATGGGAAAAATATACCTAAAAACAAAGATGATGTGACTTACCAAACGAAAGCGCTGGCACGTCGATAGACACACAAACAAACACAAACATACACACAAAATTCAAGCTTTCGCAACAAACTGTTGCCTCATCAGGAAAGAGGGAAGGAGAGGGAAAGACGAAAGAATGTGGGTTTTAAGGGAGAGGGTAAGGAGTCATTCCAATCCCGGGAGTGGAAAGACTTACCTTAGGGGGAAAAAAGGACAGGTATACACTCGCACACACACTCATATCCATCCACACATACACAGACACAAGCAGACTCCTTACCCTCTCCCTTAAAACCCACATCCTTTCGTCTTTCCCTCTCCTTCCCTCTTTCCTGATGAGGCAACAGTTTGTTGCGAAAGCTTGAATTTTGTGTGTATGTTTGTGTTTGTTTGTGTGTCTATCGACGTGCCAGCGCTTTCGTTTGGTAAGTCACATCATCTTTGTTTTTAGGTGTGTGTATATATATATATATATATATATATATATATATATATATATATATATATATATATATATATATATATAATGGAAGGAAACATTCCACGTGGGAAAAATTATATCGACCTGCCAGCGCTTTTGTTCGGTAAGTCACCTCATATTATATATATATATATATATATATATATATATATATATATATATATATATATATATATATATATATATATATATCAATTATTTTCTTTAAATCCCCCATTCTGAATATCCTAAAAATTGCAAGGTATGTTAGTTGGTCATTGTACTTGTGGAACGTACAATCAGAGTGGGCAATATTTAGTGGTGCAAGGTTTACACCTAGCTACTCTCAAGGTCTAAAAATACTGGCAACATAAAAATTTAAAATGACTGCTGATGTTGAATACATGTACTGCAAAATTGGTATATCTTACAAGGGAACATCACCATCGCACCCCCCTCAGATTTAGTTATAAGTTGGCACAGTGGATAGGCCTTGAAAAACTGAACACAGATCAATCTAGAAAACAGGAAGAAGTTGTGTGGAACTATGAAAAAATAAGCAAAATATACAAACTGGGTCATCCATGCGTAAGATAGGCAACATTAAGGGCAACATCAGGCGAGGAGTGCCGTGGTCCCGTGGTTAGCGTGAACAGCTGAGGAACGAGAGGTCCTTGATTCAAATCTGCCCTCGACTGAAAATTTTGCTTTCTTTATTTTCCCAAAGTTATGATCTGTCCGTTCGTTCATTGACGTCTCCATTCACTGTAATAAGTTTAGTGTCTGTGTTTTGCGACCGCACCGCAAAACCGTGTGATTAGTTGACGAAAGGACGTGCCTCTCCAATGGGAACCGAAAACATTTGATCGCAAGGTCATAGGTCAACCGATTCCTCCACAGGAAAACACGTCTGATATTTTGTATACGACACTGGTGACAGCATGTGCGTCACATGACAGGAATATGTTGTCGACCCACCTAACTAGTACACTTGGCGAATGGGTGAAAAGATTCTTCTACCTTGCCCGATTTAGGTTTTCTTGTGGATGTAATAATCACTCCAAAAAAAGTGATGAAAACACAAGAGTTTTTCACATAAACTGAAAATAAAAAGTTAAAATTTTCAGTCGAGGGCAGATTTGAACCAAGACCTCTCGTTCCGCAGCTGTTTACGCTAACCACGGGATCACGGCGCTCCTCGCTTCATATTGCCCTTAATGTTGCCTATCTTACGCATGGACAACCCAGTTTGTATATTTTGCTTATTTTTTCATAGTTCCACACAACTTCTTCCTGTTTTCTCGATTGATCTGTGTTCAGTTTTTCAAGGCCTATCCACTGTGCCAACTTATAACTAAATCTGAGGGGGGGGTGCGATGGGGATGTTCCCTTGTTAGTTGAAACAATTATTTTACAGCCTTGTAAGTGAGTGGGTGATTATGTTCTTCATGGGTATGCTGTCGGATATCATCGTCTTCAATACACGATATTTCGGTGATCTATCTGGCCACCATCTTCAGGTGCGATCTCTGAGACACAATCATGCTGGAACTGAATGAACATCAGAAATGGCAGCTCCTTTATACCCAGGGTCCAGGCCACTGCGACTGCATGAGGAGCGGAAGAGCTGCCCCCTGCAAAGCGAAGAATTGCAGCACTGCCAGCGGTAGAAACTGGCGAAAATGATAAATTGCAAATTAAAATGTGGCAGACCATTGCTGTTCTATATCAGACAAAATTGGGTTCCATATCTTGTCTAAAGGAAAATCTCTATCTCTGTTAATGATGTCATTGGAGAGGTGTACTTCAACAGATTCCTTGAGTACACAATCCCAGTAACGAGAAGCCGGGGCAACAATTTGCGTCTCTCTATAAACAACATGTCATGCACTTCGTTGAGACAATGTTCGATTACAGCAGATTTTTCAGGCTGAAGCAAACGTATGTGACACTGATGTTCCACACATTGGTCATGAACACTGCAAGTAGTCTGTCCAACATAGGCCTTCCCACAATGACAGGGAATTTTGTAAAGTCCAGGCTTTCTCACTCCCTAATCATCTTTAACAGATCCAAACAGGAATCTAGTCTTGGCCAAAGGCAAAGAAACACTTTTAATATCATATTTCCTGAGAATTATAGAAATTTTTGAAGAAATAGTTCCAGCAAAGGGTAGCAAAGCAACTGATTTACTGGTATCCAGTGCTGGTTCACGTTATGGTCCAAACTGAAAAGCATGACTAATTTGATGATCGGTATATCTGTTGAGCTTGAAGACGGCCTTAAGATGTCAAATTTTCTGAATCCGAAATTACATAAGCTCTCTTGACCAATGTACATAGAACTCTCATATGCTGATGTGGTGATTGACAACTCATAGAATGAAGTTAGCAGTCCATATGTGTGAGTTTATAATACACGCCCTGTCCCAAGATACCATTTTCTTTTTTGTGTACTAAAACATCCAAAAAGGTAATTTGTCATCTTTTTCAATTTCCATCAAAAATTTGATGCGTGGATGAAGACAGGTTCCATTCCATGTGGCTAAACAATGAAAATGTCATCCACGTATCTCCAAAAACATGTAGGTTGAAGAGAAGAAGTCCTGAGTGCAATATCTTCAAAATCTTCCATAAAAAGATTGGTGACAATGGGGGAAAGGGGACTCCCCATAGCCACACCATCAGTTTGCTCAAAGAACACGTCATTAAACAAAAAATATGTCGATGTCAACACACAGCGACACAGCTCAGTAGTTTTATCATCTAAAAGTTGACCAATCAACAACAAAGACTCTTCCAAAGTTACCTGGTTGAAAAGAGAAACCAAATCAAAACTAACTAAAAGGTCTGATGTTCCAATACATTTCCCAACATAAGGGCTGAGGATGGAAGCAAGATATTTAGCTAAATTATAAGTGGGAGCGCCCAAATTACTAATGATAGGACGAAGAGGAATTCCAGGTTTATGCGCCTTCGGTAAACCATACAACCTGGGTGGTCCTGCCGCCCCTGGATGAAGTTTTTTGATGGTGTCCTTTGGCAGGGAGCTCTTCTTAATAAGTGAAATGGTCTTCCGATTTATCCGGACCGTAGGATTGCTCTGAAGTTCACGGTAAGTGGAACCATCCAATAAACAGGCATTTTAGCCACATAAACTTCACGAGACAAAAGAACAGTGGCACTACCTTTATCAGCAGGAAGAACTAAATGACCCTTATCTTCCCTCAATGACCGAATGGCCTTCCTTTCGTCGTGCACCGCCACTGCAGAGTAACATTTCTTGCAGTGGACCCGGAGTAAAAAGGAGCCGCTGTTTCTGATGTTCATTCGGTTCTGGCGTGATTGTGTCTCAGCGATCACACCTGAAGATGGCGGCCAGATGGATCGCCGAAATATCACACAGTACAGCAGTTATTCATCAACCAAGCAACATGCAACAACTGTAGCTCCGCGTGCCATACCGCCTTTTCGCCAGTTTAATGAAAAAGAAGAGGAATGGCTCGAGTGGTTGCAACAGTATGAAGCCCACATCCTTGCTCACAACATATCAGGTACTGTGAAACTATTACTTTTTGTCAACGGTAGGAAGTGCAGTCTTTTGCCTTATTCAAAAATTGTTCCCTAACTCCACTTTGAGTGAACTTTCCTATGATAAGGTTGTAGATTCTCTAACTAACTATTATGACCAACAAGTGAATGTGGTGGCAGCTACGTACCAATTCTTTTGTTACTAGAAAAGTTCAGAACTAACTTATCACAAGTGGGTAACAGATTTGCAGGGTATGACGAGGAAATACAAATTCAAATGTGCTTGTGGTGTTTTGTATTCAGATGTTATGTTGTGTGGTGCAATTGTGTACAAAGTAACTGATGTCAAACTTACCAAACACATTTTGAAACAATCAGATCCATCCTTTCATCACATAGTGCAAATCCTAGATCAGTATGATTCAGGTGCTGTGGTGGCCGATAAATTTGAGCAGCCACCAATTTGTTGGGTTGAGTCGTCCCTTGCTCATGACCGGCCCAGTAGGCAGCAACAGCACGTGCGTGCCAAGCCGCATAAACAGTTCTCTCAACAGGCAGCTACATCAGTGCACAGAATTAAGTCATGCCCTTGGTGCTATTCATGGCACAAACGCCAAGACTGCCCATCCAGACAAGTGCTGTGTTATTATGCTTGTAGACAGAAATGTCATATACAATCCATATGTTTGCAACGGAACAAACATAAGAATTTTGCCCATTCACAAAAATCTAGTCACTAGGCCCATGTAATCAATGTTGTTTATTTCTAAGCCTACTGCAGGTATTAGCAAAACTAGCAAGCAAACAGTTTCTTCAGTGCCATGCCAGTTCAACAAACTTTTTGTTCATTTGCATCTAGGTGGAAAGCGTGTGAAGCTTCAGTTGGACATGGGTGCCTCTGTTACATTGCCGAATCGTAACACATATGAAGTGTTAGGCTGCCCATGCCTGTCTAAAACTAGCATGCACCTGACGGCTCATAAAGGACAAGACATTCTCATTCTCAGAAAATGTACTTTGCCTGCCATGTATTGCTTGCATATGTGAACTGTGACTTTCACTCTGTTACAATCACACGATTGTTAGAACATATTTGTTATTGATTTGATTGATCTGTTTGCCTAGACAATGCGTTGTCAGTGACTGCATTCAATGCCACAGACAGTGTAGCTAGCTTGCTAAAAGAATTCCCTGAACTCTTATCTGAAGGTTTAGGCAAGGCTAACAATTTTGTTACACATATTACACTGAAAGTAATGCTCTGCCGAACAAGATAGCGAAGCTATTGTGCCCATATAAGCTGATCAATCAGCAAGTCCAATGGTTTTGCTCCCCAAACCTTCAGGTCGCATTCACCTATGTGTTGACTTTAGACTTTAGACCCACAGATTGTGATTGGTACTTATTCATTGCCATGCCCAGAGAATCTCATGGACTGATGAGGTGCTGTCGCTTCAAAAATTGATTTCTGCGACACATATCTTCAAATACCACAAGATGAAGAATATCAAACCATGTGTGTTATGGACACTCATTTGGGCTTGTTCAAATATTTGAATTTGCCTTATGGCAGTGCTTCCGCACACGCCATTTTCCAACGGTATCTGGAACAGCTGACTGCTCAAGTACCAAACTGTTCAGACTGCTCGAGTACCGTACTGTTCAAACTATTTGGACGATATTGTCATAGCAAGTCGTACACCTGAAGAACACATTGCAAGTGTGCATACTTTGTTTTATGTTATCTGATGCAGGACTTAAGTGTAGATTGGGCAAGTGTGATTTTTTTAAAACCTGGTTTGCAGTATCTTGGGCATGTCATAAATAGTCAAGGTGTACATCCTCTTCAGTCACATTTGTTAGCCATATGTGATCTCCCAGTTCCTCCCAATGTCACAGAATTGCACTCAGTCTTAGCAAAAATGAGCTATTATATTTGGTTCATATCAAATGCTGCACAAATCGCAGATCCACTGCATTGCTTGCATTGCAAGAACATCCCCTTTGTTTGGTCAGATGAGTGCCAAGGAGCTTTTCAAAAACTTGAAGATGCATTGCTCAGCGAATGATGCTTGGTTCACTTTGATCCTGACAAATCAGTTGTGTTGCAAGTTGATGCTACTTCTTACAGAATCGGTACAGTCCTTTCACACAGAATTGGTGATAAAGACAGGCCTATTGCTTTCGCATCAAAAGTGTTGTCCAAAGCTCAGTGTAACTATTCACAAACAGAGAAAGAGGCATCCGTTATTGCGTATAGTTTCACCAAATTCCACCACTATTTGTATGACAGAAAATACTACTTAATAACAGATCACAAGCCATTGCAGTCCTTGTTTCATCCGATGAAGCCATTTCCTGTACGAACTGTCCAAAAATTGCAAAGATGGGTTTTGTTGTTGCCTCAGTGCCAGCACAAGATTGTGTATCATTCAACAGCTCAACATGGTAATGTGGACGCACTTTCGTGTATTCCAATTGACCCTGATGCAGACTTTGACGCTTCTGCTACATCTTGTTGTCACATCAATGCCCATGATTATGAATTGCTTCAATCCTTTCCTCTGAACTACATGAAAACTGCACAAGCCATGGAAGCTGATTCGGATTTGAACATTTTGTTAAAACACATTAGCACATCTTGGCCTCACTCACTCAGAACTCTGTCGTGCGCCAATACTTTACACGTCAGCATAGCCTTGCTACACAGCAGGATGCGATTCTTGTTCAAAATGACAGTGGACAGTTATGTATGTTGATTCCCAAAGCTTTGCAAAAGAAAGAGCTGCAGTTACTTCACGAAGGACACTGGGGGATTGTTCTTACAAAACAGTAAGTGTGTAAACACTGTACTTGGTAGGGTATGGACACCCAAACAGAACAGATGACATCACAGTGGCACACATGTGCGGAAAATCAGTCCGCTCCATCACAAAAATTCTCTGCTTGGCCTAAGTCGCGATCACTGTGGCAACATGTGCCCATAGACTTTGCAGGACCTTTTTGGAACAGCCAATGGTTCATTGTGGTGGACTCTTATCGCAAGTTTTCTTTTGCTGTGCCCATGAACTCTATGACATGTAGCACAGTTCAGATGTTGTCCTCTATTTTTTACCTTGAAGGCCTCCCTGAAGTCATAGTGTTGGACAACAGCCCTCAGTTCACCTCAAATGAATTTGAAACATTCTGTGAATGCAATGACATACAGCATCTAACCAGTGCACCGCTCCATCCACAGTCAAACGGTGAAGCAGAGTATTTTCTCGGAACCTTCAAGCAGCAGATGGCCAAACTTCACACCGGACACACCAGGGATCAAGCATTACAACTGTTTCTCACCTCCTATCGTCCACATCCATGAGATGGACCATCGCCAGCAGAATTTCTTCACGGCCACTGACATCTGACACTGCTCCAACTGCTCTACCCTCCTCAGCATCCAGCACTGAAGGAAGGCCACAAGTATCACTTCCCGCCACATGATATTGCGTTTTTCAGTGTTTTTAGCAGCAGCTGACAGTGCAGGCGAGGCATGATCCTTCGTCGACTTGGCACATGGATGAATCTCATTTCAGGCATAGACGGATTGCAGCACCAAACATCACAATAAAATTCGCCAATGTCATGTGCAATGGTGGTTATTCTTCTGCATCTCTTCCCCCAGATTCACATATTCCGAGGGCAGCGCAGCCATAGCAGCCGCCAGAGGGTGTCATCACAACACTGCAGGACGACCCCATTGAGACGGAGCCTTCACAGTCTCCCCCTCATTTCGTCCTACTGATGGAGCTGGACCAGCCCACGCCGCAGCGGCCAACACCTTCTACGCCTTGGTATGGGCCTCAGGATGTGGACGCGTACACTTCTGAGCATTTTCCAGGGCATGTTTCCACCAGAACAAAGGCCGAATGGTGGGATATGACCTGAAGTCTGACGTCCCCTGCAGCCACAGCTTCCAGTCCATCAGAGCACCCACACTCCGGCCTCTCCCCAGCTGTTGTCGTGCTCCACATACGACAATGGTCTGTTGCTTTGACGAGGGGGGGAGGGGGGGAGGGGGGGGGGGGGGGGGGGGGAGAGGAAAGTCATGGTGTAAAGTCAGCGCCGGCATGCTAATCGGGAACGAAAGAGAAGATATGGCTGTGAGAAGGGGCCAGCCAATCACTCACTGACCGACCGACCTCCCTGCAGAATGACAATGCGACAGCAGCAGCCCCTAGGTAGAGAGGACATAAGTGTCGCACCTGGCTGGTGACCAGCCCACTTCGATAGCAGCTTCAATATTAGCCACTTCATTAGTACTCTCTACATAGCACAGATTTGTGGTTGTCTATTCTGAATAAGACTGATTACTTTGTATGACACCCTTTGCTTGCGACACACCTATCGAAGTTAAGTATTGTATTGTCTTGTTGTAATAAAACTCATCAATACGAGTTGTTTGATTGTTTGTCTAACAAACCTAGTACGCAAGATTCATAGACACAACAATTTATTATTTTAGGCTAGGTTTCATACTTTCTGTACACACTATCATGTACTATGCGCCTTCCAAAACCATGGCAGAGGATTGTTCAATTTGCTCCACTCTTATCAAGGTGTTGCCTCTCTACAGTACCCACCTGATATTCATTGCATGCAGTACCCTTCGCAACATTCACTCAGAAGTTGTGTCAGGTGGACTTGCATTCACTGACTGCAGCAGTTTCTTATGGATTTGAAACCAATTATCATAGGTGTGACCAATATATCATCCAGTGAGCTTATACAAGAGTAGGGTCATTCCATCTGAAGTGTTCACATTTTTCAAAAGTTTCCTGCTCTTCCATTTCTGATTTTGTCTAAGTTTACTGTGGGTACAGATAGACCACAGAAATGAACTCATGCAAAATCTGAACTCACTGGCCCTATAACTGAGAAGCTCTTTAACAATGGTGGGGTGAAAGTCAGAAAACGCCAATGTTTGAACCCTTGTTAATACTAGGGGAACAGCAACCAGGAACCTTTTGTTTTCAGATTCTATACAACTTTTTGCCCTGAATCAGAAGAACAAAGTGTGGCAATGTGTAAAACACTTTGTGAGCCAGTCTAAATGAATTTAAGAACCCGAAAAAACATTAAATATTTTTGGTTGCCTCTGGAGTAATATATCTCTGGAAGAGAAAATGCAAAAGAACAACAACTTGGCACATACATTAACAGCACCTGGGGCAGGACTGTATCAGTACATCTTCCTGCCTAAGCACTTATTGTGGATTGTACTCAATCAGAAACACCATTGCCAAATATAAAACTGCGGAAAATGAGCTAAGATCCGGTGCAAATATTTCAAAATGGTTGCATTAGAAGTTCTTCTTTTCAGCATCACTGGAAAGATCATACTTTTCTCCACTAGAAACATCTTGTTGTATCTTAAGAGTCAATTCAGTGAAGGAATGGATGGTAAGGTTGATTATCAACAAAAGTCATGTGCAACCTGCTAACATTGCAAGATGCTAAAGCTTGCTAAATGCACAGTGCCAGGTCAAGCAATAGTGATGATAGGTAAACTGATGCCAGGAAACAGAAGACAAAAAAAGCTACAAGAAGAACGGTTTGTATTTGGCCATACTTTAGCTGGAATTTGCAAAAAGTGCCAATTCTTGCAATTTGAATTGAATCACATTTAAGTTGCCAGGTTTCAAATGATACAACTTCTTTTGTGGCCTCTGCTTATTAGTCAACTGTCACCAATGTGGCATGTCAGTTTTAAGCCTTATTCCTGGCCAATACACTGCCTGTACCTACGAGAATCACTGGTGGATTGGTAACATGTGAAGTTGATACTGAAGAACATGATGGCCTAGTCAAGTTCATGCACCCTTTTGGGCCAGCTTGCTCATTCTACTGGCCTGAAAGAGAAGATAAATGTTGGATTTTTGAACAGCACATCACCATGAATGTTGCAGCACCTTCAGCAAGTAGAACAGGACTTCAGTATAATTTTCGAGAAGCCATATTGAACAGTATTGAAGAAAAATTTAATTCCATGAAGCAGTAATTTTAAATAGCACTGGCTTGGAAACCAGCATGAAGAGACCCACATATCAGCTTTGGAACCATGACAAGAAACCTAACTGAGGCTTTGGAACCTCTATGAAGAAACCAGAAGAAACCAATAAATATGGCTTGGGAGCCAAGGCTAGAAATCCAATTGAGTCTTTGGAACCTTGATGAACAAACCAGCAAACAGTGCTTGGGAACCACAGCTAAAAATCCAGCTGAGGCCTTGGAATTTCAATGAAGAAAGCAACAAAGATGGTTTGGGAATCAACACAAGAAACCCAACGGAGGCTTTGGAACTTAAACTTAGATGAAGAAATCAGCAAACATGATCATCTATATGTAACTGGACCACAAATGTTTGATAACAATGTCATGTCTATCTTGCCTTTTCAACCATACAAGGTCACTACCAGGGAAGGGACAAAAACAGACTAAATTAATGGTTTTGAACTGCTTGGGTCATCAAATTTCCATCGTTTTCATGGCTAAGCTAGTTGGAACGCCAGCATTAATCTACCAGTTGTCATTCTTGCTTGTCTTGAAGCTATGGGTTCAGCAACCTGTACAGTGTTGCAATCGTTAACATATTATACATGACTTTTGTTGACTTTCAACCTCATATTTGGTCCCTATGCTGAACTGATTCTAAGATCCAACAGGATGTTGCTAGTGCAGAAAAATTGTTCTTTACAATGGTGCCAGGAAAAGGATTACTGAAATGACCCTTTTGCAATACTTACATTTGAACTTGGCTCATTCACTGTAATTTTAAATTCGACATCATGTTTGTGATTGAGTATAACGAAAAGTAACTAGCTATGCAGGAACGTATGCTAATTGAACATGTCCCAAATATTGTTAACAAATATGTCAGGCCCCTTTGAATTTTTTTCTTTCTGACATACCTGACCCCAAAGAGGTTTGAGTCACTTTAATGTATTTTGTTCGTTCACGATATTCTTTACATTGTCACACTGCATTTTTTTCTGATTCACGGCCAACAGTTGTACAGGGCTTAAAGTAAAGAGTTTCCTACTTACTTTTGTCTTGTAATAAAAGAGCTTCAGACATTGTGTTGTGTTTATTTTAATGCACATTCATCAGCAACCCATTCATATAGAAGGCCACTGTTACTCTTATACTTAAGCTCATGATTTAAAATTTTGCTCAGATTTATTTTTATGATAGGTCTCCACCCACAGCAAATTTCAGGAAAATTGAAGCTCAAGGAGCAGGAGGCCCATTATCATTTGTCATGGAATGACTCAATGGACAAAGAAACATATATCACAAGACACAATCATAAGAGAGATTCTGCGCCACTACACAACATACAGAGAGTAACATTACAGTTATGAAGACCTACAGAAACTTTGACCCCTTACAGAAATTTATCTTGAAATCAAATACATATTTCCAAAGCCAAGAAATAATTGTAAGTTGTTGTTGTTGTGGTCTTCAGTCCTGAGACTGGTTTGATGCAGCTCTCCATGCTACTCTATCCTGTGCAAGCTTCTTCATCTCCCAGTACCTACTGCAACCTACATCCTTCTGAATCTGCTTAGTATATTCATCTCTTGGTCTCCCCCTATGATTTTTACCCTCCACGCTGCCCTCAAATACTAAATTGGTGATCCCTTGATGCCTCAGAACATGTCCTACCAACCGATCCCTTCTTCTGGTCAAGTTGTGCCACAAACTTCTCTTCTCCCCAATCCTATTCAATACTTCCTCATTAGTTATGTGATCTACCCATCTAATCAATTGTAAGTTATACATATCATTTTCATGGCTGCCAGTCACACATAGGGATACACAAATATATAAGATTGAAAGATATACAATAAACTGCAACAGTATAAAGCTACCTTTAGATCAATTTAAGTAGGTTACAAAAGTATACTAAGAATTCCGTCAAAGTAATTTGAATAACATAAATAGTGAACAAATGACTTACATCTAGAACAAATGACCTATATCTAGCAGTTAAATTTATTGTGTGCCATTTAATTTCTCAAACAATACAATATGTGAGCACATATTATGGTGGTTGGTTGATTTGGGGGAGGGGACCAAAGGTGATTATGTGATAACGTTACAAACTTGCAGGGACAATGGAGAAGGATAACTGCATTAATTTGAGATAAGGGATCCTGGTCCCCTCGGACAGTGGATCTCTTCTTCTGTAAGATCTTTGCTTTCCATGTTTTGAGAGTAGATGGTATGGATTGATACAAGAATAACTTGTTGTATAGTAAACATGGGCTCTAAAACGCATACCATAGAAGTATGCACACTTTTTCAGTACAAGAGATGTGTTTCGCTGTAGTAAAGGTAAACAAGTATTCATACATCTTACCCCATGCACATTGGAGCCCATGTTTACTGGGCATTTTTTTCTTGTTTTGGTCAATACTACCACCTCTCAAAATACTGAAAGCAAAGAGTTTGAAGTAGAACAGATCTGTTCACATTGTTGAAGATGCTCACAGCTCTTCAGGTACTTTTTTGCGTTTTAGAACCCATGTATACTGAGACTTTTTTGATCCTAGTATTGTGTACTTTCAACAGTAAGCATTTACACCGCTAATTATGATACATCCTGGATATGTAAACAGACTTGTAAATGTATGTACTGTATGCGTGAGTAAATGTAAAATACTCTGACAAACCCAGATGTATAAAAACTCATGTATAATTTGAGCACCAGCACTAAAAAGTTTCATAAGTTTTTGCTTTACAAATTCAGATTGTCACAGAGTAGGAATATCCTAATCTCTGTTTGTAACGACCACGGGTCTATAAATACCAATGCCACAGTCTCCAATACTTTCCTTTCGCTACAGTAGTTGGCCGTCACTGAAACATCTGTTTCGTAAAGGTATACAATTTATCTAGGGCAGAGCTCTCCGGCTTTCCTTGATGCACATAGCACGCAGCAAACTTCTTTGTTTGTTAGTGACATGCTGTTGATTAACTCTTTGCGCGCAGCTAGCTTCGATCTGCTCGATCAAATCTTCTAGCAAATCGTGTCGGATTTGCTTCAGATCGTTCGAATTGATGCCACAACAAAGACCACACACGTGATTGCTACACACGCTCCACGGGAGCATGTATGTTAGCATGATTTGGTAATTAAAAATCAAACAAGCCTAAAACGGTTTGTGCCCTTCGAACTCTCGTGTAAAACTGCGCTAACGGTGTTTGGCATGCTTGCACGATCACGTATGTATGTCAGGTTTGCCGTTAACGTACATGACATGTCGTTTTTATTACAAACAAAATCGATCACGCCTCAAGTAGTTTCTTCAGCGCAAATAATAGAGTAAAATTGTGCCACCGATGCTCATGCGCGCTCCTACCAAATACCTGATCAGCCATGCTTGACAAGTTTGCTGTTGTTTCGTCCCGTTTCTCACGAACTTCTCAGCAGAACTTCTACACACAACAGAAATTCATAGTACAATGATTTCCAATTGGTCAAACTAATCCTGTCATAATACCCCCTCCCCGAATAACTTCACGACTTTGTGCATAAAATAAAAATGTATTTTGACACAGTACTAGCAGTGGCAGACATATCTACAGCACCCACTTATTTATTAGTATTTAAGAACATTACTTCAGAAACCCAACAGACATGTAATAAAACGGACGAACATCACCGTTACGTACATCATTTTAACATACCATCGGAAATATCGCCAAACTCGTGAACATGAAAGCCATGTTTTCCCTTGTCCAAGCCTTTAATTTCACCAGTTATTTCAACGGGCGCACCTTCTTTCTGTGAACAAACGAAATTCGTCATACAATAAACTATGTCAAATTATTATTACGACGGTACCGGGCTGTAATTATTCCCGCGATACCTTTTGATCAAAACGGATTAATCCGTTCACCACCTCACCAATCATAACACACACTGCTTTTAGAGACATATTGTAGTAATCCGATACTGTTGCAGAAACGTAGTAGGCGAAGTTCGCAAACGACTCTACGCGGTAACAAACGCCACACTCTGGTTCTCGTCTTAACAATGGAACTCACGTAAAAAACTTGAAGCACCAGTGACCAAAGCATATGTTCTGTAATAGTCATGGAGGTATACGATAATAGTCGACAACTGATCTGTCTATGTCCATCAAACCATTATATGCACAGTGAAAATTAGGATTGAAACTCACGTTAGAAATATTTAATTTGTTTCAGCTGATAATTAACAGTCTTATAACTTATGATACGAAACCCAAAACTTTTTTTTTCATGAACCCATTAAAGTTTGAGCTTTTATAAGAGTGATAAACATTCTACAGATAAGCCTAGTATACACGACGACATTGGGTTGCGCCACTCGTTGAGTGGAATGAGTTACACGCAAGTGGTTTCATATATGATTGTGGACACGGCAACACCGGTATACACTTCAGTTTCGTCGTTTTGTCTGTCCCTGAGTCGTGTCTGAAAAGAAAGTTTAGGCAGCTGCATGTCGCACGAGTTGTGATGGAGTTAAAGCTTGTTGCGTGGAATCGCTGCATAAGAAAAAAAAATAAGAAACGTGTTTCGATTTGTGACTGGATGAAGAAAAGACGTCAGCTCGGTAGCTCCACTGTGCAACTAGTGTCGCCAAAGTTGTAACATGCCGAAAGTGTTTAGTTTCACCAACGAGTTGCGCAAACGCGTGGCGCGCATGCGCAGTGGCCGGTAGCGCAGTTGCCTACAACCTAGTGTCGTCGTGTAAACTGGGCTATAGATACGTACTCAATTTCACTTTGAAAGAATCTAAACCAAAAGCATATTCTGCAACCCAAGGAAGTTTATTAAAACTGTGACACAGAAGTAGACCTGAGTTGAACACTGCTAACATGTTACTGAATTACTACTCATTGTTCGCAGAAAATTACACTGCAGACAGATAATGCTGCAAGGAATCGAATATTTGTGTACTGTACATGCAAACTTATCTGCTAAGCTATCATTGCTTTTCTGTAGCTCACAAGAGACAAGACATTTGAATATGGAACTTAAGTAATTAGTTCGTAACAGGTGGTTATAATTCAAATGCCGCTACTTAAGTCCATTGTGGGATGTACTAGTAGTGGGAAGAGGTCACTCTCCACTGCTAACAAATTTATTCAAGATAGTGGATCCAAGAAGGCGGCAATAGATATGGCAACGTCGCAATAACGTCACGGCGGGAAGTTCAAATTTTGGCAGGAAAATAGGTCAATTGGGCTACCTCTACTAACCTAACCCCTCCCCTCCCCCAGAAAATTGCGGGGAGCTCAAATTCCAGCAGGACAATGTAACACACCATGGCTACTTCCACTAACCTAAGAAAATGGCTGGAAAATAGGTCACTTGGGCTAACTCCACTAACTAAAGTCATCCGACCGCCACCTCTTCCTAGGAACTGGCGGAACAAGGACTCAGACTATGCTGGATAGGACAGATGTAGATCTTTATTTTCAGTCTCTATTTAAACAATTTGGGGCAGTAGCTCCATCCAGTGTGTTCACCACGAGGTCCGGAGTCCAACTGATCTAGTATACAGTACTGCCACAAGAAGGCACTGTCATTCATCCTGTGACATAATCCAAGACGGCGGTCTGGGGGGAAAATGGCAGGAAAACGACTCAATCTGTGCTGGGCTGCTGGAGCGAGAAAGGAGTGTATTTTATTTATTTTGGAACAATTTATTTAGGGATAGATTTCACGTAGTTTATTTATTATACTGTTAGAAAACACTCGCCCTGACGTGCTTGGGGTCATGGTACATAGCCTATAAACCTGCAAACTACTCGTAAATTACCGAAATAATACCGTACACAGCACGCAGACCTGCAATGTACTTTGTAAATTACCGAAATAATGCACTACACAGCACACAGACCTGCAAACTACTCGTAAATCACCGAAAGAATGCGTATGTACCGCTCTGCCAACACGCTCACAACACTTGGACAGTCGAAAATAATGCAGTACACAAACACTCAGTGCACGTACAAAATCACTTTCGGACTATCCTCAGCCACAACGTATCAGAGGCTCCAACACTCTCACATGCCAATGCCACAGTGAACCTCTGCCAGACAGACGAGCACAGGGGCGTGAGCCATTGCTGTCAGGCCGGTATCGGCTACAGCCAGCAGGTGAAAATCTAGTCTATTTTCGGGTATACAGTTAGAGTTCTTCGAGTGTTATACTGATGTCATATGTCTCTGTAAATAAGAGCCAAGTCACCCTCTGGGCCATGCAGATGTATTTACCATTGCTGGTGCAGTACCTCTCTACCTGTGGATACTGACATAACTGGTTGCACTATAAAAATTTGTTCCAATGCTTCCCAGAATAGCACAGGGTGCATTGTTCCAGCATGGCTCAATCTTATACTGACCTCATATGGATATGTAAATAAGAGCCAAGTCGACCTCTCGGAAATTTGTAAAGTACTGCTGAAATAGTTAACAACCGCTTTTGTAAGAGCTTTCGTGATGTCTCAGCTTTTCTGCATGGAAATTCTGGTCCTAACAAGACCTGTTAACAAAAATAGCCCAGAATAACGCCGATTGCACTCTTCTTGACAGTCTTAACAAAGCACCTTGTGTTACCCTTCTCGGAAGTTGTAATATCCTGCTTTCAACATACATCTCAGAAACGGTAAACTTCTCACCGCTAAAAGCCTTCACCATGTATGTGCACGCTTGTGAAAACACCGTTAATCATAAAAGCATTCTTGTTACTTGGATAGAGAGAGACGATGGTTGCATCAAGCCCTTCCAGAAATAGTGATGTTCCAATAAAAGCTTCTTATTGGATGAACGTTCAAATGAAGCTCTCTCATTGGTCGCTTCAGTCTATATATAAACCAACAACCAACCTCCATCATCCTCTATCCACTGCTGTTCTCCGTGTTGTGCGTTCCGTCATCTCTGTGTGTACTTGTTCATTTCTCTTCGCAAGATGAAGAGAGGTAGCTGCAGCAATGCTCAAGAGTGTGGCAGCAAGAGTCCTAGAGTTCTGGAGGCAGGATTTCCAAGTGAGTAAATAATTTGTATTTTGAGTGTAAATTTTCGTGTGTGTGTTAAATTCGCCTTATTAATCCCGTATTTTTGTTATAGTACAACTCCAGGATTTTGTCTTGGAGTGTGAGGAGAGACAGGAGGAGGCTGGACCGCTGCAGACTCTCGAAGTCCAGCCTCCTGTGTTGGGTTCATGGCCAGAATTGATATGTGCGTATAATTTTCATTGTAATTTGTTCTTGTATGGTAGCGATTCAAAATTTTCTTATTTCATACTTGTTTTTTTCCCTCTAGCTCACTTGATGCAAATGGAAACTGAACTGGAGGCAGAGCTGGGGGCTGAAAAGAACTATCCCCTGCAGCAACAGCAACGCTACGTGGAACAGCCTCCAGCTTTGGATAACCAACAACAACACTCACATAAGTATAGAAAAAAATAT
This sequence comes from Schistocerca serialis cubense, assembly GCF_023864345.2. Classification (NCBI taxonomy): domain Eukaryota; kingdom Metazoa; phylum Arthropoda; class Insecta; order Orthoptera; family Acrididae; genus Schistocerca; species Schistocerca serialis. The sequence goes on from NC_064641.1 coordinate 776,799,831, forward strand.
CCATGTGTGATCTTGCCATGTAACTCGACATTCAAAATAAATAAAATTATTTCTTGCCCTGTTACAGGAACAGCTCTAGAGGAGCAGTTCGATTTGTTGGATAGGCTTTCCATCATCAGATGCAAGAACAGATTCCAGCAAATAATGAGATGCCCGAGAAGCATACTTAATAGTTGAAAAAAAAAAAGATTACATTTGTTCGTGCATCTAGTAGTAGTGGTAGTAGTAGTAGTATAGGAAGTTTTTTCCTGTAACAAATCGGTTTATATATCTTGTTTGTTGTTGTTGTAGGCGAGACAGACCAATTGCCAGACTCCGACGAGGAGGATGACATGCCTGAATGGGTCAGACAAAGGCGCTATAATCTGGCCCTATTAGATGATGATGAATTTTTGTGGGTGTGGTGGTGTCGCCCAATGTAGTGTTACTGCCTTGGAGCCAGAGCGAAAAAGGCAATTACTCACTCTGCTTATAACCTTGTGATCATCACCAGACTAGCAGCGGTAAGCAGTGTACTTAACTATTATTTATTTTATCTCTTCTTCTACAGCAGTCCCCATCTTAGCAGCCTCAACACACTGTGGCACGCATACCGGTGGCGGCTAAACCTTCTTCCTCACCAAAGTGGCGCTTGGTAAGGCACGCCTTGTCTATAAGGGTGCCACTACTTGTAGTGTGGGAAGCCGCCGCCTCCGCCGCCGCCGCCACCGCTGCCTCCCTGGCACCGCCACTCTGGGGTCCGTGGGCTGAGCAACGAACCACCCCCTCTCAAGTTACTGGGTTGGGCCTACAGCAGCATCGGGAACCATCGCCGCAGCCTGGCTGTTCTCATCGCTCTGACCCGGTAGCACCACAACATCCTCCTTCATCATCATCATCATCATCATCATCATCATCATCATCGTACGAGCCTCGTCAGAATCGGCGTAAACGCAAGGTATATGTGCCTTGGGGCATACCGACTTGCCCCTCCCCAACACCACCATCATCAATGGGGTGGATTCAGAATAGTATTAATACTAACGTAGATGATCCTGTGGCTATTGACAGTTCTCTCTCCCGTCCTTTTTGTGTACGACATCAGGTCAGTGATACCATACCACAGTTAGAATACTCAGTTTTTGCAGCTGCTTTTGAGGAGCGAATCTCGTTCATGAGGATCGAGAACCCGGCAGGAGTGTACCATGACCCTGTTGGTTTTCGAAGGGCATGCCTTCCTGTCACGGAAGCGGAGCTCCACAAGGTAGTTAATGATCCACAGTATTCCCCCATTAAATACAGTGCAGTGCTTTGCATCGAATTATCGCACCCCCCCTCCCCCGCCCCCCCCCCCAAACTTGAGTCTGGTGTTGAAGAGACAACACTTCATTATCTTTGGGGGCAAAATGGCATGATAATGTGGAGCACGTCAATCACCGAATGGTTTCGTAAATCCACCTTGAGTGCTATACTGGCCTGGTTTACAGAGATGGAGGTCAGAGGATCAGCTAATGCACTCAGCCAAATACTACATCTGGACATCCATACACATGTTGATCATCTGGCAAATGAAGGTTCAAGTTATATCAAGCTCGCTAAAGATATAGCTAATAAGCAGGCATATATTAATGTCAAAAATAGAAAGGATCAGGCTTGTTTTGCGTGGTCAATCCTGGCTTGTGAAAGAAAATACGATCGAAGGGATCATCCTAAGTGTCCGAGTACATAACATGTAGGTGATAATATTCATGGGTATTGTAACTTTGATGGTATCGATTTCACCGTCAAGAACCAGGGTATACCTAAATTTGAGGTGCAGAGTACCAGAATATCGGTTCATGTTTATGGCCTGGAGAAGAAACGCAAGTTAGATGAACAAGACAAGCATGCTGTCGTCGGCTCCCTCCATTTCTCAAAATTTGCCAGTAAGCGTGAGTTGCATGTAAACATGCTGCTCTTCTCTGAAGGTGATAATTATCACTATGTTTAGATAAAAGACATGTCCAGACTCCTTTCCGCCCAGATGAATAAACGTGAACATAAGCAGCATATTTGCTTAAGGTGCCTGAATTATTTCTCTTCAGACAAGTTATTAGCGGCGCATCTAGTAGACTGCGCTTCTCCAAGGATCTAGTATGTGTTATTATGTCTGCTGAGAAAAGCAAAATTCAAAAAGATCAAGAATCCTCGCCACCAGGATTGATGCCTGCTTGTAGTGTACGCCAACTCTGAATGCGTCCTCGCTCCTGTGATCTGCTATGAAGGTGGCCCTACGGCCTCAAATACCACCTTTACTGAAAAACACGTACCATATGCGGCAGTGTACCAAATTGCATCGTCCTATGTTTCTAGTCTTAACCGCTACAAATCTTATGTCGGAGATAATCCTGCCATTTGGCTGTTCACTGAGCTCGAAAAGTTTTCACGGGAGGTTGATAAGCTTTACAGTAACAGCGTGCACATGACCAGATCGAAGGAGAATGAAGATTTGTATAATATCGAGGTTGATTGTCATATTTGCGGGCATCTGTTAGACAGAAAAGCGGAAACTCCTCGTAGGGACCACTATCGTCTTACAGGGAAGTTCCGTGGTGCAGCTCACATGTGCAATTTGAAGTACCAGCTACCAAGACACATTTCCGTTTTCTTCTACAATTTCAGCGGGTATGACGCTCACTTTCTAGTTGAACACTTGGCTGATTTCGGTTTGCACAAAGATCAGGTCAGTGTCCTACCTGAGAGCGTCGAGAAATACATTTCACTCACAGTGCCTCAGCTTGGGCATGGAGCTGGTTAGAAACACCCAGGCTATCGTCTTCAAGCAGTCCCCCCTGGTTGAAGGATTATATTGATTTGAATACGAGACAGAGATTCCACGACGTGTGATTTCGAGAAAGATTTTTATAAATTAATGAGTAATTCATTTTTCAGTAAAACAATTGAGAATTTGAGGAAACTACGTGAACTTTTGATCAGAACCGAATGGGATGGGCGTTATGGCGTAAGAAAATGCATTGCCAGACCAAATTTTAATTGGGTCACCATATTCAATAAGAACTCTGTTGTTGTGGAAATGACAAAGACTACAGTAGAGTTTATGAAACCTAGTTATGTAGGGTGTGCATACTAGACCTATCCAAACTCCACATGTACCACTTTTATTATGAGTTTGCGAAAACTCATTTCGCAGATCCTAAATTACTTTATATGGATACAGATAGCTTCATCCGTTGGGTGAAGTAATGAGGTGCCGTAGTAATGAATTCGACACGTCCTCATGCGCGGCCAATAATCCTTATGGTTTTATTCCACAGAACAGAAAAGGTTATCGGTCTAATGAAGGACGAGGCGAATGGATTGCCGATTGTGGAGTTTGTAGGTCTATGCTCAAAAGTGTAAGCATATCGCAAATTTGAAGGCGCCACCCAGAGGCGGATAAGGGTGTGTGTCGTATGGCATCGACTATCGAAGACTGCTTGTGGTGCCTATGCGGTGGATTCGCAGTGGTGCACCGCAGCCACCACATATGGTACGGCAGACCAGTATTCGATCGAGAGGACACGAGGTGTACACTGTGCTACAGTCTAAAATCGCTCTGTCGCCTCATGATGATAAAAGGGTCATTTGTGATGACAGGATTGAAACTCTCCCGTACTCACACTACTCACTGGTAGCGAGAGAAGGGGTGGGGGACTCTGATTGAGTGAGAGTGAGAGAGAGAATGAGAGAGCGAGGGAGAGAGAGTCTGCGGAGTAGTAGTAGTATCCCTTTCATCACAGTGTAAGAAATTTTGTGTGTGTGTGTGTGTGTGTGTGTGTGTGTGTGTGTGGTGTAAATATTTTTGTGTTCAATGTACATGTGTACATACAGACATAGAATTGTGGAAAAAAGAATCAAAAAAAGAATAAAATTTACATATATATGCACACCATGTGTGTGTGAAAGAAAGAAAAATTTATAAGAAGCAGAAACAAAAAAAAAATATTAAAACGCAAAAATATAAAAAAAATTATATTGATATTTGTTTATAGGCAAAAAATTATATATATAGAATATAATACATAATACTACAATATAATATATAATACAACACAATATAATATATAATACTACAATATAGTATTCTTGAGGTATAAACTGGCTCTGCTATTCCAATGCAAAAATACTTTTAACTTACTCGCTACAACAGTAACACTGGTAGGATTTTTCTTTTTATAAATCTACGCTAAAAACTAATGCTGAGATACTTTCTTTACTACAACTAAATTCCACAGCCCCCGTAGCATAGCCTTTACAGTAATTCTGACGGACTGTACATGCTTAGAATCTAATTTCAATAGTATGCAATAGCAAAGGCTTTTATGTTAACAATTCTGTATATATATATATATATATATATACAGAATTGTATTTTTGTGTTCAATGTACATGTGTACATATAGACATAGAATGTATATATATATATATATATATATATATATATATATATATATATATATATATATATATATATACTTAAAACCTGTTCTGACTTGGATGGCTAGTGGCAGGTGAAAAAAGCTATTCTACTGACAAGACACACATGGATTTTATATATATACTATGGGTGGGAGCAGGAGGCACGTGACGGTGTCCACTTCCAAAAATATATAGATTCAGATTCAGATTCTTTATTGGACATTCAGCATTATTACATGCAATAGACTTCGTCCGTTCACTTAACCTATTAATTTTACAAAATAAATTTTTACATATTTAAGTTGATATTGGGCATTTCTAAAAATTCTTCTAATGAATAGAATGGATTAGTTAACAAGAAGTTATGAACATTGTCTTTAAATAATTTGTCAGGCTTGATTGACCCATTTTTAGACAATTTGTTATATATTTTAATTGCCATATACTTATGACTATTGTTAGTTTTAGCTAATCTATTTTGTGGCAACAGCAGAGAAGTACAGGTTCTTGTGTAGTAGTCATGCCTTTCATTTGTTACACTTAAATTAGCCAGTTCAGCAAGTATGTAGTTAACACTGTCAAGAATATACAAATTAATAACTGTTAAAATTCTATATTTAATGAACAATGGTTTACAATGTGTTCTATTATCTACCTTAGCCATTACTCTGATTGCTTTCTTCTGGATCACCATAATTTCATTTATTTTTCTGCTGTTTCCCCAGAGTATTAACCCATAGCTTAAAACAGATTGAAAAAAGGCAAAGTACGCTGTCCTTACATACTCAAATGTCACACAATACATCAGTCTCTTCAACAAATGCATAACTCTTGACAACCTAACCACTATGTGATCAACATGAGAGTTCCATGTTAGACTGTTGTCAAGTACAATACCTAAAAACTTTCCCTTTTGTTTTTCTGTTTTTGTAGTCTTTGATAGACTGAACCACATATTCTGGGTCTTTTCCTCATTTAATAGCAGACCATTGGCATTAAACCTTGATGTTGCATTTTCTTTTGCCAATTTCATATCACTTACAAGGTTATCAAGTACATGGTTTACAGATAAAAAAGTTGTGTCATTTGCATACATATATGTCTTTACATCCATATTTCCTGGTAAGTCATTTATGTGAACATGAAAAAGAAGTGGTCCCAGTTTAGATCCCTGTGGCACTCCGTGTTGATCCTTGAATATGTTTGACAGATGACTTCCTGAACTCACCACCTGTTCCCTTTTATTGAGGTATGATTTGATGAGTTTTAAACTTTTATCACATATTCCATAGTACTCAAGCTCAGAGAGCAGAAGTGAGTGGTCATCACAGTCAAAAGCTTTGCTCAGATCATATATGGTTACCTGTGTGTGCACATGGTCCTCAAATGCTGCTAGAATGTCTCTGACTAAGAGCTCTATGGCATGTATAGCTGACCTTCCTTTTCTGTAACCAAACTGTGATGCACTTAACTTACCATTTAGTTCTAGGTACTCATACATCTGCTGATATATTATGCCTTCAAAGACTTTTCCTAGTACTGGAATTAGTGAAATTGGTCTGTAGTTTGCTGGATCTGACTTGACACCCTTCTTAAAGACTGGAGTTACCTTGGATAGTTTGAGAGGATCAGGAAAAAACCCTTCTATGAGACACAGGATTATAGAATATGTTAATGGTGATGCAATGTAATGTATGATTTCTTTCAATAGATAGTTTGACATATTAAAAAAATCTGTACTGTATGAATTTTTCATTTCTTTGACTATTTTAAGAACTTCATGTTGGCGAACGCCTTGGAAGTGTTTCAATGATGATCTGGCCCTATTATGATTTAGGTTTGCTCTCTTAAGATAATCTATACATGTTACATTCGGTTTACTGATCAGCTTTTTGATATCATCAGCACAGCTTACAAAATATTTATTGAATGTATCTGCTGGTATTGGGACTGTCTTGTCGAAGTTTCTGACTTCACTTTTAACTGTATAAATTACTGACCAGGCTGTTTTGCATTGGTTTTCACTTTTTTTTATGAAATTTGTGTTGTATCTTTGTTTCGCGAATTGCAACTCTTTCTTATACAGTTTCTTAGTAATTTTTTCGAGATCCTTAATTTCATTAGAATTGTTTACTTTGGCAAGGCGCTTCAACAGCAGTAGCTTATTTTTTAGATTCTCCAGTTCTTTGGTGTACCAAAATTTACCCTTTCTTGTTTTATGGTATTTCTTTTGAACAAGATGGGCTTTTAAAATACCTGTTATGTAATTGTGGAATGTTTCATAAACTGTTTGGGCACTTGAATCACAGTTTTGACATAATTTGTCCCAGTTTGTTATGCTCAGCTGGTGTGTTAGTTTTATGAGATTGTGTTTTGTTAATATTAAGTTATTAGATTTTGTTAACTTTTGTGCAGCCTTGCTCTCATCCCCTTTTATAAAATGTCTTAACTCTACTGTTAACATGGAGTGGTCTGAGAAAACAAATTCCTTTACCCTGGTGGAGTACATATCACGAGCACAGTTGACAAAAGCATTATCCAAGCATGCTTGTAGTCCTGTTGGTTCTGAATTTACATGATGGAAGTTGTGGTGCCTTAGCATGTTCAGTAACTTATTTACTCTGGGTTTGTAACATGTTACATCAAAGCTTGAATTAAAGTCTCCCCCAATTACAGTTACATACTGTTTCCATTTCGTTATGCAGCAGAGTACACTGTCTAAATTATCTATAAAAGTTTTATCATCTGAGTCAGGGGAATGGTAGATACATACTATGATAAGTTTCATTATATCACATATGATCCCGGTAATCTCAAAGTGTTTCTCTACACATACCCAATTAAGATCTAGTGTTCTACACTCTATTTCATTTGAAACATGGATAACAGTATCACAATTACGGTACTGAGATCTGCAAAAACTGTTTACATGTTTATAACCTTCCGGTACATAGTATTGTATTTGTTCTGGTTTAAGCCGATGTTCTGAAAGACATAATAAAGAATACGTATTCTGTGGCAATGACTCCTCCAGAATTTCAACTTTATTTTCAAGACCTTGAATGTTTAAAAATAGGATGATGTTGTGACTTATCTGTGAGTTAGCAGGCTGGTTTTTCACATTTTTATTTTCTTTTTGGCTTGAAACCATAAAAAATTATCACTGAATGACACAGATGTATTTTTCCTTTGGCTCCTCCTTAAGCATCGCTGTGTTGCTGCTCTAATCGTTGTTGGTTCTGCTACTGCTGCTGCTGCTTCTGCTGATAATGATGGTGCTGCTGCTGTTTCACTTATTTCTGGTGTTTGTTGTTCCACAATTGCTGTGCCTTTCTGTGAATTATTAACATTTGGAGTGTTCACTTGCATTAATAAAATTTCACATTTGTCTTGGAGAGGTGTGGCTTCACTGGCAGCAGATTTCACATTGGAGTCTACAGGTAACACACACTTCCTGACTTTTCTATCATCACACTGCACATTTGAGATTTTATTTACAAGTTCTAAAATTTTTGTTACTATTACGTTTTTTCCATGTAAACTTAGATGAGAACCATGTGTTGTGTGAAATCTTTTCCCTAAATTGCTGATGTTCACAAATGTTACATTTTCAAACCGCTTGCAAATATTTTGCATCTCTTTATTGGCAGTTTCAATTTCTTTATTTACACAGGACCATTCTATCAAGTCGTAACGGTGTGGCACTGAAAAAACAATAACATTTGTTCCTCTCAGCACATACAGTTTTCTTTTTAGCGAGATTAAGAGATCGTTTTTTTCGTTCCTAGCTATATCATTTAATCCCGCCAGGAAGATGGAAAAGTCCTTTTTCCTCAATGGGGAAATTTTTTCTTGACTCATTGACGTAGCAGCACTGAATTTTGCTCCTGGTTTTATTGTACAGTTAAAATTAAAATTCTGACTACTTGTACGCCGAAATTCAGTGGCTATATTTCGTCCTTGGCTGTCGGCATACAGTTCAATTTTACCGGTACTTGCTGTTCCGAGATTTCCTGTTTTCTGCCTACCTTTGCAGTAAGCGAAGTCTTGTTTGGCACTATTTATTATGTGTTTTTTGCTAACACATGTCGATATTGTCTCAGTAGAGCAGCTTAGCGGTGGAAGATTTTTCGTGAGCACTTTGGCATATGATCTTTTACTTAACTGCAGCTGAAATATTCCATGTTTTACCTTATTCACAAAGTCGTTTGGTTTTCCACATGGTACACTCGCACTGTTAACTTCACTGTCACAATCCGTAGTCGAAAGAGCTTGAAAGTAATTTTCGTTCACTACATTTATGTTTCTTTCGCCGTTTTCTGTATCTTGCATTATCTGTTTGCGTCTTTTGTACTTCACTTCCGTCCAATTCTCCGACATATTCGTACTTTCATGGCGCGAGTATTTCATGTTCCGTTAACTTTTTTCTTCTATAAGTTTCTTGATATCCATCTTCAAGGAACTGACAATAAATTGTAAACTAGACACTGTTCGCTGAGCTTTGTAATTTCATCCTTACAACTGTCACAATTTTTCTTTTTCACGGCAAAATTCACACTTTTTCTCGGAGACGCACAACGAATTTTTACACTAGCGGCCATTTTACCCAGACATGTCTAAAATTATATCTCCTGTGCTCAAAGAAAACTACAGACATAGCATGTCGTTAAAATTGTACACTGCATGTGTGGGAACAGGGTTGGAAAAAAAGAACACAGAGGTTGTGAGGTAAAAATTCATTTATTCCTCATCCAACTTAAAAGTAATTTTACATTTTCATAATCAGACATGGGAACACTATTCTCATACATGTTCTTGAGTCGATGGAGAGAAGAACATCCATTGAATTCCAGATCTTGAATAGGAGCAAACTTAAAGATTCGACGCATTCATGAGATCTTCTCCTTCCCCTTCACATAGATGATGGTATCTGTGTGGTTGAATAATTCAAGCACTGTCACCATATCCTTATAGGGCATGCCAGGATCATTCCAGTGAATTCTATGATAGAAATGTGTTAACCACTTTGCACTCTTCTGTGTCGTAGCACACTTCACATACTTGAAAGACCTCGGTGATACAATGTTTGCTGAGAATGTCTATTATTCCTGCATCTTCTGTGTACGCTACAAACACAAAATCTTTAAATATGAGCTGTCTACGCTCACAATCATATAAACTGTGAGCGTCTGCAATGATGTTCACACCTTGAGATGCCATTGTGAAATGGCGCAGCACCTGTTCACTTATACAGCTCATTGCACAACACCGGTGAGGGGCAGTAGTTGATCACATGGTCATGTAGAACTAGAGCATATGTGGCAGTGTGTTCTGGGAAATTTGTCTAGGTTCCAAATTCAATTCGCATATTTATAGGCCCAGACTTAATTGTCTCGTTCTGTTTCGAGCAGTCTATTACGATGATCGGTGATAGGTCCTTGAACTTCCGTGGACTGCTTAGACACTCTCCTCCTTCTTCTTCAGCACTTTCATCATAAGAAGCACGAAACCTTGCATACATGCCACATGCTAGACTGTAAATATTTTCATTCCACTGCAGGTGTAAATTGTCATATAGTTAGAACTCTGAATTCAGGTAGAGTTTGGCATTAGTTAACTTGCAGTTATCAAGCACGGTGGAATCATTGTCTATATTACTTCTTCTATCAGTCTGAAACGCAAGTATGATGAATCTAGGTGTCTCTAGCTGCGAAGAGGTTTTAATAGCCTATGTTTGTCTGTTCACAGTCGGTAACACTGGGTACTCGAAAATCTCCCAAGAGCGAAATGTCAGTGATAGAAATATACCAGAATTCGGGACTTTTAAAAGCTTCAAATGTCCATATTATCTTGCTGATTGTGATCACATTCTCTTTTTGAGCCCCTTGAATGTATGAGTTATTAACCGTCGCACTCCATACCAGAATGAGTTCCTGTTTAGCATTCATAATAATCTGTCTCATGTCCTCAAAGCCACTCAGACCCATTGAGTTCATAGCGTATTTCTTGGGACAGGAATGCTAAAGTGTTATGTGAAAGCTTGGCTGCTACTGTATCGCTAGCGTCGCTTTTCTGAATGAAACTCTTGCATGGAAGTGTTAGTGCGTCTTGGTGCTGGACGACAATCTTAATTTCATCGTTCTTGTTAAATGTGGTTGAAGTGTAAGGTTTATGCAAGAACTGTTCCTGAAGTATTATTCTCTCATCATACTCTGCTGGACTGGTTATATTGAGTGAGGACGTCATTGTGAGGTTTCAAGCCAACTGATTTAAGAAACACATAGCTCGCACATGTTATCACTTCGCTGTTCAGTAGCGAAGTGACGTGCTGTGGATTGCATGCACTTATACCCCATTGCAACTGAGGGGAAGAATCCGTATATAGTATGAATCGGAATGAGATAGGAATTCCTTGCAATGTTACACTCGACTCAGATTGTGCTGAAGGGAAGTATGTCCACAGTCTGATCTGACTTGTAAAATTTACTTGGATCCTTCTTCAAAACCTGCTCTTTGTGAAACCCAGTAGTCGCCCTATTGAACCTTTCTGGTTAAAGTCAGTCGTTGCATTATTGTCCTTATTTCAGATTTAAGTGTATTGATGGTTGCACATAGCTCAATACCTTTTCCAGACTATTTAAACACTGCGTTTAAATTAGCAATATCGTATGCACCCGGTTCTATTTCCACAATGTCTTTTTCACCGTTAATATCCAGATGCAGTTTGTTGTTAGTCTCAGTGATATTTAGGATGCAGTTGTACTTCTCCAGTCCAATCAATGCAATACTCCATTCACCAATGGCCTAATCAATTGGTGGGAAGTAATTTGCATGCAATACAGATGAGCATTCTTTTAACGTCAAAGTGTATGACATTGGAGCTGAACCTCAACTGATGAAGGAATGTTTAGAGCTCCTCCTTATATAGCATCATGCTTCTTTGTAAACGTCAACAGAAACATGATGCATAGATGACCACAGAGGTATATATCAAAGTCCTGACAGCGCCGATAATTATAGAACACACATCTTCTGTGGGTAAAGTATCGATGTAGTTCTTCTGGCGGTTGCAGGTCACCAAATGAGTCGAAATAGTAGATGGTATCCACATTTTTCATGCCCGGGCCTCCAGCAACATCTAAATTCACATTACCACATTCACCAGTTTTCCACATAGTCTTTGGTAATGTATCCCGCATAAACATACCATGGACTATGGGAATGTTGAGTTGCTTCTAACAAACTAAAGAATCAGTATTTGTGAGTGATCGATCTGGTACAACCGCTAAATGGCTTCTTTTTTATTTATGAGTAGACCAAGCCCATTCCTGTACAGTTTCAAGTACAGTACTTTTCCAATGGCTGCAGCTTCCACTCTTCTAACTGTGCTTGGGAGTTTTGGGCGTTCTTGACCATTCTAGCAATAGCTGCATCACCACCAGTGAGCCATCCTACCATCGACAGTGCGGAGAGGACCAGGATGAGAAATGGTAGAAAACCGCCAGATGTCTTGGGTATTGGTAGAATTCGAGGTGCTTTAACCGATCCTCTTCTTCTTCTTTTTCCTGAACATTTCTGCTTCAATGCGTTTTTAGCTGCATACGTCGCTGTCAGGGTACAGTTCTTCAAACAGCTCTGCTTCCCGCCCTTATCCCTCTTCTTGTTTAGTGCACAACATGCAGCATTCATAACTCGCTTGAAATTCATCACTCCTAAACCCAACTTAATTTTTCCGCTCATGATTTTATCAACTGGAAATGTTGCAATGCGTTGACCTATACCAATATCCTTTCTTCTCCATATCGCTTTAGCCTAATCAGTTAAAATCCTATCTGCAATGTGACGACTTGAGAGGTCTTTATTTGCAGTGTATGTAATGTAATGTTCCATACACGCTTCGTCGAGCAGATTAACCCCCTTAACAACTTGTGCCAAGTGTTTCTGAAGCTTTGTCCCAGGTCCACAGTAGTTATACCCTGGGATGTGTAATTCCACAGGCAGTTTGTATAGAATACCACCACCTCCTCTAATGAATGAAGCAGTGGTTGTGGACTGTGTAGCCCCTTTATATAGCAAATCGTTAGTATCAATCCAACTGTTTTGTGCAGCAGGAAAACCAAGCTATTAGACTAGTGCTTTATGTCCCCGATGTCTTATGACTCTCTCCACGAGAAACATATCTGGATCCGAGCTTTTCTGCAACTCCTTGGTGTAGAAGCAGCCAGCAATTTCTTTGCTTTTACTATCCTTCAATGTATAAGTTCTAGGATTCGTTCTTTGCACCTTTGAAACTGTAAATATCTCTGTTGACCAGTTCGGTAGTTATGATTTCTCAAATGTCGTCTTGTGTTTTGAGATACATACCAGAACACCTACATAAAATTTCTGTCTGGGTTGATCTAGCATTTTAATGCGATATTACACTGTATATATGAGTCCATCATCACGAATGTCAGTTAGTGTCATTTTTATTGCGCTATGTTTGGTTCGTTAATACTGAGCAATTATTTCTGGGGGGATATCTGTCCATTTGTATGAGTCACTAAGGCTAAAACGCATCCACATTCGACATTTTATTGTTCTGTTCAGACACTCCACGATACTTGCCTTCAGGTGTGTGAATGTTGAGTAGCGATGTATTCGGTACTACTGGATCATGGTCTTGAAATACCTATTGAAAAACTCTCTGCCGTGATCAGTTTGGAGGTTGTTTGGGCATCAATTCGCCCCTGTCTGTAGCACATGCTCAAACACATCCCTCGACATTTCTACCCGTTTTTGTTTTAACAGGTAATGTCCAGGCATTTTTTGGTAGGTCTTACAAAAATAAGATTCATTAAGCCAGGTGTTCTCTCAAGCCGCCTGTCACCAATCTGTATTGTGTCATCAGTTACAGTTATAGGATGCATGCCCAACATTTACGGTCTTCTCCTGCTAACGCCGAATATTCTATCTATCTGGCCATGGACGTGACGGATAATGAATTCGTCAATGTCAACACCATCGTTATCGCGTGTTTTTATTCTTTCTGAGAGCTGCCTGAGAGACTCAGTATCAGGCTTAAAGGTCTCTCTTAGTGTTTGCTGTCGATCCATACGCCCTAACGTTAGCAACCGTAATTTCTCTCGCACTGCTTTATGCGATTGAATTACTTTCTGCTTCATTGACATCTCACTGTATACTAATCAGACATCTCCGCAGCGTGAGGCTTTATATATCCACTCTTTTTCCTCTTACTATGTGCCTGCTCCCCATTCTTAACAACAAGGAAATCTACATCTATTGTCCCCTTAATAGCCTCGACCTATTCAGTTAAGTCGGTTACTTCCTTACCGATTTCATTAACTAACTCATTTAATGCATTCACCATTCTCAGAAGAGTCTGGTAATATGTCTCTAGTTCCCTGCGCATACCTCCAACTTTATGCACAATAGCCTGAATTTCTGCATCCATATACAGGCGAATATTTGCCTGTGCACACCCATTCTCTTGGGTTAAGAGCTAGACATGCATGCGAATTTGTCTATGGTGCAGTGTATACTGATGTACTAACCTCGCTTACCGTGCTATGTATGCAGGAACTCTCGAAAGTTATTCCTGTACCTACCATGTGTCAGTTTTCTTGTTTTATCAATAATGAGAAACTGATACTGTGGATGATTCGAGCAATCAGTACATTTCTCTCTGCCCCCCGGTAACTGGGTGGTCAGCGTGACAGAATGTCAATCCTAAGGGCCCAGGTTCCATTCCCGGCTGGGTTGGAGATTTTCTCCGCTGAGGGAGTGGGTGTTGTGTTTTCGTAATCATCATTATTTCATCCCCATCGACGCCCAAGACACGCAAGTGGCGTCAATTTGAAAGACTTGCACCTGGCAAATGGTCTACCCGATGGGAGGCACTAGTCACACGACATTTACATTTTATTTTAGTGCATGTCTATATAAATTCATTGAACGACATGTCAGTTCCTACATGTGCCTCATAAATGTGTTTTAAATTAATATTGTCTTGTTTGAAGACTATAATGAGGTTTGCATTATCCCTAACCAACTGCTTTGGGATTCTGGAATATGTTTGGCTTAGATAAAATACATCAGCACCCATATGAAGACCAAAATAGAAATATTTTCGCATTTGGTCTTGGTTTTCCACATCAAAATCGTCAAATATGAAGACAGTATTTGGCTTTCCTTTTTCAGGTGGGGGATATCACTGCTTTCACTGAATGCTGTGTATGTAACACCATCTACAATGCGCAATATCTCCTGTAATAACTGGTACTTGGCCTGAAACAGCGTTTTTGAAAATACACAAACATGTTCAAATTGGACTCCATCTACATGTGTTAGCAGTGTCATAAGGACATTCTTGCCACAATTGGATGCACCTACAATAATTGTGCATATGAGGTATGACAAAGTAATTTTCTTTGCAAGATGTGGCAACCCTGCGGGCTTGCATAGGCACAATATCTTTGACCTTGGTCTATAAACTGCTTCTAGTCCAAGAAGCACATCGATGCAACTGCTCAGTCATGAATTTTGCTGCGATAAGTTAACACGTGTTTGTGTCTCGTCACGGGAGTGGAACCACATAATATTGAGCAATGGTATGCCGTTTCTTTTTGACGTTAAACTGGGTGAAAACGCAACAACTTACGGTAAGCTTCAGAAGGCTTTTGGAGAGGAGGTTATGTCAAAGGGTCAAGTTTTTCGTTGGCATAAAATGTTTAGTGAAGGCAGAACGAATGTTGAAGACTGCAGTGTACGACCATCAACCCCACGGACAGATGTCAACTTGCCATGGTGCTTGACTCACACGATCTGATCGAAGATTATCTGTGAAAATGATTGCAGAAGACCTGAACATCAATCGAGAAACGGTTCGTCTAGTAATAACTGAAGATCTTGGTATGAGAAAGATTTGTGCAATAATGGTCATCAAAAATCTCACACCACAACAGCGAGAAACACGGAAAAATGTGGCAGCCGATCTGCTAGAGCAAACGGAAATCAATCCAGAATTGTTGAGCCATGTTATCACTGGTGATGAAAGTTGGTTTTTTCCGTATGATCCAGAGACAAAACGCCAAAGTTTGCAATGGTGCTCAAAGGGATCACCCAGACCAAAAAAAGCTTGCATGTCAAAGTTAAAAGTGCAATACATGCTTGTGTATTTCTGTGATTCCAAGGGAATTGTCCATAGAGAGTGGTTGCCTCCTGGACAAACAGTTAAACAATATTACTACAAAGAAATTTTAGAAAGGCTTCATAAACGAATTCTTCGTGTCTGTGCCAATATTGCTGATAATTGGATTCTGCATCACTATACTGCTCTGCCAGTACAGCAATTTTTAACCTCAAAACAAATTTCAATACTACCGAAGCCACCTTATTCATCGCTCATTGCTAATTTTCTATTTCCAAGAGTCAATACGACGATCAAGAGACACCACTTTCAAACAACACAAGATGTCCAAAAAGCTGTAACGAGGGTCTTGGAGGATATTACAGAAGATGAGTTTGAGAAATGTTACCAGCAATGGCAGAAGCGCTGGAAAAAGTGTGTGCTATCAGAAGGCATCTACTTTGAAGGAGACAACACTAAACTTGACTAAAGCAGTAAGCAACATTTTTTTCACATCAGTCTCATTACTTTATTGTCGCACCTCGTATATTATCAGGAAGGTGAATTCCATTCCCCATCTTCTTCGGTCACAGGACCAGACATCGACAACAAAGTCCATGTGATGAGGATTTTTCACCCACTCTGCCATGATACTAACTATGCCAGGTACTGACAAGTACTGACGAGTTCGAGTCTCGGTCCGGTACACAGTTTTAATCTGTCAGGAAGTTTCATATCAGCGCACACTCCACTGCAGAGTGAAAATCTCATTCTGGAAACAACACCCAGGCTGTGACTAAGCCATGTCTCCGCAATATCCTTTCTTTCAGGAGTGCTAGTTCTGCAAGATTCGCAGAAGAGCTTCTGTTAAGTTTGGAAGGTAAGAGACGAGGTACTGGCAGAAGTAAAGCTGTGAGTCGTGCTTGGGTATCTCAGTGGTAGAGCACTTGCCTGCGAAAGGCAAAGGTCCCGAGTTCGAGTCTCGGTCTGGTACACAGTTTTAATCTGCCAGGATGTTTCATATCAGCGCACACTCCGCTGCAGAGTGAAAATCTCATTCTGGAAACATCCCCCAGGCTGTGGCTAAGCCATGTCTCCACAACATCCTCTCTTTCAGAAGTGCTAGTTCTGCAAGGTTCGCAGAAGGGCTTCTGTTAAGTTTGGAAGGTAGGAGACGAGGTACTGGCAGAAGTAAAGCTATGAGGACGGGGCGTGAGTCGTGCTTGGGTAGCTCAGTGGTAGAGCACTTGCCCACGAAAGGCAAAGGTCCCGAGTTCGAGTCTCGGCCCGCACACAGTTTTAATCTGCCAGGAAGTTTCTTATTGACACGTAGTTGGTATATATAGAAAGACACACTTGAAGGGATAGTAATAGTATGTGTAGCGACTGTAACTCCATCACTTAACAGACTGAGCTATACAGGCTACACAGAGAAATCAGCTATATATATTTTACCTATGAAGACTAGCTTTATCGTACATTTTGTGAATAACTGGCAAGGGGATGTTTGGGGTAACTGTATGCTGCTGCATCATTATAGGTGTAGCACTCAAAACTAATGATATTAGTAAGTTTAATACTTTGACTATAATGAGAGAGGTAAGAAATAAAACACAAGCATGGTTTGAGATCATATACACATAATTTATTTATTTAAATATCATACACTGGATGCAGTACTTCAAGAAAATCAACAGACCCTTTCTGTATCTTCTTCTTCTTCACACCTGTACAGTATTTTCCAAACAAAGCTTTTTGACGTGCAATAAATTCCGTGCATATCTCCCTCAAGCCAATGGATGCCCTACAGTACTCAGGTTTTTCACAAGTATATTTAATCTGTTTCTATTTTGGTTCAGCGTTCATGAACAAACAAAGGTACTGCTCCAAATCATCAACATGTACACTATGCGCATTTAGGAAGTTTACAACATCATTGTATGCATCGTATGCAATGCTCGGCAACCAAAGGTTCAATCTTTCCACTGCAAGACTTAGCGCAGTATCCAGATCGTTTAAGTTCATAACTGAGGCACAATCATCGTACAATGTTGTAATACACTCCTGGAAATGTAAAAAAGAACACATTGACACCGGTGTGTCAGACCCACCATACTTGCTCCGGACACTGCGTGAGGGCTGTACAAGCAATGATCACACGCACGGCACAGCGGACACACCAGGAACCGCGGTGTTGGCCGTCGAATGGCGCTAGCTGCGCAGCATTTGTGCACCGCCGCCGTCAGTGTCAGCCAGTTTGCTGTGGCATACGGAGCTCCATCGCAGTCTTTAACACTGGTAGCATGCCGCGACAGCGTGGACGTGAACCGTATGTGCAGTTGACGGACTTTGAGCGAGGGCGTATAGTGGGCATGCGGGAAGCCGGGTGGACGTACCGCCGAATTGCTCAACACGTGGGGCGTGAGGTCTCCACAGTACATCGATGTTGTCGCCAGTGGTCGGCGGAAGGTGCACGTGCCCGTCGACCTGGGACCGGACCGCAGCGACGCACGGATGCACGCCAAGACCGTAGGATCCTACGCAGTGCCGTAGGGGACCGCATCGCCACTTCCCAGCAAATTAGGGACACTGTTGCTCCTGGGGTATCGGCGAGGACCATTCGCAACCGTCTCCATGAAGCTGGGCTACGGTCCCGCACACCGTTAGGCCGTCTTCCGCTCACGCCCCAACATCGTGCAGCCCGCCTCCAGTGGTGTCGCGACAGGCGTGAATGGAGGGACAAATGGAGACGTGTCGTCTTCAGCGATGAGAGTCGCTTCTGCCTTAGTGCCAATGATGGTCGTATGCGTGTTTGGCGCCGTGCAGGTGAGCGCCACAATCAGGACTGCATACGACCGAGGCACACAGGGCCAACACCCGGCATCATGGTGTGGGGAGCGAACTCCTACACTGGCCGTACACCACTGGTGATCGTCGAGGGGACACTGAATAGTGCACGGTACATCCAAACCGTCATCGAACCCATCGTTCTACCATTCCTAGACCGGCAAGGGAACTTGCTGTTCCAACAGGACAATGCTCGTCCGCATGTATCCCGTGCCACCCAACGTGCTCTAGAAGGTGTAAGTCAACTACCCTGGCCAGCAAGATCTCCGGATCTGTCCCCCATTGAGCATGTTTGGGACTGGATGAAGCGTCGTCTCACGCGGTCTGCACGTCCAGCACGAACGCTGGTCCAACTGAGGCGCCAGGTGGAAATGGCATGGCAAGCCATTCCACAGGACTACATCCAGCATCTCTACGATCGTCTCCATGGGAGAATAGCAGCCTGCATTGCTGCGAAAGGTGGATATACACTGTACTAGTGCCGACATTGTGCATGCTCTGTTGCCTGTGTCTATGTGCCTGTGGTTCTGTCAGTGTGATCATGTGATGTATCTGACCCCAGGAATGTGTCAATAAAGTTTCCCCTTCCTGGGACAATGAATTCGCGGTGTTCTTATTTCAATTTCCAGGAGTGTAGATAGTGTCACAACAGTAACACGAATGTCTGGGGGAGAACGAGTTGGATAATGCTCTGTAGTCATCTGCTGATTGATGTAGCGTTCTGCACGACATATTTCGTCCCAGTTGAACTCAAAAATTGCCTCTTCAACACCCTTCAATGCATTTTCAATTTCTATTCTCGCACGCAAGGCCCAGACATGATGTGCTTCTATACCAACATTTACACGTTTCGCTCCACTGGGAGTTAAATTGTATGTAGAACTGAAAAGCATGGGTACACTAGATGCCTTCTTATCCACGGCATCTGCACTCTGTGCCTGCACTAGCACAAGATGTTCTGCTGGGATGAGTCGCATACTGGTGACCAGTACTGTCCTTCATCTTTCTATTGTTTAGGACCACCACCAGTATTCGACGTGTTGGGAACAGGTCGCATGTCCTCATCACACAAATCTTTGAATGGGACAGACAACAACAGTTCCTTGTCCTGCTCCAGCAAGTGGGTTATATGTGCTACATGATCCCACATTGTCATACGGGTTCACACATGCTGGAGGTTGTTGCTGCCGCAGGTCCAGAGGTTGGTGGAGGTCTCGACAAGATGGTAGCTGAGGTTGCTACTGATCCAGGTGCGGTAGAGACTGGCATGTTGGCGTTCGACCCTGTGAGCTTTGACACATCAAGGGCTACTGCTGAACAAAGACGAGGAAGCGTTACTGCTAACCACAGAGAAAGAAGTGATATGGGATACTTACTTTTCCGCTTCTTCCTGTTCTTTATGTCAGTGGTGGATTGTGGCTGCTGTTGATGCTTCGTTGTTCCTCTTCCTGCTGCTGCTGGCTGACTGAGCAAGACTAAGGTCTCAGAGCTGCCGAGTGTACAGGAACATGATGAAAGACCCACCAGGACGCAGTTAACTTAATATTTATTTAAGATCAAACAAAAATGAAATACTGATCGAACAGATGCATTACCAAAGACATTAATTACGATTGCGTGGTAAGGCGCAGATGAAAGAAAACATTTTATCATTAAATTTTTTGTACAGTTGTTTTTTTGATTTTGAGGAGAGAGAATCCAACTTTCAAGTGTGTAACAGGACGACGTACTGTGATAGCGATGTACTCTATTGTATGGGTGAATAATACAGGGTTAAAGAACGTATCAGGCGTTTTTATTTATTGCGATAAAAGAAAGAGAAAAATGAAGAAAGTGGATTTTTTTGTGATTACGTCGAGCACCGGTATCCCGGAAGTCCTCTGGTGCCTGCATCTTCAACTAGTTCAGCAAAGTCTGAAACGAAATTAAGTTAAGCACAAGACAGACATTTACATAAGCAATTACATTTTTCATATTCAGTATAGATATATTTATTATTTTCATTTCTAAAATATATTACACGATCCTGCCCTATACCCCCTCCAAAGACATTACCAGATACCGCCATCCTACTGGCCGAAGTCTGAAACATCACTGGATTAAGGTTTCCTGTTGGTTCCCACCATTTTCCCTCTCAGACCACTATTTTGCATTATGTCATGGGAGCGATGACGGCACCCTCTGGTGGCAGTATTGTGTACTAAGTCAGTTGGACTCTGGACCTCATGGTGGACACACTGGATGGAGCTGCTGCCTCAAATTGTTTAAATGAACACTGCATGCAAAATAAAGACTTGGGTCCATCCTATCCAGTAGCCCAGCATAGGATGAGTCCTTTCCCAGCCAATTCCTAGGACGAGGTGGTGGTTGGATGACTTAGGTTAGTGGCTGTATCCCAAGTTACCTATTTTCGCGCCATTTTCTTAGGTTATTGGAGGTAGTCATGGTGTGTTGCTTTGTCCTACTGGAATGTGAACTTCCCACCATATTCTGGGGGAGGGGGGTTAGATTAGTGGAGGTAGCCCATTTGACCAATTTTCCCGCCAAAATTTTACTTACCATTATGACGTCATTATGACGTTGCCATATCTATCGCCGCCATATTGGATCCGCCATCTTGAATAAATCTGGGAATAGTGGAGAGTAGGGATGTAATGGCCTTGTCCCACTACTGTAGCAGCGCCACCAGAGGTTACAGTAACCTCCTTGCTTCTGCAATCCATGTGACTGGAAATAAGTTATTCTGCCACCGGACTGTATTTAAACCAGCTCACAACCATCCACAAGCAGTTTACTCTGAGCCAAGGCCCCAGTTTGAACATTCGCCTCCAAGCCGATCCCACCATCTTTTCTGCCCACCAGCCGCTGTTGCTACAGACAATGGCCAGGGTCGCTGCACCTCCAGGCCTGTCTTTGTAGTTAATCATTTTTTTAAACTTTGTTTAAATTATTCTTGTAGTATATTGACTTTGGACTGTTCCAAAGGAACATGCATAGACAAAAGAACTTGAATTGTTTGTTGGATTTTAGCTCAGAGCCTCGATGGACGAACTTAAACTCTTACAAGGAACCTCTTGAATGCGAGGTCTTTAGTAAGGCTCATTCTAAAGTGTTATGACAACAGTTATGACAGGAAAAACATTAGCTGCTAATGACTCACCAAGTGCATCAGGAGGATGACAGAAAATGAGTGTCCGAGAGAACTAGAGATCAACCTTATGGAATGTATTCCAGAAATGTTCAAAACAACCCATTAACTTGCACCATGAACACCAAATGAAAAATGATGTGCCACAGTGATCGCAAAGTTTGCGCCATCAAGATCAAAGGGAGTTACAACTGAGCACAACATTCAGCTAGTTATACACCCTTAAAGAATGCATATAGGATCATATTAGTGTAAGGGATTGGTGACAACTGATGGAATGCGATGGCATGCAGCAAAATGAGAAACACTCAGTCATGGAGCTTAATGTGAAACTGGCTCTCCCTTATGGCGTACCTCAGATAGCGTGACAACATGTTTCAAATGCACAGAAAAACAAACATCCAGAGGCTGAATTCTTCCAGTGGTTCCAGGTGACATGAACTGAAATGTCACACGCATTTCGGTAGTGACAGTTTGGTCTAAAGGTGTCTGATTTTCATATGCAGACCAGGAATCAAGTAAAAGCAAGTTATTTTGACAAGCTATTGACCAATGGCAGTGCTCATACCATAGCTGTAGTTCTCGTATACCTATTCTCCCACTCTTGCTTGCTCTGACGTAAATATTCGTTACTGCCCTTCGAGATCATACACGAAAGAAAGAATGATAGGGCGCAGAGCACCTCCAGCTTCTCACAGCACAATAAATAAGTTTCCAAATGGTTCAAATGGTTCTGAGCACTATGGGAATTAACTGCTCAGGTCATCAGTCCCCTAGAACTTAGAACTACTTAAACCTAACTAACCTAAGGACATCACACACATCCATGCCCGAGGCGGGATTCGAACCTGCGACCGTAGCAGTCGCGTGGCTCCTGACTGAAGCGCCTAGAACCTCTCGGCCACCACGGCCGGCATAAGTTTCCAGCCAATTTACCACCCAGATTAACATTTGGCATAGTTATATATGAATGCGTTAAATAATTGATGTTAGTTGATCTTGATACAACTCCCATAATACCTTTTATTTCCAGGATTCCTTTCATATGCATTTCCTCTACAAATCCTGATTGGTCGGAGCTGAAAACAAATTCCTTACCAAACAACAGGATGAGTTTGTTTATCTCAATTATGAATTTTCGGGCTGATTCCGCGATTTGCTATGCATCGCCAAGTTGAAGATTTGTTAGAAATTTCATTATCTTACATCTTCCAATTCTGTTGCGCTGTTTGAAGTTATTCAACCATCCACCACGTCCCTTGAAATCACTGTAATGTGTGTCGCATGCAGTTTAATGTGCATGATATAATGAGCCATTATCATGTGTATACTGAAAATTGTATCGAACATCATTGAAACGTGCAAACACGTTTTTGTAACAAGCGTGCCTTGTCTTCCCTTCAATATCCGTTAGTTTTTCTTATGCACTACATGGTCATATTGCTGTGGACTTATTCGAAATCTGTTCTTGTTTTTTTTATTTACTATGCTGAGGATGATCTTCCATGTGCGCAATTATGTCTAGTAGCCGCTACTTGGACAACGTTTGTCCTTCAGTATGTTTCACTGGAGAGGAGATCTGTGACACCCTGTCAGAAAACGATGATGAACTACATGTCTCTACACCTATTTTAGCAGCACTATTAGACAACAGCTGGATCGTGCTTGTAAGCAGTCAATTGAAAGACACAATGATCAACTCTATGAAAATCCCTATGTACCCTATAAAATTGTGGATTTTATTGAATTTTGTGGTGCTTTTGAGCTCGAACTTCATGGAGACGACAGATGCGGTGATTCATGAAATGCAGGAATTTTCCATAGTTTTACAAGTTTCATTACTTAACTTGATGTTGCACTTAGCTACCACCTTTCGAAGGCTTTTGTTTTCAAAGGCACTTCGAAACATATTCAAAATAATTAACTTGCTTGTATACTGCAGATTTATCATGACCGAATATGAAAGGAAATTGCAGCTGCTGATTCTGTATCAGTTATTACGGGCGAGACAACTCATATTTAAACAATTTCACAATTTGTCGTGGTTATCAGATATGTTTTGCTTGATGGTAGACGTGTAGAAAGGATGTGGACTTCACTCACTCATTATGAACATGATGCAAAAACATTAGCAACCACACTTAAAGAAACTTTACTGGATATTGTGGGCGATTTACATAAAGTAATTTCTCAGAGCTACATTGATGCAGCTGTTACGAAAACGACCAGTAAGTCTACTAACTGTACAACAAGGGGGAAATGCTTCGAAAGAGCCATACAGGAGATCCGAGATAGCATCATTGACACAATTCCTGTGTACAGAGAGCTGCCATATTTTGCGAAGAGCTAGTGACAGGAAAACAAAATTCCAGAAATTGTGGCTGCAAAGGAAATGTGTGATACGCTTCGACTTCACATGGCATCTAATCGCTACCACAGTTTGATTCTGAAAAGTTTGTTTCGTGTTCAGGTTAGCTTCTTCAAACGTTGGTGCTGAGCTCTTGTGAAATATATCAGTTCCTTGAATGCTAGAAACTGACAACGGCGCTTCAGATACTATACACGAGGAGCTCATGGGTGCTGTTCCACTTCGGCAGTTCATGCTCGAAAATAATTTGCAGGAGCATTTTAGTGTAACACTGAAACTTGTGAAAGTGATTGTTACCATACCGATGACAAGCTCAGAGGCAGACCAGTCTTTTCTAGTCTGCAGAAAATAAAAGCCTTTCTGCAAAGTACTATGAGCATGAGTCAAGAGCGGCTTATAGCACTAACAGCGTTCTCCATCGCTGAAGATTTTGTATGTAGCATCATAGACTTCAATGAACGCATCATTGACAGGTTCTTTGCTCTTAAGGAGAGGAGAATGGATTTTTCCTTCAAACATTCATCGTAAGGTGTCTTTCTGCATAGCAGTTGTTTTTTGTTATTCATTTTTAGCCTTCTTGTGTTGGTTATACAGAGATTTGTTGTTCATTTTCCTGTGAATCCCCTAGAAAAACTCTATGAACTATCGCTGTTTGATACCCTGGAACTTCCAAAATTATAAGAGAGTACCCACACTAGGATCTGAAGAGGTATTTCCAGAATTAGTCAATGAACAGTTCTAATATATGAAATGACTTACACAGAACTGTATTACTGCTATTGTATACTAACTATATGAAAGGAAGCCTGTGGACACATAAATTTTGAATAGACTACATATGTAATGTAAATGTGTGTATTTAAATAAATGAATAGATTAATTTAAGTGTTAACTAAGTAAGTAATTATGTAAGTAATGCGCATTCCTGTAGATAGCTATTAAGGAATATACACAGGAAGCTATTATTTGTGTCTTTGTGTACATAATGATTTTGTGTTTTCTTTGTATTAGTTATGTAAAATCTGTTACTCATAAATTAAGATTTTTGTGTGTCTTGCAAATAAGTTAATTAATGTGTTCACTCCATTTGCAGGAAGAATTATAGTAGTTGTAAATTATTAGTTAAATATTGTTCATGAGATATTCGAAAATTATAGTTCTAATTGGTAAATAACTGAATTGTGAGCGATGAAGTTTCTACTTTCAATACTTCTGAGTTCATGAGTACATATATGTATATATTTATTGCTGATTTTGTTGGAGTTTGTTTGTACCACTGTCTGTTGAGAGTGGCAGAATTTGGTACAAGTACTGGTAGGTTCCAAGGAGATAAGTAAAGATTTCATTGCACTATACCACTGGATATTCTGATGTGAGGGCAAATAAGATGAATAGGAATGTCAGGCAGGGCAGTGAATCAAACGCTGCCATAGGAGCAAAGATGTTCATTTCGTTATATTTGACTATATTCTAGCAATTTTACAGTATTCGATCTCCATAATGCTATGATTCAGGGCAGTCTGATCTATTGTAAATGTAGAAGAGAAATTAACTAAACTGACTCTGTTCGTGCAAAGACAACTGCATCTGTGTTAGTACAAAGTTAAGTAACTGGACATACACTGAAGCGCCAAAGAAAATGGTATAAGCATGCATATTCAAATGTAGAGATATGTAAACAGGCAGAAAACAGCGTTGCGGTCGGCTGCGCCTACATAAGACAACACGTGTCTGGAGCAGTTGTTAGACTGGTTACTGCAGCTGCAATGAGAGGTTGGCGAGATTTAAGTGAGTTTGAACTTGGTGATATAGTTGGCGCATAGCATCTGCGAGGTAGCGATGAAGTGGGGATTTTCCCATATGACCATTTCACGAATGTACTGTGAATATCAGGAAACCGGTAAAACATCAAATCTAAACATCAAATCTCCGACATCACCGCGGCCGGAAAAAGATCCTCCAAGAACAGGACCAACGACGACTGTAGAGAATCATTCAACGTGACAGAAGTGCAACCCTTCCACTAACTGCTCAGATTTCAATGTGGGGCCATCAACAAGGGTCAGTGTGTGAACCACTCAACGAAACATCAGAGCCAGATGCGCACTCGTGTACCCTTGATGACTGCACAACACAAAGTTTCACGACTTGCCTGTGCTTGTCATCACCGACATTGGACTGTTGATAACTATAAACATGTTACCTGGTCGTATAAGTCTCCTTTCAAATTGTATCAAGTGGATGTACACATACAGGTATGGGGACATCCTCATGAATCCATACCCTGCATATCAGAGGGCACTGTTCAAGATGGTGGAGGCTCTGTAATGGTATGGGGCGTCTGCAGTTGGAATGCTATGAGACCCCTGATACGTCTAGATATGACATGTACACAAGCATCCTCTTTGATCACGTGCACCCTTTCATGTTCATTGTCCATACGGATGGACTTGTTCAATTCTAACAGGACAATGCGACAACCCACACATCCAGAATTGCTACAGAGTGGCTCCAGGAAGACTCTTCTGCATTTAAACACATCCGCTGCCCTCCACACTCCCCAGACGTGAACATTCTTGAGTGTATCTAAGATGCCTTTCAACGTGCTGTTCAGAAGAGATCTCCACCCCCACATACTCTTACGGATTTATGGAGAGCCCTGCAGGATTCATGGCCATCCAGCACTATGTCAGACATTAGTCGAGTCCATGCCATGTCATGTTGCGACACTTCGGTGTGCTCATGGGGGCCCTACATGATATTAGGCAGGTGTACCAGTTTCTTTGGCTCTTCAGTGTATACAGTCATTGATTGAACCAAATTGCCAGCTGAAAATAGCTTAATCACCTTCTAATAGTGACAGGGTGGTGTAAGTTCGTAAATCTTGTACATGATGTAAGATGATGAACTATAGAAACAGACAAATGAAGTTGCACGGAGAACATGAAGAGGTCTTTGTGCACACCAGCTGCTGTACGTGAGCCAACACACTCAGATTAACTGCAGTCACGACTAAGCAGACGCTATTGTTGATATGGCTATCTCTAATGACCTTGGCGTCGTCGATATGACATTCAACCCTAATATTCCTTCCTTCCTTGTTGATATAGCAACTTTGTTGGTGTATAGCCATATTTGAAAATATTTAATCTGCAAAACTCCGTGATCTATGATCCGCAAATATGAATCATGAACAAGCTCGCAGAAACCCATTTGGATGAGACTTGTGTTGTTTGTTTGTACAAGGATCAGTCGTCTACAATACCTAACAGTGACAATGTCACTCTGTATTATTCTCAGACTGTTCGAACCCAAATCTTTCCTGGTTCCAGAAATAGTAAAAATTTTTACATCCTCTGTTTTGTTCAGATAATTTGTCTAAACCAGTTTCTTTCAGGAAGTTTTTCTGTGATTTTACCTCATACTTTAATTCGAATGTTGCATGTTATCCTGCCATCAGCCTTGTTTATGGTGCTGTTTGAGAAATGTTTCTAGTAATCTGTTTGGAGATCCATGGTATGACACCCATGTCTGATACAAGAAAGATCTCCATTGGCAATCCTCACCAATGTTGCGGCAACATTGTACCTACTACAAACTCATCATTGTAGAAGAGACTGTTGTATAACATTCCTGTAAACTTATATATATATATATATATATATATATATATATATATATATATATACTATCAACTGAACTAAAAGGTTTTTAATATACATAACAAACTCTTCATTTCAATAGTTCCATCTTAAAGTATAATGAAAATATGAATGTGTGATAGCTTGTAACTCAAGGTTGAAAGCTCTTAGTAGGGTTTTACTCTGATTTCCCTCAGGACTTGTGCAAATGGAGGAGTATAAAAAAAGTGATCCATGGAGCACAAAAATTTTCAACTTTGAGAGTAGTAGTAGTAGAAGTTGTAATGTTACTGCAAGTGAAACAGATGTACTCCAGAAATAACAAAAACACTAACAATTGAAAACTTGACTGGACAACAAAATTTTCTCTCAAATGTACACAGATGGAAACTATACTATGAAATCCTAAAGTAGTAGACAGTGACATATGTGAGATGTTCACACTATTGTTTTTAAGCAAACGTTAATAATATCAGGTATATATAAATGTAAAATAACTTGAGAAATTATAAATCTTTTCCCTAGCAAATGATGAAAATTTACTGCACAAAAAATAGTAATGAAACCCCAAATGGTGATGGCCTTTAACCACAAGGGTGTAGAACTAGAATGATAATAGAAATATTTCTGAGTTAATAACTCCTGCTCCCATTGGGGGTTTTATAATGTATCTAAATATGTCTTTACTATGTGTGAGTCACAGTAGTTATTTGCTTTGTAGCCACATTTAGAAGCCCCAGTTCACACATTATTATTGTTGCTTGTTTGACAGCATCTTGGTCAAAATGAACTAGTGTCCATTATTTTTTAGTTATTGTCTTTGATAGGAAAGGGACGCAATATATTTATCATGCTTTACTCGTCCATTTTGAGTATTGAAAAAAACTATCACAACTTAGTGTGCTTTTTGTGTTCTACAGTTTGCAAGGACTGAATCTGTTGCTACAGTGCAACTTATGCTCCAGATTAAGCTCCTTTGTAATCTCCAAGTGATACCAACATCCGAGGATGGTATCACCAGCTTGAAGATACCGGCTGTTTTCGCCAAGGGAAGATCGTGGGGCGATCAAGACTAAATGGAGAAGGTGATGAACGAGTGACAGAGTTTCTTATGCATAGCCCCAAGAAATCAATTCAGAAGTGTAACAGTGAATTAGCAGTTCCAGTGGCATCTGTGTGGAGAGTTTTAAAGGGACGCTTACAACTACATCCTTATCATTTGCAACTGGTACAAGCTCTAAAGCCTACAGACTATGGTTTACTCGCCAACTTTGGAAACGAAATGTTGCTGTGTGATGATTCTGAGATGAATCGACATTTTACCTAAGTCGAAATGTGAACACACACGTCTGGGGGTCAGCAAATCACCACTAGGTGATACAGTTGCAGCGACACTTCCACAAATTGAATCTTTCTTTGCCATATTCGAGCAGAAAGTGAATGGCCTTTCTTTCTCAGTAAAGCAACTCTAACTGATGTTTCTTATACTGACGCACTTGAACTATAGCTCTTTCCTCAACTGGAAGAAGCTGAACAACAGAACTTTATTTCACAGCAAGATGGTGCAGCAACTCACTGGCATTATTCAGTATGTGACTGATTAAACGACGTTGAACCTGACTGCTTGATTTGGTCCAAGGAGCCAGGTGACATAGTTTGTTTTGCATGACCTCCATGCACAGTTGACCTGGCGGCATGCGAATTTTACTCTTGAGTATTCACAAAGGATCATATTTATGTGCCTCCACTGAACTACTTGACTTAACAAACAGGACTGAAGCAGCTGTTTGCAACAACTATTCCAGACACACTGATGAAGGCTTATGAAGAACTGGCCTATCGACGTGTTGTGTGCCATTCGAAAAATGTTTACATGTAGGCACCTGTAATAAGAACTGTTTGAGTTATTTTTTCATTTGATTTATTATTTATATTTACAAGTTGAGTGTAATAAGTTCCTCAAAGTCTTAAAACCCTGATATTCATTTTGAAACACTCGGTATAATAAGTCGCCTTCACATAAGTAATAGAGTTATTAACATCTTATTACATGTGTTACTACATATCATCAGAGCCTGGCTTTACAGAGAAGTAGTAATTTCCAATTATATACAACTGCAATTAATTTCAATCTTATTCAAATTAAATTATCCAAAAATTGATATATGCTAATTTAAACTGACCACAAATGAAATAATTTATAGTGTGCCCCATACTGTCACCCCAGTGAATTGATAGAGAGATTTTCAACAGGAAAACCGTAAGAATGAGAATCTCTATACGGAGAAAGATATTTTAGAGTGAAATTGGGTACTTCAATATTGCTTAGCATACAACATTTCACACAGAACAAATGACTGGATGACAAGCAACACATACTGCATATCTGCACTACAGAATGCCTACATCTTACTGCCTTTCAGCTGCATAATCTGTTTTGAATAATGTGTAGAGTCTCATGAGATGATCTGTCACTCCTAGAAGTTTGTTGCACTGACTTTGAGACACACTGTATAATAAATTACCATCTTAAAAAGCTCATTAGGGTACTGAATGTATACAAAGGTGAGCAGAAATGGTCATATGTTTGTGTGATCCATGGAAGAGCATTACGGAAATGCTGAAATATATTAACTGACATTTACGGAATACAGATATGAACTTTCTCTTGGAGTCCTTCTTACAATGTTTAAAAAAATTGTAGTAAGTGAATAATCTAAGAAAATACAACTGCCTCATACATATAGTTCGAACAGGGGGCACGAAGACAATATTAGACTGACTGCTAAATGCACTGAGGCATTTGTAAAGGCATTCAACCCACATGCCACATGCGAATGGAAAGAGAAGAAAGCATAATACTTGGTAGAATGAGAAACACCACCTGCTGAGCACTTTACAGTGATTTTCGCACTACAGATGTAGATCAGTTGTGATAACTTGTTTGCAGCTCTTACCTAAGTGAGTAAGAATATATACAAGGTCAACAGCTGATGAACAGTTACCTAAGTCAACAGCTGATGAACAGTTACCTAAGTCTCAAAACAACTCATTTCTCTTGCATGTGTCTACTTTCCGGCGCAATGGAAAAAAATATGTTTTGAAATCTTACCGACTTTTTTCATTCACCAGGAACCTCTCAGTCAGATGTTTACAGATTCATTTATTCTCTTCATATTGTGCCTTTTTATATATACAGGAAGATATTCATTCTTCTGTTAGTCCCAGTGGTATAGGTCCCAGAAATTTAAGCGATATTCTAGGACGAGTCACGCGAGTGATTTGTAAGCAATCTCCTTTATAGGCTGATTGCATTCTGGCAATAAACCGAAGCATGCTACCTGTTTTACCCACTACTGAGGGTATGTTATCGATCCATTTCATGTCCCTGTTACACACTGGTATTTGTATGACTTTACCAATCGAACTGTGACTCACTGATATTATATTCACAGGATGCTACATTTTGTCGTTTTGTGAAGTGCACATTTTTACATTTCTGAATATTTAAACCAAGCTGCTAATCTTTGCACCACTTTGAGATCTTATCAAGTCTAACTGAGTATTTGTGCAGCTTCATTCAAACTGTACTTCATTGTAGATAACTGCATCATCTGCTAAAAGTCTGAAGTAATTATTAATGTTATACATAAGGTCATTAATATACAACATGAGTAGCAAGAGACCCAACACACTTTCTGGGGTTCACCAGACATTAATTCTACATCTGTCAATGACTCTCCATCCAAGCTACCAAGAAATCCCCAAACCAGTTACAAACATCACTTGATACCCATATGATCTACATCTACATCTGCATTTATACTCCGCAATCCACCCAACGGAGGGCACTTTACGTGCCACTGTCATTACCTCCGTTTCCTGTTCCAGTCACGTATGGTTCGCGGGAAGAACGACTGCCGGGAAACCTCCGTGCACGCTCGAATCTCTCTAATTTTACATTTGTGATCTCCTCGGGAGGTATAAGTAGGGGGAAGCAATGTCTTCGATACCTCATCCAGAAACGCACCCTCTCGAAACCTGGACAGCAAGCTACACATTGATGCAGAGCGCCTCTCTTGCAGAGTCTGCCACTTGAGTTTGCTAAACATCTCCGTAACGCTATCACGCTTACCAAATAACCCTGTGACGAAACGCGCCGCTCTTCTTTGGATATTCTCTATCTCCTCTGTCAACCCAACCTGGTACGGGTCCCACACTGATGAGCAATACTCAAGTATAGGTCGAACGAGTGTTTTGTAAGCCACCTCCTTTGTTGATGGACTACATTTTCTAAGGACTCTCCCAATGAATCTCAATCTGGCACCTGCCTTACCAACAATTAATTTTATATGATCATTCAACTTCAAATCGTTCCGTATGCATACTCCCAGATATTTTACAGAAGTAACTGCTACCAGTGTTTGTTCTGCTATCATATAATGATACAATAAAGGATCTTTCTTTCTATGTATTCGCAATACATTACATTTGTCAATGTGAAGGGTCAGTTGCCATTCCCTGCACCAAGTGCCTATCCGCTACAGATCTTCCTGCATTTCGCTGCAATTTTCTAATGCTGCAACTTCTCTGTATACTACAGCATTATCCGCGAAAAGCCGCATGGAACTTCCGACACTATCTACTATGTCATTTTGTGAAAAGCAATGATCCCATAACACTCCCCTGTGGCACGCCAGAGATTACTTTAATGTCTGTAGACGTCTCTCCATTGAGAACAACATGCTGTGTTCTGTTTGCTAAAAACTCTTCAATCCAGCCACACAGCTGGTCTGATATTCCGTAGGCTCTTACTTTGTTTATCAGGCGACAGTGTGGAGCTGTATCGAACGCCTTCCAGAAGTCAAGGAAAATGGCATCTACCTGGGAGCCTGTATCTAATATTTTCTGGGTCTCATGAACAAATAAACCGAGTTGGGTCTCACACGATCGCTGTTTCCGGAATCCATGTTGATTACTACAGAGTAGATTCTGGGTTTCCAAAAACGACATGATACGCGAGCAAAAAACATGTTCTAAAATTCTACAACAGATCGATGTCAGAGATATAGGCCTATAGTTTTGCACATCTGCTCGACGGCCCTTCTTGAAAACTGGAACTACCTGTGCTATTTTCCATTCATTTGAACCTTCCGATCCTCTAGAGACTTGCGGTACACGGCTGTTAAAAGGGGGGCAAGTTCTTTCGCGTACTCTGTGTAGAATCGAATTGATATCCCGTCAGGTGCAGTGGACTTTCCTCTGTTGAGTGATTTCAGTTGCTTTTCTATTCCTTGGACACTTATTTCGATGTCAGCCATTTTTTCGTTCGTGCGAGGATTTAGAGAAGGGACTGCAGTGCGATCTTCCTCTGTGAAACAGCTTCAGAAAAAGGTGTTTAGTATTTCAGCTTTACACATGTTTCAATGCCATTATCATTCCAGAGTGTTTGGATATGCTGTTTCGATCCACATACTGATTTAACGTAATACCAGAACTTCCTAGGATTTTCTGTCAAGTCGATACATAGAATTTTATTTTCGAATTCACTGAACGCTTCACGCATCTTACTTTTGATAATAAGTGTAGGTGTTATACTGAGTCAAATGCTTTTCGGAAATCGAGAAACAGTGTGCCTTGATCTATTGCTTTCAGGATGTCATGTGACAAAAGTGAGAGCTGGTTTCGTATGATCGTTATTTTCGGAAACGATGCTGGTTGACACGGAGGAGGTCATTCCGTTCAAAATACCTCATTAAAGGTGAGCTCAGAATACGTTTTCAGATTCTGCAACAAATGGATGTCAAGGATGGTGGATGTCAGTTTGGTGGATCGCTTCTGCTACCCTTATTAGTCCGATAATGTACTTTCTGCCTGCAAAAAAGCGAGGAAGGAGATCTTATTTTTTTGTCTCTTGTATGTAGTTGACAGTATGTTGAGCCCAAGATTTCAGCCTCCAAAACTCTCAGGACAACTTTTTGTGTCCAAAACAACCAAGAAATTTCGTTATTTTCTTCAAGTTTTCGCCTATTACTCGGAAGGTATGCATTCTACTGAAAATATTACCCTTACCAAAATGAAAGAGCATTACGTTTTACGTAAAATGATCCACTTCAATGTCAAAATCAGTGTAGCCGTTTGACCGCAGTCAGTTGTCAAAGTTCGTTCATTTTTAGCAACTTGGCTAAAAATTCGTCTCCAACGCCTGCAGCTCAAAAACGTCTACTCCAGATGGAAAATGTCAAGTTATCAAAGTTGTAGAGTATGAAATTTCATGTTACAAAATCATATAGTGTTACAGTTTTAGGCACTATTAAGTGTTCATGCACTTGAAATCCCAAGTAATCTCATTTAGATGTTTTTCTTTTCAGTGACAATCATCCAATGAAATTTCCAGTGAGAAGACTTTTCTCTCATGAGCAATTTGTGTTCTCTATGTGAATATTTTTAATTTTATTCATTAATGTATATTTTTATTCGATTTTGTTCATGTGTTAATTGGTAAGAGTGGGTTGGTAAAATGAAAACCAAGTTAACAGTAATGTCTAATATGAGTAATATAAAAATTGTACAAATGAGCAAATAAAACTTCCTGACAACATTAAAAAACCATATAAATATCAGAGTTGAACATTTTATCAAATTTCCATTCCATTGAGGTCGTTCGGCAGACTGTAGCAGGACCTGGTCCTCCAGCGTCCGGTCTTCAGGATCCATTGCGGCACCTTCACCAACTTCCTCGTCCTTGAACATATCTGCTGTCTCTTCCTCATCCTTGTCGAGCCAAATTCTGTGGCGTTCTCGCAATATAAGTCGTGTTTGCACGTCGGGGAGCAGTTCGATCCAAATTTGCGACATTCATATACTGCTGTGTATCCTGTTATGTACGCACAAGAAACAGTCTTCAGCAGTGTGTGTGGTGCCCCATCTTTCATCATTGTCACGGGAAACAAGTCTCAAGTCTGGTAAGTTTTTCTTTCAGCCCCACTGGCGTGGATCAGTTTTCTTCCCCAGCAAAGATTTCACTCGGTGGCACGAACGCAATGAGCGCCACCTTGCTGCGCCCAATGTTAGTGGTAACCTTTCATGTTTGATAGTTTTTCCTGGGGCAGACTCTACAAAAAGTCGTAACTGAGCTCGTCCAAAGTCGCACAGTTGGAATTCAAATACAGTGTCAACATCATCTATTTTCCTGCCGGTGCTGTTAAGTCTTGAGAGATTGAGGGTTAAGCAAATTCAGCAGCTTGTACTTTGATGTGTGGCTGTCGCTCCATAACGTTTAGTAATTTCCGTGTTCCTTAGCCAAAAAAATAGAATGTGGTATCAGATCCCTAGAAGGCATGACTGAAAAGGGCAAATCCAGAATGGAAACTGAAAGAATTACTGGAGTATCACATTCCTGCTCATTTCCCTCTTCTCAGTTTATGAAAGTACAGGTTGTCGTTGTGGTTGTTTCCTCGACCTGTTAGGAGAACAAGAATGCCAATGTTGACGCTTACAACTGCCTCACTGTCAGACTCAGCAACTTGGGAAATAGCTGTTTCCACAATTAATGAACTGGCATCTTCTTCTGCCTTTAGCACTTGAATACCTCCATCCATCATGGAAAAAAAACAAAAAAAAAAACCCAAGTGATTCTTGTTGCTCTTATTTGCGAGAAACTTCTCTTACTTTTGTATCTTCATCGAAAATGGTATCTGATGAAGAACCTGGTATCTTTATATGACGAGGTCTTTCTGAAGACTTTGTTCCCTTTGCGAAACATCACTTGGGTAGACAAAAATTCAGAAGTTGAACGTCTTCTTTCACGATCAAAGTTCTTTTCAGACTCAATAGCTAAGCGGGGTGAGACTGCCATGATTCCTCACATGGAAAGGAAAGTATTCAACCCGTCAGCCGTGTAGATGTTAAAATCGGTGTTATCAGAGATGAGCTGAGCTGATTATGTTAGGTTGCTCAGGTCGTGCATTCGAAGACGTCTCAAATAGAGAAGCTTCCATTATTGGAATTGCGAATCCAATTGCACTTAAGAGCATCGACAATAAGGCTTGATCCGAATCTTTTGTACATGAATGCACTGAGCCCAATCAAACGTGAAGATAGAAGTGACCATGGCCTTACTGTAGAAATCATAGCGTGTGACAAAGCAACACATTTTTCTTTTGTTTATCTAGAGATCATTTTGACTAAAAAAACAAAACAAAAACAAATGGAATAAAATTGACTTTGAAGTGTAAGAATGTTTAGTAGTCCCAAAAACTGGATGCCTTTGTAACATGAAATTTCAAGCCCCATTTCTCTATACCTTCATCAAACCAGTCTCTGGACTGAAGACTACAACAACACAACCTTTGGTAACTAGACAGCTTTAATTCGGAGTAGACCCTTTTGAATTACAGCCGTTAGAGACGACTTTTTAGCTAAGCTGGTAAAAATGAACGAACTGTGACAACTGATTGCAACCAAATGGCTACCCCGTTTTTGGCACTGAAACAAGTCATTCGATGCAAAATTTAATACTCTTTCATTTTTGTATGGGCAAAATTTAATATACTGCTTAGTTTCCCAGTAGTAGGCAAAAAACTGAAAAAGTGCCAAAATTTCTTGATTTTTTGGCCACAAGTTGTCGTGAGGGTTTTGGAGGTCGAAAACTTGGATTCAACATACTGTCAACGATATAAATAAGACAAAAAAATAAAATCTTCTAGCTCATTTTTTACAAGTAAAAGGCCTTTTTTGTGCAGCATTACTGGACTAAGTAGGCAGATGTGACCTATGCTTTCTTCCAGCTTCTGGGCACGTTTTTTGGTTCCATAGATCTACGATTTATTATAATTAACAAAGGGGCTAGCTCATCCACAAATTGGGTATAGAATTTGTAAGGATCCATGGGGCCTGGGAGCTTTGTTCAGTTTTAACGATTTCAGCTGTTTCTCAAAACCACTAAACAAGTTCCTCTTTCAGTCATCTTTTCAGTGGTGTGAAGATTGGACTGTGCTGGTTTTTCCTTGGTAAAAGAACATTTGAAAAGAGACTTAAGTATTTCTACTTTTGCTTTGGTGCATCCAATTTCAGCTCTTGTCTTGTCCATGAGTGACTGGACACTAACTTTGGTGCAGTGTATGTTACTGGCGAAATTATACCACTTATGTTTAGGGCTGGAGGCCTTTACACCATACTCGTACTATGTTTCACTCTACTCAGCAGACAAATTGTTCATTCTGATTTATTAACTGTTTTGTATTATAAACTGCAATATGCCATTTTAAGGAAACGGCACATTGAGTGTATATCACAAATGTGTCACCCTTATCAATAAACGATAGTTAATGACACATCAACAACATACACATCTAAGAGAGTCTATGATAACGAAAACAAATGACGAAAATCGCATGAGTACAGTGTTGCATAATTCATGGTGTTGTGGATTACAAATTTAGATGAAATAGAGTACATCCCTGTGCATATTAATTTTTTTCATCTTAGCGTTGTTGACATATAGGAAGTAGGTTCGTGTTCCTGTATACGTTAATTCTTCTTCATCTTAGCATTGTTAACAAAGTCTTGCACTTTCTTATAAATGCAATACAAGTATGTTCTCTAGTATTCGATATTATTTATTTTTCCATGTGATAGAAAACTAAGGATGAAATACATATTTGGCTGTTTATTTCTGAACATGTGGCGATTTCCGAGTGTGTGGTTACGTAGGAAAGGAAGAGGAGAGCTTAAATTGCTCTTATGGAACGAGCAGGAACTTAATTCATATTAAACTTCCTGGCAGATTAAAACTGTGTGCCCGACCGAGACTCGAACTCGGGACCTTTGCCTTTCGCGGGCAAGTGCTCTACCAACTGAGCTACCGAAGCACGACTCACGCCCGGTACTCACTGGCAGAAGTAAAGCTGTGAGTACAGGGGGTGAGTCGTGCTTCGGTAGCTCAGTTGGTAGAGCACTTGCCCGCGAAAGGCAAAGGTCCCGAGTTCGAGTCTCGGTCGGGCACACAGTTTTAATCTGCCAGGAAGTTTCATATCAGCGCACACTACGATGTAGAGTGAAAATCTCATTCTGGTAAATTCATATTCTTCCTTGTCACAATTATTTCACTGTTTATTTCTAAATATGTGGTGATTTCCAAGTGTGTGGTCAGGCAGGAACCTTAGAGGACAGTGTAAATTGCTGTGAGTGAAATGAGGTTCAATATCATTCATGTTCTTCCTTGTCACTAATATTTGGCTGTTTATTTTCTAACGTATGCAAAGATCATTAACATATTTCATCTTGATAAATGAAGAACCACAACAGCTGTTAAATTATCCTTTATTCAAACGACCGGTTTCGCAGCTTATAGTTGTATAATCAGGTTTAAATCTGACTAGCAAACTGGGGGAAAATAAACAGTATTGTCTATACCTTAATTTAGAAAATAATGTAGTAACCAGCGGAGAGTACTCACAATCAGTTCATATAAAGACCATACCTCAGTTTTACAACCAATGGCACTTCCAGCTGGTATATTTCTGCTGCTAACGACATGTCCTTAGTGCCACTAAGAGCCATTACATATGACCACAAATTCTTTGGCTTTTGTGAAAGTTCTTTCAACAATATTCTGCTCATTGAGGGCTTCATGCAGGCTTTCTTGACTGCCAAACACATTTCATTCAGCATCTCTCTGTCTATATATTTCTACACTTTCTTAGTGCTTATTATGCAACACTTTCTGTTTCTTTAGAAGTTTCTTTAAAGTGACTCTATACAATGGAGGATCGGCCTCACCACGAACTGTTCTATTGAGTACATGTCTACCCTGTGCACGGTCAACTGTCCTTATAAAACTGAGTCATAGTTCTTCTACATGCTCCTGTCCTGAGCTAATAGTTCCAAGTTCCTCGCTGAGATACGACTCTAGTGCTTCTTTACACAGTTTTCTGAACATACCAAGTTTTCTACTTGTTTTAATTGTCCTTTGATATTCGTTGTTGTTATTACTGGTGTCTGCTATCAACAACAGTTGCTTTACAGATTGGCAGACTTCTGTGCTTATGTGAAATTCAGTCCGCTTTCCGGAGGCATAAGACATCACCGTCTTCCGCAATGATTTTCGTACTCTTTCAACGAGGCAGCTACAACAGGCGTTCTGTCTTCAACTGGCGTTCGGGTCACATGACGTCCCTCGGTCGCTGTGTGGTGCAATCTTTATCTTGGCCGCCGAATTTACGAAAGCGTTGTTAACGATTCGATCGCAGCTAAATGTTTGAGACAAGCAATAAATGTCATTGCTGTTCATTTCACTCATATCAGTTTAAGCAGTCCTCTTAGTTTCTTGCCTAACGATACCATCTGAAATCGCGACATATTTGGAAAAAAAACAGCGAAATGTTTTCGTAAGTAGCAGGAATTTGAGTTTTCGTGTTTTTATTAAACTGGAGTCACAAAATCGAAGAAGAATATTTCCTGAGGGCGCACGCTCTTATATGTAAGTAACATCGACTACTGTAGAACATACTTCTATTACACGAATAATAAAGATCCAGAACCTTCTACGAACGCATAGATGAGGATACAGAAAAAACCAAACAACCTTCTTTCGATTTCGTAACTGATCGTTTCTTACCACAAAACCACGACTAACACTTCCAATTTTGTGCGCTATTATTGTTCATCTTTTAGGATGTCCTAAGGTCGAAGAATACGTCTAACGCAGCGAGCGATGGACGTCGCATGATCCGCATTCTTGTCTCATTGACGAACACACAGTTACAGCAATTCCTTGGGCATGTGCAACCTCCTTGGTCATGTGTCTAGATCACAGATATTGTTGTCAAACAGCAACAAAACAGTGTGCTGTATCAGCTGTGTTTATAGCGCGTTTTGTTGGAAGGGTGCATGTGGTGCAACGTTTTGGTACGGTGTTGTGGGATTTTAGAGAGATGACGTTGTTGCGCTTCATACATAAACGACGACGACGCCCTATATCGACACGAGTCTGATTCACAAATTTTAGTTTCACGTAGGTTAGTCTCATATCATACTTAACTAATCAGCGTGCGACGTATAATGTATGAAACTTCTGTATAGTTAACTTATGTTCCAAATCACAGAACATGTCGTCCGTAAGAATAAAAAAGTATTTACGAAACATGTTTCTCTGGGTTTTCCTTACTTTTGGAAACCTGTACAGCTTGAAATATCGGAAATTATTTTGAGGTAGATAGTAGGACATCCAGATATTTATAAGATTATTTCTAAATGATGTATCAGTGATGATACCATAATTTTTTATTGGACGCTAAACCCTGACCTTTATTATTTCATCCAACAGATACGGCTTTTCTGATGAAGGCGAAAGATGGACAAAAGGCTTAAATATCTTGATTCACAGTTTCGATCATTAACGTCGTGCCATTTTTTTTGCGACTGTGTGCCCAATACGTTAAATCCTTCACACAAGTTTCATGGAAATCGCCAGAAATTGATATTTAAATTGGCAACTGTCTCTTTCGATTGGTTTGCTTCTCAATATCTATTTGAGACTGAACTATCTGTAACATAGGTCATGTCACTTTATAGATGAAGTTATTCAAACATAGGGCTCTAAATTCCACAGAATTTTGTCTGATCGTTTCTAAAACGTTATTCACTCATAGTTTTATAAAGTTGCAGCTTGATTTAGCTGCCAGTAGACTACGTTTGGTTGCAGATGGCATTATTTATAAAAAGTGGACAGTCAGATTTAATCAATGATGATACTATGTGGTTAACACAATGTTCCATGACAATGGCTCTCTCTTTTAATAGTGCATTTGAGACCATATTATCTTCCTTAAACCATCAGCCTCCCAAAAATCTGGCTTGGCATATGCAACTAAATCATATTGTGTGCTAGCTGACTGTGGGAGCTAACTGAACTTATTGATATCAAATATCGGCTTCATACCATGAAATAATAGTGGTGTATATGATGTCATATGTATGCTAATAGGAAGAGATCAGAACACTTACATTCTATTTTTTGGAATGTGGGTAGTGTGTGATGAGAAATTGATCTGTAGCATATTTTGAAAAACAGATTAGGCAGAAGGGTGACAGTTCAGTTGAGAGTTGAGAAAGCCAACAAATGTGAATTCAGAATATAGTTCTTGTGACATGCTGATCTGTAGTGTAGCATGAGGCCCAGTTTACTTGTGACATGCTGATCTGTAGTGTAGCATGAGGCCCAGTTTAGGTTGAAGGTGACAGTGTGGTTTGAGTTGATGAAACAGTATCGAAGGCTTCAGTTATCCAGATAGTGTAGCAGTAAACAATATGGAACATTTTAAAATTCAGAACTTACTAGTTCTCTAAATTTAATGGCATACCTACTGTTCCTTTTGATAAGAGTTATATAGTGGCCTGTTCTCTTGCACTTTTCATAGTTGATGTAAAATGTACTAGTAAGTATGTAATATGCACCAAGATAGTAGTTGGATGTTCTATTATGTACTATAGCATTTCCGAATTTACTTTCAGTTTTAGTTAAGTGCTGTCATAACAAACAGTATGGGGCATATGTTCTATTGTTGCACCAGCATTCATATCTGTGGGAACTGCTGAAGGCATAGCATTAAGAAGTGCCCTGCCCAGAACAATACTCCCCAGTTTTGAGGGAGAGGTAATGAAACTACACAATTGTGACAAAATAACTAATCCTTTCTACTGCAGGTCCTAGATGCCCAGGGAGATTGACTGCCTGTCTGCCTCTGGCAGAAGATATCTCCACTCCTCCTGACCTTCTGACCTCTTGTACCAGTGGAACTGTCCCCTCCAGTTCCATGTGAAAATCCTCTGTTTATGATTGTAGGTGTGGTGCCCCTTGCACAGGTGGAACATAAATGTCAATTAACACTTCTCCAAAAGCTTAAACTAAAACTTCTTGCATAGTATTATTGCAGTGGAACTGTAACAGGTTTTACCTCCATGTTGCTGAGCTCAACCAACTGATCACTGCTTATCCTTTTATCTTCACTGAATTACAAGAAACTAGGCTCTTAAAAAATAACCATGTGTCCACAAGAAACTATAATGCATTTTAGTAAGAAGTATGCTAATGCCAACAGAGCATTGAGGGGAATCTGTACTGTGGTATGATCCAATATCTTTAGTGAGTAAGTGTTCCAAAATGCTGTGCTGAGAGCAGTTGCAGTCTGTGGTCAGATAACAAACAAGGTAACAACCTACAATGCCTTATTTACCAAACTGAAGATTACATACCAAGATATAGTGGCTCAGTGGAAAAACTTCTCCCACTCTTCTTGTCACTGGCTGACTTTAATGCTGAAAAGCAACTGTGTGGCAGTACAAAGATGTATAGAAGAGGAAGATAATATATAAATTTATTACATAGCATGATCTATGCCTATTCAGTACTGCAGCTCCAACTTATTTCAGTGCAGCCAGTAGCACATACTCTGCTATAGACCTCTAAATTTGTAACTGAGTCCTCTCTCCTGTATTCCAGAGGAACACCCGTAATGATTTATGCAACTGCTGTCAGTTTCCTGTCACTCTCTCCATTCTCAACTTCTAATTGAGAGAAAGCCCATTGCATTGATCAAGCAGAAAATCTAATCGGTCAGTTTTTAGTGCACAAGTAGTGCTTGAAATTAAGTAACAAAAGGAGTTGACAGTATCAAGTGCAAAACAATGGAAATGATCATACTTGCCACAGAAGCAACATACGTCTCTCCTCAGAGCCGCTTCATCAGAAATCCGTGCCATGAGAACTCGCTGTTTAATAAGAATGGGAATAAAAGGAATTTTGGGAACTTTATATGTTATCGTTGAGAGTTCATACACCATCTTCACAAATATGGCATAAACTTTGCAGCACTTATGACCAACAGCTCTCAACAACAGTTTCTAGCATCCTTATCAGTGGTGACATTATCACCGACCCTTCTGTCGTGGCTGAACACTTTGTGTTACATTTCACTGAAGTATCTGTGTTCAGTAATTACCATGCCTTGTTTTTGTCCTGTAAGAGCATAATGGAGTCTGCCAATTCGTATAAAACACTTGCAATCTTATGTCCTTACACTCATTTAAGGGTAACTGCATAATTCACTGGCACTATGTGAAGACACATCATCAAGACTCGACAAAATCCATAACCAAATGCTGAAACACCCCTGAAATGATAGTAAAAGAAACATTCTGAGACCTGTTACCACTTCTGGCCAGAAGAGCAATTTCTCCCCTAGTGTAGGGAGATTATCATTATCCCAACATTAAAACCAGGAAAAGATCTTTGTATTCTTGTCAACTACAGACTGAGCTCTCTCTTGAATTGAATATATAAACAGCTCGAAAAG
This sequence comes from Schistocerca serialis cubense, assembly GCF_023864345.2. NCBI lineage: Eukaryota > Metazoa > Arthropoda > Insecta > Orthoptera > Acrididae > Schistocerca > Schistocerca serialis. The sequence continues at coordinate 776,842,756 of NC_064641.1, forward strand.
GTGGTGGATGAATGACAGCTGTGGTGCATTGAATCCAAAGGATATCTACCCCATAATCTATTTGGCTTTACAGAATTCCATCGTATCGCTAACCATCTTATATACTTCAAATGCAAAACACATTCAGATGCATGCACACTGAATTGCTGTGTTCCTCTGTTTGCAAGTAACGCATAATGCTAGGTAACACTACCACATTCTTTATACACTCTAAATGTGGGGATTCTGAGGTTGCTTGCCACCATTCCTCCAGAACTTGGGATATCTCCAGCTGCTTCACATTCAAATCAATGCGTTCATCAGTAACCAATATTTACTAGAGAATAGAGTCCCTCAAGTATCAATCCTGATTGTCGTTGTTGTTGTTGTTGATGTTGTGGTCTTCAGTCCTGAGACTGGTTTGGTGCAGCTCTCCATGCTACTCTAGCCTGTGAAAGCTGCTTCATCTCCCAGTACCTACTGCAGCCTACATCCTTCTGAATTTGCTTAGTGTATTCATCTCTTGGTCTCCCTCTACGATTTTTACCCTCCATGCTGCCCTCCAATACTAAATTGGTGATCCCTCGATGTCTCAGAACATGTCCTACCAACTGATCCCTTCTTCTAGTCAAGTTGTGCCACAGTCTCCTCTTCTCCCCAATTCTATTCAATACCTCCTCATTAGTTATGTGATCTACCCATCTAATCTTCAGCATTCTTCTGTAGCACCACATTTCAAAAACTTCTATTCTCTTCTTGTCTAAACTATTTATTGTCCGTGTTTCACTTCCATACATGGCTACACTCTGTACAAATACTTCCTGACACTTAAATCTATACTCGACGTTAACAAATTTCTCTTCTTCAGAAACACTTTCCTTCCCATTGCCAGTCTACATTTTATATCCTCTCTACTTTGACCATCATCAGTTATTTTGCTCCCCAAATAGCAAAACTCCTTTACTACTTTAAGTTTCTCATTTCCTAATCTAATTCCCTCAGCATCGCCTGACTTAATTCGACTACATTCCATTATCCTCGTTTTGCTTTTGTTGATGTTCATCTTATACCCTCTTTTCAAGACACTATCCATTCCGTTCAACTGCTCTTCCAAGTCCTTTGCTGTCTCTGACAGAATTACAATGTCATCGGCAAACCTTAAATTTTTATTTCTTTTCCATGGATTTTAATACCTACTCCGAATTTTTCTTTTGTTTCTTTTACTGCTTGCTCAATATACAGATTGGATAACATCGGGGAGAGGCTACAACCCTGTCTCACTCCCTTCCCAACCACTGCTTCCCTTTCATGCCCCTCGACTCTTATAACTGCCATCTGGTTTCTGTACAAATTGTAAATAGCCTTTCGCTCCCTGTGTTTTACCCCTGCCACCTTTAGAATTTGAAAGAGAGTATTCCAGTCAACATTGTCAAAAGCCTTCTCCAAGTCTACAAATGCTAGAAACGTAGGTTTGCCTTTTCTTAATCTAGCTTCTAAGATAAGTCGTAGGGTCAGTATTGCCTCACGTGTTCCAACATTTCTACGGAATCCAAACTGATCTTCCCCGAGGTCGGCTTCTACCAGTTTTTCCATTCGTCTGTAAAGAATTTGCGTTAGTATTTTGCAGCCGTGACTTATTAAACTGATAGTTCGGTAATTTTCACATCTGTCAACGTCTGCTTTCTTTGGGATTGGAATTATTATATTCTTCTTGAAGTCTGAGGGTATTTCGCCTGTATCATACATTTTGCTGACCAGATGGTAGAGTTTTCTCATGACTGGCTCTCCTGAGGCCATCAGTAGTTCTAATGGAATGTTGTCTACTCCCGGGGCTTTGTTTCGACTTTAGGTCTTTTAGTGTTCTATCAAACTCTTCATGCAGTATCCTATCTCCCATTTCATCTTCATCTACATTCTTTTCCCTTTCTATAACATTGCCCTCAAGTACATCACCCTTGTATAGTCCCTCTATATACTCCTTCCACCTTTCTGCTTTCCCTTCTTTGCTTAGAACTGGGTTTCCATCTGAGCTCTTGATATTCATACAAGTGGTTCTCTTTTCTCCAAAGGTCTCTTTAATTTTCCTGTAGGCAGTACCTATCTTACCCCTAGTGAGATAAGCCTCTACATCCTTACATTTGTCCTCTAGCCATGCCTGCTTAGCCATTTTGCACTTCCTGTCGATCTCATTTTTGAGACGTTTGTATTCCTTTTTGCCTGCCTTATTTACTGCATTTTTATATTTTCTCCTTTCATCAATTAAATTCAGTATTTCTTCTGTCACCCAAGGATTTCTACTAGCCCTCGTCTTTTTACTTACTTGATCCTCTGCTGCCTTCACTACTTCATCCCTCAGAGCTACTCATTCTTCTTCTACTGTATTTCTTTCCCCCATTCCTGTCAATTGTTCCGTTATGCTGGTTCCTAAATCTCTGTCTTACCATTATATAATCTATCTGAAACCTGTCAGTATCTCCAGGCTTCTTCCACATATACAACCTTCTTTTATGATTCTTGAACCAAGTGTTAGCTATAATTAAGTTGTGCTGTGTGCAGAATTCTACCAGGCGGATTCCTCTTTCATTTCTTACCCCCAATCCATATTCACCTACTACGTTTCCTTTTCTTCCTTTTCCTACTATCGAATTCCAGTCACCCATGACTATTAAATTTTCGTCTCCCTTCACTATCTGAATAATTTCTTTTATCTCATCATACATTTCTTCATCATCTGCAGAGCTAGTTGGCATATAGACTTGTACCACTGTCGTGGATGTGGGCTTCGTGTCTATCTTGGCCACAATAACGCGTTCACTATGTTGTTTCTAGTAGCTTACCCGAACTCCTATTATTTTATCCATTATTAAACCTACTCCTGCATTACCCCTATTTGATTTTGTATTTATAACCCTGTATTCACCTGACTAAAAGTCTTGTTCCTCCTGCCACCACCGAGCGAGGTGGCGCAGTGGTTAGCACACTGGACTCGCATTCGGGAGGACGACAGTTCAATCCCGTCTCCGGCCATCCTGATTTAGGTTTTCCGTGATTTCCCTAAATCGCTTCAGGCAAATGCCGGGATGGTTCCTTTGAAAGGGCACGGCCGATTTCCTTCCCCATCCTTCCCTAACACGAGCTTGCGCTCCGTCTCTAATGACCTCGTTGTCGACGGGATGTTAAACACTAATATCCTCCTCCTGCCACCGAACTTCGCTAATTCCCACTATATCTAACTTTAACCTATCCATTTCCCTTTTTAAATTTTCTAACCTACCTGCCCGATTAAAGGATCTCACATTCCACGGTCCGATCTGTAGAATGCCAGTTTTCGTTCTCCTCATAACCATGTCCTCTTGAGTAGTCCGCGCCCGGAGATCCGAATGGGGATCGATTTTACCTCCGGAATATTTTACCCAAGAGGACGCCATCATCGTTTATCCATACAGTAAAGCTGCATGCCCTCGGGAAAAATTACGGCTGTAGTTTCCCCTTGCTTTCAGCCGTTCGCAGCACCAGCACAGCAAGGCTGTTTTGGTTAGTGTTGCAAGGCCAGATCAGTCAATCATCAGACTGTTGCCCCTGCAACTACTGAAAAGGCTGCTTCCCCTCTTCAGGAACTATACATTTGTCTGGCCTCTCGACAGATACCCCTCCGTTGTGGTTGCACCTACGGTACGGCTATCTGTATTGCTGAGGCACGGAAGCCTCCCCACCAAGGGCAAGGTCTATGGTTCATGATTGTCACTCTGACTGTTTTATGTTCAAGTCACAATATCCGCCAGAAACCAACCTGTATGATAGAACAAATTCCCCCAGTGGTAGATCATAGATGTCACCTTTTTTGTAGTCTCCATCAATGGCAACATGCTCTCGGTGAGCTCCTAGGTTTCCCCATTGCTGTATGTAAATGACCTCTGTGTACATTACAGCTCCAGTTCAATTGAGCCAAATGTTAGCTCCAGGGAGCCATTCAGAAGGCTCAAGATTTGTCGCTGAACCATGGACGCTAGTTTTCCCTACAAAAACTCGTGCACCATGCACTTCAGTAGACTCTGGATATGCATCTGCATCCCAAACTTTACCTAGGTAAGCGAATGTTAGGAATGGTGGAAAAATTTTGCCTCGGGTTTTATTTTAATTGAGAAGTTAATATGGCTACCACACAAATAAATAAATAAATAAATAAATCAAATAAATAAACAAGCTAGTTAAAGGTTAACTACATGAAAGAACAGGCTATGATTACTCAGTGGCACCTCCTGGAGAGTGTGCTGTACAGTTCTATTACCTCTCGCATCCTTCGTTGACATGGATCTGCACTTCCTCTCATCCTCCAGCTGTTGGGCGAGGTCGCCCCCCTGGGTACATTTCCCTCCAACTTCTGTGCAGTATCGCTTTCTGCGCTGTCGACAATAATGGACTTCTTAGCTCGTTTGCACCTGATATCCAGCACGGTAGCCATTTCGTTGTGGTGGGGCCATCGTGTACCCTGTTGGTTGTAGCCCCCTGATCACACAGGGATTGCTCTGCTGACGCCTGTGCCGTTAACTCCCCACTTATGCCAAGGAATAGATGCGCGTCACCCTAGGACTCCCAGCAATGGCCATCCTGCCAGGTGGCCTTTGCTGTGGCTGGGTGGCACCCGTGAGGAGGGTCCCTGGTTGGAGTGGGTGGCATCAGGATGGATGACACGTCATGAAGCGTAGTACGTCATCTCTTCCTGGTGGTCAAACACCAGCAGTCTCTAAGTGGTCAAGGTCTAACTTCAATGCTAAGAAATATGTCCTCAAATCGCCCCCCCCCCCAAATCGTCCCCCCCCCCAAATCGTCCCCCCCTCCTCCCCCCCCCCGCCCCCGCCACCCAGCCACACCATGGGAGGAACGCCAGGCGAAGGATGGCAGCGAAGCTTATGCACCACGGTACCTCATATGTACGAGAGTTGATGGGGAATATTTCTTGTCAATGAAACCTCAGTTTTTTGTGGAGCATTTAGAGGACAAGTTTGGGGAGGTGGAGGGCTTGTCCAAAAACCGATCAGGGTCGGTCTTGATCAAAACAGCATCCTCTGCCCAGTCATGGGCACTACTCGCCTGTGACAAGCTGCAGGATGTTTCAGTTTCCATCACACCTCATAAGACCTCAAATATGGTCCAGGGTATCATATTTCACAGGGACCTTCTATTGCAGTCTGACAGTGAGCTGCACACCAATTTAGAGCAGCTAAGTGTCCATTTCACCCAGCACGTCCGCCGGTGTCCGAGGGATAATCAGGTTGCTACTGGTGCTTTCATCTTGGCCTTCGAGGTTGACACATTACCCGAGAAGGTCAAGGTGATGGTCTACCACTGTGGCGTAAAGCTATATATCCCTCCCCTGATGCGGTGCTTTAAGTGCTGGAGGTTTGGCCATATGTCTTCCCTCTGTACTTCCAGTGTCACCTGTTGGGATTGTGGACGTCCTTCACATCCCAATACTCCCTGTGCTCCACCTCCCATGTGTGTCAACTGCAGAGAGCACCACTCGCTGACACCTGCCAGTGGCTGAAGCAACCACAGGTAGCTGGTTGTAGGGATTCACGGTACTCCTCAGTCTCTGAGACTGAATCAGTGAAGCCCTCCCCGCTGGACAAACGTAAGGAGCAGCAATAAAAACCTAAAAAGAAAAAGACCCCCAAGAACCGAGGCACTGCGGTGGCACCCACACGATCACTACCTACAAGCTCTGTGTCTGAGGATGAGGTGGAGATTCTGGCGTCCGCTGAGGACCTAGATCTCGCTGGACCCTTAGTTTGCCAGTAGGTTAGCAGATTTCTACCAGTAAAGTTGCCCACTGGTAGGAGAGGTGAGTATTCAGATGGTCTGCTGTTAAAGCCTGTTGGTGTATAGTTTGATTTTGCCATGTAATGTGATTGGTATAGGCCAAGTGTACAAAAAAAAAAAAAAAAAAAATTGGGGATGGCTAACTATTTCATCATTGTGTGAACTGTGTAGTTATTGGCACAGCCAAACACAAGGCATCCAGCATTTCAAACAAAATGACTGAGATGTCAAATTAATAGTACCCAAGATTTGGAATCCATAGGCTAGTAAAGCATCAAGATCAGAAATGTTCTGTGCTTTGTCAGAGGCTACTGTGCTGCCACCAATGTAGGAGGTGTTTGTTGAATTTCTGGTGCTGCTGCTGTTGTTGTTCAGCCAGTTGCTGCTGCCTTGGAAGAGACTATGTATCCAAGCTTGGTTTGTCCATAGAGTTTGTGGGCATGCAGAGTTTGTGTGCTCTTGATGTGCACACAAGTTAAAGGGAATTCCACTAGACAGTGCAAAGGCCAGGAAGCAACTAAGTTACAGTTGTAGATCCATAAACGAGTTGCAGGCAGAGTTAAAGTTCAGCACCATTCCTTGTTCGAGGAGCCAACGGGCTCACTTAAAAAGAACACATTGGAGTCATCTGATTTGCCCATGTGATTTGGAGTGAGTATCACCTAGTGTTCTGTACCAGTGCCAAGCACTGCCTATGCATGGCATCTGTATCTATTTTGGGGTTGCTGTTTATCTCTAACATGGGTACAAGGATTACTACTGTTACTACTGTCCAGCTGTAGAATTGCTACTTTCAACTGCTTAGGTTAGATGAAGTGTTGCTAATATACCTTGGAAAGAACACACCTTTTTGATTTGCAGATTCTTTCTTTGGCAAGAGTACCAGCCAGTGTGCAGTGCTTGTAGCTTATGCACATGAGTATGACATTTTTGATGGAATGCACAAAGTTTGCTCATGAAAGGAGGTGGGAGTCTTATGGTTTTGCTAGAGACCTTACTTTTAGGTACTGCATTTGTTTGTTCTTTTACAGATAAAATGGAATTAAACACTCTCATTGCTGATGGTGCTGCTGAAAATGACTTGCAGCAAATGAAGGGAGATCGAATTGGCAACACAATGTACAGTGAGAGATCTGTCCTAAAGACACTAATAAAGCTGTCTCAGGTATTGTTCACGCTAGTTTTCTCATTATAATCAATTACTTTGATGTAGGTGGTACAAATGATTTTTATTTTCTAATCCTTCAGATAACAGAGTTCACAAGTGAATTTGAAGAAGAGCTGTGCCTTCTTTGGGATATGACAGTTGAGGAAGATGTGGTAAACTTTCTTATGAATAATAACTTTTTGGATCTTGCTACTCACATTATAATGACCATTGAGGATAACAGGCTCATAGTAAGTGATTCTGCTTCTTTTCTAATATATTATGTATTTTTCTTTTAATGCAGCTCTATGTTGACGTAGTCATTAATCACCTGTGTGGTTTCCTTCATGTGCTACCTGTTGTGGACACATCATTGTCACCCATCTCAGTGACCAGAAATCACCATACTGTATTTTGTCACACCAATTTTGTATCATTTTTTATCTGTGATCATACCCCACTCCCACTTAAAGACGAACTAATAACTTCTGAGGACTTCCTCACCCACCTCACCTCTATCCCCTAGTCTCTCTCCAATGATAACAAAGAAATTTCCTTTACAAATGAAGGCTACTATGCAATATACTAGGCATGTCTGTTTGCTTGCCAGAAAATCTGTACCAGCTGTCTGAGATTCTCATCTAGGAGTCTTGGTACAGTGATTTCATTCCTTAAGTCTATAATGAACTCCAGTGCTTGTCTAAATCCCGTGGCCCAACCTGGAACTTTCCACACCCACCTCCTACATATTTCTCAACTCCTACATGCTGTGGTTCGACTGAAAGGATTTCAACCTTCAAGGCCTGTACATACAATCCAGTGCTAACCTCCTCATAGACTTTTTAGAACAGCTCTTCCTTACCCTCAAAAGTCTTAAACCCCTTCATGTGGTTCAGATTCATTGATGACTTCTGTACACTGTGGACATTGTGTCAAGACAACTTCCCTCCACTTCTTTCTACATGGTACTTCACTGCAGATCAAGTAGCTTATATGCGTGTTGGTATCTTTCCCTTTGATGATATCTTAGAAATGTCAGTCCATATTAAACTGATCTACTGCCAACAGTATCTCCAATTTATTACCTGTCATTCTTTCCACATGAAGAAGTATGTATACAAACATAGCTGTGTGTCTACATTGTCCTAGTTTATTACATAGCAGCACACTGAAATTTGATGGGGTTCTGTCAGATGGAGTGGGCTAGAAGAGGACAGAAGTAAGGCAGGGATGGAAAGGTTAACTGACTGCTGGGAGGAAGATGCGACAAGCACATGGGATAGGAATATGGCACAAGTCAGTTCATTATGGCACAGGCAGAGGGATTTGTGTGTGGTGTATAATGAAGTGGAGGAGGAGTGGACTGAGATGAAGAGATAGAACAGAGATAGACAGAGGCTACGATGATAAGGACATGAGTGTAGAGTGAGTGCTGTACAGATTCGGGGCCAGCTACGGAGGTGGGTGTGATACAGAAGCTAGTGAAGATTGAGGCATGGCATGTTATGGAATCAAAGGTTTTCTTCTTCTTTTTTTAAGAATTATTTCCATTTACAGTACAGAGACCAGATATGTTGTGATTGTGATGGTTGTGGTGGTGGTGTGGTTGTGTGAGAGGATGGGGGTCAACAGAAACATCCGATCTCACGCGTCGGCTTTGACCTGTGACGTAAGGGTGTTGTGGTGTGTGACGTCATTACGGCGCGGAGTTTGGTTTGTGAGTGTGGCGTGTTTGTAGATGTTGCCTCGTTGACGTTACCTTAGTAGGAGTTTTAGGGCCTGTAATATATAGTTTACCTTTTTACTGTACTTTTTGTTTTAACGTCGTCTATGAGGCTTTTATCAGTTTGCCATTAGATTGTTCAATCTTTATGGTCTATATGTTTTGTCGCTACTCGTTATGTCTAATGAATCAATATTGTTTTTTTTTTTTTTATTTGTTTCTTTTTTTTTATCTTTTGATTGACCTACACATTGATCTGTAGCGTAGCCCTGAATACGAGGTTAGGTTGGGAGTTTTTTTTTGGCAGGGGGGGGGGGTCAGGGGGGGGCGCAGCCCCCCCCCCCCTGCCTGGCCTTGAGTACCACTTGTTTATTATTATCTTTGTTTGCTATCAATGTTAGCAGATTGTTCTTGTGAAACCTTTGTGTGTGTTGTTTTTCTATGTGTTTTCGTCTTTGTGATACGTATGCAACGTTTCTATATCCGCCATATTGGAATTGTTGTTTCCGCTATATTTGTGACGTCATGAGTCAAAGCCGACGTGTTAGATTGGACGCTTCCGTATTTCCGAGGATGGGGGGAACTGATCTCACCAGAGCCACATTCTTATCACACGCACTTGCTGCCTCTCCCTCCCTGCAGGCAGCCACACACTACATCTACATTTAGAGGGTGTTACAAAAAGGTATGGCCAAACTTTCAGGAAACATTCCTCACACACAAATAAAGAAAAGATGTTATGTGGACATGTGTCCGGAAACGCTTCATTTCCATGTTAGAGCTCATTTTAGTTTCGTCCACCTACGCTCAATGGAGCACGTTATCATGATTTCATACGGGATACTCTACCTGTGCTGCTAGAACATGTGCCTTTACAAGTACGACACAACATGTGGTTCATGCACGATGGAGTTCCTGCACATTTCAGTCGAAGTGTTCGTACGCTTCTCAACAACAGATTCGGTGACCGATGGAGTGGTAGAGGCGGACGAATTCCATGGCTTCCACGCATTCCTGACCTCAACCCTCTTGACTTTCATTTATGGGGGCATTTGAAAGCTCTTGTCTACGCAACCCCGGTACCAAATGTAGAGACTCTTCGTGCTCGTATTGTGGACGGCTGTGATACAATATGCCATTCTCCAGGGCTGCATCAGCGCATCAGGGATTCCATGTGACGGAGGGTGGATGCACGTATCCTTGCTAACGGAGGACATTTTGAACATTTCCTGTAACAAAGTGTTTGAAGTCACGCTGGTACGTTCTGTTGCTGTGTGTTTCCATTCCATGATAAATGTGATTTGAAGAGAAGTAATAAAATGAGCTCTAACATGGAAAGTAAGTGTTTCCGGACACATGTCCACATAACATATTTTCTTTCTTTGTGTGTGAGGAATGTTTTCTGAAAGTTCGGCCGTATCTTTTTGTAACACAGTGTATTTCTGTATCCTCTGTAAACCACTGTGAGGTGCATGACAGAGGGTATGTCCCATTATACCAGTTATTAGAGTTTCTTCTTGTTCCATTCACGTATGGAGCACAGGAAGAATGAGTGTTTGAATGCCTCTGTGCTGCAGTAATTATTCTAATTTTATCTTCACGATCCCTATGTGAATGATATGCACAGGGTTGTATTATATCCCTAGAGTAATAATTTAAAACCGGTTCTTGAAACTTTGTTAATAGACTTTCCCAGGACAGTTTACATCCCTCCCATCTATTCAACCCTCCCTGTGACCATTCTCCTCTTGTTCACTCCACTTGGTAGGACCTCACATCCCAATCAAGTTGCAGTCAGCTGGGGCAGTGCATCTGTACAGTTGTGTGTGTGTGTGTGTGTGTGTGTGTGTGTTTAATTTATATGCCTACCGTGACAATACAATAAGCTGTTACTTTTGATCTTCAATTATATATTTTGATCAAGACGTTTCATCGCCAAACTACTTATACTTGTAGACATATTGCACACTAAAGTGAGGCTTCACTCGTGTCAATTATGAGGTCTTTTCAAAAAATTCTGGATCATTCAGAATTTCACGGTAATTGTGTGTTGAAATGAAATTCAGTTGGCATCCCTGAACATGTCTGTGTTTAATGTGCAACTGCTGGAAATTTCATTGTTGTATGTCTGTTAGTTATTATGTCAGTGCTGTACTGAGTAGAACGTTGTCACATAGTTTGCGAATTTTGAGGTGGCAGAGTTAGAGGAGCAATGCATCTGCATTAAATTTTGCATGAAACTCAAGAAAATCTTTACACAGACACACCAAATGAGAGTGCTTAAGCTGTACTTGGTGTTGTGAATGATTCACATGGTTTAAAAATGGCTGGACAGAAGTTAAAGCAGATCCTCTTTCAGGATGCCCTTTGGTGTCTACCGACAACTCTCATGTCAGGAAAATCATTGAAATTCATGCCACAGGGACAAACTGTTAATCGATGATACTATTGGGATGTGTTGCCATGCCAGTGAGAATATTAGAGAAGGAAACAGCCTGAAATGTGTGAGACAATTCATGGCTCTTGCATCACGATAACACACCTGCACATTCAACTGTTGGTGTGTGACTGTTGCACAAAAACCGAAATCATTGTGTTGCCTCATCCTCTGTACTCTCCAGACCTGGCCCCTGTTGACATGTTTTTGTTTCCAAACTTGAAAACCCCCATCAAAAGGACAAAGATTTGCAGTGATACATGAGATATAAGAAAATTCACAGACAGCACTTCACATGATCCAGCAAGAGGCATACCAAGACTGCTTCCAGAAGTGGAAATGACATTGGAATTGGTGTATCAGTTATGGAGGAGAGTATTTTGAAGGAGACCATGCACAATAAGTAAAAAGTAAGTGTAGAAAAACTTTGTGGACGAAGTTCCAGAATTTTTTTAACAGACCTCGTTCATATTTATAGAATACATTATGTGTTTTATGTAGCTTTCAAGACATATATTTTAAGCATTTCATATAGGGTGACAGTTATTGAACTACATGAAAAAAATAAATGTAAATTAGTTACAAACCACAGAGTGCATACACTTCGTTCAACATGAAAACATCATTACAAACATTCGGATGTAGGTTATGACATGTTTGATATGTCTGTCGTCATTGGCATCGACGAATAGTGAAATTCTGCATGACCTGCTGAAGTGTCGAAACATCGATGCTGTCGACGACCTTCTGGATGGCTGTCTTCAGCTCAGCAGTGGTTTTGGAGTTATTGTTGTAACCTTGTCTTTAATATAGCCCCACAGAAAGGAATTGCATGTGTTCAGATCCGGAGAATATGACGGCCAGTCGAGGTCCATGCCAGTGGCCTCGGCCTCGGGGTACCCCAGCGCCAGAATGCGATCCCCAAAGTGCTCCTCCAGGAGATCGAACACTATCCTGCTTCGATGGGGCCAAGCTCCATCTTGCATGAACCACGTCTTGTCAAAATCAGGGTCACTTTGGGGATAAAATCATCTTCCAAAACCTTCACGTACCATTTGGTATTCACCATGCCATCAAAGAATATCGCACTGATTATTCCGTGGCCTGATATTGCACACCACACAGTCACCCATTGAGGGTGAAGAGACTTCTAGTTCGCAAAATGCGGATTCTTATTCTTCCAAATGTGCCAATTTTGCTTATTGATGAACCCAATCAAACGAAAGTGGGCTTTCTCACTAAACAAAACCATACAGTGCCTACTAATTTCCATAACACCTCGTGGCCAACCGAGCAGTTTGAATGTTCTAAAGCAAACCGTCCAGAGTTCAGTAGTTGTGATGATTTTATTTCATATAGTTCGGTAATTGTCACCCTGCATTATTATTTTGTGTGGAATAAAACAAAGTAAATGTCATTATAACAAGGCATTACATTTTTTAGGAGATTATGGTGGGAATTGTTGGCAATATGTGCTGTGTCAAGTGTGTCAGGAGCCATTTAGCAGGAAAAAGAGCAACTGTTGAAACATTTATGAAGTTGTTGGGCATTAGGGATGCACCTGTGCTCATACAACTAATTAGAGTGTTTGAATTGATATTGATTGACATTATTGACCAGCCACCACAATTATCTTCAAGAAATAATATGGAAGCCAATAACGATGAGGTTTGTATCTCCAGTGACTAATCATTTAAATGGCTTTCGTGTTGAATTTCTCTATTGTTGTCAGGAGTGACTAAACAATATTTATTATGTATCATGTTGTTCGAGGGCTTAATTTGTACTGCAGAAATTCTCAACTTTCACATATGCTGTCGAAGTAGTGACAAGTTATAATAAAGATAAGTAAATATAATTCTCATATAAATTTTTGTAGAGGCCTAGATCACTACAGTATATACCATATTAAGAGTGGGCATAACCAAAAACATGTAATTAATGACAGAACGAGTTTCATTTTCTCTCTAATTTAAAAGGTTCCCTTGCATGGTGTAGTTAAACACATTGGTGGGACCATAGTTTACACAAATGATGTATCTCAGTATTCAGAGTGTTTTGTCATTAGAAGTATTTCAAGAATAAACTGTAATACAGAATCATAAAAAGAATTCCAGGATTTGACAGTCTTGTTACATAAGTGAATAGAAATAGTTCTTATGTTGAAATCAGAATTCCTTGTTCACTCTCAGGGATACACTTTCAAATTCAACGTCTGCCACCTTGGGAATGTCACTAGCCTTTAAACCAGCATTGTAGGTTCCAAACAAGAAAATACTTACATAGGTTACAGGAAGACATATGTCAGCTCCAGGATGGACAAAGTCCACTACCACCAGTAGCTGGCTGTTGTGCCCCTAATGGCCACAAGAAAGACACCCTCTGCATGGCCAAGAATGATATGTTACAAAGTTTTATTATTACATGTTCCAGAAGATACCACTCACAATTTGTCATAAGAATTGCATCTATGAAACAATGGAAAATCCACCATGTAAAGTAACAATATTATGAAAAGGATAGTTGCTGCACATCAAATATGTGAGATGTTGAGTAGCAGATAGGCACAACAAAAAGACTGTCAGAAAGTGAGCTTTCGGCCAGCAAAGGCTATGTTGGCCGAAAGCTCACTTTCCGAAAGTCTTTTTGTTGTGCCTATCTGGGACTCTGCATCTTTGCTATATGATGAGTAGCAACTGAATTGCATTTATGGCTTCATGTTTACAAGGTACAGATTAGACATGAGGTTAAGCTTGAGAACAGATTTTTCTTCTTTTCTTCACATTCCACAGTGCACTCTTCACAGTCTCGAACATGACAATATGTATGATGGTGGAACAAACTAACAAATAACTTGTCTTATCCAAAACCGTACGTCATTCAAGAGGAGCTTTACCTGTTACCACAAATGTTGCTTCCCTCTCAGCATATACTAGCTGTCTTCCCTCCATCCAACAGTAAAGCAATCGTTTCTTTGTAGAGATGTTATTTTGATTTACTGGAAATGAAATTACCACAAATTGAAGAATGAGGATATGTGAGTGGGAATAAGATTACTCTATTGCAGGATGGAGCTCTTTCATATTTCTCCTTACTGAGATGAGCAGCCTTAAATGACAAATTCCCCAACTCGAGGACTAGATGGATTTGCCCAATCTGTGATCCCCAGTCCTACAAATGTGGTCTATTTCTTCTGGGTCTACAGTAAGACCATTGTTTATAGTAAAACATTTCAGATTTCAGTTGTGTAAAGTATCAAAATTTAACTGAAATTTCAACTGAACACTAAAGATGCTTTATGAGACATGAACTGACATTAATTAGTTTCTACCAGTTAATGCTTATGTATCAAAACACACTGGAATGCTTATAACACTTCATACCTTTTTGAATTTTATGTTAAAAAATTTGTTCTTATACATTCGTCATTGCTTAATATAATTTTGTTCTTCTGGCATTCTTTTTAGATAGCTGTTGTGTACACTTGTCAGACCAAAAATTTAATATTTTTGGAGAGGCAGAATTGTAATAACATTTGTCAGGAAGTAGATCAGCTCTCATTAAATTATAATAACAAACATTACCAAGAAAAGCATTGAAATAATAAATCTAAATTGACTTTTCACAGCAGAATGGTGAAATGTTGAACTCATAATTGGTAGGAACTGGGTCCAATTCCCACTCTGGTCATCTAGATTTACATGTTCTTTGAATTCTACAAATCACTTCATGCAAATGCTGGAATGGTTCCTTCAGCAATGAGACACGTGTTTACTTCACATATTCTCATCAAAAATGAGTTGGTTCTCCTTCATAATTGCTCCAAATGTAGTGCTAAGAAATCGAAGTTTACGGGCTTTTATACCAACTGACAATATTGAAGTATGTGGGTTGATTTTCGTAGATGATTTACCTTAACATTGTATTAATGTGCTCAGTATTCTATATATTAGGAAAAAAACTCAAAGAAATATTTAATACAATTCATGAGTACTGAGTTATTTTAGCCACAACCAACTGCTTGTTTCCTGATCTCTTGTGGGATGTATTTTTCAGATAAATCCTGGGTTTTTGCCAGTTTTAGGAAGTGAAAAGGCTCTCCATTAGCTTAAAAACATATAATTCATTTAAAGGCAACTCATTGTGCTATTGTACGTTCTTTCTCCCGTGCAGTATTGGGGGGTTAGAATAGTTCCGTGGTAACCACTGCCTGTCATAAAAGACAAGTAAGGGAAGCTCCATCCTGAGTGAAACTTTGTGTTGACAGCTGTTTTTAGAAAAATCCATAGACTCAGTTCTGCCTTTGAAAATTACTCTCACTTAATTCGGTTGAATCACTTATGTTCTCCTTCAGGGTTTTCCCTCCGTAATCTTTCTAAATTTTGCAGAACCATGGGTCATCTGGAGAAGAATACTGTATGTGTT
Source organism: Schistocerca serialis cubense (assembly GCF_023864345.2). NCBI lineage: Eukaryota > Metazoa > Arthropoda > Insecta > Orthoptera > Acrididae > Schistocerca > Schistocerca serialis. Next base: position 776,858,287 of record NC_064641.1, read on the forward strand.
TGGTATGGACTAATTCAGCCACTCAAAATCCAGCACTGTAACCAATCTGTTGTGGGGGTATTGTCATGTAACTTAATAATCTTAGCCTCATAACAACACTAATGCCATTTCCCTCAGCCCCCAAACCCACCGCACTGGTGGTAGCTATCCCTCTGAGGGAGCCAGAGATGCGTAGATTTCCTCCAGGATTATCAGAGAGGAGACCCGATGCCACGGCTCCCTCCTCCCCCCAGAACGGAACAGACCAATGGCCTCAACTAACCAATGGCTAGAAGAGCTGTAGGCTGCAGGTCACAGAGCAGCACAATCACCTTTGGTACCAGAAATCAAGCTGACAAAATTTTCACAGCGACCAGAGTTGTGGAGCTCCACTATGCTTAAGTACCGCCCACAGTACATTATTATTTATCTTAGAATCTGTAGCCTGGACCTCGAATCTTTGATACGGTGCGACTTCTTCATTAACCTCTATGGCAGTGACCACGTTTTAAGCTTTCTCTCCCTCAAAAACCATCAACAAATATCTTACACATTGATCACGCAGGAAAGCTAACTCGTAACCCTGAAAACATGCAAAGCCAGTCAACGGAAGTGGATTGATGCTCTGATACAAGAACTCAGTGACATGATTACATATGTTGCAGAAGCAACCTCTGGACCTTCCCCAACAAAAACATGCACCATGGTGCTCGAAGGAAACAGCTGTAGCTATTAGAAAGAACAGTTAGGTGCTTCAGTGACACAAATGCAACCCTGCATTCAGTTGCTTGTGAAAACGATGTATTGAGGCATCATTTTCAATAAGAAAGAAAACATAGGTGCTGGAATCAATATATGATATGTATTATCTATCCTCAAAAGTATGATGCAAGCTCTGCTGTATTTGTGGCCATCAGTTGCCCACAACAGTTCTCAGGATTTCCTTCGATGTTGTCATTAGTACTAATCCATTGGCTATTGCTGAATTTTTTGTGGTACAATTTGCTTACATGCCCATGTTTAGCAGTTATCCTCTTTCTTTCTTTCCTTGCCTGTAAACGCTTGCTAGAGGAAAAAGAATTATCCTTCTAGACACATCTGGAATTGTTCAATGTCCCATTTGGAGAACACAGTACTTTAGCAGCAAGTTGAAACAAATCCCAGGAGTTGATAAGATCCCCAATCAAAAGCTTAAACTCCTTTTCAAGCACATAAAAAAAGAAAAAAAAAACACTTTTGAGATTTCAGACATATTAAGCAAGAAGGAGAACTTCTTTCCCAGTTGTGTGACAGTATTATCATCCACATCCTGAAACCAGGAAAAGACCCATGTAAGCTGAATAACTACAGACTAATCTAGTTTATGAATGGAGTATGTATACTGTTTGAGAGAATGGTCAGCCAGCATTTCTGTCAGTGTGATATTGCAGTGCCTGTGTTATTAAGAGGAATGGTGCAATGTTCTTTTGGACATGCATACATATCAAAAGGAACATGCACCACAGAACACTGTGTCGTTCTTATTAACAACACAGGCATTGCAGTATCATATTTATCTGTCAATGCTAGGCAGTGACTTTCAATTAAAATGTCCTTCCCTATAAGGTAATTACATAATGTGTGTACGAGTACAGTTGCAATGGAGGAACAACGCATAAGGTGACTGCTTGCATCCAGCACAAATTTTTACTGTCATCATTCCCTTATACAGCTGATGGTTGTTCAGAATCGCAACTCAAATACATTTCATGTGTTTCTTTAAGTGCCTGGATGCAATGGGACATTTGCTTCCAATTTCTAAGTGCCTTCTGAGGATCCTGATTCGTCACAGGTCCTGTGACACAGCTGAAATCTGCAATTTGAAGGCCTTGAGAACTACTGGCACTTGAATGGCATCCTATCTGGAAAAAGCATAGGACACCACTTGACATCATCATATCTTGTCTACACTATGTGCATTATGGTTACCTAACTTCTTAGCTGTACATTTTTATTATAAATACTTGTACCAAGAGTTAAGCAAATCATTGCATCTTAATTATTCTGACTCATTATGTTAGCTTTTTATTGTTATTATTATCAGACTCACAGCTGAGACTGAAATGAATATGTGAGAGAATGTCTTTATACTACTTCTACACTAAGTGAATCTGTGAAGTGTGTGGCAGAAAGTAATTTTTATGCAGACATTGTAAAGTTTCATCCCATTCTATTTGCAGATGGAATGTGGGAAGAATAACTGTTTATATGCCACTGTGTGAACTGTTATTTTCCTGGTGTTTCCTATGTAACAGAGATGTTTCTTGCTGATGAATGTTCATGATTTCCATCCTGAAAGATTGCTTTTGTTTTCTAAGAGGGTGCTCATGAAACGTACAGTGTCTTTCATCAAATGTGTGGCAGTTAAGATTACTCATTTCTATTAAGCTCTCTCACCAGTAAACAAGCTTGTGACTATTTCACCATCCTCCTATGTGTACACCACATGTCCTCTGTGAGGTCTTTCTAATTTGAGTCTCATACTCTTGAGCAGTATGCAGATATGTGCTGTATAGGTGTTTTGTGTGCAATCTTTCCTGTAGACAAAGTGCAGTTTCCCATTATCCTATCAGTTATAACGTGCTTTCAGGACCGCTGGATGAGGTCAAGTATCCTGCTACAGGGATAGTGTCGATTAGCAGGGCAATGGGTTCATGGCGTCAGCTGGATGTCCAGCAACAAGTCATAAAAACAGCGATTGCATGGAGCGAAAGGCACAATACTACAATAGTGACAGTGTTGTCAGGTAACAGTCAACATCCCCAAGACACAGGCTGTTCTCAGTTGGGGAAATGTGCTCAGGTCAGCAAACAGCTTCATGTAATGGCCAATGTGCAGCATCACCGTGTTGAGCAGGTGCAGCTGAGGTGAGGTTACATTGTCAGCACTTCAGTGGAGTAGTGTAGCATCAGGCCCCCAGGCAGGCGGACAGCATGCTGCTATGACAGATTCCGCATTCACTCACATTGCCTCATGTAGCTTCGTGATTCAGGGCGGAGAGCATTTGAGGACCCAGAGTGCAACCAAGAACCCCAGCATCGCGTTCAGTGACAGTGACATGCAGGGGCAAGCCTGCAGTAGCAGTGTGTGATCACACTGTGGGGTGGCAGCTAGCCAGGCCCAGGTGTGAACCCTGGAGTCCCAGGTAGGCACCCTGAAGTTAGTAGTAGTCAGCCAGCAGATGGTCCTCTGGTTCGAAGCCACCAGTTTGACTTCTGGCAGCATCAGGCCTAGGCACAGAAAGTAGTTCTGTACCTAATGAAATCAGCATTGTAGCAGTGGTTAGATGACTAATTTTTAATGGATGACTTGGGTGGAGTAACTCTCGCAGCTGACTACATGTGGTGACGGACATTGCATAGTTGAAATGGTTGGTATTTATGGTGGCTCGATTCCTTGGCTGTTTTTTCAAGCCATTAGTGCTCATCACAGAGTATAGGGAAGTAGCCTGGTGCTGGGCCTAGACATGCTGAAACTGAGGTCGCTGCTGCACAGGTTGATTACATACTTCTGTTCCGTCACTGGTGTTGCAGCCGTGGCAACGATTCTTGCTGTGCTGGCAAAGTCGGCCTTTAGCTTCTTGCAAAAGTACATCCTGCTAGCTTGTGCCTCATTTCCTTCTGAAAGGCTTCTTGCATCAGCCTGTAGCAACATTTTTCTGCTAACCCAGCCTTGGGTTTTTAACTGCCAAGTGATGCAAGCCATGGTGCAACATAATAAATCGGAGCATGCCATTTGATTTCCATGCAACTGAGTCTGCGTGACTATTCCATTTCATATCTGTATGCACTGTTACTCCCAAATAATTTTATGACATGAGTGACTCTAATTGTGATTCATTAATATGTTAGTCAAAGAATAACACACTTGTAAATTTTGTGAAATGCACAACTTTGCATTTCTCTACATTCATTTCATATCTGTGTGCACTGTTGCTCCCAAATAATTCTATGACATGAGTGACTCTAATTGTGATTCATTAATATGTTAGTCAAAGAATAACACACTTCTAAATTTCATGAAATGCACAACTTTGCATTTCTCTACATTAAGAATTAGTTGCCAGTCTTTGCATCAGGCTGATATTTAGTTATGATGAAATTGGATGTCACTGCAATTGGCAAGTCATTAATGTATATCATGAACAGCTTTGGTGCCATGCGTGATACACCAGATATTGTTTCAGTGTTCGTAGATAAATCCCCATCCAGGACAATGTGTTGCATCCTTCTTATCAAGAAATTTTGATCCTGTTGCAAACTTGGTTAGATATCCTATAGGAATGTGTTTTCTTTACATAGTGTCAGTGTGGTCCTAAATCAAAATCTTTTCAGTGGTCTAGAAACACCGAAGCAATATTATTTCCTCTATGTCCATGAGGATATCACATGTGAACTGCACTTGTTGTGTGTTGCATGATTGGTGTATCCAGAGCTATTGATTTCTATGGAATAAGTTATTTCCTTCCATGTAGCCCATTATTTTTGAATTTGGCATATATTCTAGGAGTCTGCTACAAATAGAAATGAGTCATAAAAGGTGGCAGTTCTGTGATGTGGATCAGTTGCACTTCCTATGTAAGAGTGTGACTTATGGTCTTTTCCAGTCAAATGGAACATTTCTGTGCCCGCAGGATCTGCAGTAAATTACAAAATTGGTGCTGGTTCATGTGCAAAATCTGTGTTTTTTTCTAAATGAAGGAACATTTGAAGACAGTATTGAACATGGTGCCTTTTGTTTTGCTATTTTCTTCTTCTAAGAACTGCCTTATCCCCAAGAGTGTGGACACTAATTTTTGTGCCTCTGACAGTCTCAACATATGAAAATTTCCTTGAAATTTTTAGATGGCCTGGTGATTTTATTTTGTTGTGGTAGTTATTTGAGGCCACAAGTTTCTGTTCTGGTAGCGAAGCACATTACAGTTAACATATACATATCAGCAGATTGATGCTTTGCTTTTTACTTGATTGCATTAGGTGCTTTTTCTTAAAAGTCTTCCTGATTATTTCTGCACAAGTGTGGTCTCAGCCATCATTAATTATTCTGTTATGTGTCTTATACAGTTATGTGTCTACCACAACAGTGTCACAGTAAAGCTTAGAAATGCAATAGTGCAGGGTAATTAGTGTGTAATTGAAAGTAAATTTAAAATAACTATCAAACATTGTTTTGGATGAAATGAATTTTTGGTAGTGATGAGAATAATAACAATGAAAATATGATAAATAAGCATGTTATGTAATTGTTTTCTGTGTTCATACAACCACTGTGGACTAAAAAGTGTGTGTGTGTGTGTGTGTGTGTGTGTGTGTGTGTGTGTGTGTGTGTGTACTGTATGAGCCAGTGTTGTCAATCATAGTAATTTCCCAAACACTTTCTTCTGCTTACAGAAGTTAAGGAGAAAAAAGTTCTCGGTTCATTTGCCAAGGCCATGTACTGTGAAAATACAGACTTCAATTGCATATTGTGTATAACTATAGTCGAGTTGTAATTTGACCCCTGACGGTAGCAGTGGGCTGGGCATTTCAGCTTTGCAGGCCTATCTCAGTCAGTAACGTTACGCGATTTTGTAAATGTCACCGTGGCAACACCTCTGTGTTATCACTACTCTATAGGTGGCTAGTGTTTTCGCCACCAGTTATTAGCACTTTGCAGTTGAAATCTGACAGTAGCCCCCCTTCTTGCAGTGGTGTACCGTAGGTCTCTAGAAGAGCGTAGCGTTCCAAAGGATTGGAAAAGGGCACAGGTCATCCCCGTTTTCAAGAAGGGACGTCGAACAGATGTGCAGAACTATAGACCTATATCTCTAACGTCGATCAGTTGTAGAATTTTGGAACACGTATTATGTTTGAGTATAATGACTTTTCTGGGGACTAGAAATCTACTCTGTAGGAATCAGCATGGGTTTCGAAAAAGACGGTCGTGTGAAACCCAGCTCGCGCTATTTGTCCACGAGACTCAGAGGGCCATAGACATGGGTTCACAGGTAGATGCCGTGTTTCTTGTCTTCCGCAAGGCGTTCGATACAGTTCCCCACAGTTGTTTAATGAACAAAGTAAGACCAAATGGACTATCAGACCAATTGTGTGATTGAATTGAAGAGTTCCTAGATAACAGAACGCAGCATGTCATTCTCAATGGAGAGGAGTCTTCCGAGGTAAGAGTGATTTCAGGTGTGCCGCATGGGAGTGTCATAGGACCGTTGCTATTCACAATATACATAAATGACCTTGTGGATGACATCGGAAGTTCACTGAGGCTTTTTGCAGATGATGCTGTGGTATATCGAGAGGTTGTAACAATGGAAAATTGTACTGAAATGCAGGAGGATCTGCAGCGAATTGACGCATGGTGCAGGGAATAGCAATTGAATCTCAATGTAGACAAGTGTGATGTGCTGCGAATACATAGAAAGCTATATCCCTTATCATTTAGCTACAAAATAGCAGGTCAGCAACTGGAAGCAGTTAATTCCATAAATTATCTGGGAGTACGCATTAGGAGTGATTTAAAATGGAATGATCATATAAAGTTGATTGTTGGTAAAGCAGATGGCAGACGGAGATTCATTGGAAGAATCCTAAGGAAATGCAATCTGAAAACAAAGGAAGTAGGTTACAGTACGCTTGTTCGCCCACTGCTTGAATACTGCTCAGCAGTGTGGGATCCGCACCAGATAGGGTTGATAGAAGAGAGAGAGAAGATCCAACGGAGAGCAGCGCGCTTCATTACAGGATCATTTAGTAATCGCGAAAGCGTTACGGAGATGATAGATAAACTCCAGTGGAAGACTCTGCAGGAGAGACGCTCAGTAGCTCGGTATGGGCTTTTGTTAAAGTTTCGAGAACATACCCTCACTGAAGAGTCAAGCAGTATATTGCTCCCTGCTACGTATATCTCACGAAGAGACCATGAGTATAAAATCAGAGAGATTAGAGCCCGCACAGAAGCATACCGACAATCCTTCTTTCCACGAACAATACGAGATTGGAATAGAAGGGAGAACCGATAGAGGTACTCAAGGTACCCTCCGCCACACACCGTCAGGTGGCTTGCGGAGCATGGATGTAGATGTAGATGTAGATGTACATGTACATGTAGATGAAGTTCTGTGGATCTTCTTACACTGCCTCGACTATAGTTGTGATAATTGTAAAACTGCTAGCGATAGGTTTTGCATTTGAATACAGACTTTTTTTGTAATTTTTTAAGGGAACAGTTCCCTGTTGCATGTGATATGATATTAACAACAACTAACACAAGAGTATGAAACATATTTAAAGTGTATCCAGGCATTATAATTTGGATTAGAAATATTGTGAAGTACGACTAATAACAACAATGAAAAAGAACAGATTGCGCTTAGGGGAATAGAATAACAACATTGAAATAGGATAGATTGTGCATAGAGGAGCCATTGAGCAACAGGTAGACACATATGAAGTACAATGAAAAGTGGACTAAACTATTGGACATAGTCCTTTCTCAGATGTAGAAGGACTGAATTCAAGTCAATAGCTTAGTCTACTTTTAAATGTACTTTATAAGTGCCTGTCTATTACTCAGTGCCTTCTGTGTGTGGTGAGTAGCTGTCTATCCCATTTCATTGTTAATTTGTCTCTCATTAGATAGCAGAACATTGATGATGTGCTAACATAGACTTGGGGGAGACTTGGCTGATTTTGACATGTGACTTGACAGTGTAGTGGTAAGAGCTGATACTAGAACAGAAAATTTGAGAATTTGCTGTAATTTTTATTTGTTAGTGTGGAGAAGTAGTAATTATGCTGCACACTAGGTGGTATAGTGTGCAAAATATGTGACAAAACAGTAACTCCCTGATTTCCAGTGCAGGCAGATTGTTAGAGAAGAACTAGTTGAAGCAAGAATGTTATAGATCAGAAGCTGATGGAAACATTCATCATTATGGCAGATATTCATCAACTAAAGTTACTAATAGAGAAAAATCAAACCTCTGTAACCTTGAAAATGTGACGCTGAAGGCAACTACCACAGAGACCTGTAGAGCTAATCTGATGAATCTGATCTCAGAAGTCAATCAATGTCTTGAACAACTTGTTGCAAACATGGTCTTAGCCAAGCAGCCAAAACTAAACAGCTGCGGCCCAATGGAGGTCTATGAACATCCACTTACCACTAAGATCCGTTAGTGTGCACAAATGGTACCAAGGCTTAACGAAAGTGATCAATGATGGATAAAAGAAAATATTATCTTAAGAGTCAGGCTCCCCTTTGTTTATGCCAAGGCCAGTGTACGAGGTCTGTGTAAGAAATTCTGGAACTTTGTCCACAAAATTTTTCTATGCTTACCTCTTACTTATTGTGCATGGTCTCCTTCGAAATACTCTCCTCCACAATTGACACATTGCTCCCAGTGCTGTTTCCACTTCTGGAAGCAGTTTTGGTATGTCTCTTGCTGGATCGTGTGAAGTGCTGTTCGTGAATTTTCTTTTATCTCGTCTATCATTTCAAATCTTCATCCTTACAACAGGGTTTTCAAGTTTGGAAATAAGAAAAAGTCTGCAGGGGGACGGTCTGGAGAGTACAGAGGATGAGGCAGCACAGTGATTTCATTTTTCTTGCAATAGTTATGCACCAACAGGGATGAATGTACGGGTGCATTATCATGATGCAAGAGCCATGAATTTTGTCACCACGTTTCAGGCCGTGTCCTTACATTTTCTTGCAAGTGTCGTAACATGTCCCAATAGTACCATCGATTAAGTGTGTCCTTGTGGCATGAATTCATGATGAACTAATCCTTCAGAGTCAAAGAAAATTGTCAGCATGGCTTTGACATTTGACCTGACCTGACGAGCTTTTTTTGATCTCGGAGAACGTTTCATGACCCATTGTGAAGATTGAACCTCGATCTCAACATCATAACCATAGACCCACATCTCATCACTAGTTGTGATTCTCTTAATGAACATCTTGTTCTCAATTGCATGATCCGAAAGCTCTTCACAGATTGCGAGGTGAAGGTCTTTCTGGTCTTGACCCATGAGCTGTGGGCCAAACTTGGCAGCAACACGATGCATTCCAAATTGCTGTGTCAGGATTTCATGACATGATCCAACTGAAATGTGATATTTTTTCTGAAATCTCTTGGGCAGTCAGTCTTTGATTGGCACACACAATTTCATTGATGTTCCTGACTTGAGTGTTGTCAGTAAACATTGAAGGGTGTCCTGAATGAGGGTCATTATTTTTAAATTCCGTCATTAAACTGTGTGAACAGTTTGTAACACCGAGTATGGCTTAAGCACTCATCACTGTAGATGTCCTGCATCAGTTGGTGTGTCTCTGTAAAAGTTTTCTTGAGTTTCATGCAGTTTAATGCAGATGCGTTGCTCTTCTAACTCTCCCATCTCTGGATTTTCAAACTGTGTGACACAACGTTCTCTTCAATGCAGCACTGAAACAATAACTAACATACATACAACAATGAAACTTCTGGCAGTTACACATTACACACAGGTGTGTGGAGGGATGACAACTGCATTTCGCTCTAAAACACCATTGGTGCGAAATTACAAATGTTCTGGAATTTTTTGAACAGATCTTGTATGTGTGAGTGATTTCCAGATAAGCATTTGTGTAAGACTTCTTTTTTCCCATTGTTAAATGTGGTTTGGAGAACAGTAGTGTAGTATTCTGTTTTTCCTATGTTAATTTACAAGGCTGATTTGTTGCCACAGATTATGTAGATGTGCTAAGGTTAATGTATAATTACTGCTTAACAGGATCTCCATCTTGCATGATGATGATACAATCAGCTCTCTATGCTGTGTGTATCCTAGTTTTAGGGCATGGAATACAGTACAGATTTTCTTTCCATTTATTACGAATCCCAATGAAGAAGAGTTTGTTGGTGATTGTGATAAACCCAGACAAGTTGGTTGATGTAGCACTGGACCTTTTGTTTTGTGGACCTTGCGACGCAGTGCCAAACATATCAAGAAGAAAATTACATTGAAGCTATTTAGATGTGGAGGGCTGGAAGAAGAGTAAAGGAAATGTGGTGGCTGGATCAAGCTTTGCTTTTACAGTCTCTTATCTGCAAATACTGCTGTTGAAATGTCACATCTGATAATGCTGTTGTGAGAGCTATGTGTTAAGGAAGTAGCCTAAGAGGAAATGTGACTTCAATACTTGACGAAACATTATGAATTTGTTAGTAGGATTTTAGTAAATGTCTGAGGAGAATAAAAAATCCTGAATGTATGAAACACAAAACAAACAAATAATTAAAAGTACACAAAAAAAGGAAGGGCATGAGGAGGGGTGCAGCTGAAGTATCAAGAGAAGAACTTCAGTGGAAGGATTTTGTGGGCAACAGACTGATAACAGAATAATGAAGGTGAGGAAAGATGTTGAGGAAACTATACGCCGGCCGGAATGGCTGAGCGGTTCTAGGGGCTTCAGTCTGGAACCGCGTGACCACTACAGTCGCAGGTTTGAATCCTGCCTTGGGCATGGATGTGTGTGATGTCCTTAGGTTAGTTAGGTTTAAGTAGTTCTAAGTTCAAAGGGACTGATGACCTCCAATGTTAAGTCCCATAGTGCTCAGAGCCATTTGAACCATTTGAGGAAACTATGACAGCAAGTCCTAAGTGTTGCTGCAATTTTAAGATCTGATGACGAGTAAAAAACAGAGTCTGGTTGTGTATTCAAATAAATTAAAATTTAACATGGACATCAAATTCTTTAGTTTAATAAATATGAAACAGAGTTACTGCCCATTCCTTGTCTTCAGGAGGCTGATGATACACACACAAAAGTAAAGTAATTACATTATACCAGTGGAGGGAACTGTTAGTTCCTTCCTCAGGGAGGGGAGTGGGATAATAAAGTGAGGAAGATTAAAAAGGAAAGGCATGTCACTCAGGTGAGTGTAATGAGGATGAGAGTAAACAAGAGATGAAGAGATAGGTGTCAGGCAGACCAGAAGATCAGAGACAGAGAATCTTCATTTGAACTAATTATTAAATTTATTTAGATGTTGATGTCGCTTGTCTCCTCCAAATGCCAAAACAACCTTATTTAATGCAGATTGTTTCCTCTGTCCTTCTGCTGAGGTAGTACTTAGTCATTGGTGATTGACCTACCTGTGATGGAGAAAGCTAACTTACCATTATTCATTGGAATAACATCAACATTGAAGATGGTGATGGGTCTGCTATTGGTATATGAAGGTGATTCTCAGAAGTGGTGGCTATTCAGGGTGTTTGTTGAGAAAAAGATTAGTCATAGCTAGAGGTCTGCGCGGATAAGAATCCGCATCTGCACCGCATCTGCAAGGTCCTAATCCACAACTGCATCCGCAGCAATTAACCCGCATCCACAAGTTTCTTATCCACATCCGCATATATTTAAATTTTGAATGAGTAATTAATAGCAATGGACAGTAGTACTTAGAATTATGGTATGTAATGACATAGTTATTGTTAGGGTGCCATTTCTGCGACAACTTAACTACTTTTGACTTCTTAAATCACAGGGAATGCTCTATACCTACTCTAAAGCAAACCATTCCAAACAGGAAAGCATTGGCGCTCCAGATCTCATGAGATTGGAAACACTATTTAAAAAAATAACATTCAATGTAATAGTATTAAATGGTGAAAATACATGTATAGAAACAATCATATTTCACTGCTTGTCCCAAGGCATCTGAAAATGAAGATGGTTTTAAGGTGTTACTAGCACATTGCATTATTTACCGACAGTTTTTTTGTACTCACTGCTTGGATGTGTCAAATTTTGAAGCCATTCATGCCAGCTGATGATTATATTATAGCTTACGTATTCAGTACTCGTCATTTCCAGGTGAAAATATTTACAGCATTAGGCCTACACTGCAAAATGCTGGCACACCTGTGAAAAAATTAAACTGCCAGCAATAATTGACGTTGTCTGGAAGAAATAACTCGTCTTCCGAAGAGTGACAACAAAATCACTGGTTATAGAAATTAGGAGTCCATTTAGCTTTAGCTAAAAATACGATTGAAATCTCGAACCTCACCTTTTGGCTGGTTTATCGAATTAAGACCTAGCGATAAATGAAATGTCTGTTTCATTCTCAACTAAGTAAAGTTTTTCACACTTTAAAACATCCTCAACATTGGTCTAAATTACTAAGATAAAATTTGCAGTAGATTTCGCAGTTAATACTTTCAATGTTAAAAAAATAATTTTTTTCAAAGTTTAACAGAGCTGCAAACGATTTCAAGATGTCTATATAAAAACCACTGCCCCATAACTTCAAATGTTAGGCACTGTTCCCTGTTAAGCAATACCGAGTTACAGTTAAAATGTTCAATTTTGTTACGAATTTCAGCCCTTATCTTTACTAATTGGCTGGTAAATTAAAAGACACATTATTATTTTGGATGATTTGAATATTTTGTAAGTTTTCAATGTGATCAGAATAATCTTCCACAGGCTATCGCAGTCACAGCTTGTTGGTGGTCGTGAGCCGTAGTTTGAAATCCCACTTGTAATTAATTACAAGGCCTGCCGTGCCACCGCTCTGTCTTCAAATTTGGCGGAACTTCAGGAACTTTAACGTCTGTCTTGGTATTTAAATAAGTAATTATGCTACTTTGTCCAGTCTCACACGAATGTTTTAACAAATTTGAAGTTCCACTTTTATGTCCAGTTTTTACATGCAAAACAAGCCACTATATCTTTTATCTTTTCGTTGCCATCAAATACGTATCCGAATTTTTCCAAATTGGCGATTTCAATTTGTTTTCCTTCACTAATGTAAAATTACCTTTTTTCACCTTACATGAAATTGTATCCATCGATAAGGTGTTCATTTGAAGAAAGAACTCTCACTGATATTTGCTACGATGCACGTTGTCACTCGGTCACCACAAAGCGCTAACTGAAGGCAGCGGAAAATTGCAACGGGCACCTGTCTGGCAGACAGTGGGCAGGTTTGCCACCCAGACAGCACTACACAGGCCACACAAATGACACGGTCGCGGAAACGGATTAGGCGCAGGTCTCTTGGGTACAGCTACGTCAGTCGTAGCCAGGGGCTGAGGACAACAGACATCCGCTCTACCCGGGCGCTGCAAGATTCCAAGAATGTCAACAGACTTGAAGTTTTCAACTAACATTGCAACATACGTACTGGGCAGATGCCTTGCTCATTATCCGCAGATGACACGCGGATATCCGCGCCGGTCGCGATTTTATCCGCCAAGTAACAAATACTGCGGATATCCGTGGATATATCCGCGGATATCCGCATCCGCGCAGACCTCTAGTCATAACCTAGCTGGAAAATCTAATCGATTAATTACAAGATAGAGAAATACCAACTCACAACAGTTAACACTTTCCTGTGTATTTCTCGAAGCACTTGCTAATATGGCTAGACAGGATCAACAATTCAATGTTGAATGTGAAGCATACATTGAGCTTAGTGTCTGTGCAAAGAAATTGTTGTGACACCAAAGCCATGTAGTAAGGCTGTTTAATATGGAAAGTGCTGCAAAGCAAATAATTTTAATTAGTTTGACTTCAATATTGCAGTGGTATGAAAATCCAGCAGTGTGAATGTCAGTTATTAAGGTTTGACTCATGATATTCAGGAAAGGCTCAAATAAAGAAATAGAAAACTCACATTGGGGCCACTGTGGTTCTTATGCCATGTCTGTGTGCAATTGAGGCCTGCACATTGAATGTAAATAATTATTGATAAAAATGATACTGAATTGACTCGAGGATTTTGGTTGGTGGTTTTTATTTATTTATTTACTTATTTACTCGTCAAGTTCTGTAGAACCAAATTGAGGAGCAAATCTCCAGGGTCATGGAACATGTCAGTATATGAAATTACAACATAAAAGTAATAACAGATAAAACTAAAATGTTTATGAAATGGAAAAAGGTCAGTCCATAAGTTTAAGTAAATGCAATCAACATACAACAAGAATCAGCTTAATTTTTCAAGGAACTCCTCGACAGAATAGAAGGAGTGAACTATGATGAAACTCTTCAGTTTCGATTTGAAAGAGCATGGATTACTGCTAAGATTTTTGAATTTGAGTGGTAGCTTATTGAAAATGGATGCAGCAGTATACGGCACACCTTTCTGCACAAGAGTTGAGGAAGTCCGATCCAGATGCAGGTTTCATTTCTGCCGAGTATCAACTGAGTGAAAGCTGTTTATTCTTGGAAATAAGCTAATATTGTTAACAAGAAATGACAGTTAGGAATATACATATATTGAGAGACCAATGTCAAAATACCCAGACCCATGAACAGGGGTCGACAAGAGGTTCGTGAACTTACACCACTTATTGCCCGAGCCGCCTGTTTCTGAGCCTTTTAGAATGGGAAGAGTTACCCCAAAATACAATACCATATGACATAACCGAATGAAAATAAGCAGAGTAGACTAATTTTCGTGCTGAACAATCACTCATTTCAGCTGAACAATCACTCATTTCAGATACCGTTTGAATAGTAAAAATGGCAGCATTAAGCCTTTGATCAAGATCCTGAATGTGGGCTTTCCACGACAGTTTACTATCTATCTGAACACCTAGAAATTTGAATTTTCAGCTTCACTAATCATATGCCAGTTCTGTGAAAAAACATCAGGTTTTGTTGAATTGTGTTAGAAACTGTAAAAACTGAGTCCTACTGTGATTTAACATTAGTTTATTTTCTACAAGCCATGAACTTAAGTCACGAACTGCACTATTTGAATCCGAACCAATGTTGCACACAACATCCTTTACTACCAAGCTAGTGTCATAAGCAAACAGAAATATTTTAGAGTTATTCGTAATACTATATCATTTATATAAATAAAGAACAGGAGTAGCCCCAACTCAGACCCCACATCACAGCCATTATCAACATTGTGAAAAATGACCTTTTGCTGTCTGTTGCTAGAGTAAGAGGTGAACCAATTGTGAGCTACTCCCTGTATTCCGTAATGGTCCTGTTTCTGGAGCAATATTTTGTGATCAACACAATCAAATGCCTTAGCTAAATCAAAAACTATGCCTAGCATTCAAAACTTTTTGCTTAACCCATCCAGTACCTCACAGAGAAATGAGAATATAGCATTTTCAGTTGTTAAACGACTTCTAAAGCCAAACTGTACATTTGATAGCAAATCATGTGATATAAAATGATCAATTATCCTTACATACACAGCCTTTTCAAAACCTCAGCAAACACTGCTGGCATAGAAATAGGTCTCAAATTATCTGCATTATCCATTTCTCCCTTTTTATAAAGCAGCTTTACTACTGACTACTTCAGTCATTCAGGAAACTGACCATTCCTAAAGGAAAAATTACAAATATGGCTAGATACAGGGCTAACATGTGCAACACAGTACTTTAATTCTCTGCTAGCCACTCCATCATAACCATGAGAGTCCTTAGTCTTCAGTGATTTAATTATTGACTCAATCTCCCCCTTGTCTGTTATCACAGAGGAGTATTTCAGACATCAATCTCAGAAAGGCATTTGCCAAGAAAGTTATGTGATTCCCTGTAGAAACTAAATTTTTATTTAATTCACCAGTAATGCTCAGAAAATGATTGTTAAATACTGTACATATATCTGATATATCAGTAACAGAAATATTTTTACTACGAACTGACTTTATATTGTCAACCTTGTGCTGCTGACCAGACACTTCCTTCACAACTGACCATATGGTTTTAATTTTATCCTGTCTATAAGCTATTCTATTTGCATACCACATACTCTTTGCCTTCGTAATAACATTTTCAAGCACCTTACAATACTGTTTGTAATGGGCTACTGTAGCTTGATTATGACTACTTCTCTTACATTTTGATATAATTCCCACTTTGTTCTACATGATATCCTTATCCCACTAGTCAGCCACCCAGGCTGCTTATTACTGTTAGTACCCCATTTAGAACATTCTAATCGAAAGCAGCTCTCAAAGAGCATGAGAAATGTGTTAAGGAAAGCATAATACTTATCATCTATGTTATTGGCGCTATAAACATCCAGCCACTCTTGGTCCTTGATAAGGTTTAAAAAACTCTCTATTGTTGTTGGATTAACTTTCCTACATAGTTTGTAATTATATGTGACATTTGTTTGAGTACAAAAGCCTTTTACTTTTAAATTTGTGCATCGTGGTCTGAAAGGCCATTCACCCTTTTACTAACAGAGTGCCCATCTAGTAATGAAGAATGAATAAAAATATTGTCTTTGGCTGTGCTTCTGTTCTCCTGCACCACAGTTGGAACAAACACAGTCTGCATCAGATCATATGAATTTAGGAGATCTACCAACATCCTTTTCCTTGCACCATCATATATAACTAATTTCTGGTACTTCCTACAAACTGAATCAAGAACCTTCTTTATCTTGAGCAGAAATGCTCTGAAGTCAGAGTTAGGGGACCTATAAACAACAAATTCAACTGCCGCTGCACAATATTCAAATAGCCGTTCAGTGCAGTGTTGTGACACATCTATGGACTCAAATGGAATACTGTTTTTTACGTACATAGCCACTCCCCCACTCCACAAGGAACTCCTTGAAAAACAGCCAGCTAATTTACATCCTGGTAAATAATAGTAGTAGTAGTAGTAGTAGTAGTAGTAGTATGGTATGGTATGGTATGGTATTCTGCCTTACGGTAGGTCTTGTCATGGGTTAAGCCTCTTCCACTTTTGTCTGTCCATAGCCAGTCGTTTCATTCCTGAAAATTTGTCTCCTTTGATATTGTCCAGCATTTGATATCTTCTTTTTCCTCTTCCCCTTTTTCCCTCCACCATTCCTTCGATTCCTTCCTTCAATAAACAGTCCATCCTCAAACAATGTTCACTCCAGTTCTGTTTTTTCTTTCTGATTACTTTCAGCATGTATCTTTCTTCTCCAACTCTCCTTAATACTTCTTCATTCCTTACTCAGTCTTCCCATTTCACTTTTTCCACTCTTCTCCATATCCACATCTTTAGTGCCACCAACCTTCTTTCATCTTCCTTCCTCAATGTCCAGGCCTCCACACCATACAGTGCAATGCTCCAGATGTAACATTTGGCAAGTCTTTTCCTCAGATTTTTGTTTAGTGGCCTACAAAGTAATTTCTGTTTCCTCTTGAATCCTTTTTTTGCCATTGCAATTCTTTTCCTAATTTCTGCTGAGCAATACATATCATCCTTTATTACACTTCCCAAGTAACTGAAGTTATTCACTTGCTCTATTTCCTTTCCCCCTATTTTCATACGGCATTTTCTCTCATTTCCTCCAATTACCATGCCTCTGAATCGTCATATTATTTAAGTGATGTTCTGATATACCAATAATTTCAGAGTCAACATCTATAAGCAGTACACTAACTTTATCTATAATACCTCTTATATTTTGATGTAATATGCTAATTCCTTCACTACTTGGAAACATGATGCCATCTGAAGATGAGCCCTTAGTTAGGGGGATTTCCTTTAAGCAGGTATACCTATCAGCTGACCTCAATTTAAAAAAAAAAGGTGCAGCTCTAACACCAACAACTACAGGAATTTTTCCATGAGTGATTCCACCACCACCCACTACACTGTCACCTATAAGCTTTGCCAACCTCCCCTTCCCATACCTATTGAGGTGCAGGCCTTGCTTAGTGAAATCTGATCTACTGATAGACCCAACTGGCACCAATGAAATGTGACCCATGCCCTCTGCCATCAGCGCCCTCCCCAGCCCCATGTTGACGTGCCTAACAGCCGTATTAAGATTAGGCCGATCATGACACTGAAACAGTTGCACGAAATGCACATTAGTGCCACCAGTTTGAGTAGCTATCTTTACCAGGTCACCACCTACATCATATTCCCCATCCCTATCAAGACGGTTCCCTGGCCCATCCACTATCACTACCTGATCCTCCTCCGTAAAATTCCTACATAACTCCCCTATGCTGTCAGTCAAGAGCCAACTATGCACTAGACTTCACAATGCTGGTGACCTGGTACTCACTCCCCAACACTTCCTGCAACTGCTGGCCCACACCTCTACCGTGGGAACTACTTAGCAGCAAAACCTTCTTCTTTCTATTAGACTTTGCAACTGACCTAGGCCTCCTCACTGCTGAGGACTGCTGCATGTTCTCTACATCTACAGCTACAAGAGGCTCCTCTCCACTCAACTCTGACAGTTGGTCTAATCTATTGCATATACGCAAAGTATAACTGTCTGAATACCTCCTCCTCCTCTTCCTCCTAGCTGCCTTCTTGCCAACTGCCAGTTCCCATTCTTCACCATCCTTCATCCTCCTCAACCTATCTAGTTCCTCCTTTGCACATTGTAACTGCACCTGAAGGTTACATATCTTATGCTCCTGCTCCTCTATCAACTTATTTCTACTACAGATACTGCATTCCCAGGAGAGGATATTGGTAGAATACCCACTGGCTTCCCCACTGCATTTTCCCCCAATGAAAATACTTTGAACAAATCTGACACCGTAACCCTCTACTCACAAACTTAAGACAGAGCCCACACTTCTCACTCATGGTAAAATTTTACAGCTACTGAAGAAAACTATACGTCTATGTTACCTAAGTTCAGTTACATCAGTAGAACTTTTTATAGAACTAACAATAGCAGTCTGGAAATTCTCTGTCTACTAAGAAAGCAGCTACTTGTTTTAATAGTATTACACCACCACCACCAATACCAACACCAACAAAATTTCACAAAATTATTAGCTAAAACCAAAAATTCAAGTGACCATTGGAATATTCAACAAAGTTAAAACATTGAATGAAAATTTCACTAGAAACAATAAGAAACATCAGCTGAAAACAAAAGCCTGAAATTTACTAAACAAGTTCAGTGCACAGAAAACTCTAAAAAGCACAGTGAGCGAATGTTTTCGAAAGTTTATTAAATTGTTATTTCACCACAAACAGCACGAAACGCCACTGAAAACTGTTAAATTTAATAACTGTATAACAGAGCACAAATAACTTTGTCAGTACTTAGCTTTATAACTGCTACAGCCACAACTGCACGCTCTAAAATGTAAACACACTACCGAGGCGTCAGGCTTACACGAACGACATAAGCACACTCATGAATAACGGACCACTTGAGTCAATAACTCAGGAAGAAAGACAGATTAATGAAAATCCACTAATAAGTTCCTTTTACAGCAAATATTAACACAAATAAACTGTAAAATAAGTAACTGAAGACTACAACTTTATAAAATATTGACGAGCAATTTCAACAGCAGTCCAGCACACATGACGTCACACCAAATGTTTTATTACTGTTTATAGCCAGTGTCTCTTGTTTGCTTCAACCTGTATTCTTTGTACCATAATCTTCTGCACATTATCTTTGCTTCCTTCTTATAAGACTCCATTTCTCTTTTTTGTAAATGATTAGGGAATAAAGGATACCACTCACTGCATAGCAGAATTGTTGAGTGTCAACAGACGCACACAGAAATGAAAGATAATGTATTAGCTTTTGGAGTCAATCCTTTCTTGAGCTGGATAGAAATACACACACACACACACACACACACACACACACCTGTGCCTTTATACAGGGTGTTACAAAAAGGTACGGCCAAACTTTCAGAAAACATTCCTCACACACAAAGAAAGAAAATATGTTATGTGGACATGTGTCCGGAAACACTTACTTTCCGTGTTAGAGCTCATTTTATTACTTCTATTCAAATCACATTAATCATGGAATGGAAACACACAGCAACAGAACGTACCAGCGTGACTTCAAACACTTTGTTACAGGAAATGTTCAAAATGTCCTCCGTTAGCGAGGATACATGCATCCACCCTCCGTCGCATGGAATCCCTGATGCGCTGATGCAGCCCTGGAGAATGGCTTATTGTATCACAGCCGTCCACAATATGAGCATGAGGAGTCTCTACATTTGGTACTGGGGTTGCGTA
The DNA here is from genome assembly GCF_023864345.2 of Schistocerca serialis cubense. Lineage (NCBI taxonomy): Eukaryota > Metazoa > Arthropoda > Insecta > Orthoptera > Acrididae > Schistocerca > Schistocerca serialis. Next base: position 776,878,275 of record NC_064641.1, read on the forward strand.
GACAAGAGCTTTCAAATGCCCCCATAAATGAAAGTCAAGAGGGTTGAGGTCAGGAGAGCGTGGAGGCCATGGAATTGGTCCGCCTCTACCAATCCATCGGTCACCGAAACTGTTGTTGAGAAGCATACGAACACTTCGACTGAATGTGCAGGAGCTCCATCGTGCATGAACCACATGTTGTGTAGTACTTGTAAAGGCACATGTTCTAGCAGCACAGGTAGAGTATCCTGTATGAAATCATGATAACGTGCTCCATTGAGCGTAGGTGGAAGAACATGGGGCCCAATCAAGACATCACCAACAATGCCTGCCCAAACGTTCACTGAAAATCTGTGTTGATGATGTGATTGCACAATTGCTTGCGGATTCTCGTCAGTCCACACATGTTGATTGTGAAAATTTGTAATTTGTTCACGTTGGAATGAAGCCTCATCCGTAAAGGGAACATATGCACTGAAATGAGGATTGACACATTGTTGGATGAAGCATTCGCAGAAGTGTACCCGTGGAGGCCAATCAGCTGCTGATAGTGCCTGCACACGCTGTACATGGTACGGAAACAACTGGTTCTCCCGCAGCACTCTCCATACAGTGACGTGGTCAACGTTACCTTGTACAGCATCAACTTCTCTGATGCTGACATTAGGGTTATCGTCAACTGCACGAAGAATTGCCTCGTCCATTGCAGGTGTCCTCGTCGTTCTAGGTCTTCCCCAGTCGTGAGTCATAGGCTGGAATGTTCCGTGCTCCCTAAGACGCCGATCAATTGCTTCGAACGTCTTCCTGTCGGGACACCTTCGTTCTGGAAATCTGTCTCGATACAAATGTACCGCACCACGGCTATTGCCCCGTGCTAATCCATACGTCAAATGGGCATCTGGCAAATCCGCATTTGTAAACATTGCACTGACTGCAAAACCACGTTCGTGATGAACAAGAACCTGTTGTGCTACGTACTGATGTGCTTGATGCTAGTACTGTAGAGCAATGAGTTGCATGCCAACACAAGCATCGAAGTCAACATTACCTTCCTTCAATTGGGCCAACTGGTGGTGAATCGAGGAAGTACAGTACATACTGACGAAACTGAAATGAGCTCTAACATGGAAATTAAGCGTTTCCAGACACATGTCCACATAACATCTTTTCTTTATTTGTGTGTGAAGAATGTTTCCTGAAAGTTTGGCCGTACCTTTTTGTAACACCCTGTATAGGGCCAGTTGGATGCACTGTGCATTGTGCGTTCGGCCGGCATTATGTAGGGTCATAGGCATTTGTTTGCAAGTGTGTGTATGTGTGTGTGTGTGTGTGTGTGTGTGTGTGTGTGTGTGTGTGTGTTTCACTTAACATGTAAAACGGAGCAGTGCTGGAAGTGGATGCTGTGAGGTGTGTTGAAAATGCGAGGCAGTCTGTCGACAGCTGATCTTGAATGACCAATGACTAAACTGTGCCAGATGACATGTTTTGTAGCCCTCTATTTAAACTCGTTTCCTAAGCTAACCACAACACTGACATCTGCAATGTATATGGGAGAACGGCGGTTAGCACTATGCGGCAGAACTAAAATCATGATCACTTCATTCATGGCAATAAAAACTATGAGCAAACTGAAGACAGAAAAAATTCATTTTCAGCGCTAACAGTAAACTGTAATTTCTTGCTATCATTGTTTACCTGAAGCTATCCTCCCACTGGCTGCATGACCTGCCACGTTACCGACTGATGAGAAGTTCATGTTGCACTTTGTTGCAGATTACAGGCGACACAGGCAGAATCCAAACAAAAAAAGTATGATGGGAAGAAAAGAAGAACGAATAAAAAAGTCAATACAATGATGAAAATGATGCGACAAAGTATTAGAAATAAAAAAAATACATTTAAACCAATTAATTGAATAAAAATAGTAATGAGACTCTTTTGGTTTGATTTAAAAATTAAAAAAATTGCAGTGCATTTGACGAGTTTAAAACTTATGACATACACATCAGGCTTATATGCTTATCATTATTATGCTAGGCCGCAACTTTGGGCTAAGTGGGAATTTTGACCCAGTCACAATGATGAATTGCACCCTTGAAAAATTTAGCTTCAACAACATTGTGCGAAGCTTACCTAATGTAAGCTGATCTCTGTATTTACGATAACTGTAAATGTGAAGCTGAATTGCGTCTTGTGCAGAAATATCCAGTAGAATTTGTTTAGCGGTGTGTAGGAAATGTGATTGTTCCATCTGTATCGTCGTGTGTGTGTGTGTGTGTGATGAAGTACAAAATAGAAGTGCCGACTCATGATTCAGGACTCAAATGCATAAAGAAAGAGAACTGAACAGGGAATTGGAAATGAACTGACCAATTATTGTGATGGTTTGGCAGTGGTGAATGGTTTGGGCATGGCATTGAGCACTCAGATATGAGAAAACCAGCTCCAATGCATGAAGTTTCAGTTATCAAGTAATTTTAATCAGAATATAATTTTCATTGTCTGCCGTGTGTGTGTGTCAGTGACTCAAAGCTTCTGTTATTTGGTGAATGGTCCCAAATTATTTACATCTTGCTAGAACTGTCATCTTTTCCAATTTTTTTCAGTAGTTGCTCAATGTTCCAAAACATGTTAACTTTTTGTGTCACTGTTTATGTTTTAGTAATCGTAACTATTCTTGTATCTATAATTATTTTGCTGTCTGTAAGTATTTTGGTCATTGTAATCATTGTCATAGTTATATTAATTTTGGTGAGATATTCTGCCTGATGCAAGACGCTGTTTGTATGTTTGTTTTACTTTTGCTAAATATGTTTCAGCACTTCTTTTTCTATCGGCAGTAGGATATTTTTATTTGCAAGTATGAAAATTATTATGATTCTCTTACATTTTAATTACAGCCTAAAGTTATTTATATACTTATAAAGGAGCAATAATTATACATCAAATTAGCATTGGTTGATATATGTAGTTAATTGCACAATTTCACTTGACTGATACACAAAGTACTGTAGGTTTTTGTTTTGGTGAAAATAAGGACTAGAATACAGGTTTGGATAATAAATATTTATGAAGATTTGCACATACCTTACATGATGCTAATAAGGTGCATTTACATTAGTAGATTTGCAACTTCCACACTTTATTTACCTTGTTACTTAAGATGTTTGGTTCTTCTAGACTTTATTTCCATTGTTTAAGATGGATTAAGGCACTTAATTTCTTTATAACAGAAGTTCTGATAGTTTCACGCCCATTTTATTTATTTTATCACAGTACATAAGGTTTATGTTGTCATTTAATGTGTCATTGCAGCTGTTTGCTGTTCATTTGTTTCATTGCATGTTTATTTGATGGGTGGTTCATGAATTTCAAAGTGTTAACTGTTATCCACGAACTTTACTGTATGTGTGATGACAGTGACATGCGGTGACTGAGAAGGTAGAAGATCTGCAATTCGCTTTTTTCTTTTAGTGTGTGTGTGTGTGTGTGTGTGTGTGTGTGTGTGTGTGTTTATGACTACATGTTGTCTATTTCTGTGTTTTGTTGTTTCTTTTATCTAGTATCTTTGTATCATAGCTATTCTCCATTGCTGTTTGCTTTAGTATGTTTAGTTCTTCGTAGTTTTTCATTCATGTGTTCTGTTCAGTCTGTGTAGTACGTATCTGAAACTGGCTTGCTGGTGTGTTACTGAGTGATTGGACAGGTTGTGGATAATTGTGCTGGTCGTGATAGGTTTCCTGTAAATTGGGGGGGGGGGGGGGAGAGGAAACGAAAATAAAACTTACATTGCAAAGGAAATGCACCATATAAAATAACACAGTGCACGTACAAGCGTCTGCCAACAGCAAAATGTGTGAAAGGCTTTAGGAAGACTATGCAATGCGTCATAACAACAAATAGCCTCCGATGAGCGTGACGTCACAACTCTTTACGTTAGATTCATTTAAGCAGTTACGAGCGGGCTCGTGCACACGCGCAGTTGAGTTGCGTGTGAGTAATACCTTCTCCCTCTTCTGGCTTCAGAAATGTGGCTGATTGCTGTGTAAGCAGCAACCAGTCACATGGGCTACCCGGAAAAATTTTACTAGCACGCCCAAGCTGCCAGATTAACGCATACGCAGCAGCCCGAATCTAGTGTTGGACGGAGGTGGGTCTTCAAACCGGGGTATCAGAACCGAGTGGCAGTTTCGGGGGGAGGGGACAAATCTATATTCTAGAGGGAAAAAACCTCGTTTCACAAAGCACCTAGCATCCAGTGCATGTCAGTCTATTGATTATTCATATGATTTTGAAACACACCCCTGCTGATTTTTGGACATTTTTGAACACATTATAAGTTGATTTCTGAATGAATTATAAGTTGATTTTTGAATGCGTGCATAGTGTACATGATGTCTCTGCCAAGGGAATCCTCGTCGCATCTAGAAATTATCTTTCCTGCAGACAGAACGGGACGGGGCTATACGAGCTGAGCAGAGTAAAGCCGAACCGGTGAATGGCAACTGCTGCTTGTTTATGTGGTTGATTCGGTTTGCAAATGTTCAGCGCTGTTATAATTACTAGCGAAATCCATAACTTCAGACTACCAGAGTGGAAATAAACGGCTAACAGGAATAACAGTTAAGAAAGATTATGTATTATCTTCTCGGTGTGAAAGTGAAATCCTAACGGAAAATTTTTGGCCAGATCGCTACACTAGACAGGGCCAGTTGTAGTCCCCGGCTAGCAGCTGCTTAAGTTCGATTCTGGGAGTAGCGCGGAAAACGCATTGTACGAACACGTAATAATGCCTAACCGGAGAATAATCGCTGGATAACTAAACCGGTGATTGTGACAGGGTTACTAAAGTTAAGCAGAGAAATTGTTTTGACAGTGGTAGGAATAGTTACAGAATTAGTGATGGCAAGATTGATTGTTAGAACAAGGAAGGAGAAGAAACGGAGACATCACACAAATTATGGAAGAATATGACAATTCCAAATATATACAAAAATTTCGTTCTACTACATTCTGGTCTCATGCATGAGAAACTGGAGCGCATGAATGAAATGTGAAACTATTTCCAAACAAAGCTTTTTGATTGTAGCAGGCCAAATAAGTATTTCGTATTGATACTTCGTGAATAATATTGTCGTACTATAAAAATTACCGAACTATCAGCTTAATAAGTCACAGCTGCAAAATACTAACACGAATTCTTTACAGACGAATGGAAAAACTAGTAGAAGGCAACCTGGGGGAAGATCAGTTTGGATTCCGTAGAAACACTGGAACACGTGAGGCAATACTGACCTTACGACTTATCTTAGAAGAAAGATTAAGGAAAGGCAAACCTACGTTTCTAGCATTTGTAGACTTAGAGAAAGCTTTTGACAATGTTGACTGGAATACTCTCTTTCAAATTCTAAAGGTGGCAGGGGTAAAATACAGGGAGCGAAAGGCTATTTACAATTTGTACAGAAACCAGATGGCAGTTATAAGAGTCGAGGGACATGAAAGGGAAGCAGTGGTTGGGAAGGGAGTAAGACAGGGTTGTAGCCTCTCCCCGATGTTGTTCAATCTGTATATTGAGCAAGCAGTAAAGGAAACAAAAGAAAAATTCGGAGTAGGTATTAAAATTCATGGAGAAGAAATAAAAACTTTGAGGTTCGCCGATGACATTGTAATTCTGTCAGAGACAGCAAAGGACTTGGAAGAGCAGTTGAATGGAATGGACAGTGTCTTGAAAGGAGGATATAAGATGAACATCAACAAAAGCAAAACAAGGATAATGGAATGTAGTCTAATTAAGTCGGGTGATGCTGAGGGAATTAGATTAGGAAATGAGGCACTTAAAGTAGTAAAGGAGTTTTGCTATTTGGGGAGCAAAATAACTGATGATGGTCGAAGTAGAGAGGATATAAAATGTAGGCTGGCAATGGCAAGGAAAGCGTTTCTGAAGAAGAGAAATTTGTTAACATCCAGTATTGATTTAAGTGTCAGGAAGTCATTTCTGAAAGTATTCGTATGGAGTGTAGCCATGTATGGAAGTGAAACATGGACGATAAATAGTTTGGACAAGAAGAGAATAGAAGCTTTCGAAATGTGGTGCTACAGAAGAATGCTGAAGATTAGATGGGTAGATCACATAACTAATGAGGAAGTATTGAATAGGATTGGGGAGAAGAGAAATTTGTGGCACAACTTGACCAGAAGAAGGGATCGGTTGGTAGGACATGTTCTGAGGCATCAAGGGATCACCAATTTAGTATTGGAGGGCAGCGTGGAGGGTAAAAATCGTAGAGGGAGACCAAGGGATGAATACACTAAGCAGATTCAGAAGGATGTAGGTTGCAGTAGGTACTGGGAGATGAAGAAGCTTGCACAGGATAGAGTAGCATGGAGAGCTGCATCAAACCAGTCTCAGGACTGAAGACCACAACAACAACAACTATAAAAATGATCATTATTGCCAAAACAGTCTCGCTTATTTAGTGTGTGGTACAATTGCTGCAATATTGGAAAGGCCTATTTTGTTTTATCCAGCACACAGTGACAAAATAAATGTAAACAGATCGAGAAACCACACTGGTCTTGGTTCAAATGGCTCTGAGCACTATGGAACTTAACTTCTGCGGTCATCAGTCCCCTAGAACTTAGAACTACTTAAACCTAACTAACCTAAGGACATTACACAAATCCATGCCCGAGGCAGGATTTGAACCTGTGACCGTAGCGGTCGTGTGGTTCCAGACTGTAGCGCCTAGAACCACTCGGCCACTCCGGCCGGCACACCAGTCTTGGATGTTATTTGTATTAACAGCTTTTTCAGTATTAAACAATGACATTTCGATTTTTCATGTAGCAAAAAGTTTGACGAACTTTGATGAGGTAATAATCCTTTTGCAGAAAGCAAAGCACGCCACGTAAAGCTGCAGCAAGATTAGAGAGAAAAATTGCTAGGACCTAAGGATTGAAGAAATGTGTACTGTCTTGCCTGTCTTGCTTGTCTGTACTGGTTTTCGGTATCCTATATTTAATTTTGTTACACAGAAGAGCAAGTTATTAACTAATAGGCAATAAAGAGTCCAGATTTTGTGAAGAGTTCTTGTTCTCCCGGTTACAAATAATCCCATCAAGTCATAATTGCGATTTTTTTTTTATTTTTTATTTTTTTTTTTATTTTATTATTTTTTTTATTTTTTAGAAGGGCAGGATGTCAAACCGGCCAACTGGGAGCAGGAGAAGCACTACAGGACATTTTAATTTCCACTGTTCTGAGATAGTTTGATGGCATCCATTACAAAATATACACGTTTGAGTTCCACAGAGCGAAATACAGTGAAGCGAAATACCGTGACAAACGGTATAAGAACGTTGTTGAAGAGGTGTGACACTGCATTTCGGCGCACTAAAGACAAAATAACATGTCTTACATTTGCTCGAGGATATACGTTTTATGCATCAGACTCTTCAGAAACATGTGCGTTACAAAATGAACTTATTTTTGAAAAGCCGTTTTTAAATTTTTGACGTTCTGGTGAGCAGAGCAGTGGCATTAATCACCTTGCTAAACAATAAAGATATTTTTGTCGGTTTGCTAAAGAAATCTGGCTTTTATTAAGCTTTCCTGCTGAAGCAGTAAATTTATTTGAAACAAAGTGTTTAATTCCACACTATTGGCTAGTTTCAACTGTTCGCTGCATTTCAAGTGCACGTTTTCATCTTCTAGCACATATGGCAATATGCCATAATAAAGAACGAAACATGAGATAATAAAGTACGGTACTGGTACTCCAAGAAAATTTACGTCCTGAAAACCATATCGAAAAGCTTAATATCAGCTTGAGGCATATGTCATTGGGAATCTGAACATACAAATGTGCGCTTTAAGGCGAACTGTGCAGTTTAGTACGGTTCCGAAATTCCGATGCTCTTGGAGTATCCTCAGATGTCTTGTTTCTTATGACATAATGTAAGTAAGATGTTTTAATGTTTCACACTTACGGACATACGGGCTTCCTACGTCACCGTAGCTGCGCAAGCGCGGTGACGCCTCTTATCTGGCGCGCTCTGGCAACTGCTGAAATGAATCTATCAGCTCACAAGAAAATATTACGAATTGTGGTTCAAAAAGTGTTATTTTCAAAGTAAATTTCCTTTTACGCAAGATGAACTATGTGTGAGAATGTACGATGAATTTCTTAAATCACAGAGCGTTTGCTCTCATTTAAAAAACGACTCTTTGATGACAAGCCATTTAGAAGAATTTCGAGCCCAGAAGATCAGAGATTTATGTCGGTATTAAAAATTTTACTGGCGTGTTTGTGTGACGTATCTTAAAGTGTAACAGATCAACATTATATGTGAAAGCTTCTTCTCTTGTAACTTATTAATCTTCGAGACAAAAATTATATGCGAAAGATTTTCTTTTCTTGTAGCAACACTATTTGTAGTAACTTAAACCATTAACTTTTCCTGTTGGTGGAACTCGGATTTATACTTTCGTGATACGAAAATATGCACCGTACATGTTGCTGCATATCAAAGATATTTCCAAAACGTGTTTTTTCCCCTCTGAGTTTCGTTTTCTAAAGTGTCGAGAAATTCTACGCCGCTGTATAAAACTACATCCATTCAAAGGTTTGATAAGTTTTACAGTTTCGACGGAAAATACACTGTCACTTAACACGGGAAAAGTGTATTTTCATCCGGGAGAAAATGTATTGTTAACTGGGAGATCCGGGAAAAATCTGGGCATTATTTTTCCTTGTCCGCGTATACACCTTGATATATCAGTTAAGTGACATTGTGCAATTAACTACACGTATAAACGAATGCAAATTTGTTGCCTAGCTATTGCTCCTTCATACACTATGTGATCAAAAGTATCCAGAACCCCCAAAAACATATGTTTTTCATATTAGGTGCATTTTGCTGCCACCTACTGCCAGGTACTCCATACCAATGACCTCAGTAGTCATTAGACATCATGAGAGAGCAGAATGGGGTGCTCCGCGGAACTCACGAGCTTTGAACGTGGTCAGGTGACTGGGTGTCGCTTGTGTCATATGTCTGTACAAGAGATTTCCACACTCCTAAACATCCCTAGGTGCTCTGTTTCCGGTGTGGTAGTGAAGTGGAAACATGAAGGGCCACATACAGCACAGAAGTGTACAGGTCAACCTCGTGTGTTGACTGACAAAGACTGCCAACAGATGAAGAGGGTCGTAATGTATAATATGCAGACATCTATCTAGACCATCACACAGGAATTCCAAACTGCATCAGGATCCACTGCAAGTACTATGACCGTTAGACAAGAGGTGAGTAAACTTGGATTTCATGGTCGAGTGGCTGTTTATAAGCCACACATCATGCCGGTAAGTGCCAAATGAAGCTTCGCTTGGTGTAAGTAGCAGAAACATTGGACAATTGAACAGTGGAAAAATGTTGTGTGGAGTGATGAATCATGGTACACAATGTGGCAATCTGATGGCAGGGTGTGAGTATGGCGAATGCCTGGTGAACATCATCTGCCAGCGTGTGTAGTGCCAACAGTAAAATTTGGAGGCGGTGGCATTATGGTGTGGTCATGTTTTTCATTGAGGGGGCTTACACTCCTTGTTGTTTTGCATGGCACTATCACAGCACACGCCTACATTGATGTTTTAAGCACCTTCTTGCTTCCCACTGTTGAAGAGCAATTCGGGGATGGCAGTTGCATCTTTCAACATGATCGAGCACCTGTTCATGATGTACAGCCTGTGGCAGAATGGTCACATGACAATAACATCCCTGTAATGGACTGGCCTGCACAGAGTCCTGACCTGAATCTAATAGAGCACCTTTGGGATGTTTTGGAACGCCGTCTTCATGCCAGGCCTCACCGACCGACATCGATACCTCTCCTCAGTGCAGCACTCCGTGAAGAATGGGCTGCCATTTCCCAAGAAACCTTCCAGCACTTGATTGAATGTATGCCTGCGAGAATGGAAGCTGTCATCAAGGCTAAGGGTGGGCCAGCACCATATTGCATTCCAGCATTACTGATGGAGGACGCCACGAACTTGTAAGTCATTTTCTGCCAGGTGTCTGGATACTTTTGATCACATAGTGTATGTATATAAATAACTTTTGGTCAAAATTCAAGTCTAACTGTATTATAATAATTTTCATACTGGAAAATAAAAATGACTTGACTGATTATAGCACATAAAGAGTAAAACAAACCAACAGTGTCTTGCATAAGGTAGAATATCTCACAAGTTTTTATCAGCAAACAAGGAAAGACAGAAGAATATCAACACCAAAAAAATTATTATATTTATTGCATTTTTCATCACTACAATAAAAGATAATAATTATTTTATATGGCCTCACTGCGTGACCAAAAGTCATGAAATAGTTTACAAACTGCTGTGTGAAATCGTAAAGGAAGCTCGAGTGACTTGAAAGCTGTAATCATCATGCAGAGTTATTCTTAATAGAAACTCTTGCTTAGCCATAGATAGTTGAAGTGTGTCAGAACAGTGTGAAAAAAGTTACCATGCTGAAAGAATTTAAATAAGACAAATAGCACAGGTTTCTGTCTATAATGGAAGAAAAACAGAAGTCATTTATTTTTCATGTGTGTGAGGTCTTCCAGTGCCAGCCAGTGAATGTATCTTATTTACGGATGGAAGTTTGAACAGCAATTTATCAAGGATTGTTCAGATACTGCTGAGAGGATGTATGCGTTTTTTGGGTGAAACTCAAGGATTTATTTTTTTGCAAGAGTTGAGGTACTCATGTGTGAGAAGGCTAAGGGTTGCGGTGTAGATTGATGTTATATGGGTAAATATACACTGCTTGGCAATTGCTAAGTAACAACTGTCGATTACTATGCAACAACCAACAGTTGCTAGAAAACACCCTACGAATGATGATAAAGGGAAATGTAGAGGTTGAATTGTGTTAACTACAGCAAAGCCTATGCACAAATGCTCTGTATGGAATAGGCAGTTCATGTAGTACAATACATGATGAAGGTTGTTGCGAACAGATTAGTGCAACATTTTGTGTGATATGGCAACATGTCTGTGAGACATCATTTGAGTGCTTACAATCGTGTATGAGCAGTTGGAGGGCTTGAAACCTGTCATAGTGTCACCACTGTAGCCACAGTAATGGTTCTGTCCAAAATTGTCATCTCATGGTTAAAAAGTGCTGCTGAAGGTGGAAATGCTATGCAGAGGCCTGCCAATGGTTGTAGATGGAGCATCACACCTCGAAAGGATCAATACATAGCTCAAGCGACGAAAAGGAACAAATATTTCACTGGCCCTGAGTGATTTTCTTCAACAAATCCCACTTCACAGCCTCAAATGTTTCAAGCCACCAGTTAGTGTGGAGAGAGAGAGAGGGAAATATGTTACATGCCACAAAATATTCATGAATGTCATCAGTATGATGGCTGTGGTGTTATGGTGTGGGCAGGCATTATTCACAATGGCTGAACACCACCTCGTATCTTTGTGTGGACCTGTTACAACATGGCGGTGTTGCAGGTTTCCATTTATGGGTGACAGTGCCCACCCATGCAGTACTGCTGAGGTGTCAGACACACTGGAAAATGAAGATATTGAATGTATGGAGTGGCCTGGGTACTCCACAGATCTAAACCCTATAGAGCATATCTGGGATGCTCTTAGCAGACTTGTTTCTCAGTGAACACCTCCTTCCCAAACCAAGCAAGAACTGGAAACTGCCTTGAGAGAGGGCGGGACAATGTGCCCCAGGAACTCCCTGATAGTTTGGTAACCAGCATGAATAACAGGTGCAAAATGTGCTTTAGTGCCTGAGGAAGGCATATTCCTTATTGAGTGTCCGATATTGACCTTTATGTTGAGAGTCTGATCCGAGTCAAACATAAATGTTATTTATGTCTGTTATCCTGCTTTATCACGTGGTTAAATCTGTACCATTTTTTATTATAAATCTACCACTCCATGTCTGTTATGTATGTACTGTGTTTCATTCTGTCCATCATTGCCTGCAATTCTTTCTGTCCCACAGTGTCTCTGTTCTTTAGCAATTGTCAAGCAGTATAATTAATTGATATCTGAGTATTCACTGCATAATTGATTCTACAGTCATTTCTAACTCGTTTATTGACTTGATAATCACAGTATTATAAGATTTCTGCCACAGTTATAGTAAAAGCTCTTGGATTTTGACAAATGTGTAAAACAAAAAAGATACATTGTTAGAGAACTAATGGCTCTTGTTTCACATAGGGAAAAGATGTTTGCAAAGGAGATGGACAAGTAACGCAGCCACCTACTGAAACTACTGATTCAGAAAGCAGTGACTCATCTTTGTCACAAGAAGACTGTCAGAATGTATCCAGTAATTGGTGGGAAATATATTTATCCAACACTGAAATTTGGTTTCATAATATTCCAGAAATTCTTAGCAACTGTAAAAATGGTATGTTTTTTTGTAATTAATGAGAAAGCAAAAAAATGAAAGAATCAGATATAAATACCTGACAGTGAAATTCTAATAAGATAAATGTAAAAAACAAAGAAAAGTGCCATACAACAATTTCAATATGTAAATACCGAATCTCAGACTTAAACAGAGGTGTTTGATACTATTCTCTTAAATGATATAAAAAAAAAAGTAGAAGAGAAGATGAATCATACAGAGGTCAATAGTTGGGAACTGTGTTGTTCAATTGCAGGGAAACTACCAATATTATTCAGGAAGAGGGAACCAGCTGGTTGTTTGACTGTACCTATGTACAATAAGAGCAGAGTGTTACCATTAAAAGCGATATAAAATTTGGGGCTGGAATTAATATTAAAAATTAGTGATGAGAAGAATAAGAAGAAAGAAGCAGACCAGCTAAGTGGAAGAAATGAAGAAGAATAGAAACTATAAGGGGGGGGAGAAAAACTGTTGTATGACTGAGTCAATAGTTCAACTTACACATCTTTCAGTATTACTCGTACTTTTTTTCTGTATCCAATCAGTTTTTCAGTTTTTGTTAGGTCTGCTTTATTGTTTCATTCTTTTAGTTCTTTGTCCTACTGTTGTGAATAATAATTATTTAATTTCATTAGCTTTTATTTCCATTTCACTATGTTTTCAAGCTGTTATATTTAGATCTTACTCCATTAGTCTTCCATTTCATCATATTATCACATAGGTTTAATTCAGTTCCCCAATACAACTGTTTCTTTTTTGAAAGTGAAACTTTCACATCTGCATTTAAATATTTCTGCATTACATCATCAATACTTAGTATGATCTTGAACATTGTGGCTCTTCAACTCTGCAGGATTTCCATCTAGGTATGCAAAACTACTTGCTGTCAGCAGTCAATGAACTTTTTCATCCAGATTTTCCTTCTAAACAGGACATTGCTTTGATTTCTAGAACAAGATTAAATATTGTAATGATTGGTTGAGGGGAAACGAGTTCACAAGTACTGACACTACCTCTAAAGTGATTAAATGTCTCATCCATGCTTTAATGCTAATGGATAGACTGATGTAATTTCTTTTAGATATATCATCTAAAATACTGTACATTTTCATATGTACAGGTCAACTCATATCCTCAGTAAACACACTCACCAATTTCTGCTTTGTCTTGATAATCCATTCATATTAACATCCAACTGCTGTGCTTTTCCTAGTATTATCTGGCATGTTGCACTGTTTGTGCTGCTACTGATTTGTTTATCACTATTGATGGCACATCACTCACATCAGTAACCTGCAAATTTCTCTATACATATGCAACATGTTGTTAACTGAACAATTATTTCTTAAAGCCCACAGTTTTACATGTACTACTGCATTTATTTTTACCCCAGCCAGTTTTTACACTGACCAATAAGTATCCTATTTAGGGCAGAAAGGCAAAGAGATTGGACAAATGATTGAATAAACAAGGAAAACCGTCTGTCACCAACGGGAATTTGAGCAGGTGTAATCATAGGGCCATTCTTCTCTGGTATGATTCACATTAAATGACTACACCTTAGAAGTACAGTGTGTAGGAAAACTACTCTACCAAAACCTGTGCCATGACAATGCACAACTGCTCAGATGAATGAAACACTGGCCTGGGAAGCATAGGTGTTCTTCAAGGAGAAGTTGAAGGATTATAAGACCTGTAGTGAGTGACATCAGACTGTTCCTCACAGTAATAATGTTGAAGATATATATTTTTTATTATTTAATGAAATGTTACAGTAGGAATTCACATCTCCAAGTAAAGAGACTGGTTTGTTCGTAATCACATATTTTATTTACACTAACTAAGCCAGTCTCTGAAACAGTGATTGCAGTGGTATTTTTTAGTTCCTAATGTAATATGTAATTGTGTTTGATTTAGCTTAGTGTAGTCATTTTCATGTTCCATGGATCATAATTGCACACTCTCACTATGATGTGGAATAAGTCAATTTTGCAATCTCTCTCTCTCTCTCTCTCTCTCTCTCTCTCTCTCTCTCTAACACTGGTTAAATGGTCAAAGATTATTTTACCTCCTAATGTTATATTTATGAATGTCATCATGGCTTTTGCTTTGTGATTGATTCTCGGCACCAAATTTCATAAGAGAGTTAATGCGTTGTGAGGTTGTGTTCAATACGCTCAATTGGAGTGGACACCACGTATTACAATTCCAGGTTTTAGATATGCGAGAAAATCAGTAACATGTGACATCCAGTTAAAGTTCTTATCAGTAGAAAGTTTTAAGAGTTTATTGATTTACCTTCATGGATTCATTACTGATGCCATGCTCGGATTTTGTGTAGTGCAGGACTGCATGTATTAAGTTCTATCTACATTCAGTGACAGTCTTATTTGCAGAGAACCAGTTATTAATTTTCAAGAACTTTTTCAAGTATTGTATTTTGTCCATTAGGCTTGATTTGGAAAATGTAGCATTTATTTTTGGCAAAATTCACATATATTTTTGCCAGAATTTGCATATATTTTTTGCAAAATTTGCCTCTATTTTTGTCAAAATTTTTGTTATTGATCAGATGCACATATTTAACACGTTATCACATTGCATTAGTGAAGACAAACAAAATCTTGGTTCTTTGAAACTGACTGTTAAAAAAAAGAGTGCTAATTGGGAACTTTGTGACTGGAATGTTTGCTTTTGCAAAAACTTCAGCACATTTTTCTTCTGAAATGACCTTTGTTTTCTTCATTTGGATGTATTTAAGCTTTCAAAAATGATTGTTCTGTCGAAAATCAGCACCATTTTCCTGCTGGTGAATTGAATGTGTTGCCGATTTAAGGTGTTTCTGTACGTTATATGCCTTTGTCCAATTTGATGATAACAAAATCTTCGGACTATTTATTTCGGTATTTTGTGAGCATTCGTAACTGCACTACCCATGCTTGGTCGACAATGCTATGGGTAGAACTGATGAGCCAGTTAGTGTAGAAGCAGAACCAAACATATGGTAACTCTTTCTTAACATTAGGAGAAGAATATTGGCACATTCAAAAAACATTAACAGTGCGGTCCCTATAGGCTGTTGTGGCAGATGGCCTTGAAGGTAAACAAACTAGAATTTTGAAAACTAGAGGGAAGAGGAGCACTGTAGGGGAAAAGCACTTCGCCTCCCTTTCACAGTGCACCAGTCTTTACAGCAGAACTGACATGTTGTCGGAGAGATCACTGATCTCTTCTGACTTTATAAGATCGTAATCGAAATCTGTGATGGACGAGGATTAGTCGCTTCACTTATTTCAAAATAAGAAAATAAAACGACGAGCAATGCACAAATCAAAGTATTTGGGGATGGCTACCATGCAGTTGATTGTTGAGGTTAGCAGAGTATTGTTAATGTAGTAGTTCGGGCCTGACCTGTAGTGGTATTTGTTGCAACCACAGTTGTAAACATTCATTAACTAATTTGTCACATTAAAAGTGTCTGCATTATACCATATTTTGAGCTTTAGCTAACAAACAAACACGTTTCTTTGCTGCTATAAAATGATAGGTCTCATTGCTGATACTAAGTTGCATTACGTGACATGTATTGTAAGTAGATCACTCATCTCCCAGGGCACCAGATTGTTGAGCAAGTTGCATGCGAACACTTTATTTTATAAACAGGTTCTTACACGCATTATATTTCCAAATTGGACTTCACAGATGATGTGCAATACCAGCAACTGAAAATTGGTTACATATTTGATATTTATACACAGAAAATAAAGCTATTTCAAACTACCTCTGACAAAATAGTACATCCGGATGCAATTTGCTATGAAATAGCGTCTGTTAAGTAATTTCACATTTTGAGGCAGGATTCACATCTGCTTTGCATTTATCGCAGAATGTGAATTTTTCTGGTTCCTAGTTATAGTACTATCATTGTCATCACAGGGAATTATTTCCATTTCTAGGTTATGTCATGGCAGATTGTGTATGTGTATCAAGAACAAAAGTGGACCCAATGTCAGTCAGTGTGGTACACCTAGTCATTGTTCCCTCGTCTGAAGATGTTCCATTGAGTACACTCTCTAGGTTTCTTTGTATAAAACTCTGTATCCTTTTAGTTAGATAGGATGAAAACCAATTTTCAATCAAGACCTCTGATACAATAATATTTTAGCTTCTCTAAGAGAATACTGTGAACTGCACAATCAAATGAACTCTCAGAAAATACCAGTTTGTAGTACTTTGTTGTTTAAATTTTGCATAATCTGATTCATGAATCGAAAAATGACATTTTTGTTGATAGACCTGTTTGAAATTCAAATTGAGATTGACTAAGTATTTTACTTAGGGGTAGATGTGTTACAGTTCTTGTCCACTTAGAGGAAGGAGGGGTGGGGTGGGGGTAAACAGTGAGACTGCGTCTTAATATCTGTCTTATTACCAATTTGGTAAGGGGAAATATATATATAACTGAATACAAATGTGGCTCCAAAAGAAATGCACAACCCCCCCCCCCCCCCCCTTTTTTTTTTTTTTTTTTTTTTTTTAATATCCAATTTATTTTCCATGCCTTTGATATTTTTACAGTAAGTGGACACGTTCTTGAGAGACAAAATATCACTCTTGCACATAACCTCCATCCCTTTCAACTACCTTATGCTACTGTGGAACTAAGACCTGTATACCTGCATGGTAGAAGTCAGACCCAGCACTGGTTGGGAGCAAGTGAGTCATTGTCTTCAAACCTCCCATGTCAATTCTTGATAGGAAATCTCCAGAATTCTTGTGCTGTTCCAAAAATTCACTGCACACTGTCTTCTGTGTTTCTTTTGGAACCCACCAAATGCAAACTTTTTCAACTTCAGCTGCCTCAGTATTCTGCACACAATCACTTCTAGGCCCACGGTTGTATATTTGTCAGATTTGGATATTTGTACATTTTCAAGGTGCTGTGCAGTGCTTGGTTTGCCACAATACAGGAGGTTCCGAGTATGATTGTATTCACTTTCACCAGATAATCTGCTTGCCCATTGATTAACTGTACTGTGATCAGCAGCGTCACCCCAGTGCAACTTTTTCAGTATCTTGTTAACAACACAGGAACTCTATAACAGCATGTTGCTTCAGACGAGCATCGAGCCATTTTGACAGAGTGCTATCGCATTGCGACTTGTGGAAAAAAGTTGAATTAAATTAGAATAAAAGTGGAAAGAATATTTCTGTAACCTCCATGAATAGCAAAGATGTAGAACAAAAGCTAGATTTTTGGAAAAAAAAAAAGTGTGCGTTTCTTATGGTGTGACCCTCATGCATTGCTTATATGCAAAGAACATGATTTTAGATCATTTAGTCGAGATATTATCAACTGCTTGAGAATTTTTATGTGTAAGAGAGATATCTACATTGTTAATTTCTTTTGGCATTGCTTCTTTTGAATTGTCCACTCCAATCTTCTGAGCTACTTCCAGAAAGTGATTATTAAATATATTGGCCACCAGATTGCTGTCATTTATTATTATTCTTCTTTCTTTGTTAACAAAGTCCACATGTACCTTAAAGGATTTTCCAGTTTCTCTTTTAATTATTGCCTGTGCAAATTTGATTTCATTATTTCTGTTAATAATATCAGACATTGTACAGAAGTTTATTTTTTAAATAATTTTCTTAATGCAGCACAGTGTCCTGTGTAATTCAAAATAAATTCTACTGCTGCTCTGATTTTCTAACTATTTCATATGATTTTATTTTTACCATACAATGTTATTTTTACCATGTAACAACCCTTCCTTTGTCTACGTTTTCCAACTAGAAATAGGTTACTAATTTATAGTCATCGATGTGTAACATCTGGATTGTATTTGTGTGATGCTCAGGCAGACTTAATATATCACCCTCCTTATGACAGTATAGATCATATAAAGGGGCAGTAAATTCATTAACTTTGTGTTTTAGTCCTCTAAAATTCTGAGACATAACGGTAAGCTTATTCAAACAATTTATTTTCCATGTTACACTTTATTTATACATACATTGCATTAAAGCAATCTCTCTGAAAGAGGTACTTAGCCTAAAAAAAGTTTTATGTGTCATACCTTTAATCACAGGAATTTTACAATTTCTGACAGTGTCCCCACTTTTACTTATGAGTTCAGTTAGTCTATCTTTTGCCATTCTGTTAAAGTGTAGGCTATGTCTTGTGTGTCCCCACCTCCCAAGACAGCACCAGACACAGCGCCAATGTGAGCTCCATGCAAAGTCAGTAGCGACCTGGTCAGTTTTTGGCTAACTCACCTGATGGCTTTATTCACCCAATACTGCTGCTGCAAAACATTGTCATAGCTGACATTTGTGTGAGAGGTTGCTGCGCTTAGGTTATTCGGCTCACTGCCAATACTATATTCTTGGCCAGGCTAATGCATGGTCCTGCAAATATCAGTACGTGACCCTCTTTACACAATCCCCAGTTGGTGCCTCAGTATCCTCTATTCGCTGATTATAGATAGCCATAGGTTTTGCATTATTTGTGACTTGGCACCTTAATTGTTGTTTTCCTGAAGCTGTTGATCTACATGATGGCTACCTGGCGACAGTACCTTTCTTTTTTCTGCTCCACTCAGTTTCCAACCTGATTCTTAAATTTTCATTAATCTGGTGTGCCCTACTTTCTTCTAAGGCAGATTGAGGCTTCTACCCTCCAACAGATAACAAGCTGTGTCTCTTCTTGAGCTCAGGGGTAACTGCTCCAGTTTCATCCTTTTCCTTTTACCTTTCCTCTGCCCACTTTCATTTTTTCTGCATCAACTGCTCTTATTCAATATTTATGCCCTCAGTCTGTGCCTGAAGGGGCACAGATATTAACTTACAGTTTGGCAATTTTCCTGTCATTAGTCATTACCTACATATTCATGGGAGAGACAGACTGGGAAACACTTCTACTTTCCCACTGCAGTTTCCTCGGTGAAGCCACAATTTACAATCTTTGCAGATCAATCCCAAACTATTAACTAAACTTTTAACAGTGCACACATATTTTAAAATGCAAACTTGAATGTCCAGAAAGGTTAAAATTACTGAATTTCTCTGGGATATTATGCTCTGGCTTTTTGGGATCTGTTAGGTAACTCAACACAACAGAGCAGTCTAACGTCAATCAGCAGCAAGTGATGGTACGCTCCAGACATTGAACCTGTCTCTTAAAATGGTACCAAAACCTTGGGTTATCTAACAGAACCTAGAAGACTATGGCATAGTAGCCTGGAGAATTTTAGTAATTTTAGCGTGCGCATATGTCAAACATTGTAATACCATTTAAAATAATTGCACAGGTAAATGATTTTCTACATGTTAGTGGCCTGTTAAAGTTGTGTTAATACTCATGGACATTCTTAAACAAATTAAGACTTACCTCTGATGAAACACTGAATAAACAAATATAAATTTAACTGAATTGAAACCTACATTAATTCCTTAGATAAAACACTAAGCACTCTAATACTTGGCCTTTTCAATGAAAAAGAAATGCAAACAAATTTTTCCAGACAAGGTTTATTCCATGTTGCACTGCTTCTTCTGTGGTACAAGCCCATGATCAGACTATTGGCCTGATTGCAAGTGGAGTGCAGTCTTTCTGCGCTGTGGCACTGGGAAGAGAAGGGTGGTGTTCTTGTCACCACAACCGCTTTTTACCCCCAGGAAAGGTTCTCAGTACTCATTTGATAGCAGGCTGAGTATACCTGGGGCCATCCTGGAGGGAGTGGAATGAGGAAAAAATCCCTGCCCCTGTTTGGGGTTCATCCCTGGGGCCAGAGTCATTTGCTCTACCTGTTAGACAACCATGGCCTCCCATGTTGCACCTGACCGTGCAGTTTTCATTCTTATGAACTTTTTATTTTTTATGACTACTACAACTAGAGAAGCTAAACTTACGTTATGCGAATTGGAACAGACTCTAGTAAAGTTATTTACTATGTAATATAGATAAAATTAACTGTTAATATCCAATTAATAACTTAATGGAAACACAAAATGATAGTGTCTCATCTGGTAGATGGGTACACTGTAGACATGGCATCTAATAAATCTTATTATTGAGAGGTACAGTGAGTGGCATTAATTTCTGGTCTTGAGACAACTCTTATACAGGTATACATTGCAGACCCATGTTCCATTTGTTTAACTTAGTCTGTACCATTGTTACACCACAGGTTTTGCCTTTATAGTTTTTTAACACTCTGTGTATGTTTGCAGTGAATTTCAGTGTGCTTATTTCATCATCTGAGGTTCTGTTCATTAGCTAAGTTTACATTGCTCTGGTAAAGGGCAGCTTTATTGGATGATGGCAGCATGTATCTAACAGTATATCACTACAGTAACTTGACTTTATTGGTTTTCACCATTTGAGTCATTTTTATTTTATTTATTTATCGTGTCAGAAGCAAACTAAAAACAATATTAGATAATTACTACATACATACATACATTATGGTTTATAAATTAAACTAGTCAAGAATGAAATAAATGATTAGACACAGATTGTGTTGTCAAACATAAGATGGAGTGGAGTGTCAGCGAGTGGTTCTCTACTGTGAAGGAAGCTCTTTCTAGACACAAGTCTTTGCTGTGCTGGTTGGTGGCCTTGTAGTGGGTGGGCTTCGGATGTTAATGCCTTCTTCATTTCACTCCGTGCTGCTGTATCTCTTCGGATGTCCGGGGGGGCTATGCCGGATAAGCAGTACAGTTTTTCCACAGATAACTCTTAGACAACCCGTAGTGATAAGACATGTCTCATTCAGAGCAACATCAACTTTCTTTGTATGTGTAGATCTGCACCATACTGGGCAAGCGTACTCAGCTGCAGAGTAGCAGAGGGCTAATGCGGATGCGCGCACTGTGTCTGGCTGTGCTCCCCATGTTGTTCCAGTCAGCTTCCTAACCACATTGTTCCTGGCAGCCACTTTTTGCTTTGTTTTTAAGCAGTGTTTCTTATATGTAAGAGCATGGTCCAGAGTGACTCCGAGGTATTTTGGAGTCTTGCAGTGTTCTAAAGAGGTTCCTTCCCAATCTATCTGCAAGGTTCTACTAGCCTGTCTGTTTCGGAGGTGGATAGCACAGGTCTGGGTCTTAGAAGGATTTGGTTTCAATTGATTGTCCCTCTAATAGGCAGTTAATCCTTCAGAGCATCAGTTAGCTTCCGCTCCACCCTCTCAAAGCTGTGGTCTTGTGCTGTGATTGCTCGGTCATCTGCATATATGAAGCTTTGTGGTCCATCTGGTAACAGCTGGTCATTAGTGTATATATTGAAGAGGGTGGGTGCCAGTACACTGCCCTGTGGCAGCCCCTTTTTCTGCTGCTTCCATCTGCTTCTTTGTCCTTGATATTCCACAAAATATCTTCGGTTCTGCAGAAGATTTCTAATTAGACAGTTTAGTTTGTAGTCCTTGGTGAGGTTGTATAGCTTCAGCAACAAGAGTCTGTGGTTGACAGTGTCGTAGGCGGCTGAAAGATCTATAAACACCGCTCCTGTTATCTGCCGCCTTTGGAAGCCATCCTCTATATGCTGTGTCAAATTCAATGCCTGTGCTGTGCAACTCTTCCCTTGTCTGAATCCTGCCTGTTGAGGGGTCAGTAATGATTCTATCATATCTGTAATTCTTTGGAGGATCAACCTTTCCAATACCTTATACAGGTGGCATAGGAGGGAGACTGGCCTATAGCTTTTGGGGTCATCCTGGTCTTTCCCTGGTTTATGTATAGCTATAATTTTTGCTTTCCGCCAAGATTTTGGTATCTTGCTGCTCTTGACACAATTATTCATTAGCTCGAGTAGCCAGCACTTTGCACCTGGACCAAAGTTCTTGATCTGTTCACTTCTTATGTCATCTACCCCTGCTGCTTTTCCGACTTCGCACTTATTTAGAGCTGAGTCGAGCTCATTCAAACTGAATGGTCGAGACAGAGTGTTTCCCTCTTGTTGGCGCTCCCTTTCCAGGGTTCGTCTCCCAATTTTTCTGGTATGGTCAGGTTTACCATTTTTCAAAAGTTGGTGTGCGATTTGGTCTGCCTTCACATTTGTATGCGTATTGGGTTGGGAGGGATCATTGTTAAGGTGTCGTAACAATCTCCAGGCCTTTTGACTACTTCTACTCATCTCACATTCTGTCATCAGTTTAATCCACTGTTCTCTCTTCGCCTCAGAGATTGAGGAGAGAGTATTTTGCGCAGCCAGATAAGGCCCCTCGCTATAAGGGTTTTCTTCATATAATCGATAGTATCTGTCCAGCAGAGCGGCTGTTTCAGGAGTCACACACTGCAGATACATTGTCCTACACCTTCTTGGAATTGATGCCCGGGAGCAATGTTTGACAGTTTGTGTCCAGCATCTTAGCAAATTTTTTCCAATCAGCTTTCTTGAAATTGTATCTTCGTTTGAAATTCACCTCCTGTGGCCTTATTGCTGGAAGAACTTGACACAGTAGTGGCCTGTGTTGCGTCTTTGGTATGGGCGAGCACACTGATTTGGAGCAAAGCTGTATGATGTCTTCACTCACAAAGAGGAGGTCAGGGTTAAATCCACGTTGCCACCTGCCACTGTTGAAGGAAGGGGGTAGCTTGCTATCATGTATAATAGACAACTGGCAGGATTCAGCCCAGGAGAGGACTGCCTCCCCATTATTGTCATCTTCAGAGTATCCCCACAAATGACTATGGCTGTTAAAGTCACCGATTACTACAGACGTCTTGCTGTTATGGAAGTTCCTGGGTGGTGTGAAGGAAAATGCAGCCGAAGGGGGCTTATACACAGAGGTAACCACGCAGTTACTCAGCTCCACTGAGATGACTTCGATGTTATTTTCTACGGTGCAGTGAGCACTGATTATCTGAAGCCCTGGTCTTACAAATATAGCACTTCCATACTGAGAGTGCGGTGTTTCTGCAGCTAGTTTCATGCCCGGTATTTTTGGTCGTCTCTGTCGCTCATCTCTATGCGTCTCTTGTGTACACAGGACGTCGCATTTTTTGTCACGGCATAGGTTGGATAACAGATGTTCTTTGGCTGATGATATGCCTTCAATATTTATAGATACGATAGTTAAAGTTGGCTCTGATAAGGACTGTTTATTTGCTCGCATGTTTGTTTGCTTCTGGTGTGAGAGAATCAGCCGTCTAGGTATACCTAGACGCCCAGGGGACGTCCGGATGTGTAAGGCTTAGTTGTCAGGACACACCCTTCGTGGAGGCTTCTCTCATTTGAGTCATTCATGTCATTACATACTAGAGCCTATTTTTTATTAAATGAATTTGTAACATATTTGGAAAAGGCAAGAAATGACTCATTAATGTAGCAATAAAATGAGTTATTCGGTCCACATAAAGGTTAATCATTTATTCATTCATCATAAGTAAGTTACTGGCCTCAACTGCAGACAAAATTCTTGGGTGATTTTAGATCTTTCACCCAAAACAAAAATGAAACTCTATGCCAAAGCATTCTTGACCATGTGACCGTTAAGTGCACCAATCTCGTATCTGTTGTTGATGTTGGGTGATCAGCTGAATCATTGCTTCCATTACGTGCACAATATTTTGATGACTGACCAGTTGTCATCTTCAGGTGCAGTGAGTTTGGTTGTTTTAGTCAGGTGTGTCACTGATGATCCTTGGACCTCTCTTTGACTGATATAATAGTCTGCCCCCATGTAAGACATGCCACATTCGCATGGAATTGTGTTTTACGTTACAAAGATAATATTTCTTATCATTGTTGATGAACAAAATACACTGAACACCATATTTCTGTAGGGTTCAACTGATCTTTTGAGAGATTGAGCCTGCATTCGATGGGTAACCAATGCTTTTTCTCTGTCTCAGCCTAAATCTCTTCTTTGGGTGGTGTTCATTTTTACTGCAGTTTCACAGTTGTGAGTTCCCATTCCTATGGAACACTATTCGTAGATTTTGTAATCCTTTGCTGAGGCTTTCTTTTCTGAAAATGTTCGAACTCCATGGATGAGAGTCTTTGGCTTGAGGCAAATATCAGTTTCATCTGTCCTTTCTTCTCTTAACTGGAATGTTGAGAAAAAGTAGCAGACTAAATTTTAAAAGTTCCATCCCAAATTTTGTATTAGGGTGATCTAATATCCCAGGAACTGTTCAAGCTTTTTTGTTTCATGAGGCTTTTTTGTTCCTGTCATGACCATACTGACAGGAACGTGTTGGTTTCAGCTTGGTGGGCTCTAGTGCTTTTGCTTCAAAGTGTTCTATATACAAGTTCCCTATGTCAGGCAATAGTGGACTGCCTGTTATGACACCATTATTCTTTCATTAATATTCTCCTTAAAAGAAAAAGCAGGTTTACGCAAGAACATGCCTAAAGAGTTCAACGAACTTTTCCACGGTTAGTTTTGAGGATTCAGGAAGTGGCATACTTTTAAAGACATAGAGTACATTGAAACTGATCATAATTTCCATCTTCCAGAGATACAATTGAATGACGGAAGTGCAAACACAATATTTACAATTATTTTCATTTAGTACACCTCCTCCCTTCTCACCAATGCCTTCCTTCTCTCTTTTAATGATTTTCTTTCCTATCTGTTTTTCCAATTTACATCTGTTTGTAAGCACAATTCTCTTTCCACCTGGCTGTCTTTTATTGAGGAGTGTGAAAGTATATAGGACCTCTTCAATTTAAAATTATTTTGCGCCCAGCCATTGTAAAAGCCAAGACAAGAAGTGAGATACAAAGAATGATTTCTTCCACTTACTTGCTCCTGCACTCTGGTGGTCTTACAAATGGAGCATTGTCACACATTATACACCTATATACCAGTGTCCTGTATAGCACAACAACTCAGTACTGACTTTCGCGCTCTTGTTTCACGATATTCCTCTCACACTATCACTTTTACAAAGTTGATTAACAGTTTAATATTTGTGATTCCAAGATTCTTCTCAGCAAGCCACTGACAACTTTAATCCTAATGCTCCATTTTTTCATAAAAATCTAGTGCAGTGTACCTATTGTGAAACTATGTCGTTTTGTTTGCACGTGATGACTCATGTATTCTGGCACCTTTCAAAACCAAATGTTATAAACAGAACATTTTCCCCCAGAGTTTCCCTGCTAGCATAGAAGTCCAGTTTTGTCTGTATTGTTCATAATATTGCGATAACTGCTGTCTAATAACACATTTGTCCATACATTCTGTGAGATATTTACTGTTTGCACTTTGCTTCTTCTTCTTCTTCTTCTTCTTCTTCTTCGCGGTAGATACTTGAATCCCAGTCTGCCCAGCATCATGTTTCTTCTGCTGTAATTTGTACAGCATTGACGTATAAAACGTTAACATTTTGCGTGCATATTTTGTCACCTTTTCTGGTTAGCACTGTCACTTGTTTCTTCTTCTCATCATGAATAAATTTAATGATATTGACACTAAACCGTCACAGGTGCTCACCAAAGTCAGATTTCACAATTATTTTGCATAAAATTCAAGCACGGTGATAGTGTGTATCACTGAGTGAAGTGGCGCAGTGGTTAGCACACTGGACTCGCATTCGGGCGGACGACGGTTCAATCCCACGCCCGGCCATTCTGATTTAGGTTTTCCGTGATTTCCCTAAATTGCCTCAGGCAAATGCCGGGATGGTTCCTTTGAAAGGGAATGGCCGACGTCCTTCCCAATCCGATGAGACCGATGACCTCGCAGTTTGGTCTCCTCCCCCCCAACCCAACCCAACGGTGTGCATTAGTTTGAACTGGAATGTGGCTGCACCTACTCACATAATCAGATTAGTTCTTGCTAAAAGTGGGTCTACAGTTTGCTTTGTTAAGTAATAATTGAATAACTTTTTTACTGTTAACCCCTTTTTCCTGCAACTTGAAAAAGAATTCAGCTTCTGAATTTATTTTGTTGGAAAATTTTGTGTATGAATTTAAAAACAGTGTATGGTTATGATTCATTTTCTCTCTCAGCAGCAATAGATGTGTGACTGTAGTTAGGCTGAAATTTAATTACATGGCCTGTAAGAAAAATGATTTATAGTAAAGAAATATGCACCATAGAGAAATATCATCATTATCAAAGAATAACACAGTATTTGGGAGTATTATTTACCTGATTAGAAGTGTTTGTAAACAGTGATGTTTTTTGAAAATTAGAAGTGTGTAGTTTGAAAAATGATGAAGCACTTTGGTGCTCAAATTTTCAACACAGTAATGCGTAATTGATTGGAAGGGAATAGTGGAATAAGCTGATGAGAATTAGTTTGCAAAGTAGTTGACACAATAACAGTAAAACAAGTACTTTACTGTTACCAGTCATCATTTATTTATTTCCATGATGCATTTTGGAGGCTTAAAACTCCATCATTTGGTGGACTTATGTGGGTTAATATGGCCTGCATGCGTTGTGTTACAGCTGGGGCAGTAGTGGAAAGGGGGGGGGGGAGGGGGACCATTATTTCAGTACATAGCTCATAGTTTTGTAGAAGTCGTTGACAGAAAATAATGCGTACATGTGAAAGTAAATATAAAAATAACTCTGGTAACTGTAGGTATCTTTATTTGTATATTTACTTTCACATTTATACAGCGTATTCCAAAATGAATATATGGGTTTTAAGGCTTTGCAGCATTTATTACATTCAACTTACAGTTATAAATAATACACCAAAGTAAAGAGCAACTCGTACACTTTCGTTTGTATGCCTGTGCACAAAGGGAAGAATAGAGAATGACCAAGAGCTACTGAAGAACAAGTTGTACGAGTGAGAGTCTTTCACACATACCCTAGGGAATCAGTTCGGAAGGCTAGAGATGAATTAGCAATTCCAGTGATGTCTCTGTGGAGACTTTTAAGGATACGCTTACTATAATGTCCTTACCATTCACAGTAAGGGATCATGTGTAAGTACCTCCGCTACCAGCAGCTCTACCCGAATTCAGAAACAGCATTGTTAAAAAATTACTCCAGACACACTGATCAAGGGTTGGGAAGAGCTCGTCTTCCGACTTGATGTGTGATGAAGGGTGTTCACATTGAATACTTGTAATCAAAACTGTTTGAGTTGCTCTTTCATTTGATGTATTATTTATAAGTTGGATGTAATAAATGCTACAAAGCCTTAAAATCTGTATATTCATTTTGGAACACCCTGTATTTTCAGTTGTTAAGTCCTAAATAGAACTAGAACCATATACTGAAGTAATGTTTCATTTTTCTATCTGTGCTAGACAGGCCAGAGGTTGTCCCGAAGTCATAACACAACACCTCCATGTCTTTTTAACCCACATAAATCTACATGATGATGGAGGTTTAAACCTCTGAAACACAGTGAGAAAATAAGTAAATATTGATTCATAACAGTAAACACGTTGTTTCATTCAATATCAATAACAGTCACAGTAAAACATAACCAAAAATGTTCACACTTAAAATTAGTAACAGTGAATTTAAGGAACTGAACAAACAGCAGTAGTTAGCATTGTTTTGTCTTGGAGTACTTTCAGTATGATGACTGTGTGTGTGTGTGTGTGTGTGTGTGTGTGTGTGTGTGTGTGTGTGTGTGTGTAATGGTAAAGTGTCTAGTAGCTGCTATTAGGGAGAGGCACAATGAAGAATGACAAAAGAAAAATCTCTCTATGTTAATTGCTGCCTCTTAAAATTTTTTAGTTATTAGAGAATAGCTGTGACATACCGTGAGCAGATTATTTATTTAAGGATTGTTTCCTGTCACCAAACTGGAAAAAAATGCTTTCTTGTGTTTCAGACATTTAAATCTCATCCCAGTGGACTTCACCTTGCTTCTTAAGTTAGCTGTCAACTTGTTCAGGTCCATATTCCCTGTATGCTTTCCATTGCCCTTAGAGTTCCACTGCCATTTGTATGGCACTGTGATCAGATTTCAGTTATGGAACAGCTGAGATTGTGGCATATCTGTCCACATGAGTCAATTATCTCAGTTTGCTGATGGTTTGTGTCTGTTGTCGCAGCTGATGACTACACCCTATTAAGAACAGAATATTCCAGATTTGCATAATTGTGTAACTTGTATTACAAATAGTAACCTCAACTCTGATTGTTTTCGTTTTCGCCGGCCGGTGTGGCCGTGCGGTTCTAAGCGCTTCAGTTTGGAACCGCGTGACCGCTACGGTCGCAGGTTCGAATCCTGCCTCGGGCATGGATGTGTGTGATGTCCTTAGGTTAGTTAGGTTTAAGTAGTTCTAAGTTCTAGGGGACTGATGACCTCAGTAGTTAAGTCCCATAGTGCTCAGAGCCATTTGAACCATTTTTGTTTTCGTTTTCCATTTATTTTTAAATTTACAGAAACATAGGACGATGTTCCAGTTCACTATCACAGATCTGGTACCACATAATCAGCAGAGAAAGTAAATGAGTGTCATGCTGATTTGTGTCGATTTGCTAATAACCTCACCCTATATTACTAATTTGTTTCATCTGAACCAGAGTTTCTTCTCTCTGGTCAAAAGTCTAGTATCTGCCGGTTACAATGTTGCATATGTGATCTCTGATTATAGAACTGTATTGAAACCCATTCAAAATGTTTGTGAGTACCAGCTATGTTAAACTTCGTAAACACATTGTAACTGCCATAAAATTGCTTTTCAGATGAACTCTTGAGTAAGCTGTGGCATCTGGTTGATAATCTGAGTGATGTTGCTTGTGACAGCAGCATTTATCTTGATGAATATTTTCTGAACAGAGGTAGGATTTTTAACGTACATTACATCTTTTGTGCAATGTTGTTAAAGGACCCCATAACTCTGGAGAATATTCTACATTGTTGATTTTGTAGTCTGTCGTACTTTTGTAAACATTGATTTTTTACTGATGTACTTGATTTAACTTCTGTGGTTTGTTCCTAATTTACTAAGTTAAAATTGTGTTAATTTACCAATACATTTTTTAACTGAATGACATATTTAATTTCATTATACAATGAAATCAGTCAGCAGTGTAGTTATTATACTTAATGTTTTTAATCTGTCACCTGATTTCATAAATATGTACAAAGTATAAGCTATATAAACTTGACAGAAAAGAATTTGTGTACCACTGGAAATATTTCACTAACATATCTGTTCATCTCCACAACCAAAGGTCTCCACAATGCTTTAAGACTTGCACAGAAATAGTGTTTTTTTTTTTGTTTACAAAGTGTGACAGTGTGTATGTGATGTATTATGACAGAGAAAGGAACCTGTGACCACTGGAGGTATTCTGTTTTAATCATTTTTCTTTCACATTTACGTTCAGTCTTTAGTCACAGACCTCCACAGAGCCATGTTCTGGTATAGTGTTATGTTTTTCTCTACTAGACAGTGCCACAGGTTACACTGAAGTCGTAACACAACACATACATCCATATTAATACACTCAAATCCATAAGATGATGTAGGTTTGAACCTGTGAAATGTGTTGTGGAAGTAAATAAACAGTGATGGTAACTTCTTGTTTCATTTCATGTCAATAACAGTCATGTTAGAGGTTAACATACAATTTTTGCATATAAAAGCAATTTTCTTTATTTACTTGATAAACTTACAGTGACTGTCTTTTGCAACCTGACTTAATTTTACTGAGACAGTGCAGAAGTTCCCTTTGCTTTTCGTTAACTGAATATGGTGAATGATTCCATAGGGAAGGACTCATCTAGTTTTCTTTATATCCTTTCCTTACTCAAACTTGGACTATTTATGAGATGTTGAATAATAAGGCTATTACTATTTTCATATTCTTTAGTATAAGAGCTTTTGTGACAGATGAAACATGCTGTTTGTTTTGTGAAATATTGGCCTGCTTTAGGTGGCTAATGGTCACTTAATTTTTAGCTAGTTAATTATTCATCCCATATATCATATTTGTGATAAATTGAATGATGTTGAATGTATCAAGTCAACTAAAGCAACACACTTCTTAAGAAATGCATTTTTATTGGGCTCAGTGGCAGTCATTTAGAGGTTTGTAAGTGGTTGGTTATTTCTATTTGAGAATTCAACTGTGGTATAGAAATCATCACTAAGGAGAAAAAACTTTAATTATGAACTTCCAGGCAGATTAAACTCTGTGTCAGAATGAACTTAAACCTGGAATTTTGTCTTTCATGAGAAATTGCAGTAATAACCGAGCTTTTCGGGCATGACTCATGACCTGTCCTTACAGCTTTACTTCTGCCAACACCTCTCCTACTTTCCAAAAAAAAGTAAAGAAATGAGGGTGGGCTGTGAGTCATGCTTGGATAACTTAGTCATTAAGATTATTGCTCACCAAAGGAGGGTTCTGGGCTCGTACTCTACATGTGGAAATGATGTCGCTCCATGTCGGAAATTCTATTTCTGTGAATAGGTAGATTTATAGATATGTTGTTTCACTCATTTCTGTTCCAAAATTACATTCACTAAAGGTGAGTGCACAAAAGTTTTGTTGTAGCATTGTATGTGTGGTTATCTCTGTTACTTTTAAACATAAGTGGAATGTTGACTACAGTTTGATTAGTGAATAAATTACATTGGAAAAATGTGGTTACCAGTATCTTAAAAAGATACCTAAAAGACATTTGTGTAAGACTCCTATACATAATCGTAAGCACTTCCTTTTGTTCGATGAATATTTGTTGGCCAAGTGAACATTTGCCCCAACATAGTATCCCATTTGAAATCAATGAATGAAAATATGCAAAATATTTTAACTTATCAATTTTGCCACCTAAAGTTGCAAATTATTCGTATACAAATGCAAATGCATGATGTTTTATACACTACTGGCCATTAAAATTGCTACACCAAGAAGAAATGCAGATAATAAACAGGTATTCATTGGACAAATATATTATACTAGAACTGACATGTGATTTTTCACTCAATTTGGATGCATAGATCCTGAGAAATCAGTACCCATAACAACCACGTCTGGCCATAAGAACGGCCTTGATATGCCTAGGCATTGAGTCAAACAGAGCTTGGATGGCGTGTATAGGTACAGCTGCCCATGCAGCTTCAACATGATACCACAGTTCATCAAGAGTAGTGACTGGCGTATTGTGACGAGCCAGTTGTTCAGCCACCATTGACCAGATGTTTTCAGTTGGTGAGAGATCTGGAGAATGAGCTGGCCTGGGCAGCAGTTGAACATTTTCTGTATCCAGAAATGCCCGTACAAGACCTGCAGCATGCGGTCGTGCATTATCCTGCTGAGATGTAGGGTTTCGCAGGGATCAAATGAAGGGTAGAGCCACGGGTCGTAACACATCTGAAATGTAGCATCCACTGTTCAAAGTGCCATCAATGTATGTAACCAATGGCACCCCATACCATCATGCCTGGTGATACGCCAGTATGGTGATGACGAATACACGCTTCCAATGTGCGTTCACCGCGATGTCGCTGAATACGCGTGTGACCATTATGATGCTGTAAACAGAACCTGGATTCATCTGAAAAAATGACGTTTTGCCATTCATGCACCCAGGTGCGTCGTTGAGTACACCATCGCAGGCACTCCTGTCTGTGATGCAGCGTCAAGGGTAACCGCAGCCATGGTCTCCGAGCTGATAGTCCATGCTGCTGCAAACGTCGTCGAACTTTTCGTGCAGATGGTTGTCGTCTTGCAAACTTCCCCATCTGTTGACTCAGGGATCGAGACGTGGCTGCATGATCCGTTTAGCCATGCGGATAAGAACTCGACTGCTAGTGATACGAGGCCGTTGCGATCCAGCACGGTGTTCCATATTACCGTCCTTAACCCAATGATTCCATATTCTGCTAACAGTCATTGGATCTCAACCAACGCAAGCAGCAATGTCGCGATACGATAAACTGCAATCGTGATAGGCTGCAATGCGACCTTTATCAAAGTCGGAAACGTGATGGTACGCATTTCTCCTCCTTACACGAGGCATCACAACAACGTTTCACCAGGCAACGCAGGTGAACTGCTGCTTGTGTATGAGAAATCGGTTGGAAACTTTCCTCATGTCAGCATGTTGTAGGTGTCACCACCAGCGCCAACCTTGTGTGAATGCTCTGAAAAGCTAATCATTTGCATATCACAGCATCTTCTTCCTGTTGGTTAAATTTTGTGTCTGTAGCACGTCATCTTCATGGTGTAGCAATTTTAATGGCCAGTAGTATATATGAACAAGCACCATGTCTGGCAGACTTTGGCAGGTGGTATACCGGTTTTAGCTGTGCTAGAAGAATTAGAACCAACCTAGAGAAGAGATTCAAGAAGACTGCTGTGCTATTAAGCACTTCAGACTGTTGTGTCAAGAGCTTGGGAGAATCTCAGACTGAAACCTTATGTAGTATCGGTGGTGTATGTACTGACCAATTCAGATACCATTGCTTGACATCAGCTGTCTTTTGGAATCTGTGCAAGATGAGGAGAATGGTGGAGAATTGCTCTTTCTGTCTGATGATGCGTTGCTGCATTTGCCTGATGATCTCGCAGAATGAATTTTTGGAGTTCTGTATCTCCTCATCAGTTGACTACCATGAAGAGCCTCTGCATCATGCAATAATGGAAGAAGAAGACATAAAAATAATTAGAATCAACAGTTAAAAAAACCTCCTAAACCTGCAAGAAAATTAGCACATACAGAAAATCATAGCAGAAAGGAAAACCCTGTTGAACGATCAAGTACACATGCCAAACAATTCATTGTTTACTTTAGTAGATAAAATAATGGAATAATGCTTCCAAGAGGATTAATATTACAGGGTGTACAACTTTGCTTCCACTGTTTTTTCCCCAACATTTGAGGCTTTAATGAAACAAATAGGTACACATGTATCATTCAAAGTATTTTCCATTGCTGGCCACTACTTTCTCCCATCTTTTGGGCAGTGTATGGATCCCGTGTCGAAAAAATTGTTCATCTTTTGAAGCGATCCAAGAATTGATCCAATTTGTGACTTCTTCATGTCTTCATGAGATCGGAAGTGTTGGTCAGCCAGGCAATGCACCATTGATCTAAACAGGTGATAGTCAGAGGGAGCAATGTCTGGAGAATACAGTGGGTGGGGTAGGACTTCCCATTTTAACCTTTCCCAGTACGTTTTGACCTCTTTTGCAACGTGAGATCAAGCACTGTCGTGCTGAAAAATCACTTTATCGTGCCTCTCGCTGTATTGCGTCCATTTGTCTTTTAATGCTTTGCTCAAACACACTAATTGCGTTTGATAATGAGCACCTGTGATTGTTTCACTTGGTTTTAACACCTCATAGTACATGATGCCCAGCTGGTACCACCAAATGCAGAGCATGATCTTGGAGCCGTGAATATTCGTTTGGCCGTCGACGTGGAAGCATAGCTGGGATACCCCCATGATTTTTTGTATTTAGGGTTATCATAATGAACCCATTTTTCGTCCCCGGTGACAATGCAGTGCAGAAATTCCTTCTGTTTTTGCCTCTGAAGCAACTGTTCACAAACACACACATGCCGTTCAACATCTCATGATTTCAGCTCACACGGGACCCAAGTTCCTTCGCTCTGAATCATGCCCATAGCCTTGAGATGTTTTTAAATGGCTTACTGTGTCACTCCTGCTAATTGTGCCTATTCTTCTTGAGTATGATGCGAGTTTTCACTCAGCAATGTCTCCAATTCTGCATTTTTGTAAACATTTTCTCCTCCACCACTATGCCGGTCTACGATGTTAAAATCACTGTTCCTGAAACATTGAAACCACTCACGACATGTTCTTCACTAATAGCATCCTTACCATACGTACTTGAGAGAATTTGCTGAGACTAAGCTGCTGTTTTCTTCATGCTGAAACAAAACAGTAATACCTCCCGCAAATGACATGAATTAGGCTCGTAAACTGACATTTTCAGTCAAGAACAACTTTGTGATGCAGACATAAATCAACTAATGTTTGAATGAGGTTATGTTGGCCGAGGTCTAAGGTAACTGCCTGATGTCTACTTACCATTGTCACCACCTATCCATGAACCCCTCCACAGAACGGTGAAACGAAAAGTCAAATCAGCGGTCACCAAAGCTTTCAGCCACTCTCTAGCAGCTAGTACATTCATATTCAACAATTGACAACTCAAACCACCACCACACACACACACACACACACACACACACACACACACACAAATCTCTTATCCATGAACCCCTCCACAGAACGGTGAAACGAAAAGTCAAATCAGCAGTCACCAAAGCTTTCAACCACTCGCAAACAGCTAGTACATTCATATTCAACAATCGACAACTCAAACCACCACCACACACACACACACACACACACACACACACATGCACACACACGAACTCTCTCTCTCTCTCTCTCTCTCTCTCTCTCTCTCACACACACACACACACACACACACACACACACACACACACAGACATAAACATCATGAATAGAAGTTGGTGTTGAAAATATACTTCGTTCGGTTGGCAACATGTAGGTAAACAAACCAAAGAGGAGGAAACACATAATGAAGTTACAATATTTACATTGTTAGAAGCACAGTATCTGAAGAAATAGCTATATAAAGTCACAAAAGAATAATAGTACACAACAAAAAAGGAGGAGAAACATAGTGAGCAATGTGAAAAAGGAATACAAAATTGTACTTATATGTCAGTAATAAAGAGGTAGTGCTATCTTCAGACCAGATGAGAGGAAATGCAAATCACAGCAAACCGTAAGTAATTACTTATTTACGTAAAAAGCGAGTCGTTAACTGTTCGATAACCTAAAAATAACAAAACTGTATCACTATAGATCCCACTGATGATGCCTTAGAGCAAGGAAAGGTGAAATGTGTCTGGGAAAAATAAAATAAGTTGCAGCAAGAAAAGGTGGTTTTATTTGCAAAACAAGTACAGTAGAGCATCGGTTATCCGAAGTAACTGGGGGACGTGGGTGTTTGGAAAACTGGTTTGTTCGGATAATCGAACTGTACATGTTTATTTGCCAAAAAGAAGTACTGTACAGTAAATTTATTCATAAAAACAGGCGTCTCTTTTAGTATTACAAAGTAACATACAAAGGAAACTTCAGTAGGAATATATAGTAATAATCTCGTACTGGTCCCTGATAGAAAGGACAACACGTTTATGTTTAAGCACTTTGTATTGTCAAGTTCACTTCTTCACGCAGCAGCACACAAGTGGTTGTAACAGAGAACAGAAGGTGACTGTTTGCACCGTGAGAAGCTCTTGGGGGCGCGCAATCCTTCAAACTGCGCGGAGCGGCACCCCTCAACTCTAAGCTGGCGCAGCTGTTGCTGTGAACAGCTTTGATACTGCCGCTACTTCTACTGCCAGTGCCAAGCCGACAGAAGTGTGCTGATTGTTGAAACACAGCGACTGGCGGCTTGGCCAGTCAGCAGCGCCTTGTGAAGGCCCCATTAGAAGCAATGTTCCGCCAGCAGTGGCCCAGTGCAGCGACTACTGTGGGAAACTTGGTGTGGGAGTGAAGGGGATGATGGACGGTAGGGTGGGAGAGTAACAGGTGCGAGGGAGTACACAGTTCGGTTAAGCGGTCTTTCGGTTGACCGACATTCGAATAAGCGATGCTCTACTGTATTTCTGTGCTTGCTACAGGATGGCCACACAAACAAACTTGTTAATGATTTCTTCATTTAATGAGGATGTTAAACTGTTTTATTGCCTGAAATTTTCAGTAATTACTGCATGGGTATACACATGACTGGTGATGGAAATGAGACACAGTAAATTGGCAGACCACTGTGGGTTGTTGGTGATGAGGGCTAATTTAAAAACTTAATCTTAATGTTAATGTCAATCAAATGAAAGGAAAAAAAAATTGTTACTGAGTCAACACACCTAATTGAACCATTCTAGGTCAGCTTATAGTAAAAATGTAGATCAATGTGCATTGTTATTCATGACAAGCTAGCTTCCAAGGAAACCTTACACTTGAACCAATACTGTTAACTGAACGATCTGAAAAGAATGTATGCACGTGCATGTTTATTTTTCATTTGAAATGCTTCAGAGGTGATGATTGTGAATCCCAGGCATTAGTTTTGAGTCAACCAGTTCCCTACTGAGAACATAAAAAAATATGGGTGTTTGTTATTTCAATGGAGTCTGACAGTAAAATTGCTGATAATTACCATAAATATTTATAGTGTGTTGGAGACTCCTGGTTTTAGTATAAACAATGAAAAAAATAAAGGTAATCATTGAAAGTATAAGTTAGTTGTTGAGTAGGAAACAAGCACATAAATGAAACTGAATTTATAGCTAATAACAACAACAACAACAACAACAATAACAATAACGTATAAACGTACACGTAGATATGTTGTCCCAGTTGTCATAACCAAGAAGCAGAAGGGAAGGAAAGATGACAACTATGAGAGGGAGGAATAAAACAGAATGGGATAGGGATGTGGCACCAGTGAGTCACCAGGGACCAGGCAAGGGAGAGCAGGAAAGAAAAGAACGTGAAGAGGAAAGCCATGGAGAGAAAAGTGTGGGTGTAAATTATTGGATGCAAGGCCTACCTTTTAAAGTTTGTAATAACAATGAAAGAAAAACATTTCTTATTTAAAATAATTTTATATCTAAAAACAAAGATGATGAGACTTACCAAACAAAAGCGCTGGCAGGTCGATAGACACACAAACACAAACATACACACAAAATTCAAGCTTTCGCAACAAACGGTTGCTTCATCAGGAAAGAGGGAAGGAGAGGGAAAGACGAAAGGATGTAATAATACGTAACTCACTTCCAAACCATAACCAAAAAAATTTTTTTTCCGCTTTTAGCACTACCGCTGCTATAAAATCCACCGTTTCTAGTTCACAAATAGTTCCTTTCACCTGTTAAACAACCATTTCGGCTGGTTCTAATAACTTTTGCTTTATTTCCATTTCCGTTTTTCTCACATCACTGATCATTTTTAGCCGCTTCCCACAGGTTTTAACGTCATTATTTCTTCGTCAGACAATTGTTAGCCTCATTTTCATAATCTGCCACCACAAAACCACTCCTTTTAATACATTTACACGTAGTTTTTTCGAAATTTTCCCAAAATTCTCAACCCTTTAACGTGTTTTGGCGGCAACACAACCACATAACCTTTGCGCACATCGTTGTCTACCTACACAAGTTCACCACAGGATCAACATAGCCCAGCTCTAACCAACACTTTTTCACCTTTTTTCACACCAGATCTCCAGTTGCTTTCTAGTTCACCTTTATCTCTCCCCATATATTTTTATTTTTATTTTCATTTTCATTTCAGCCTCATGTTACACTTTCCACCTTCTAATACCATGTCACCCTCACAACACCCCCACAACGACCCCATTAAGTTTTATTTACATTCCCTCCACAAACATGCCTTCGCCCTAGCCAGATTACACTCCCATATTTTATTTTCTCAGGCTTGTCTGACATTTGGCATTACCCCCAAAGGCCTCACACTTAAAGTTCCCATCTCTGGCTGCAACCCTTCTTTCCATCAGTCCCTATACCAATTCCAAACTGAACAATCCATTGCCCTCACCCACCTAATCCTTCACCTACACATCAGGTGTCTGTGTATGTGCGGATGGATATTTGTGTGTGTGCGAGTGTATATCTGTCCTTTTTTCCCCCTAAGGTAAGTCTTTCCGCTCCCAGGATTGGAATGACTCCTTACCCTCTCCCTTAAAACCCACATCCTTTCGTCTTTCCCTCTCCTTCCCTCTTTCCTGATGAAGCAACCGTTTGTTGCGAAAACTTGAATTTTGTGTGTATGTTTGTGTTTGTTTGTGTGTCTATCGACCTGCCAGCGCTTTTGTTTGGTAAGTCTCATCATCTTTGTTTTTAGATATATTTTTCCCACGTGGAATGTTTCCCTCTATTATATTTAAAATAATTTTACCGTTTCTCTAAATGTTACCCTTTAAAATTTATGTGTTTGTTTGTGTGTTTGAACTAACAGTGGTTTACACTCTGATGTTACCTCAAGAACATGGTTTTGGAAGTAGTTGACAGCTTCTCACTGTGATACAAATCACTGTCTGCACATTTTTTGTTTCGCATAAGGGAAGAAAATGAATTTTATAGGTGATAAATCAGGTGACTACCAGCAATGGGATATTAATTTAAAGTTTTCCTCCATCAAATAATCAATTGTTAGATGCACTGTTTGAGAAATGGTGGTGCATGATAAACGATGTAATATTTCCAGTTCCTTTTCTGAGTTTAATTGATGACTTGTGGCAAACAAGCATAACATGTAGCATTTACTGTTCTTTAATCCTCTTAGGTTGTGGTCATGAAATTTCCATTGTAACCAAAGGAAGAAATGGCCATCTTCTTGAAAAGCTTCGTGATTGAATCTCTTTCGTTGATTTCAGTTCATCTTTGAACACCCATAAAGGGATGGCAGCTGTTGAAATGGAGAGGATGTTGGTGGTTATGTTGATGGTTGATGGGTTTCATTTTAATGGCATTTCTTTTGTGCAGAAATGTGAGAGGTGGAGTCTGATGTTGTCCAAACTATGTTGAACTGAATGGGGCCATATGAAATGACTGGGAGAATAAGTCAGTGAAAGAATGGAGATTGGCCCTGGGTTCAGAGCTCACTGGTGTCACATTTCTATCCCATTCCCTTGCTGCCCCTCCACACCCTAGCTCTTGCTCTTCCTGGCCTACACCATTCCTCCCTACCTTAGCCCTTGCCCTGAAACAGAAAGGAAATGGACTTCTCTACTATCCACTAACTTGCCAGGTTCAGTGACATGAGTTAAAAGTACAGGTGGTGATATGAGTCATATTATAAAAATTATGCAAAAAATGGGAAAACCATGAACATTTTTGAATAAGGAAGAATAATGTGTCATGGCCTTGCAAAATATACAGGCTGAGACATCATTCAAAAGTAAGTCTTCAAGTAAGAAAGCTGTAATCTTAAAATGTTATTTGATTACTATGATCAAAAATTATACAGAGCCCTGTAAGTGAACCACCTATTGAATTTTATTTGATTCAGAATGTAGTATGATAGCACAATATGCAACAATAATTATTAAAAATATGGGTGTTCAGTTCTGATTTATACATTGGACTGATAATCAAAATCTACAGAGTGGTAAGTCTACTAGCTGTATATACCTTGACACTGTGTAAATTTGAGCTTGAAATTTTCTGAAATTGCTTATAGCTTTTGTTTCTGTATATTCCAGATATAAATATTTCGATCTTATGTTATGTGTATGTAACTAATACTTTTAAATTGTAATGGAAGGCTAGACAGATAAAATAGTTTTGTTTTTCTTCTTTCATGTGGTCCAGATGATATTTGTGGTTCCTTAGACAGCTATTATCATTCTTCTTTTCAGTTCTTAAAAGTGTAAAAGCACAATTTATTACTTTTCAGAACTGCTTCGTTCACTCGTGGTGTCCTTCAATGAATATTTTAAAGAATGCCATCCCTTGCAAGACATAGATGAAACTTATCAGTTAAGGAGGTCCGCCTCAGATTGGATTATGGCTGTTAATTGTTTTCATAATTATGAGGAAGGCACAGACATTGTGAGTAAGTATTACAAGGCACAAAATAGTTGTCATAATGAAGAAACATTTAGAAATGATTGCCTTACCAAGATAAGAAGTGCAAAAATGTAGAAATGGCAATTAAAAAGTAGTATAGACAAGTCAGGTTCTCTGCATTTCACATTTTTCAAGAGTTTTGGAAATATTATTTAAATTTATGATTATGAAGAATTCCATAATTCATAATACAGTTGCAGTAAATGATATGCAACTGGAATTATACTTCAGCTCAACAAAATAGTCTTCATGTTGGAGCATTACTGTACAGATGCATCATTTGGTGCCCACTACAGCTGAGGAAGATTTAAATAAAATGCTGTGGAATTATGTGATGTTCATTTTATGTGTACACCAAAGAACTTATGCTGACAAAATTGTTTCAAAATTGGGATAATGCTCTATATTCAGTGTTAATGCTGTCTAGAAGTGCTACCAAGTAAAAAAGGAAAGAAAGGTGAGGCATAAAATAATGTGAAAGTAAATGCCTCGACAGGAGTGTTCTTATTCTGATAACTGATAATATTCAACCAGATATTATTTCTGTGTAAAGCAATGAGAAGAAGAAGAGTATCTGTTCTGGAAGGCTGAGAGAGTAAACAATAAGTATTTTCATTGAAACTGCAGCCAAATGAATGTGTATTAATTGTTCTTGTACATTAAGAATGAGTTGAAAATAAATTGTCAATGACAGACAGTTGTTAGCACTAGAAAGTTATTTCCACTCTGCATTTTACATCAGTTAAATTAATCAATTATAATTATTTTGACACTACAATTTATAATTATATAATTACAAAGCATGATGCAGTTTTAGCGCATTTGCCACTATAGAAGTTTAAGCAGTATTTACTTGAGAAATAATAATGTTAGTTATGTTCAGAACATGTTACAACTACTGTGATTTACAAAAGTTACCTGTTAGTTTGAGAACATTTTAGTATATTTCAGTGGATATTAATATCTTGTCACTTAGATATTTATAACATTACTAACTATGTTTAATTTCGTGAAAGACAAATGATTAACATTGGTGTTGTACTTCTGTACATACCATGAATTGACCTAACCTTCATTTCTACAGCAGTAAACAAGTCACATTACCTTCTAGCATGTAATCTTCATAGGTTAAGTTATATAGACCAAACAAATTGCATTTGCAAATTATAATGGCATTATTGTTTAATAATAATTTCCGTTCAGCAAATTATCTAGGTATAAAAAGCGTCATTCAAAATTGCGGTGACAATACAATGCACAGTAATTTCATTCAATAATACAGCTTAATCATCTTCCATTGAATAAATATCTGCCAAAGATTTTCGGGCACAGAAATCAGTGCAAAAGAATAGTAGCAATCCGCTTGTAAAGTGGTGCTGGGCATACATTAATGATTGTGTGATGATAGTTATTGTGCTTTTGCTCTATATTTGTGGCTAAAGGAAAAAAAAGCAACAAAACTTACAAACTGCCATAAGAGCTGCAGAAGGCTTCTGTTGGGAGCAATAATGTTAGATTGGGTGGCTAGGTAATAATTAAACCTTAAAAATTAGTGAAAATATTCTGGAATATTGAAAGTCTGATATGTCTTCAGTTTAACCTCAACTATGCTGCTTGTAATTTAAGGTCTTGGTAAAGAAGTTAATGTCGTGTGTAGGGGTTCAGCAACAATTATGATTGCAGACACTATTACACAATTGAGAAAGGTATCATTAAGGCTTAGAGCAACATACGAAGTCAGCTATGGGCCCTGTTGACGCAGAGCTAGGAAATTCTTGGAGAGAGAAGAGATCTCTCACATGGTGTGATTGATTTATCACTCTGTGTATGGTAAATGATATGTGGTGGGAGAAGAGTGCAACATCTTCAATGGAACTAACCTAGACCTCAGGCTATGTTACAGATCAATCTGCCACAGCAACCAAGATTTCAGAAGGGGGAGGTGGGGGGGAGGCAATATCACACTCAAGCCAAAAGGGTACATACTGTATTTTCATTTGGTTACATAATGTTTTTCATATTTGCAGTTCGGAACTTCTGACATTTAATGTTTTATCTATGTTCAGTGAGTGTTTATGAGTTCACGTAACAACATAGTTATATTTCCGTGATATTATGGGACTTTTGCTGTGAGTGGCTAACAGAAGAAAACTGATCAACCACCATATTGATTTAAGTGTTTCTGAAGCTAATGATGTGAAGGTCGAGGGCAGCATGTCATGACCTCACACAAATGCAGGATGCTTTTTGATTGGTACCCCTGGGATTTACAGTGGGATGATAGAGGCTAGCATGAGTGGAGTGGTAGTAGGAATCTGGATCATTCTATAATAATTAGTGATGGAATACTTTAGTAAATAAACTTTACTTTACTTTGTCCTGCTACTGCATTCCAGGAGCATAACTAATAACAACTACCTTTCTTGAATGCAAATGACTCATTAACAAACATTAACTGGATTATACAACAAGCAACACAATTCTGGTATTACGTGTGTAATACATGCACGAACTCGAGGCTGCAAACCTAGTGAACTGAAGGCTATTCTAATCTGACATTGCTCATGACTTGTAGCTGACTCAGCCAGTGTGAGCTGCAAGTCTCTGTCCATGCAATACGGTGGCACTGCAAGTGCTAGCGAGTCCAGAGAGGTTGCAAGTGCTGGACCGCTATCGATTATCGCAACCTCTAGCATGATATCTGAAGTTGACACCACAGCTAGAATACCGTTTTTGTTGGTTTTCATATTTATGCTTGTGTATTATGAAAATACGCACTTTTAAATTGTACAGTACATTAAAGATTTCTCCAAAATGCATCATTTTTAATACAGTCTGTTGTACTAAAGTGTTGGAAAATATGATGTAAGAGGATAAATATGTTGCCAGTGTTTTTTATGCACTTCATTTAGCAGACAAAATGCATAGTTACAACAAAGGAACTGCTTCTTATCACATATTATTGTGAATTTTGCTTAACTTAATTCATTATT
This sequence comes from Schistocerca serialis cubense, assembly GCF_023864345.2. NCBI lineage: Eukaryota > Metazoa > Arthropoda > Insecta > Orthoptera > Acrididae > Schistocerca > Schistocerca serialis. The sequence continues at coordinate 776,921,258 of NC_064641.1, forward strand.
TTATAGATGAAATCAGCTCATCTCTCCTTATGCACTGCAAAATAGTCTGAGACAATTTAAGTGAAATTTGGATGATTCAGTACTTCTTTTTGAAGAGAACACATTGTGTTCCGTGCTCTCAGAAATCAACCCTCACTCATAGTATTTTGCATGAATGTTTTCACTAGGTTTAGCTTAGAGAAGAATTGATCTGCTTCTCCACTTGTCACTGGAAAAGTCACTATTATCTGCAGAAGTTTCACACTTTCAGGACAAGCTTTTGCCAAGTTGTTTTCGTAAAGTAAGTTCAGTAAGATCAAAGTATGTGAAGCTTTCATGATATCCTTTTGGTTACACATCTCATTCAGTTCATGACATTTAGTCTGAAGAGTGTAATTTGAACAAATTAATAGCTGCTTTCAGTTGTTTTGCTGGAAAATTAATGGGACATATTTGGTGCTCTTATATCCTCTAATGATTCATGAAACACTTGCTAGGTGGTGACACTTATGTAACCATTACTGTATTATAGTGCACTCTAGTGAGATAGTTATAGAATTGTTCCTACAGTGGATAATATTGCCAATGGAGGCACAAAAACTATCTAAAAAGGTATCAGAACAAGAATTCTATACATCAAAAATGCATCAAATCTAGTAGAGCTATATAGAAACACAGATTTTATGGCAAGGTTTAAGCTGCTCTGTTCATTCCCTTTTTATGTAAGCAGTGAAATTGTCTGGAGGTTGATAGGGTACTCTTAGACTGAATAATAAGAGCCTTCAGGATACCAAAGAGAGCTACACTCAATAGAAGCCACACCCTTAAACCTAGAGCTATCTGACATTTCAGGGTACAGATTTAAGACTAGCTACTACCTGTTCAAGAAACATTACCGTATTTACTCGAATCTAAGCCGCACTCGAATCTAAGCCGCACCTGAAATTTGAGACTCAAAATTCAAGGGGAGAGAAAAATTATATGCCGCATCTCCAAATCGAAACAAAGTTGGTCCACTGTAATATGAGACACAATTTAGGTCAAATGAATGACGATACAGCTACAGTAGTTTGGTTCGAATCGTAAGTTAGCAGTTAAGCTTTACCAGGTAGCCATTGCTATGCGTCAGGCGCTCCGTCCGTATTTATACGGGTACCCTTCCTTTTCCACGTGCTTCTTCTGGTTTGAATTGATAGCTTATTTTTCTTTTATCTGATAGGCGCAGTTTTCTTTGTTAAAGGTGTTTACGTCACTCTAAGCTGAAAATGCGTTACTGTACTGTGTCGTGCATTGTTTGTCGCATTCTGATAGTGTGTGTTTACGGCCTGTCGCCGCTCGCAGCATGGCTTGCTTTTGTGCGCGCTACCGCCGCTTTTTTTTTTTTTTTTTTTTTTTTTTTTTTTTTTTTTTTTTTTTTTTTTTAAGAAGAATCGTCTCATTAGCGAAACAATGGCAAGAAACTGCTATTTGTTGTTACTTACACTGCTGCTTTCTTTGATAATGGTCAACAAGAACCAAATAATAGACTGCGTATGATAGAACATGTTCTGAACGAGAGTTTAGCGAAAATTTTTCTCCGTTTGAAAATCTTTGCAGGCGCCTCTTTAGTACATTACATTCTACACAGAAATTAGAGTCATCTTAGTTAAAAATCTAGTCAATTGCCGTGCTTCATTTCTGACTGTATCACTATTAAGCATAAGAATAATGCGAATATAAACATGACATGATATTTATATTCTTCCGCGTTTGCTGTTGTCTCATTCTAGTTTCGTAGTTTATTAGGCAGACCGGATTTAAATGAGATAGCAGCAAACATGAAACAATACATGGCAAAATGTTTATATGCGTATTATTCTTATGGTGACGAGAATACTGCATGTGATGCACAATTTATAAAAGTTCCTATTATAGCAACCATCTCTTCTCACAGATAGGAAAAAAATCAGAACGTAGAATTGGCCATATTGACAAACATCCCAAACAGTCTTGCCAGTCGGATTTTCGTAGTACATTGAAAATAGCTCGTCTTCCACCTTTATTTACTGACGCAGACGTTTTGGTGCCAGTATTTATCTTTGTGCCTACAAAACATGCCTGTGTAGCGCTACATATATTCGACGGCAGAAGTAAGTTGTGGCGGCACCCACCAACTTTTTTCAGAATTTCCGCTGGCTTTGCACTCGATTCTAAGCCGCAGGTGGTTTTTTGGATTACAAAAACCGGAAAAAAAGTGTGGCTTAGATTCGAGTAAATACGGTACTCAGTAGCAGCAATTCCAAAGACATTGACTATCATTATGTCAGTCCTTGTAGGAAATATGCAAAATGCCTCAGATCTGCACTTGCTGTAAACACTCATTTAACATCTTCCATTAAAATGTAAGAAGACTCATAATTAAAAAGGGTTAACTTTAATGTCAAAAGAGGAAAATGAAAGGGCAAATGTAATGTCAGCAAATGTGTCATGCTCATCAGCTATGGGAAAACAGAAAAATTGACCAGATACAAATATGATGATACAATATGTTTTCATATTCTAGAACCAGTAACAGGAAAAGGGGGAATGGCTATGTACACAAAAAGGGGAGTAGAATCCTAGGTCCTGTATTGTACAGAATATTGTTCAAGGGATGTTTTCAAGTGGCCTCACAGGAAAATTTAATGCTTTCTTAAAAATATAACTTTAGCTCTTTGAAACACTATTTCCTCTACAACAAATAATACTAAAATAAAACAGAAGCATTGAAAAAAGATGGATGACACACAGGACAGAGGGGAGCGCTGTTAAATTCTTAGAAGTGTCGTCAATCAAAATCTGAACCAACATTACAGTGTATTTTGTAAAACTGTCCAGTCTGTTACCAAATGAGCAAACCAGTTGTGCTACATACACAGAATAAAACACTAAGCAACAAACAGATAAAAACAGTGAGATGAATATGATACAACAATAGCTGTGACAAAGCATGTTAAGATACTGAAATCATTTAATTATTACTTTCTGATTGTGATAAGGAACTTAATGTGTGAAAATACGTGATCAAATGCAAATGCAATAGATATATTTTCATATAGTGCACACAATAAGACGTATTAATTTTGAAAATTCAACATCTAAGGAGATTGAAAAAATCAGTGGTCATTAAAAATAATTAATTCTTTTGCCTGCAATGACATTTCTAATACAGTCTTAATACTCTGTTCTGGCTTATTAGGTCCATCTTTGATTTATCTTTTTACAAATCTGTAACTCAAGACATATTTCCAACAAGAGTTTATTGCTAAGGTCTCTTCCAGAGATTTTGATGGGCTGTTCAAAACCTTTATTGTTTGTTGATGATAGAAGCATTTTAATAGGAGGCCTCAATTCACTTGTTGGAGACACAACCCAGGTGAGAGGTGAACAGGGCTGCAATTGATTTGCAGTAAACAGTTCAAATCCCAACTGCCACACACACACTATTATGATACTTTGAAAAAATAAACGTTGTGCACTGGTATGATACATTGACATTCATGATCATAGAAGAAATGAAACACAATCTGTGAAGTCCATTGGGATCCGGCTGAGGAACTAACTAAAATGAACTCAGTACGTGGAAAAACTAATCAGGCAACACAGTTCAGCAGGTTTTGCACATGTATTAATTTGAAGACAAGTAGGAAGCTTGCTTATTCAACAGACTTTCAGTCCCTGTGGTTTTATGAAGTTATCATCTGAAGTCATGCCTTTAAAGAAAGTATTTATTTAGAAAAAGTGATCAGTAAGCCTGTAGTGTAAATTAGATGACTGTGTTTGCAGATAACTCGTCAAATCTCCTTGAATTTTCCCTCTTAGTTGGCAGTACTTTACTCTGTAATGGGTAGTGGTATTTAAGACTTAAAACACACAGATTGTTTTGTCTTTTTGATATATGCATTGACTCATTCCTCATCAGATTTTCATTCAGGATGGTATTTAAATAAGGTTATCAATAAATGCCTTCCTTAACCATTTAGGCAATATTACAAATAATCTATATAAAAGTTTTGTTCAGTAACGTGTTCAGTGGAACAGAGCTTATTTTGTTCCCACCAAAAAAGGCTCACAGTTCATACATAAAAATTGAGTCCTTTTTTTTGTATGATTTAATAGAATTCTCAAAAGCAGAAGCAGTTAGGTAGGTATGTCTGTGAAGAAGCATTTGTACATGTAATAGAATTACACTGAAGTACTAAAGAAACTGGTATAGGCATGCGTATTCATATACAGAGATACGTAAACAGGCAGAATGTGGCACTGCAGTCAGCAGCACCTATATAAGACAACTATTTAAGTGTCTGGCATAGTTGTTAGATCAGCTACTGCTGCTCAGTGGCAGGTTATCAAGTTTTAAGAGAGTTTGAACATGGTGTTATAGTGGGCGCATGAGCTATGGGACACAGCATCTCTGAGGTAGTGATAAAGTGGGGATTTTCTATTTATGTCCATTTCATGAGTGTTCCGTGAATATCAGGAATCTGATAAAACATCAAATCTCCAACTTAGCCGTGGCAGGAAAAAGATCCTGCAAGAATGCGACCAATAGCGACTGAAAAGTCATTCAATGTAACAGAAGTGCAACCTTTCTACAAAGTGCTGCAGATTTCAATGCTGGGCCTTCAGCAAATGTCAGTGTGCGAACCATTCAATGAAACATCACTGATATGGGCTTTTGGAGCCGATGGCCCACTCGTGTTCCCTTGACGGCAACAAGACACAAAGCTTTACGCCTCGCCTGGTCCCGTCAACACCGACATTGGACTGTTGATGACTGGAAACATTTTGCCTGATCGGACGAGTCTCACTTCAAATTGTATTGAGCGGGTGGACGTGTAAGAGTATGGAGACAACCACGTGAATCCTTGGATCCTGCATGTCAGCTGGGGACTGTTCAAACTGGTTGAGGCTCTGTAATCATGTGGGGTGTGTGCAGTTGGAGTGATATGGGACCCATGATATGTCTATGTACGACTCTGACAGGTGACATGTACATAAGCATGCTGTCTGATCACCAGCATCCATCCATGTCCGTTGTGCATTCCGACAGACTTGGGCAATTCCAGCAGATCAGTGCTACACCCCACACCTCCGGAATTGCTACAAAGTGACTCCAGGAACTCTCTTCTGAATTTAAACACTTCCGCTGGCCACCAAGCACCCCAGAAATGAACATTATTGAGCCTATCTGGGAAATCTTGCAATGTGCTGTTCAGAAGAGCTCTCCACTCACTTGTACTATTACGGATTTATGGACAGCCCTGACTACTTCAGACATTAGTTGAGTTCATGCCATGTTGTGTTGTGGGACTTCTTCGTGCTCGCAGGGGCCCTACACATTACTAGGCAGGTGTAGTAGTTTCTTTGACTCTTCAGTGTTGATGAGTAAGTACTTACTAATTTGTAGCTGTAAAGAGGCTCCTAATTCTCTTTAGTACTTTGTGGCCCCATTGATTGCAAATATATAAATGAAATATATAAATATTCATTACAACATAACTATAGTCCTATTAAAATTGCTTGATAGCTGACACTTCATGCGTTCTGGGTGGTTTCCACCAATCAGAGCACTCAGTGTTATGCCTGAACTGTTTGCGTTGCCAGACTGCCACAACAATTAGTTCACTTCCAATTTCTTGTCTGACTTTCTTTCATGATGTGTTTGGATTCTGAATCATGGGCCTGGACTTTTTATTTTGTATTTTATCACATATGATAAGAACACCAAACACATGCGCGTGCAGACACACACACACACACACACACACACACACACACACACACACACACACACAATATGATGCTAACAAAACAGACAGGTTTCATACACAGCATAACCAAACACTACTGGAACCTTCTGCACAAGACACGATTCAGCATCATTTATAGAGTTATTTTAATCACAGACCTAGGCTTACATTAGATAAGCTTTGCATGACATTGTGTAAAGCTGACGTTTTGAAGGCTGTCAGTTAATTGTTACATCTGGGACGTGGCAGTCAGAAATATAACAAACTTTTGCAGATACAATTGATGAAAACATCCCCTAAAACCAAATGGGATTCAGGAAAAGAACATCAACCCTGACCACAATAGAATGCTTGCTAAAGAACATATGGATCTTTTGAAGAGAGAGAAAAGTTTGATGTCATATTTGTAGACTTTAGAAGAGCTGAACTTATCAGAAAAGAAAGAAAGAAAGCTGAGGGAATGCTCGCAACATGGTCGTGAATCATAAGAACAATAATGCGATGGAACGAAATAAGGACCTCAGACACTCCTCGCGCTATCAGAGCTGATACTTCAATCAGAGTACCTCAGGGAAACCCATTAAGTCCATTGTTATTTATCCTAGCAGTAGTGGAATTTGTAAGAGTACCCCAGAGGGAGGGGTAAACTCATAATGCATAAGCAGACAATATTATAATAGGCTCAAAAGATTTTGCAGTGCTACAAGAAACGATAAACAATATAGAAAGTTGGTGCATCAAGCATGATTTCGAAATAAATCTGGCAAACATAGAAATTATGGTAATCAGAAATGAAGGAAAAGCACCTTTATATGGAATAGTAAACAAAAAACCTCACCGACTTCAAATACCTAGATCACGATACCGACAAGTCCAAAATATTTCACAAAACACGTAACAGAGAAAGCAGTGCAAGCAATAATGGATTATTCATGAAATAGAACGCATTAGATCCTTGACCTGTAAATAGCAATGGGACTATTCAGAGTCAAAATCTTGCCCTACAGTATAGAAATCATCCAACCACATCTCACACTGAAAAATCTAACAACACTAGAAAGAATAAGGACAACCTACATAAAGAAACTGATTGGAGTGTCCAGAACAACGCAATACAGACTCATTTACCACACTGAAGATCTATGTACAGATCTGATGCTACCCAACACCGCCTCTTTGGAATGTCTACTGAAAAGGTTGAAGGAAAAAAGGGAAGACATGCATCCAGAATTTTACAGCACAGGGACCACAATTGACTGAATATGGACAAAGGAAAACATCAAGTTGAGACATGTGATTATGATAATGACAGTCCATTGTTTCCACCACCTTATTTGCAAAGAACAGTACATTTCAGGAACTAAACACAATGTGTGAGTATAAACTATATTACCAAATATGCAGACATCACCATATAGAACTTTGCACAAGAAGGATGTGGTCAATAAGTGACTATGCAAACCAAATTTGTAAAATTTCTAATTTCTTATATTATTATAATTATACTTCGAACTTGCGCGACTGTTAGACTGCAATAAATGTATTATTAAGACATTGGAAACTGACATGGGAAGAATGGTTGTAACAATGAAAGGAAGTTAATACCTTAAGAAAGTAGAAATTGAGAATCTTTCTGAATCAGAGCAAAGACAGAATGAAGAAAAGGAAGAGATAAGATCCCACTGATACATTGTGTGGGGTATACTAGTTCAAGGGAAACAACTTAAAGTACATGCTGTACATGATGGCATTAGTCTGAACAGTGTTAAAAGAAGTGTGTTCCAGTAACCAATGATTTGGATTGTTAAGAGATGTAAGAAATATCTTAATATCACACAACTTACATTGAGTTGTTAAACAGAAATGATCAGAGATGATCATAAAATACTATTATAACTGTTCAAGATACACCATTATGTTTTGATGCAATTAAAAAATGACAAAAAGAACAAGGATTGATAAGCACAGTAATATCTCTGCTTTTCAATTTTGTACATGTGTCACAACCTCAAAATCTGGTTTGGCTCCCTGAAAATATAATTTAAAAATTATCATCTTAATTATTCTGTGGCCAGATCCAGTGTGCCTGCGTTGTTGCAAGGCTGCTCCTTCGATTCCTGGTAGTTTCCAGTCATATTACATATTCATCCATCTCAGATATTCCGATTGGTGTCATTCCACATTTTTTCGTGGCTTGCCAGGTGATCTTCTCCTTCTTGACATGATATCCAATGCTTTTAGTGTCCAACACAGTAAATTGTCACATGACATGACTTGCCCCTCTGTTACATTTACTCCTCATTAGATCCATGATATTTTGTTCTTTATATAACTGCTCTAGTTCATGATTGTGCTTGATTCACTATTTCCCTTCAGAGCAAGTCCTGTGTTGTACTAATGGTTTCCTTAAAACTTCCTGTTCAAAAATAAGATTATTGTAATCCAGTTTTAGGCTACTATATGTTTCACATCTCTTATGCTGTATTAGTGGTGTAACGGGTGTTCTTAGGTTGGTGTGGGCTAGTGGCTCCCCATCAGGGATGGGTTTAGGCAGCCATCTTGATTCTGACGTCCTGTATTAACAATCATAAACAAACGTAGAGCAGGCTGTCTGCAATAGGCAGAGAGCAGGCAAAGGCTAGTGACCATCAGACCTGAGTATACTGGCACAAGCATACTGGTTTAGACTTTCTTTGTGTATGGCAGCATATGGTTTACCGCTACCTCTGCACCTGATGTTGGATGGTGGGTTGGCTGAATGGCTAACGGTTTCCGGGGCTAGATAGGTTCGCCCAGAGACATTGTCCCACATGTTGAACACAGACCTCACAGGTCGGGAAGCAGTGGCATCGAGGTGGCTAGAACTCACTGTATGTCTTGGACCATATGGCAGTAGTAGAGTGGCTGGCTGTTAGGAGCCCAGGTAGTCAGTCAGTTAGTGGATGGAGGTTGCATCCTGGAGATGGCAGTGCTGACTATGTCATAAGTACTGCACTGGCCAGCACAGACTGAACTTATTACTACTGCCTAGGTGTTCAAGGATGACGGGCTGGTCCTGGGGGGGGGGGGGGTTTGTTTAAATACTGCTGTCCAACACTGACCATCGCGGAAGAATATGTGTTTCTTGGTTCTGTCAAAACATCTCAAACGGGGCCAATGTTGTACATGTGGGTATTGTCACACGGAAGGAGTCTGATGTGAAATTAAGTGCATGGTGAAGGGTTGCTGACCATGGTTGCTGGTGCAACAATGGCCTGATTATGACTTTAGACTGTGATGGAGTTTTATGCCGTTACACCTTCATGTACGGGGTGGTCATAAACACCAAATTAACACTGGCAAACAGGGCATTCCTGCCAGACAGAAGTTTGCTAGTGTCAAACATAGGTCCTCATTTGAGGAAGGAGTTTCTGAGAATATACCTTTGGAGCTTAGCATTGTATGGTAATGAGGCATGGACCATGGGAAAGGAGAGAATCGAAGCCTTTGAGATGTGGTGCAACAGGTGAATGTTGGAAATTTTGCGGACTAATATGGGAAGGAATAAGGTGATTCGACACAGAATCTGCAAGGAAAGGAGCATATGGAAAACACTATCAAGAGGAAGGAACAGGATGATAGGACATCTGTGAAGAACATCATGCCTAAATATTTAAACTCTTTGCCTCTAGTGAATAACCAGTTCCTAACTGCGAACATCTGGAGCTGTCCAGTAGTATTGTCTTGTCTGCAACTGATTAGGAGAAATTCAGTTATATTTTATTTATGAGAAGTGAAGCCTTGTTTACTGCTCTCTTCATGGCTTTAATCATTTGTATCACCGCCTCTTTTGATCTGAACAGTAGGTAAATATTTTTAGCACATGTGTAATACATGGTGTTTTCAACTCCAGTTTCTATTCCAGCAAAATGTCCATGAAAAATTTCTTGCACAATTTTTTCCAGTGCAAGGTTAAACGATACAGGAGACATGCCATCTCAATGCTCTCTATTAATTTGCTATTAAGTTACACTTTGCCCTTCATTCTTCTAAGACTCCTCTCGCTGTATGTTCCTGGAGTCTTTTGGGGTGGCATAAATAAATGAAATATTTTTGATTATCAAGCTATGTCACTTCAAATAAAACATTCAAGCTTTCTACTGCTGTCTCCACCATCACCATTAGGAATAAAAATTGCTGACTGCCAGGGCTGGAATATAGGTCAAAACAACAGTTTCAAACATGTTGCTGGCCCCAAGGGTCACTTGATGTCAATCGGCTCCACGGCCAGCACGAGCTGCTATGAGCTGCCTGACTCGCCTTTCGATGTATGCATCACTTCAGCCATCCCTGGTAGGTTACAGATGCTACTATTGTGTCTGTATGAGTGGAACACTGTGCCAGCACTGATAGTCAGTGATTTTTACTCATGATGACAATGCCGGGGACCACTGTCGGAAGTTTATGTTTTATTTGAAATGGTGTGGCTTGAAAACTGAGAAAATTTTGTTGAAACTCTTATGATACTGACCATCTTTGTAGGAACCCCTCACTCCTTTCACAGTTGAAAAGGAATGCAGCATTCTTGTAATTTATGAGCAGTGTAAGCAGAAACTCTCTATGTTACCTTACTTTTTTAGTAAGCAACCACTACGGTGCATTGCCCTTCTGAAATTCTCACATATATTCACTTGCAGTTTCTTTGGTTTAGGACTGAATTCTATCCAAAATACCATTTGACCAGATCTTGTAGCTAACAATGAGAAGAACAATTGTATGATATTTATTAAATTTGATTATGTCTTTATTTTTGTGGTTGCATCAGGTCAGTACTGTCCTCTAGTCTTGTGGATCTCCTTTGTCATCCATATTCCCTCAGTGACTCTGTAGGGTCTCCTATGAAGCATTCCACCATTTATCATGTGTGGTGGTCTGCACAAGATCATTCAGAAGAACTGCAGCTCAAGTTGAGAAGAATAATTGATCATGCACTAGATGAATATATACCTAGTAGAACAGTTCATGATGGGAGAAACACTCCATGATATACAGTAACTATAAAAAAAAACTTCCAGCAAATTGGAGACTTCTGTGTACTAGATGTGAAACATAGCATAATGCTGTAGAGGGAGACATGCTGAATGAGTAGTAGGTCATTGGGTGAAGCCTTCGATGACTATCATAGAAGAAAATTACCAGCAGATCTCTCATAAAACATAAAGAAATTCTGATCATATGTAAATGAAATGTTCAAATATGTGTGAAATCTTATGGGACTTAACTGCTAAGGTCATCAGTCCCTAAGCTTACACACTACTTAACCTAAATTATCCTAAGGACAAACACACCCACCCATGCCCGAGGGAGGACTCGAACCTCCACTAGGACCAGCCGCACAGTCCATGACTGCAGCGCCTTAGACCGCTCGGCTAATCTCGCGTGGCTATGTAAATGAGGAATCAAAGGTAGTGTCCAGTGTAATGTAATAGATTGAGCTTCACACATTGCAGAATGCGATACGCACAACTAATATAGTGTGTTATACACATGTTAACTTCATTTTTCGTAGTTTGTTTTTTAACTCCTTAATTTACTTCATAGCGGCGTGTTGGTTCTTTCCAGTTATAATCATTTCTCTGAATATTTCTTTTATTTATAATATTATTCTATAAATGAAGTAGTTAACTAATTCAATCAATAATAGGGATAAATAAAACATGGTATTGTTAATGTTATGTAATTAATGTAGTTTTCAATATATCGGTTATGGAGGATAATACTTACTGGAAGAATGATTGTGTTTATTAATTTTAAAGACCAAAGGAAGAAAGAAAACATTGTATTGAGAGAAATGAAAGATAAAGTAAAAATTTTGTCAACAATGGAAAATGTTTATATGTATGTTAGTTTTAAATTGCGTAGGAAAAGGCAGATTGCTACTTACAGTAAAGAAGATATGTCAAGTTGCAAACAGCCACAGTTAAAAGATCCTTACATAAAGCTTTTGGCCACAGCCTTCGTCAGTAAAATGCGCGCGCGCATGCGCTCACACACACACACACACACACACACACACACACACACACACACACACACACTCTCTCTCTCTCTCTCTCTCTCTCTCGCTCTCTCTCGCTCTCTCTCGCTCTCTCTCCACACACACAAGCAAGCACGCCTCACCCACACACTGTGTGTGTGTGTGTGTGTGTGTGTGTGTGTGTGTTTTACTGATGAAGGCTGTGATCAAAAGCTTTATGTAAGGATCTTTTAACTGTACCTGCTTGCAACTTGACATGTCTTCTTTGTGGTAAGTAGCAATCTGTCTTTTCCTACACTGTTAATTATAAGTTTTAATGATGAAGTAAATACCATTTTCAGTGTCAAAAATGTATAAAAGTTACTGCGTGGGGCAGTCAGTCACCAGTCTTTGCACAGTGTTAACAGCATATTTGTTTGGCACAGTTTTGGCGTAAAAGTGTTAAAAAATTATGATGAGTAATTGAGAAAAATTGAAAGATGATGTGTGTTGAACACTTTGTTTCAATAATTAAAATTTATTTAAGAATGTAGTGCAATCCAAAAAGAAAGAACCCCAGTATATCTACAGCAAAGAAGAATAGGCGCTACTTTGATCAACAATCATTGACACCTGTTGTTTTCTGCTACAAAACTTTTTATCATTTGCAAGTAACTCTGTTTTATAAAGAAGACATTGCAAATTGTGAAAAGAAACTTTCAACTAATTTTACATGGTATATGTGAGCAGGAACATTTCACCAGACACTCATGGCTGACACAAGAATTAAAATGGAGGGTAAGAGAGCAAAAGCGGAAATGCTGAACTCTATTGTCAATTAGTCCCTTACAATAGAAAATCCAGGAGTATTGTAGAATTCTTTGGTGTCCGCTGGATTCATATTGTCAGTTATCCATGATATTTTGAGAAACAGACTTGTTGCCAACCTCAGGTGGTTCCTGGCGACTGCTACTCTGCCCACGTTGGCGTCCTACGTACGTTGGCTGTTGCACCCTCTACCACTCTGCTATTCTGACTGTGCTTCCGCTATTGTGAGTGGTGGTAATGGTGGGGGGTAGCAGCACTATTGTCTATTGTACTATTGTCACTGGGTGCTTACACCACTGTAAGAAAGTGCTCAGCTTTTTCTCAACTCAGTTTAGGGTTACATACGTGACTCAGTTGAAGGCTGGTGTCTTTGATAATTAAATTATCATGGTGCCTAATTTCAGTGGCCTCTTTATCACTCAATCCCAGAAGGAGCAGGACTGTCCAAGTATTTTGGTTTTATTGTAGTCTATAGTACAGCGACAGCTGATTTGGTGTTTTGGCCTAATTGGTGTGGTGTCTTTGTTCACAGCACCTCTCTTCTAATGTGCAAACAGTTTCTGGAATGTGTGTCCTGCCGCATTGGCAGGGGATTTAATGGAACCCTACTTTCTGTAGGCCTAGGTCATCCTTGTTTTTGAACCTAGTAGTGTCAAGGTCCTAGGGGGTGGGGGTGGGGATGGGGAGTGGGAGTGGGGATGGGGAGTGGGGGGTGAAAGACTCATTTAACATTGTGTCCCTCCAAGATTCTGCTTACTTTTCTGTAGGTATTGCTGACAAATGGGATACAGGCTAGATATTTGTGCACCTTTTCCCTTTCTACTTTTCCAGAGGTATGACCTGTCTGAACACATGCATTGTCTGCTTGCTGCTTTACCCATTTTGTTGGAATGTCTTCTCCAGGCACTTCACCTCAGTTCAAGGGCTCACTGTCTGTGCCACACATGGATCATGTCCTGTGAACAAGTGTGCACAAGATATCTTCACCTTAGGTTCCAAGGTGCTGTAATTAACAAGGAGAGAAGCCTGCAATTGAATCAGGTGTATAATCCTGTACTGAGCTGAGATGAGCTAAATGTTCCTGTACAGTAAGGTCCACACCTGACAACTATACTGCAGACACTAGAGGCCACAATTAGCAGCAAGGTGGTGCTACCACACACACACACACACACACACACACACACACACACACACACACACACACACACACACACACACACGTGCGCAAATGCAGTTCACGCGCACACAACCACTGTCTATGGCTGCCAGCAGAGACTTTGGTCATGTGTGTGAGTTGCATTTGTTTGAGTGTGTGTGTATGTTGTCTAATTCTGATGAAGGCCTGTTCGGCCGAAAGCTGTGTTTGACACTCTTTTGTTGTGCCTATCTGCGACTCAGCATTTCCACTCTATGGCGAATAGCAACTATCATTTTCATAATATTATCAAGGTTCATTCTTAGGTATAGCAGATAGTTGGGTGCTATCTGGTGTGTTATCATTGGTAGGATAATGGGAAAATGCAATCAGTCTACAAAGGAGATTGCTGACAAAAGATTTGTGTGATTCATTACAGTATCCAACAAGTTTGTGGGGCCTGTACCACATAGGAGTAACAAGGGATTTTAAACATATACCCAACCCCCAATGTATCACCCTCATAGGGATTGCGATGAGATGATAAGATTAGTTACAGTGTGCACAGAGGCCTATTAGCAATCCTTCCTGTGCTACATATGTGAATGGAATGGGAAGATGCCCTAATAATTGGTCAATGGCAAGTACTCTCTGCTATGCACTTATCTGTGGTTTATAGAGTATAGATTTTGAAGTTGAGAGTAGATGCAGAATGTCTGCCTGGACTACACCCTTTTGTGGAGTTTTGTTTTTCTTTAACTTTGCTAGCTGTTAATTTCTTGCAGATCGAGTGAGGATAATCTGTTTGCACTGTTAGTGGGATTTGAAGTGCAAACATCTTTTTAGGTTCTTCGTGATTTAACAGGATGTTGAAGTATTATTTCCATCTTTCAGCTATATCATGTCTGTTAGATAGTATTCTCTCATTATTAGCCTTAATTAACTTCTTAAAATATGTTTTGTTAATTGCAATTGGTCTTATAAATATTTACATTTCCTTTGCAGGAACGTGTATTGGAGACCTCTTGCCCTGTATTCAACATATCTTGAGTCGATTTAGTATGAATTTTAAAACTAGGGCAGAAAGTAATAAATTGTTTATATCTGTAATATGTTTCCTGGATAAATCTCTTCCTGTAAGAAATTTGCCACATCTCTGTGAAGACGAAATGAAGAATTTGATTAGTAGGCTAGAAGCATTTCTGGAAGAAGGTAGGTAAAGTAACTGTCTTAAAAACTGTGTTATAAATTTAAAGCACCCTTCACAATTTGAAATATTCATGACAAGAAGATAATATTTGTGTGTTCCCCTTTAGTTACTACCATACATGTGTAGTTACGTACACTACATAGTATGTGTAGTAAGTGAAGAAACTTTTGGGCTCATGTAATATGAAGTCCATTCAGCAGGGTTGTGGACAGACATTCTTTCAGACATAGCTGGTGGTGTCACTAGTGAATGTGCTCTGAAACTATTTCCGTGAAATCACATTGACTGTAGCACATTTTTTTATCTTTGTTTTTCTTCATATTACATGAAAGCTTGCACTGAAAAGTATATTTGTATATCCATGGTTATTGAAATCATGTGGTGTATCTGAAGTTAAGAACAAACAAGTGTATGCATTGTAGTTACACATCAAACAATGGAAAATCCAGGCTGGAATAACAACAGTTTGAATGGGATAGATTGCTACTCACCAAATAGAGGAGGCAGTGAGTGGTAAATAGGCTCAATGAGAAAAGAATGCTAGATATTATGCAGCTATTGGACTAAGTCCTTCATAAGACATAGACAAAACAAAACAAAACAAAACAAAACACACACACACACACACACACACACACACACACACACACACACACGTGCGCGCGCGCATGCCAGCGCCCGCCAATGGCAATAAAAACACACAAAACACGCGTGGCCACTGTTGCCTCCAGGCACTAGTGTCCAATTGCAGCTGTGTGTGTGACGAGCAGTGATTATTGCTGAACTGGGTAGTGAGGGTACAGAAGAGGTGTGGGGCGGGGAGAGGTTGGGATAGTAGGATCAGGGTGATGGAAGATGCTAGTGCTTCTCATGGGAGTGTGGAGAGGTGTGGTGGGAACAGAATCAGGAGGCTGTGCTGGGAGGGTGGTAAGGGGCAGAGCAAAAGGGAGAGGAGAGAAATTTAAAATGGGAAATGATGATGCAGATGCACTGGCAGAATTGAAGGCATGTGTAGAGCTGGAGTGGAAGCAGGGAAGGGGATAGGCAGGTGGAGGACAGGGACCAGGAAAGGTTGAGTGAGAGTAACCTAAATGTAAGATTAATGCCACATGCTTGTATTTTTGTGACACATTTAGAGAAAATTGTAGCTTGCCATGTGAATTTCAACACATCTGAGACGGTCTTATTGATATTTGCCTGTCTGCTAATGAATGTCATATCAAACAGATCTTGCAAATTTTCCTGTACAATTTTCACTTTACTGTATATTTCCAGAACAGTTTATCATGTAACATATAATTTCTCTCTTGCAGCATTTTTCACTGTCAACTAATCACACTTACACTACTTACACTATTACACTGACAAGAGAAGCGTGTGTGGAGCAGTCCATGCCTTTGTTGAAGTTTTGCATGCTTTTGTCAGACAGATCTAGCAATGATCCTTCACAAATCATCATCTTACATCAACACCACTCACTAATGATAGCGTTTGCTGTGATAAAAGTCTACTTTTGGGAAAATTACTACTCAATAATTTCATATCCCTTTCTTGTTAATTGTACTTTGAATGTATGTTCAGTATGTTGTAATGTTTCTCATACTGTAAATAAAGACGTGTATGGATATTTGGAAAATATGAAGCATGTTGCTGGTACATGCAGGACCAAATTGCCTTGCTTGGCAGTATGCTGTCATATGACAGAAGAATGAAGAACTCCCAGAGTGATATTCTGCCACCCACCCAATCTACACAGTATCCTTGTCTGTACTTGTACCATATGCCACACTCATTCCCAACCAGTTGCCAGATGAATCATGTCCCTGTGGAAGACCCAGGTGCAAAACTTGCCCAATATATGCACCCAGTGCATTGTACTCCCAGTTCCATCACAGGCTTATCCTATCCCAACAGAGATAGGGCATCTGTGAAAGCAGTCATATCATGTACCAGCTATGCTTAAATTTCTGCACAGCATGTTATGTCACCATGACCAGCTACCAACTGTCCACCCAAATGAATGGCTATCTCCAAACTGTGACCGAGAGTGCATTTGACCACCCAGTGGCAAAACATGCTGGTGACACCACAGCATCAGCGAAGACAAGTCAGTTGCTCCTGACGGTGATGATGGAGACTATTGCCGAAAGTTGGAGATTTTATCCCAACTTGACACAGCAAGAAAACTGGGGATGTTTTACATATCAGTGCCATTGTGAAAGACCTCATTCTCAACAGCATGCTCAGTTTTGATGGCTTCTTCACAACCCATGCATCTGAGTACTTCTTCCCCTACACCAACTTTCCTGAACTGTAAGATGAGAGTTGTTTTTGCAACATATCTTTTGTTCCTGTAATGCCCGTGGCCTCAATCTTTCTAGCCCTTTGCCCCAAAGGCACCTCCAGCCTCCCCCAGGACCCAACTCATTCATCCTGTACCCACAGTCTCCTCTTCCTCTGTTCTGCCCCCCTACCCTCCCCCCCCCCCCCCCCCCCCAAAAAAAAAGTCCTTTCCTCCAAGTCTTCTTAAATGTGTGCTTCACAAACTCACCAATGCTATTACCCACACCCCTGTTCTGTTGTTATCCCATCCACCTCCTGCTTCCCTCCCAGCCCTTAGCAACCCTTTGCCAACCATACCTTCTGTTCCGCACCTTTTGTCTCCCCTTGCCACTCCAACCCGATACGACCCCTTACCTCCACCAAGCTGTAGAACTGCAGTCACAGCACATTTTAGCCATACAGGTGTGTGAGCATGCACACGTGTACATGTGTGTCTGTTTACTCCTACTCAGAAAAGCAATCATCCAAAAGCTAGCAAGGTTTTCAGTATCTTGTTTATGTAACTGTTGATGACTATGTGGTAAGTTGTTATCTTTAACCCCAAAAAGTTTTTGATTTAGTGTAGATTTGTTATTGAGTAGCTCACATGGGAGTTCGAACAACGTGGAAAGGCGAAGATGCTGAGTTACAGACAGGCACAATGAAAATAATACTGGAAATATTCAGCTTGTGGACAAAGTCTTTCATAAGAAGTAGAAAACAAACATACATTCATGCAAGCACAACTTTCACATGAAAATAATGCTGGAAATATTCAGCTTGTGGACAAAGTCTTTCATAAGAAGTAGAAAACAAACATACATTCATGCAAGCACAACTTTCACATGGCCACTATAGTCTTCAGGGGCTAAGGCCTGAGATGACCTTACTGTTTTCTGCTTGTGTGAATACGTGAGAGTTTTCTACTTCAGATGAAGAACATTGTCAGGAAGTTGAATTTTCTAGCATTCTTTTCATTGTGTCTGTATGCAATTCAACACCTCCTCTATGTGGTAAGTGGCAATCTGCCTTTTCCATGTTGCTGTTATTCCATTCTTTTTCATTGTTCTTGTCTGCAACTCAACAGCTCCTCGTGGTGAATGATAGTCTGTCTTTTCCATGTTGCTGCTATTCCATCCTGGACTTGCCATTGTTTGATTTCACATGGAAGTTTGTAATGCAGTCGTTTTAGCACACCAATTATTAGGTTGATACACTAATGCATGATAGTGTTGTTCATTAACAGAACAGTGTGGCATTAGAAGGTTGTTTAGCATATCTCTTACACCATTTATAGTTCAGTATGTTGTGAATTACACAGGACAGACAAGAGTGAAAAGAAAATGAAAAATAAGTACCAACTCCTCCAGTGTGCATTTTGAATCTGTCAGGAAGAGGAAAATGCAGGTGACGTGATGCCTACATGCAAAATGTGATAATTTGTATTTAAGAAGATTGCTAATCTATGAATGCCTGCATCTGTTAGAGTAATAACTCAGAGTTGTCATTTAGACATCACAAGACAACTGTATTCTGTGGACGAGATTAGTGCATTAGTGTATTGCTTCTGTATACATTGTCAGTGGATGAATTCTTTTGAATCTCTGGTTGTTTATTGTTTGTTACTTGGTGAACAAAAGGAACCATTCATATGCCAGGTCACTCCTGGTGATGAAAACTGGTACATTTATGTCAACATAAAAAAGAAAGGTATTGGTGAGCACTGACAAAACAAAACATAACCTTTATGCAAATGTGTAAAATAGGCCATTTGCTAATTTTTAGGTATTTTGTTACCAGCTTATTATGTACACTTGATTTGTTATGCCAAAGATCTGTACCCACCACTTTTTAAACTAGTGCTAAGATTGATTTTTTTCACTAAAAAAATAATATCCAATTGCTCATTTCTTGCATATATACAACAGACAACATGAATTTTAGTTATGTTTATTATGTTTAATTTGATGCCAGAGCCGTGAAATATCTGCTCTATGCCTTCCTTCCCATTCGCCCCTTTTTGCAGGAGAGGAACAATTACCTTCCATTTTTTTTCTCTTTTTTATGTCATAAGTTCTTGTACCACACAGATACACATTTGTATATTATTTATATCTTTTATAGATCACAAAGCAAACTCTGATGAATGGGAAGATATCTCTGATGATGGAGAAGCAATTAATAAAGAAAAGACCACTGAGTGTTTGCAGCATTTACTCAACAAAGCCAGGAACTTGCTCTCAACAGCTTCACATCAAAGTGCCCAGTCTTTGTTAAATGGAGAAAATACACCAAGCCACTGAGAGAGAGTTGTTCTAACATTATCAATGAGTAATGGAGTTCCTATGAAGAGATGAAGAAAAACAAAACTGGAAAGGTCATTCTTATCTTCTGCAAGTCACGCAGCCCCCTTGTTTACATGAACTTCCCAGCTATTAATTAAACACAGTGAATTATGAAACTGTTGCTGAAACAGCAAAGATCCAATAGTACTCATGGTTTCATTTTATTTTTTGATTGTGTCTCTCACATCTGTCATACTTCAGTTGCAAGGAGGTAGGGCAGTGTAACTGCTTTTTACCATTATGTGAAATATTAATTAATTTCTTTCAAACTTTTCTTGGGCCATAGTGATAATGCCATCTGTATGTGGACCATGAGTTGTTGAAATAGTGAAATGAATGCACACTTATGTGAGTCATAGAGTGGTAAGAACAAAAAATAGAAGAGAGACAATTACTGCACATCATCTCAATCATCTAATTAATTTTACTGTGTGGAGAACGTAGCTAGTTGTGCACAGTGTTGGTATGAGCTATCAACATCATAAAAAAGAGGAACTCTTTGTGTATGTGAAAACAACTATATGATTACAGAGTTTGGAATTTACTTTTCATATATGTACATTAATTAATATAATTCATTTCTAATATTTTTTACATCTCTGGAAGTGTAAAACTAACAAATATTGAGCACTGATAATTCTGTAATGAACTGTTAACATTGTATATATCTACTAGATTAAAAAGAGAAATAGGATGTTTGAAGCACTTGTTTCTAAAGTAAATAAAATTGTCATCCTGCTCAACTTTACAATTCTGCTGCTGAGATGTAATAATTTAGCCCAGTGAAGATTGCTAACTCGAAGGCTCCAGAATTTCTCATCGTGCACCATTTGTGCATGACTGTGTGTTATCTGACCTATGTCAAACTCAATTTTTAGTTTCTATAAATATGATATTTATAAAAACTGAAAATTGAGTTTGACATACAAAGAATTTTAGAAAGGAAAGTGGGAAGCTGTGACTTTACTGTCAGTTAATAATGGTTGTTAGTTCACTCTTCCACATTAGTGTAGGTTGTCGTTATTCATTTCTATCAATTGCATCAGTAGTTTTAACGCTATGTATTGATACTGTGACCTTAACTCTTAACTGCATTGGTTGCATCACCAGTTACCTTCAACTATTCAACACATTTTAGCTCTCAGTATGGTTTGTGGAGAAATATTAATGATACCATTTCATCAGAAATTAAAAGACCACAACTGGAACTTTGGAGATAGAGAGAGATGGTGCAGTGATACTATCTCAAAGGGTTATTATATGATTTATCAATATGGAATCCTCCAATTACTTTGGCAAGCTATTTAGTACAGGGATGTTTGTTGGCAGTGACATTAAAACTTGAAGTGACTTGAATGTTAATGCACTGGATTGGCATTCATGAGGAATGTAGTTTGTTTCCTCAATCTCCCATCCAGATTTGTTGTTGTTGTCGTCTTCAGTCCTGAGACTGGTTTGATGCAGTTCTCCATGCTACTCTATCCTGTGCAAGTTTCTTCATCTCCCAGTACCTACTGCAACCTACATCCTTCTGAATCTGTTTAGTGTATTCATCTCTTAGTCTCCCTCTACGATTTTTACCCTCCACGCTACCCTCCAATACTAAATTGGTGATCCCTTGATGCCTCAGAACATGTCCTACCAACTGAGCCCTTCTAGTCAAGTTGTGCCACAAACTTCTCTTCTCCCCAATCCTATTCAATACCTCCTCATTAGTTATGTGATCTACCCATCTAATCTTCAGCATTCTTCTGTAGCACCACATTTCGAAAGCTTCTATTCTCTTCTTGTCCAAACTAGGTATCGTCCATGTTTCGCTTCCATCCAGATTTAGATTGTCCATAATTTTTCTAAATCAATTACTAACAGTAACAGGTTCTGTCAGCAGACAACATACAAGTCCTAATAGAAACTTTTATCAAGGGTTTGACACTGCTGTTTTAGAATTACTTTATTGTGTAGATCCTGGCCAATTCCTTTTGTCAGAGTTTTTGATGGTTATCCATGGTGAATAGTGTTGCTGTGAAAAAGACACAACCAGTTTCCTTCTTCATATGTATTCAATCTGAACTTATACTCCATCTCTAACAACATCACTGATGCAACATTAAACTCTAATCTTTATGTCATTATTCCTTGAAGTACTGGACTGGCTGTTCTGTCTCGTAGAAATTTAATAAATGTAATACATGCATTCCTAAATTTTCTGGAATTGATAGTATAAAAATACCTATTGTCTTACATAAATTGAGTAATTAATATGGAATATAAAAATTATGGACAGTGGTACCTGTTCCTGATGGTGATGGAGGCAACTAATGGAGAACTTATTGTTGCAATGGCGAATTTCTGGGCCAATAATTAAGTGCTAATCATAAAGGCTATATGTTACCTCTCTGAAGTCCTTCATTTCTGTTAAACCTAAATGTGTGCTGGTAGTCTAATGCATTCGTTGCTGCTGGTACAATGAACAGCGTGCAGTTTCTGAATTTTGTTGGGGATTTGTAGATAATTTTGTCAGAGTAAGCATATGTCTTGTCATCCTGCAAATTGACTCATAACTTTTTATTTATATACTGTATTTCAGTAAATCTTCCCAGTAACACCCTATGATAGGCAAGTAGAAAGCGAGCAACAGAAAAGAAAACAAAACACAGAAAGAGTAGCAGGAAAACGTAGATTTTTTGGTGGGTGGGGGTTATGGATAGGAGGAGTAGAAAATAATTATGTTAATCAAATTTCCCCAGCTACTGTTAGTAAAGCAAGAATCTCAAGAACTTTTTTGTTTGCTGTTTCTAAAGACTTTTCCAGTTAATTTTGTGGAATTTTTGGGAATTGTTCATGGAGCCAACAAAGACAGATCACAACATGCTTCACACCACGTCCAGTATTAATAGGAAACATAGTCCTTGCTGTTATGACAAACACAGTTATATCTTGATAATTTTTGCTATGAGAGATTTGCATGACATAGATGGTTGATGATTATTTCTGACCATATGTAATGATCATTTTCAGATCTAAGTGTTCACCATGGGTAACCATCAAAATACTCTGGCAAAAGGAATTGGCCAGTAGCTACACAATAAAGAAATTCTAAAACAGTAGCGTCAAACCCTTGATAATAGTTTCTATTAGGACTTGTATATTGTCTACTAATAGAAGCTGTTACTGTTAGTATGTATTAGTAATATGTTTTCCACTAATAGAAATGGTGACCAGGGATTTGATGCTAGTGTATTCTTTATTCTGTAACTCCAGGCTGATTACTTTTACCAAAATATTTTGAACAAACACCAGTGGTGAACACTTAGATCTGAAGATGACCATTATATGTGATTGAAACTAGTCATCAATCTTTTATGTCACACAGCTGATAATATAAAATTAAATGTGTCTAAATCGTAATTTGTAAGTCATTCCTGCAATCAGTTTGGTGAGATATTCAGTTTAAGTATGTGAGAGTACAAAGAATGACTAGTGTCTCCAGCAGTGACTGAATACAAGGCTGCTGTGACACGCTATAGTGTCTTGAGTCACATCACACAGCAATGTGGTGGAAATCTGAAGACACCTCAGTCTGGCACAGTGTACGAACTGTACTCAATCACTTCATGTTTTAATGTCACTGCCAACAAACATCCCTCAACTGAATAGCTTGCCAAACTAGTTGGAGGTTGTTGTATTGATAAATCATATAATAACCCACTGAGATGGAATTGGAGGGTAGAACTATTGAAAAAAACAAGGATTTGCTGGTCTGCAAAACTCAAAGATGAAAGTAACTTTTGCATAATATGTCACTGGCAAGTAACATAGCTCAATGAAACTTGAATAGTGCATAGAAAGAACTGCTCCAGTATAGTACAGAAGGTAACTGATAGTCATACACAATGTGATGAACAGAAGTGACACATTGATTTAAAGACAATAATTACACTGAAGTCACTGTGATTTATGACAGTGCCCTGGACTTTACAAAAGGTAGAAAATGGTTCTTAATAAGATGTGTGATCACCAAGGATGGCAATGCGTGCTCTGTAACTTGTTCCCATGCCAGCCACAATGTTGGTAAGGAGTTCTTGTGGTAGGGCATTCTATTCCTCTATCAGCATGGCTGACAACTGCTGGGTGGTCGGTGGTGCATGTTGACATGCTGCAATACATCTCCCCCATGTGTAGCACGCATTCTCAATGGTATTTGGATCAAGAGAATGGGCAGGCCAGTCCATTTACCGAATATCCTCTTGTTCCAAGAGCTCCTCCAACTATGCAGTTCGAAATGGTTGTGCATTGTCATCCATAAAAGTGAAGTCAGGGCCAAAAAGACACACTTGGTGAAAGTACAGTGCCCCAATAACATTGACCAGTGACTGTACTGTGTTCAAAGATTTGGATGTCAGTACACCCATTCATCGTTATGCCTCCCTACACCAAAACACCTGGACCACCAAAATAATCATGTCCAACTATGTTCCTGGGTGTATTACACACATTCATACCGTGAGAGATGGGAACATGTAACAGGTGTGAGCAGATGAGACATAATCAGGGGTTGAAATTTTTCATATAGGATGTAGTAATGCCTTGGAAACGTTTTGATCTCTGAATATCTTATTTATGATGCATTTTGAGTAACCATTGTCAGATAAAATCAAGTGAGCAATACAAGAAAAATGTACACTCTCATGTGCCAAAGGCAGTACTTTGAGACGTCGCATGCCGGAGTGAGAATGTTCTCACATCTTAAAATGGATGACTTCCATCAGTGAAATGGAAGGAATTCATCATAAATTCAAATTTTCTGAGTGCACAGCAGACCATCCACCAATTGCACTGGAAAGTGGAAGAAACAGAGTAGGATGTTCAAGTTGCCTCTCTCCAATTGCAAATACAGGAAGAGGATTCTGGTGGGTAGCAAGGTATGTGAGAATCCACGGAAAAAAAAGTACATGAGACTGCTTCCACATGCTGTAATGGATGTGTCGGATGAAGAGTAGGTGGAGATGATAAATAACAAATGTCACTAGAGCTTTTGGTGAGATGTCTGTATCTCCAGCTAACCACTCAGACACATATAAAGTTATTCTGTACCAGTGGAGTTGATGCGGTTTAAAATATACACCAGATCAACTCCACTGGTACACACTAACTGTATATCTATATGAAACTTCTTGTGTGTGTGTGTGTGTGTGTGTGTGTGTGTGTATTTTAAACTTCTGTGTTATTTCTGATCTACTACTTAAACTCCTTCCAAAGGAAAATTCACTTAACGAAAACTATAAAATTATGAGATACAGTTACTGGCCAGTACTTCCCTTCATGAGGCAAAATTCTTAACTCTGGCAAGAGACAGGTATAAATATGTAGAAAACTATCATAGCTTTCAGAGCTGTTAGTTCAATACTTGTGGAGGAAAGAGGAATGCATTCAGAAAGGTTAAAAATGACTCAGACCCCAGTGTGAGAGTGCACCACCCATTTCGACAAATGAGGGAGATTACTTGAGCTGTTATCAGATTTTAGTCTGTTGCCAGGATGGCACAGGTGGATGGAGCAGAGCAAATAGTGGAGACTAAGATTAAGAATATTGCCAGATTGAAAAGCTGATTATGAGTGGAGGGTGTGGGCTGGAAGGAGGGGGATGGAGTGTGGGCTTTGAAGATACACATGGCAGGATTTGTGAAAAAGCTGTTCAAGTTAAGCATTTTGTGCTCAGCAGTATGTTGTGCATTTGGGTGGTGGAACTTGCTTTTGACCACAGTTTTCCCACATAAAAAGCAATGCATTTTTTTTACAATGAAGTTGATAGAGTAGTCCTCTTCCAAAGATGACTGTTTGTCTGTGTTGCTTGATTATAGTAAATCAGATATTTGTTGTCAGAATGATGCAACTATAGAAATGTTTTTCTTTGTGAGAATAAAGCAGTTAAAGTTAATTTATTCGTTCAGGTATAACATGGTGGCTGCAGATACTATCAGAGGATTCCTCATTCTTTCTTTTTTTGAAACTAATGATTTCATACTATTTAGAATTATCTTATTCTGTTGTTGTGTTTTCCCAAAAAATGACAGTAACAGCAGATGGATTACATATCTATATCAACATGATTACTCTGCAATTTAGATTTAAATGCATAGCAGACGGCTCATAAACTGCTTTCAGACCATTCCACTCTTCAATAGGATATGGCAAAAATGAAGACCCAAATGATTCTGTGTCAGCTATTATTTCTTTTATGTAATACTAATGGCCATTTCTCCCTATGTTTGCACAAACATTTAATAGCTGCTGTTATTTAGAGTTTAATGAAGTTTTTTCACAAATTTAAAACTACAAAGTTTAACATTGTGTGCCAATTCAACTAGGTATGCTTGACAGTGATGGAGTATGAGTGAATGAGTAGCAGAACAAAGTATGGCCCAGTTTTGAACAAATAGTTGGAATGAATAATGGAATATAAATATGGGATAAAATAATAACATTTATTTTTCATAGAATCATTACTTTTGAAGGATGAAAAAAATAAGTCTCTGAAAACTGAAATGGGAAAATTAAACAATAGAAAATCTAGAATGTAATAACGGCGGTATTGTCAAAAGGATAGTGAAGATGTTGAGTCGCAGACAGGCACAACGAAAATAATGACAAATAAGTAAGCTTTCACCCAAAAGGCCTTTGTGTGTATTAGACAACATACACATGCACATTCATACAAACGCAACTATCATGCAAATGACCACTGTCTCTGATTGCCAAGGCCAGATTGCGAGCAATTGCCCTTGATGAGACAAGAAATCTGGGTGGTGGGGGTAAGGAGGATGCTGTGGTGGAGAATGGGAGTGATAGTAGAGTAGGTGATATGTGGGTGATAGAGGGTAGTACTGCTTGTGGGAGCTTACAGGGTCGAGGGGCGAGAGAGAGGCAAGCAGCTAGGTGCAGTTGGGAGGTTAGACATTGGGAAATTGGGGGGAAGGGGGGTACTGGAAAAGGAGAGAAGTAAAAAGACTGTGGGTGTGATGGAGGAACAGGAGGCTGTGTAGTGCTGGAGTGGGAATGGGGAAGAGGATAGGTGAGGTGAAGGGCAATGACTAACAGAGGTTGATGCCAGGAGGGTTTTGGGAACATAGGATGTATTGCAAGGAGAGTTACCACATGTGAAATTCAGAAAAACTGGTGTTGGTAGGAAGGATGCAGATGGCGTGGACTGCGAAGTAGCCATTCAAATGGGGAACACTGTCTTGGACAGAGCGCTCAGCAGCGGAGTGGTCCAGCTATTTTTGGCCACTGTTTGTCTGTGGTGGTTCACGCAGATATACAGCTTGTTGGATGTGTATGAAAATAACGTGTAGGTTTCTTTGGCATTGGAGTACCACTGTGGGAGGGATCGGAGGGATAATGGGTAGGACATTCCTCATTTCAGAGCACTATGAGAAGTAGTTAAAACCCTGGCAGAGAATATGATTCAGTTGCTCCATCCTGGGTGGTACTGAGTGATGAGGGGAATGCTCCTCTGTGGCTGGACAGTGGGACTTTATGAGGTGATGGGTGACTGGAGAGAGAATGCATAGGAGATCTATGTCTGTACGAAGTTAGGAGGGTAATTACGATCTGGTGAAGGCCTCAGTGAGCTCCATGGTATATTTCTAGAGGTGCAGCTCGTCTTGGTATGGAATGGGTGGCAGCTGTCAAAGTGGAGCTATTACTGGTGGTAGGTTTGGTATAGATGGAGGTACTGATATAGCTGGCATCCAGGAAGGTGGCTTGTTGGGTGGAGGAGGTTTGAAGTCTTGAAGGAATGTGGATAGGGTGTAATCACCCTTGATCCAGATCACAAAGAAGTCATCAGTGAATCTAAATCTGGTGAGTGTTTGGATTCTGGGTGGTTAGGTAAGGTTCCTCTAGATGACCCATGAATAGATTGGCCTACGATGGGGCCATGCAAGTGCCCATTGCTGTACGTGGCATTTCTTTTTAGGTGATACCTTCAAAGGAGAAGTAATTGTGGCTGAGGGTGTAGTTGATCATGGTGGCCAGGAAGGAGGTTGTAGATTTGGAATCTGTCGGGCATTGGGAAAGGTAGTGTTTAATAGCACCAAGGCCGTGGGCATTAGGGATGTTACTGTAAGAGGAGGTGGCATCAATAGTGTCGAGCAGGGCACCATGTGGTAGAGGAACAGAAACTGTGGGGAGTCGGTGGAGAAAATGGTTGGTATCTTTTATGTTGGATGGTAGGTTGAGGGTAATAGACTGAAGTTGTCGAACTAAAAGAGCAGAGATTCTCTCAGTGGAGGCACAATAACGGGCCCCAATGGGGCATTCGGGATGGTTGAGTTTATGGACTTTAGGAAGCTTGTAGGAGTGTGGGGAGTGATAGGGGTAAGGAGAGAGATGGATCTGGGGAGAGATTCTGATATGGGTCTAAGGATTTGAGAAGAGACTGGAAATCCTGTTTGATTTCTGGAATGGGGTTACTGTGGCAGGGTTTGTAGATGGACGAATCTGACAGCTGGTGAAGTCCTTAGGCCAGGTAATCCTTGCAGTTCAAAACAACAGTGATGGAGCATCTGTCAGCTGGTAGGATTATAAGGTCGGGATCAGTTTTCAGGTTGTGGATTGCGGTTCTTTGCATGGATGTAAGGTTAGCTTGCATGTTGAGGGATTTGGGGAACGATGTTTAGGCAAGGTTCAACGTTAAGAAATTCTGAAAAGTTAACAGGGGTTATTTGGGGATAGTGGGGGTGGATCATGGTTGGATGGAGGTGTGAACTGAGCCAGGCAGTGTTCAACATTGTTCTTTGGTTGATTTAATTGATAAGGTTGGTGGCGAAAAAGTGTTTCCACTGTAGGGTCTGGGAATAGGAGAGAAGATCTATAACAAGTCCATTGTGACTGTATTTGGGAGTGGGGCAAAAGTTAAGGGTCTTTGGAAAAGACATATTTTTGTGGGGCTAAGGCTTTTGGAGGAAAGATCCATGTCTGTTTAGATTTCACACATAGCCCTGCCTTTGATGGGATAGGTGGTGCCTGCAACCAGACTGGAGTAGGTAGTAGTGCGAGGATATATGGGACAGTTCTTGCACCTAGGTCTATTATGAGTATATGAGCCATTAGGCAAGGGGATGGGAGCAGGGGTTGTGTAGTGATGGACGAGGATATGGTATAGATTCAGTGGGTGGCAGAATGCCACTATTGGAGGGGCGAGAAGGATAGTGGGTAGGACATTCCTCATTTCAGGGTGTGATGAGAGGCAGTAGAAACCCTGCTGGAGAATGTGATTCAGTTGCTCCAATCCATCGTGGTAATGAGTCTCAAGGGGAATGCTTTTCTGTGGCCAGACAGTGGCACAGTGCGAGGTGGTGGGTGACTGGAGAGATAAGGCACATGCAGTCTGTTCATGCACAAGCTGTGGAGAGTAATTACAGTCTGAGGCCTTCACAGACCATAAATACATTCCAAACCTTGTACGGAGATGTCCCTTATCTCACTAGTCACTCACCACCTTCCAGAGCCCCACCATCCAGCCAAAGAGCAGCATTTCTCTCGTGACTCAGTACCACCCAGGACTGGAGCAGCTGAATAACATTATCTGCCAGAGTTTCGACTACCTTCCATCATGTCCTGAAATGAGGAATGTCCTTCCCACCCCTCCCATAGTTGTATCCTGGCACTCGCCAACCTACACAATATCCTCACCCATCACTGCACAACCTGTGCTCCCAACCCCTTGCCTCATGGTTCATATCCCTGTAATAGACGTAGCTGCAAGATATGTCTTCCAAACACCACGTCCTCCAGTCCGGTCACAAGCACAATCCATCCCATCAAAAGCAGGGCTACCATTGAAACCAATAATGTGATCCACAAGCTAAGCCACAACCACTGTGCTCCATTCTACGTGGACATTAGAACCAACAAACTGTTTGTCCTCTTGAATGGTGGGATGTATTTTTCCCTCTTCTCCTGCTGATGTATATTTTGTAGGGTTTGTGGTGGGTCTTATACCAGCACTAGTGGGAAGTTGCATCCCTGGCCAATGTAACTGGGCAATATTTTGCCAACCCAATACACCACCAGATGAAAGTAGTATTACCTTTATCCTCTCTTTGAAGAATAGTTGTTTTGTGGTCCGGATCCTTCTGTGCCACCTCCCTGTTCGTCCAACTGCGGTGAAGATTCCTGGAATGCTTCCGCAAGTTCTCTCTACTGCGCTACTAAATAAATAGCCACACTTCTCACAAACAGTGGTATATTTTGCCCAACATTTTTACTATTTCTTTTAACAACACAACAAACAATTGCTACGGTAATACCACTCTCTTGAGTACATTCAAAAACGTCTGTGCATGCATACTTTAGGACCTGAGAGAGCAACCCAGATAAACAACTGCTGCTGTTCAATTGTTCATTATGCCTCTGTTGGTGCGTCATTTACTCGATGACTCTCGACTCAGGCACTTGCTGCACCATGGCACAAATGACTCCCGAATGACGAGTGGTTGTAATACCATTTCTACTGGTTCCCTTCTCGCCGGCTCCACCACTGCTCCACATTCGCTGCATACAAGAAAGGAAAACATCCAGTTTCCCCTTCCCACTACATTTATGCTTGTTCAGCTTGCTTACGAGCATATCTTGTCAACGGCTTTCCAATGTTGTGTTGGGATGTTTACAAATGTCCCAAAACACTACAATGGCCACCAGCAAGCTGTGGCCATGAAACAGCGGGATCCCCCTGCTGCTTAGTACTCTGCCCAACTCAGAGTTCTTCATTTGAATGACTGTTTCACAGCTGTACCATCTGGATCCTTCCTACCAACCCCAGCTTTTCTGAACTGTGCAGATGGGAACACTCCCTGCAATATGCCGTACATTCCTGTAATGCTCCTGACCTCAACCTTCGTTTGTCATTGTCCTTTGCTCACTTATTCCCTTCCCTGTTCCCTCTCCAGCACTACTTAGGCTCCTAGTCTGCCATCACACCCGAAGTATTTTACTTCTCTCATTTTCCAGTCCCGCACAGCCTGTCTCTGTCCTCCGTCTAACTTCCAGACTGAACCTAGCTGCACTACCCTCTCTCCACCTCATCCCTGTATACTCCCACAAGATAACTTTATTGTCCAACACCCCTACCCTGCTATCCCTCCTCCCTCCTGCCCCAGCCTCCTCCTTACCCCAACCACCCAGATTGCTTCTCCTCTCATGCGCAGTTGCTCGCAGTGTGGCCTCGGCAGCCAGAGACAATAGTAATATGTGTGTAAGTTGTGTTCGCGAGAGAGAGAGAGAGAGAGTTGTCTAATTCAGAAGAAGCGTATATGTTTAGCAGTCTTTTCATTGTGCTGTCTATGACTCAACATCTCGATTATATGCTGAGTAGCAGTCTATCCTTTGGATAATACTGAAATGGGAAAACTGTTGAATGTTCATCCTTAATGATGCAGCAGGTGGGTTTCAGAACAAGGGTTTTAGGTGTGGCTAGTTGACTGGGGAATCTTTCTTGCAAGTTATTGGCAAGGTATCATGCTATTTACACACTGGAGAGTTTAATGTATTTAACTACTGAAATAATAACCAATGACTGTGCATACATCTGATTTCCTAATTCTGGTAGATGAAATGGAGACCATGGAACTCTTATATGTCTGCCTAGATTCCAGTAGATGCAGCTGTCTGCCAGTATTTCCCGCAGAAAGATGCCATACAGTCTTCCTTGATAGTATTCTGCATCTCTGATTGGTGTCCCCTCACCCTGACCCACAACAATCTGTGAGAAGTATTCTTAATTTTCCCTTATTTGTACCTGGTTTGGTGTGAACAGCTTGAGACCCGTTGTAATAGGATGGTGTAAGCACATTGATTGCTCACTATCTAATATGTGAATTATGGCCCATAAGTGTTTGATCCAGCAGTTTCACACAATGGGAAGTCCAGAATGGACTAACAACATTATGGGAAGGATATATACGAGTTGTGATTGTGTGAATGTGTGTGTATTTTCTGCTTCAGATGAAGGACTTTGTCTGAAATCTTTAACGTTTTGACAGTCTTTTTCATTGTGCCTATCTGTGACCCAGTGTCATCTCTATGTGGTGAGTATCAGACTATCCTTTTCATATTATTGTTGACTCAGCAATTTCAGATTTCTTAAGTCTCCCAAGTAAAATTGCATACTGATGTAAGTTGGATATTGTGTAACATTTACGATGTATGAATGTAATAGAAGACAGGTTAATGTGGCAAATACTCTTTCTGCCCGTATACGTAATGCTTGGAGGCTCAGTTGTTCAGTAGTACAGAGCCAGACTACAAATTCAAATTTCTTCTGTTCAATTACCGGTCAATCCTAGTATTTTTGTTTGTCACTTACCACTTCTTTCAACTCTGGCAATGTTTATTGATGTGAAAAGTGCCATTATTTCGCCGTGGTTCAGAATCAACATTAAACTGTAGGGCCCCCTGTAATTGTTCGGGTATGTCAGTTCGAAGGAAGTCGATGGCATGCCACCTCCAACAGGAGGATCACTAGTAAAGCACTGTGGTATCCAAAGCTTATCTTCAGTTCAGTGATTGCCGTACTTACTATACTTAACAAGATTTCAAGTGGTGTAGGGCGCTGATGACATTTCTGGTTGTGGTTCACAAAACGATGAGTCTGTGATCAAGATCTTTCATTGGATCGTAATGAATTGTTCTGTCACCAGTGGCCCAGTTGTCCTGGAACCAAATGGTTGGCAAGCTGTCAGTTGTAACCTCCAAGACTAAGACTCTACCTGTTCTTTTCTCCTTTGTGTTGTTACTATAGCAGGTAATGAAGTAAGAGTGAATGGTTTCTGATGACTTAGAGAGGTGCTTCTGTCAGTGTATTGTACTGTGCAGTGATTTAACATCTGAAACACAGAAACATTTTCATTAATTCTTGAGAGAGCTAGGCTTATAAACATATATGATTTTTTAAAAATACATTGTGTCTATGAAGAAAAATGTATGACACTTCTTATCAATATAATGTCCAAGCAGATATAACATAGTCTATTCATTAATGGAGTTGAGAAATTAGAACTCTGAGATCACTGGCAAAGCTATGTCCAATATCCTCCTTCATCACAAGCAGAAATGGCATATTCATAGAGAGTCATTGAATATAATCTACATCTGCACCTACACTTGAGTAGTACTTGGCAGGGAGTACTCTCCAATTGCAACATATGAGGTTTTTTCCCCATTACAGTCACATGTAGATCATGGGAAAAATGATTGTTAAACGCACTGATGCATGCTGAAATTAATCTAATCTTATCTTGTACCTCTTGTGTTTGCAATAAAAATATGTTATAGTATATTCCTAGCTTCATTACTTAATACTGGCTGTGAAACTTTATAAATAGGCTTTGATGGTATATATAGTGACTATACAACTGTTTTTATATATGTTGAATATCCCCTGTTAATTCTGTTTGGTATGGATCCCAGAAATTTGTGCAGTATTGCCAGCGAGTGGTTCTAGGCGCCACAGTCTGGAACTGCGTGACCGCTACGGTCGCAGGTTCGAATCCTGCCTTGGGCATGGATGTGTGTGATGCCCTTAGGTTAGTTAGGTTTAAGTAGTTCTCAGTTCTAGGGGACTGATGACCTCGGAAGTTAAGTCCCATAGTGCTCAGAGCCATTTGAACCATTTGTGCAGTATTGTTGGCTGGGTCACATGAGTATTTCTTTGTAAATTGATTAAATTTTCCCAGTATCCTACCAGTTGACCAAAATCTATCCTCCACTTTCTGTGCACTAATCTTATCTATACATTCTGTTTCATATCCCCCACAAATTGTTACAGATTTTTATATGAGTTGGCTGATTCTATTTATGATTCATTCATATTGTAGTCACTCCTTTTTATGTTTTGTGAACTGCACAGTTTTACCGTTTTGGATATTTGTAGCAAGTTGCCAACTTATACACCACTGTGAAATCTCATCTGGATCTGACTGAGTATCAGTGCAGCTTTTTTCCCAGACAGTACTCCATTAGAGAGAACTGCATCTTTTTCAAAAAGTCTTAGGCTACTAGTATTGTCTGCCAGGTACTTAATATACAACATGACATCCTCCTTACCAAGAAATCCTTAATCAAGTCATAAATTTTGCTTGATATCCCCATTCAGTTGTATTTTCAATAATAAGCCTAAGTATGGTACTGAGTCAAATGCTTTTCAGAAGCCAAAAAATACTGCATCTACCTGATTGTCTTAATCCACTGCTTTCAAGATATCAAGTGAGAAAACTGTGAGTTGTGTTTTGCGTGACTGATGTTTTTGGAATACATACTGTTTGGCACAGAGAAGGTCATTCTGTTCGAGGTAACTCATTACTTTTCGATTCAGAATATGTTATAAGATTCTGCAACAGATGGATGTTAATCTTATTGGATGGTAGGTTTATGGATCACTTCTCCTACCCTTCTAGTGGATGGATATGACCTATGTCATCCTCAAAATACTGAACACAGTTTTTTATTTCAGGAATGTATGTTATTTTATGGTTCAAAGGGGTTATAATTCAGTCAAAAATTCCTTGTGGTGTCTGATAAGGATTCTGTTGGAGCCTGAAAATTTGTTCAGTTATGTTCAACTGTTTTCAAATGCCACTGACATTAATATCTACTGTATATCACTCATCTCTGCAATGATAGGAGAATTAAGTAGGGGCAGTACTCCTGGATTTTCCATTTGAAAGGGGACTTTAGCATTTCTGCTTTTACTTTGCTACACTTAGTTTCAGTCACTGTGTCGACTGTGAGCATCTGGACATTAGCTTTGATGTCACAGACGGCCTTTAGTTATGATCAGAGCTCCTTTGAGATTTGCAAGAGGTCTTTCAATAACATTCTTCTATGGTTGTTACTGAAAGCTTCACGTTACCATTTTGACTACCAGATAAGTTTCATTTTTAGCACCTCTCTGTATGTATAGCCCTTTGCTTTGTTTTCCATGTGTTGTGCAGTAGTTGTTGTTCTTTAGAAGTTATGAACAGAGGCTATATACCACGAAGTGTCCCTCCCATTGTGAATTGTTCTACTAGGCACATATCTATCCAGTGTTTGGTTAATTTTTTAAACTTAGTGTACAGTTCCTATACATGCTCTTGCCGTGAGATAAATGTTTCAAGTTCTTCCTTGAGTTGCAACACTGCTGCCCCTTTATCTAATTTACTGAATATGTAAATATTCATATTCACATTAACTAATTGTAGGTAAGTGTTAAATAACAAAATACTTGACAAAATTACATTAACGCGGCTACCTTTTTTGGTAAGTGTTAAATAACAAAATACTTGACAAAATTACATTAATGTGGCTACCTTTCTTGGTACCTATGAGTAGTGGTCTGCACTGAGGTGGATCTCAACATGTGTATCTCCAGTAATTGTTACATTGTGGATAAAAGCAAGTGCTGTTGGGGATATCCTTGGATTATCTGCAGATATCAGCAATAATAACTGCTTTTTAGATAAAATTAAAGGAAAATATCAATTTTATTACATGCTTTTTGTCTCAAATGGTGTTGCCTGTGGACAATGAACAAGGTTGCATGAACTGGCACCACATGTCTGTTGCATTGTTTGCTGAAAACCTGAAGCCTTTGTGCCCAG
Organism: Schistocerca serialis cubense; assembly: GCF_023864345.2. Lineage (NCBI taxonomy): Eukaryota > Metazoa > Arthropoda > Insecta > Orthoptera > Acrididae > Schistocerca > Schistocerca serialis. Next base: position 776,956,486 of record NC_064641.1, read on the forward strand.
GTAAAGCAGACATATATTTCTGTGCTTACCTTCTGGCTATGACTGCTTTAGCTGTGCCCAAGGGACCTGCATGTGTTGAATATGCATTGCTGTGACCTTATCTTACATGCAGTTTATGAAGCATGTTCTGGATGTCAAGCCCGGCCACGAGAACCTGAGAAGTGAGAGTTGCTATGCTTCTGCTGCCTTCAGTTAATGCTTTGTAATGACTAAGTGACCACATAATGAATGCATCAGGGTGTACGTTAGTGAGACTGCTTTAATAAAGTGCACACCAAGGACAGAATTTCAAGGAAGGTGAAATAAGGTGATTTCACTTTATTGCGAGAAGCCAAACTGAAATCATTGATCTGGAAGAAATTTTTGTATATATGTGATGACAATGAGAAGATCAGAGATATAGTGGCTTGTTTTGTGTGTTGAAAAGTGTCTACGCTGGAGACAAAACTGGGACTTTATATTTGTTGAAACAAACATGTGAGACCTGAAAAAGTAGTGTAATTACTTTTTAAAAATATTATGAGAGGATTAATTAAAGTTCCTGAAGTGCCATCAAATTTGCAAATAGCTGCCACAAAAGAATAATCTTGTCAGCAAAGACATTTTACCTATTGAAGATGAGTGTGGAAATGGAGTTATCAAGATGGCACAGTTCCTTATTGATATGGGGGCGAAGCACAGTGCAGTGAGTGCCAAGGAATTGCTACCTCATTCAACCATCATTTAGAGTAATTTAAAGGTGACTGATGAGCATCTACCTGAAACTGTTTCTGATGAGGTGAGGAATGTTCTCAGATATGTAGGAAGTGAAATACCCTCAGACTTCAAGAAGAATATAATAATTCCAATCCCAAAGAAAGCAGGTGTTGACAGATGTGAAAATTACCGAACTATCAGTTTAATAAGCCATGGCAGCAAAATACTAATATGAATTCGTTACAGACTAAGGAAAACACCGGTAGAAGCTGACCTCGAGGAAGATCAGTTTGGATTCCGTAGAAATGTTGGAACACGTAAGACAATACTGACTCTACGACTTATCTTAGAAAATAGATTAAGGAAAGGTAAACCTATGTTTCTAGCATTTGTAGACTCAGAGAAAATATTAAAAATGAACTGATAAAGACATTATGATCATTCTATGTAGTTAGCATTGTACAAAACTTCAAGTTTGTTGCTGACAAAAGTCCAAACAATATAGCACCACTTCATCAGTATGAGAGACACTCTTGCTCAGTGCACGTCGTCAATTCTGTGCTGAGCAAACTACTCAAGGAGTTATCAGTGATAAGAAGAGTGTGTACAGTGATTAATAAATTCTTGTTGAGTTGTCACAACATTTTTTAAAAGATTTAGTCTTCAGAACCATGTGCAGAACACACTGAAAGCAGATGTCGACACACAATGAGACAACAAACTAGAGCCAATTAATTTGCAGTGATTCAAATTCTAGTAATTTTTTCAGATAGCTTGAGATAATTTAATTGACACTGTTGACAAAAAGATGTTGGAAGATGTTGTGAGGTTTCTGACACCAGTCAAAAACACCTCCCTAAAAATATTTTTAGTATTTTTACTGTCCCAACAAGAACATTTAACTTCGGCTAAGTCTTGCACCGGCTGAGGTGCTATGAGAACACAGGCCAGGTAAACAGTGCAAAACAGTTTTACTGAAAAGGGCATAAACGAAAATACTCTTCCTTTGGAGAGAAGTTTATGACTGCAAGTTCATGAGTAGCACTGAATTTATAAAAGTCCAACTTAGACTGAAGGCTGTAATGATGAAACAAAGTTAATGTTCACTTGGAAGTAGAACAAACTAATGTAGTGAAGGTCAGTGGTCGATACCAACTTCCTGGACATCTCTGATGCAGAGGCCAAGACCTGGCAGTCATGAAGGCAAGTGCTGAAAGTTCTGTCGATCAGCAGTGGCTGGTGCGGCGTGGCATCATATGTCATGAAGGTTCCAAGGGAGGCTCTGATTGGGGATCTCCAAATGCAGTCTGTGCCTGCCCAGAGCTCAATGGAATGTTTCTCAGAGTGGTTTTGTGCCTCTACAAATACACAAGACCGGAAAAGAAGTATTTGCTATTCACGTGGCCAATGGAAGCAACCAGGTCCATGGGGCCAGTGATGTCTGGGTGGTGCTCACAATGCCACCTGCTGGCCAAGGGAGTGTGGTTAAACGAGCTCTCTGATCTGCTGATGTAACTCCTTCAGGATAGGCTACTTGGTATACCATTGCTCTAAGAAGAGCTGCCAGCCTGTAGGGCATACAGCCTGTATGCAGCCTCCTTCCCCTCCGAAGGATGAGAGGTTGTAACACATCTCGACGTGGTGCTTCTTTGGTGGCTGCCTGTGGAACTCATGACCCCAGTGGGCTGAGGTTGATGTCCATTGGAGCAGATGTCTGGACCAGGGGGAGGCTGACCTCACCAGAGGCTGGACGTTGTGTTCCCTATGGCTGCAGCAGTTGTGCTGTGTTGTCGAAGGTTCTATGAGGAGGGACGTCCGGCTCTTGAACAAACAATCATGGGACTCCCCTGATACGATGCATCACTGTTTTCCATGGCTGCATCTGGTTGACATGCTCGTGGCAAATGGAGCTGTCGTATAGTCATACTTCCACAATGGCTTGTCCCAATAAATGGTTTACTACTGCTGGGGCCTATCGAAGGTGATTGTTGGAGAAAATTAATGCCCAGAAAATGGTGGTGTAGAGACTGTGTACGGGGATATGGAGAGTTTGTACTGGTGCTGCTGTTCCTGGAGTTCTTCAGCTGGGCTGAGACCGTCCCAAGGGGTGGAGCAATAAGATGCCAAAAACATAGTGCGCACTTCATCTGAAACATGATGGTTATGTAACTTTGCTAATTGTGACTTAAACATGCAAACAAAGCATTCCACTAATCCATTGGATCCGGGATGAAAAGGAGCTGTGTGCACTAGGATGACGCAACTGGAAGAATAAAAAGAGGTGAATTTGGTAGATGTGAACTGAGCCCCACTGGTAAGTGTTATTTCTGGGAGTCCTTCCATAGAGAAGATCTGTGCCAGAGCCTAGATAGTTGGTCTCAAGGATGTTGAAGACATAGAGAAATCAGCTTCCACATTGACGACAATAAACCAAGAATAGCCCTGGAAGTGGCATTCAGAGTCTAAATCATTGTTTCCCAACCTCTCTGAGCCCATTACCCTGGAGTGCAACCAGATATTAGCTAGTAACCCCCACTGCCTCCCTCCCCCCCCCCCCTCCCCCCCGGCCCCTTCCCACTGCCCCCATTGTCAAAGTTAGCACCTAACTAAACTTTGGAACAAAGAAGAATTTTCTTGGAACATTTTCATTTTTAAAATGAAGAAGATAAATGATTTTTAGTTTTTGAAATTTTTTATTAAACCATGAACTACTGAGTCAGTGAGAGTTCATACTGCTTATTTCTAATAACCATTTTTTTATAGAACGATGAAGTCATTCTCAATGCATGACAAATGCTACCTACTGTAATGGCAGCTTCTGCCACCGAATGTATCAGGATGACCAAATTTATCGGGAAGACACCAAATGTAGTGGGTTAGTGCCAGGAGTTGCCATATTAAAACTTGGCGAGAACTTTCCAAATGATTTATTGTTTTTTAGCTATGTGCCCCGTTCACCTCAGTCCGTGTCACAGGGTCCTCCAATGCTGAGGCCACTGCCCCAGTGACTCTGTGCAATGCGCTGTATCGAGCCAGCCCTCTACGGCAGCTGCAGAGTTCCAATTATGTCAGGATGGCTGTGCCAGCTGCCGACTCAGCGGCCACCATCCTCGTTGTTTCCGCGCTGCTCTGCCGGGAGCCGTAGGCCTGCTCCGGTGCTGCTTCTTCCTCGCTCGTGTAGCTGAGAACACGGCAGCAATGACCGCCCACGATCTGGCGTCTGAATCTGCGTCCTGTGCCTTGGAAGTCTCCAGTGTGTGTTGGGAGCCAAGACGACTGCCCGCGGTAGCGAGCTGAAGAGTGGCCCATCGCTGGCTGGCTGTAGACCCCGTGTCGGCCTCAAAGGGTCGAACCAACGACCCGCCATAGACTGGGACGCAGTCGCCCCATCTGTTGCTGTGTGTAGACCGGCCACTGTGACACGCCCCGCCGTCCAGGAGAGCTGCCACACTTGAATGACTCTTATTAGAAAATGGAACCTATTTATACTCGGCTGTGTGACCCTGTTTTGCTAATGTGCTGCTCCGAGTCACGTACGCACAACACCTAAGTTGCCTTCTGCCTGTAGCTTGCGCCATGCATACCACTGCATTTACTCTTTTCAGTGGTTCGATGGCCCAGTGGCCTCCATTCTACTTCGCAAATGTTGGTCAGTGTAACTTACTGCAGTCTGGCTTGCACCTGGCTGTAACTTGTCTACTCCGAAATATTGCACCAAATCTAACTTTCCTAGCTTAACACTTTGCCGTCCACATATCTGGTACAAATTTATTCGCGTGACGTCGGCAGCACTAATTTGGATTATTTGGCTTATCACCGGCCGCTTGCCGTTTTCCATTGACGGCAGGTTTCAAGCACATTGACTTTTGCGCGCTTTAATTTTCCAGAAATCCTCTATTTTGCCGTATCATTCCACAAACTCGAATTTTCTTTTCAAGTAACTTCTCTGCAAGTTCTACACTGTTATAATAATTATCCATGCAGAGGTGATGCCACTTTCCATCAGAAGGTGTCAATAGTTCCATCACTGCTAAAGGCTGTCCAGCGCTGGAATATACCTTGAATGAGAAAATGCCTCCCATACTCGAATTACACAGCATCCGAATGAGTATACCATATTTCATAATTTTCAGTGGATCGTAAACTTTAAAATTTAACTGTCCTCACCACAGTATCATTCCTTCATCAATTGAGATGATTTGACTTAGATTAAACGTTTCTTTAAACTTTTTGGCAAAATAATCAATTACAGATTGCACTTTGACAAGCCGGTCGGCATTATCCGGTTTATTGTTGCTGTCGGAAAAATGTAAAAATGATAAACTCTGCCGAAATTTTTACAAAGTTACAGACGGTGTTTAGAAAGGATAGATTGCATTCAACCGTAGGTGGAGTGTTCGTCGCTGTTAGTAGTAGCTTATCCTGTAGTGAAGTAGAAGTGGATAGTTCCTGTGAATTATTATGGGTGGAGGTTACACTCAACAACCGAGCTAGGCTAATAATTGGCTCCTTTTACCGACCTCCCGACTCAGCAGCATTAGTGGCAGAACAACTGAGAGAAAATTTGGAATACATTTCACATAAATTTTCTCAGCATGTTATAGTCTTAGGTGGAGATTTCAATTTACCAGATATAGACTGGGACACTCAGATGCTTAGGACGGGTGGTAGGGACAGAGCATCGAGTGACATTATACTGAGTGCACTATCCAAAAATTACCTCGAGCAATTAAACAGAGAACCGACTCGTGGAGATAACATCTTGGACCTACTGATAACAAACAGACCCGAATTTTCGACTCTGTATGTACAGAACAGGGAATCAGTGATCATAAGGCCGTTGCAGCATCCCTGAATATGGATGTTAGTAGGAATATAAAAAAAGGGAGGAAGGTTTATCTGTTTAGCAAGAGTAATAGAAGGCAGATTTCAGACTACCTAACAGATCAAAACGAAAATTTCTGTTCCGACACTGACAATGTTGAGTGTTTATGGAAAAAGTGCAAGGCAATCGTAAAATGCGTTTTAGACAGGTACGTGCCGAGTAAAACTGTGAGGGACAGGAAAAACCCACTGTGGTACAACAACAAAGTTAGGAAACTACTGCGAAAGCAAAGAGAGCTTCACTCTAAGTTTAAACGCAGCCAAAGCCTCTCAGACAAACAGAAGCTAAACGATGTCAAAGTTAGCGTAAGGAGGGCTATGCGTGAAGCGTTCAGTGAATTCGAAAGTAATATTCTATGTACCGACTTGACAGAAAATCCTAGGAAGTTCTGGTCTTACGTTAAATCAGTAAGTGGCTCGAAACAGCATATCCAGACACTCCGGGATGATTATGGCATTGAAACAGAGGATGACACGCGTAAAGCTGAAATACTAAACACCTTTTTCCAAAGCTGTTTCACAGAGGAAGACCGCACTGCAGTTCCTTCTCTAAATCCTCGCACAAATGAAAAAATGGCTGACATCGAAATAAGTGTCCCAGGAATAGAAAAGCAACTGTAATCACTCAACAGAGGAAAGTCCACTGGACCAGCCGGTATACCAATTCGATTCTACACAGAGTACGCGAAAGAACTTGCCCCCCTTCTAACAGCCGTGTACCGCAAGTTTCTAGAGGAACAGAAGGTTCCAAATGATTGGAAAAGAGCACAGGTAGCCCCAGTCTTCAAGAAGGGTCGTCGAGCAGATGCGCAAAACTTTTGTTGTTGTTGTGGTCTTCAGTCCTGAGACTGGTTTGATGCAGCTCTTCATGCTACTCTATCCTGTGCAAGCTTCTTCATCTCCCAGTACCTACTGCAACCTACATCCTTCTGAATCTGCTTAGTGTATTGATCTCTTGGTCTCCCTCTACGATTTTTACCCTCCACGCTGCCCTCCAATGCTAAATTTGTGATCCCTTGATGCCTCAAAACATGTCCTACCAACCGATCCATTCTTCTAGTCAAGTTGTGCCACAAACTTCTCTTCTCCCCAATCCTATTCAATACCTCCTCATTAGTTACGTGATCTACCCACCTTACCTTAAGCATTCTTCTGTAGCACCACATTTCGAAAGCTTCTATTCTCTTCTTGTCCAAACTGGTTATCGTCCATGTTTCACTTCCATACATGGCTACACTCCATACAAATACTTTCAGAAACGACTTCCTGACACTTAAATCTATACTCGATGTTAACAAATTTCTCTTCTTCAGAAACGATTTCCTTGCCATTGCCAGTCTACATTTTATATCCTCTCTACTTCGACCATCATCAGTTATTTTACTCCCTAAATAGCAAAACTCCTTTACTACTTTAAGTGTCTCATTTCCTAATCTAATACCCTCAGCATCACCCGATTTAATTTGACTACATTCCATTATCCTCGTTTTGCTTTTGTTGATGTTCATCTTATATCCTCCTTTCAAGACACTGTCCATTCCGTTCAACTGCTCTTCCAAGTCCTTTGCTGTCTCTGACAGAATGCGCAAAACTGTAGACCTATATCTCTGACGTCGATCTGTTGTAGAATTTTAGAACATGTTTTTTGCTCGAGTATCATGTCGTTTTTGGAAACCCAGAATCTACTATGTAGGAATCAACATGGATTCCGGAAACAGCGATTGTGTGAGACCCAACTCGCTTTATTTGTTCATGAGCCCCAGAAAATATTAGATACAGGCTCCCAGGTAGATGCTATTTTTCTTGACTTCCGGAAGGCGTTCGATACAGTTCCGCACTGTCGCCTGATAAACAAAGTAAGAGCCTATGGAATATCAGACCAGCTGTGTGGCTGGATTGAAGAGTTTTTAGCAAACAGAACACAGCATGTTGTTATCAATGGAGAGACGTCTACAGACGTTAAAGTAACCTCTGGCGTGCCACAGGGGAGTGTTAAGGGACCATTGCTTAAAGTAGATAGTGTCGGAAGTCCCATGCGGCTTTTTGCGGATGATGCTGTAGTATACAGAGAAGTTGCAGCATTAGAAAATTGTAACGAAATGCAGGAAGATCTGCAGCGAATAGGCACTTGGTGCAGGGAGTGGCAACTGACTCTTAACATAGACAAATGTAATGTATTGCGAATACATAGAAAGAAGGATCCTTTATTGTATGATTATATGATAGCGGAACAAACACTGGTAGCAGTTACTTCTGTCAAATATCTGGGAGTATGTGTGCGGAACGATTTGAAGTGGAATGATCATATAAAATTAATTGTTGGTAAGGCGGGTACCAGGTTGAGATTCATTGGGAGAGTCCTTAGAAAATGTAGTCCATCAACAAAGGAGGTGGCTTACAAAACACTCGTTCGACCTATACTTGAGTATTGCTCATCAGTGTGGGATCCGTACCAGATCGGGGTTGACGGAAGAGATAGAGAAGATCCAAAGAAGAGCGGCGCATTTCGTCACAGGGTTATTTGGTAACCGGGATAGCGTTAGGGAGATGTTTAACAAACTCAAGTGGCAGACTCTGCAAGAGAGGCGCTCTGCATCGCGGTGTAGCTTGCTGTCCAGGTTTTGAGAGGGTGCGTTTCTGGATGAGGTATCGAATATATTGCTTCCCCCTACTTATACCTCCCGAGGAGATCACGAATGTAAAATTAGAGAGATTAGAGCGCGCACGGAGGCTTTCAGACAGTCGTTCTTCCCGCGAACCATACGCGACTGGAACAGGAAAGGGAGGTAATGACAGTGGCACATAAAGTGCCCTCCACCACACACCGTTGGGTGGCTTGCGGAGTATAAATGTAGATGTAGATGAATCAGCTGCAGGACATCGTTTTGTGAAATATCAGTGTGTCTATCAACGATTCGTTGACCAATTATCATCGATCCTTGCTTTTTTTACAATTCCCACGAGGTTAGCAAGCCCAAACCATTTTCTAAGTTCGGGTCCCGTAACGCCGACAAATTTGTCATTTTTTAAAAATCCAATTTCCTTCTATTGCAATTTTGACTTTAGTACTTATTGGTTTCGTTGCTAATATATTCAAATAGATCATTCCCAATATATAATTCTACGATATCCTCGATGCTCTGTATATCTTTGGGGAATATGTTTGGACCTGGGGATCCTTCAGATTTATTATTGGCCCTCAGTAAATCAAAGTCTGACCACTGTGCGCTGTCTTTTTCGTCTGATTCGCCTGAATCAGTTGACAACCGTAGCATTCACTGAATTCTTCTTGGATGTATTTCACTATCTTCCTACAATTCTGCTTCACTTTCATTTTTTTGATATCCAATGTCTTCTTCCCAATCGGCCAAGTCGTCCGGAGTGTCAGACAAGATGTCCGCACATTCATTGTAAATAATCCTATTGTCTCTTTCGTCCACCTTGGTGAAAGGGCACAAGTACTTATAAAAACAAAAAAACTTGTTGACATGTGTAACTTATTGTTACCTAAACAAAACACCAATAGAATGCAAAAGATACTAAAGTGCTGTCGCCGGCCACTGCACGGTACTATGCTCACGACACCACTATGGTGTCGCTGGACGGCATAGTGTTAAACTGTGGTGCCACTGCTCTACAACACCTCCTCAGAAAAGAAAGCTAATTAAACACATTGAGAGTAGGGTAAGCATTTGTTTGAAAACATGTTTCCTCTGCACCACTACACTCCCTAGCAATACTAGCCTCACCCACATCCTCCACCCCCATTTAAAATGAACCGAATTAAAACGTGTGCACTGTACTTAGGCCTGCTGTTTGTAAATCACTTGATTGTTGGGATCCTTACTTCTAAACTGTAGAAACGAATACTTCAGGCTGTCATCGCTTTGTGTCTGAACAGTGCCATTAATAATAATAATAATGATAAAAATAACATAGCATAGACCCTATAGCAGTGTAGTAGTCATTACATAATTACTGTTTTGTTGTGCTGTCAATTATTCCACTATTATTATCATATGAGTAATGAAGCAGTTCCTGCTCTATTGTGGGAACTACCTATAACTCAGCGAAGATATTTTAATGAGACATTTGAGCATATGTAGTATGTATGTCTCAATTTTACTGTAATAAATGCTTGGTACAAAGTACGAAGTAGTATGTGTGTAGTGGGTGGAACACGTAAGCAAGATGATGGTGTCCATCAGTTCATTTCACAAACAGTAACTTCCACCACATTGTTTCATGTGTTAGTGTTGTTGATATTTGCAAAAAAACTGAATGACTGATAAATTATGTACTCAGTATTACACTCTTACAAAATATTGATTATAGTAATGATCTTTTAGAGGTAATGTAGTTCAATGACCGAAACCCAATTTATCCTTATGTTTCTACCCATCAAGTGGTAGTTACCCCAGGCTGGGAACCAATGGTCTAAATTGAGTCATGACCAGAGCACTGAAGCATCTGGCCATGAGAGGTATCTGTGAGTGAGTGGTGTCTGTTTGCTACCATGTTGGCAATACCTCCTTCAATCCCTGATCAATACGTATGCTGATGGGCCAGCCTCTTCGTGACTGCAGGCAGATGGGATCGCAGTGTGGGTGTGACCATTTTCTCCTTGCAACAAAAAAACTCCGTTGAGGGTGGAGAACCCATGGCACCTATTCTACAATTTTTGGACTTCCAGATGAGCCTACTCTTTCTGATCCATTGGCCATCTGTGGTGCACAGATGGAATAAGTCCCAGCTGACCGGATTCTCCAAGCAGTGATGGGTGTCCGTGAGGCAACAGATCTCCAGTCCTGAATCAAATTAAACAATCTGTCCCAATGGTAACCTGGAATCCGTGTTGTCATTGGCATGTTGAGCTGCTGACTGATATCAGATGTATGAGTAGCTAAACAAAAACAATTTCCATCTGTAGAGGTGATATGCTAGTTGGTCAGATTATTGGAGTCGGCCACAATTAATGTTAAAGGGGATTAATTGTCAGTCAGTAATGTGAAACATTTGTTGTATACACAACTGTGGAATTTCTTGAATGTGAACACAATGCCAGAACGTCCTTTTATATTTGGCTGTAGTTATGTGTCAGAGTTTTGGATATGAATGCTATATGATTTCCCACACCATTTTGTTCATGAGATAACACTGCACTCAAGCTGTAATCAGAAGCATCAGATATTACAATTAAAGGATTTGATGTGTCATAGGCCACAAGGCATGTCAGATGGAGCAGGACTTGCATGAGATCTCCGATGGCTTTATCGCAGGCAGGAGTCCAATTCCAGTTCACAGCTTTGCGTAACAACTGACACAGCAGCTCCATTATGGCTGTGACATATGGGATGAACTTATCAGATATGGATCAATGGCTGACTGTGCATTCATCATGGCCTTGAAATTACGCAAATCTGAAGTGACCCACTTGGTTTTTCCACAATAACGACGGGGCTAGCCTGCTGACTGTTGGTGACTGCAGTGAGAATGCCTTCCTCTTGGAGGCACTATAGTTTCAACTGTAGCTTATCTCAGAATGTAAGTGGAACGTTCTGAGTGACGTACTTCCAAGCCCATTGTATTAAAAAGTTCTAAACTAAGTTTGTTGGTGGCTTCATCAGTATTTATCACCAAATGTGTGCCATGAAGACAGTAGAACGATACTGAACATGAGTCGTGAATCATACATCACTTTGAGAATATCATTGCTATAACTACACAACAGGTGTCTGGAGAATTCTTGTAGCGGAGGTGAGCCCAAATGATGATAAGTCTTCCAAATTACAGTAATTGTGGAAGAACCCAAACAATTCTAAACTCTACAGGGAATGAGTTGATTTCTACTGTAAGTGTTAGAAGTCTATCAGATACAGGAAGCACAGCAAAGCATGTAAAACATCCAGGGTATAGGTGTTGGGCACATCATCAACTCAGGGGGAAGTAGGTTCATGCGAGCATAATCTACATTCATCTTGAGGGAAGACTGGCAAACTTCTGCCTTGTGTCCTGTCTTGCCACAGGCAGAACATTTAGCCTGGTGATGATAGCACTATTGCCATGAGTGGGTGATAAAACAGTTGTTGCATGAGGGTGACTGATGTGGGCAAAGCACCCTGGCCAAGGGCTTGCCATTCACAGCTGAATCAAAATGTAGTGCAGGTCCTAGCTGAGTGAGTGAATCTGGTGGATCACAGAAACATGAAAAGGTTTGTGTAATGTTGCATATAACCCTGGAGTCTGTTTGAAAGCCATAATGATGAGGCAAGCCTCTAATGGGATATCCTTGAGTTTGAGGATGTCTGTATGAAGTCCTTCATATGGCGAATGTACGAGATTCATGCCCCTGACAAGAAAAGTTGCATAGTAGTGTTTACATTGAGTGCAGTTGAACCTAAAGTCATGGGATAATTTGGTTATCCACTCTGTCTAGGCCACCAAAGTTTTCCCGTGTGAGTCAAAATATTGTAGCACATAAATCTTTAAGTTTTCATATGGGAGGGCATGGGGCCCCATTTTAGGGTTGAGCTGCAATAGTAAATGATACATTTCTGAGCCTGCAGAGGCCAAGAAGAATGTGTGCTGCTGGGTGTCACCTCTGATACCATGGGCAAGGAAGTGTTGTTCCGTAGTGGCCATGTAGTTTGACCAGGGCTCAGTCTTCTGGTCAGACACCTGGAGTGGTGGTGGCATCCCTCTGAATCCTTTTACCAGGTAAGCCAATACGGGACAGCCAGTAAGAGGTGATAGCTGCCACCTAGTCCCATCCCACATTCCTTGCATGGCCTGTTGCATGTTCTGGGGTAGCAGCATCACCTGTAACATCCAAAGGGTTAGATATGGTGAAGCAAAAAGTCACTATCAAGGACTTTGTCACAAGCACACTGAAACTGTCTACTGAGGTGTAAAACACACATAAAAGTTTTGGTTTGTAAAAAAAATGTAGCTCAGATAAACAATATAGAACAGTTTTATTAAAAAGTGTGTAAACCAAAATACTACTCCTTTGGAGAAATGTTAATCACTACAAGTTTGTGATGCACTGATGAAAAAAAAAAAAAAAAATAGCAATACCTTGTGCGACATCATTGAAAGTTCATAGGTGTGTTTCTACATCTGAAAGGTGATATTTATTCAAATTTAATGCCAGTCACATAGGAGTTTTGCTAATAGCACCACTATGAAGATGCAACTTCAAGAAGGAGTTGTGTGACATCAACGAAAGTTGATAGGTGTGTTTCTACATCTGAAAGATGATATTTATTCAAATTTCACACCAGTCACATAGAAGTTTTGCTAATAGCACAACTATGAGGATGCAAATCAGATTTGCTTTAAGTACACGCTGTAATGGTCATGAGCATTAGTTACCTTTGAAATTGGATGTGGAGAGCTGATGTTAGTCAAGAATTCTTTTAAGGTGACAAACATGTCATTATCAACATCTCACTGATTTGAACAAGGTCGTGTAATAGAACTATGAGCAGCTGGATGTTCCTTCCGCAATTCTGCAGAAAGACTTGGCAGGAATGTAGCCACTGTAGGTGACTGCTGGCAGCAGTGGTCACGAGAATGTATGATTGTAAGAACAACGGGCTCCAGATGGCCACATGGCACTACCGAGAATGAAGACCATCATGTTTGGCATACAGATCTGGGGCATTGTGCTGTGTCTGCAGCAGCAATTTTAACAGTGGTTGGTATAACAGTGACACAACAAACTGTTACACATTGGTTACTCCTAGGACGGCTCTGAACCAGACACCCTGTAGCATGTATTCCACGGACTCCAAACCATCACCATTTGCAACTTCATTAACATCAAGTGAGAACTCATTGGAGGGCAGGGTGGAGGGCTGTTGTGTTTCCCGATGAAAACTGGTTTGGACTTGGTGCCAGTGATGGTTGAGTGTTGGTTGGGAAGAGACCAATTGATGCCCACAACTGACCTGTCTGCGTACTAGACCTACACCTAGGGGTGCAATTTCATATGGCGGTAGGAACACTTTCATGGCTATCCCACAAGCCATGACTGCAAAATTGTATGCCAATCTGGTTATTCAACTTGTGCTGCTGCCATTCATAAACAGCATTCCAGGGGTGTTTTCCGATAGGATCACACTGGTTCTAATACCACTGTTGTAACCAGCATGCTTTACATAATGCTTGCATGTTGCCTTGGCCTACTCAATCACCAGATCTGTCTCCAATTGAGCACATATGGGACATCATTGGACAAAATCTCCAGTATCGGCCACAAACAGCATTCACTGTCCCTGTATTGACTGACCAAGTGAAACAAGCATGGAACTCCATCCCACAAACTGACATCCAGCACCGGTACAACACAATGCAGGCATGTTTGCATGCTTACATTTAACTTTCTGGCTGTTACACCAATTATTAATGTACCAATAATTCACATTTGCAATGGCTTATCTTGCATTTACATTAACCTGTGATCTTGCAATGTTAATTACTTAAATATGTTACCTTGACAAATGTATTCCTAAAATTTCATTACTGTACATTAATTATTTTTTGATGTTGCAATTTTTTATTAGTGTAATTCATGTTAACACAGAGTTATGCTGAAGACTATAGTGATGAAACAGTCAAAGTTAATGTGGGGAAGGTCGACAGCCAATATCAAGTTCAGAAGTCTCTGAGAGAGGGACTGTGGGTGCATTTGGAGACTGGCTCAGAGCTCAATAGAATGTGCCTCACAGCAGCTTTGTGCTACCGTAAACACCCAGGTTGCATAGAAATACTAGAGGAAGTATTTACGATCATGTGGCCTATGGAGGCAACAAGATCCACAGGGCCTGGCAGCACTCACACTGCCACTTCCTGACATTTTCGAGCTCTGTCCTCTGTTGTGTGTGAGAAGAGTCTGCAGGGTGTTCAGCCTGCACACAGGAACTTCAGAATCAGATTTGTTAAATGCTATGGAGCTAAATACTGATGGTCTATTAAGTGTCTATATAAGCTTTTAACATGAATGCCAGTAATTTTCTTCTATTATAACATGCTGTTCCAGCTCATGGAGCATTGTCACTTTCTGTGATCAATGAAATGGTCAGGCACACTGGGGAGCATTAACACTTGCTTTGGACTGTCAAGTTGGTCAGCACAGCGGAGTATTGTGCTCTTTCATCTGCACCTTACATGATAGTCAACCTCATCCTCATTGCACCCACAGTACAGTCTCCAAGGCACTGCAGTGAGCACTCCAAAGAGCTCCCGCTCCATGACACTTATTGCACCTTACTTGCTCCCCACATCAATAAGGAACTATGCCATTTTGAGAGATCCATTTCCACAAGCAACTTCAAAAGGTAAAATGTGTTTACTGAGAAGGTTGATGAGCTTTTTGTTATGTCTACTTTAAAATATTTGCGGATGCAGGTGTGTATATGGATTTTGTGGATGCAGATGTGGACAAGGATTTAGCAAATGTAGTGTGGGGGTAGATAGCTTTTTTTTGTATCTGTGCACTACTCTGCCTATGAGACATGAGCAGCTGTGGAGAAGGATGTATCTGCTAATATCTGTGTATTTAACTACAAGTTTAATGTTGTTTCCATGTGTTCCACAAGCATTAGTGTCAAATGAGCTGACCTTGTAATGTAATGATAACCAGAAGTAGAATAGCAGCAGTACTTAGATTACATCAAGTGACTGCTTGGGTTAACATCAAAATGAACAATACTGAAAAAAGTGATTGCAGTGTAGAAAATCAACTGAAATCACTTCACAGATGGAAGGTGACTAGACCCAAGGGGATATCTGTACAATCCTACAGAATATACAAGAGAAATTGTTCCTCTCTGAGCAACAGCGTACTGTGGATCAGTGGAACAGTGAGGTCATTCCAATTAGCAAGAAGGGTTATTGAACAGATGTACAAAAATATAGGCATAAATTCTAGATGTAAGTATGTTGCAGAATTTTGTAACACATTTTAGGCTCATGTATTATGCCAGTTCTGGACACAAAAATCAGATACCACAAATGATGATTGTGTGAAAGCCATCTTGCTCTATTTGCACATGAGACCCAGAAGGCAGTAGATACTGCATGCCGGTTGTTGCTATGTTCCTTGTCTTCCAGAATTTGATACAGTTCCACACTCTTGCACAATGAACAAAATACTGGGGGTATGGGTATCAGACTAGCTTTGTAATTGGACTGAAGGATTCATAGTGAACAGAACACATGCATAATTCTTAACAGAGAGAAATGTTCAGATGTAAAAGTAACTTCAGGTGTACCCTAATGGCCTGTTATAGGACCATTAATATTCACTATATGTATGAATGACCTAGTGGATAATGTTGGAAGCTGCAAGAGAATGTCTGTGAATGATCCTGTTATATGTAGGAAAATCACAGTGCTATAATATTATAGCAAAATGCAGGAAGAGGATCCAAGAGCATCAGTATTTGGTGCAAGGGTTACATTTATTTCGTGGAAAGGCCATAAAGGAGAGATTAGAGAGATTTGAGCTCACACAGAGGCTTACCAACAATCATTCTTCGTGCAGACTATTCACAACTGGAACAAAAAGGAGGGAAATGACAGTGGTACACAAACTGCCCTCTGCCAAACACTATAAAGGTGTTTCAAGAACTGCACGACGCCTTTGTTGTATTGAATTTCATACATTAATTCCTATTGATTTTGGTTCTAAACCATTGTCCAGGGACTATACCAACAGAAGGTAGAAAAATACATGTTACTATTGAAGTATATGAAATCCACAGTTTTCAGACATTAAGAAATCTTATTAGAATACAGTCGAATAAGTACTTAAAATAGAAAAACAATATGGGTTTTATGTGTCATACATCATCGGACGGCTGAATGCCATACTGCAGTTTAAGTCAGAAGACATACCAAAAGCTCGTTGTAGGTCAATGTGTCTCATTCAACTTAGTCCGTCAGACTGACTGAACGTCAAACTTGTTTGTGAGTACAAAACATACATATGATTCCAGACCAAAGAATGTGCATGTCAAAGATATTCAAAGCTATAGTCAAACAGTTGAAACAGTACAACCAAATAACGATTTACAACAGATCATTGTGACAAAACACATACGGCACATGAAATTTTATAATCTTTCCCCACTATAACTGTAAATAACATTCACATTTGAGTATTATCAGAATAATTGAAGTCTCCTAGATGGCAGAGGAAGTCTGGAATATCCGGACACACTGTTCTTGGAGGTAGCTATCAGTATGCACACCAGTGTCATCCACCATAAACTTCATCACTGACATTCCTAATCTTTGTAACCTTGCCTACTTTTTACCTTCGAAAAATCAGTTTTTTGCCATTTATATATCTTATCTGTACTAGTAAAATAATAAGAATCCATCAGTTACGCACATTATTTAAAATCAGTGTCGTGTTCAATTTTCTCTACCATTACTTTCTTGTCATAGTTGTCTCCATTATCTAATATTCCTTCCTCACCGAATAATTCATCCAGTAAAAAACGTTTAGGGCTACATTGAGGTCACAAATGTCTGATGGGGGTGCTAAGTGGACTGTATAAAACATTTGGTGGCACAATTATAGTGTAATTTTAAACTACTTACATGACAAGGTGCACGAGGTATCATATGTAACAGCAGTGATCACTTCAAAGTAACACAGTATAACAAATAATAAGTGTATGGAACAGAATGGCTCTGTTCAGTTCAACTTTTATTATAACGATGAGCAAATAGGTGGGGGAGGGGAAGCTCATATGTTGTTTTAACTGACAGAGTTACCACGATTAGAAAACAAAAAAGGAGTCATACTTCCTACTTCTCTGCTATGGAGTTAAGCAGCTGTGGAATGAAAGTAATTCTCTTGATTGTTCTGAAAGCAGTTTCATTCTACTCAAATATTATCCTACATAGATGTATTTGTGCATGTTGTTCAGTTGGTCCATCAGCTGTTTCTGCAGTAAGAAATGTGCGGAGGAACTGATAGTTTTGTAGAGCAGGCCATGGCGATAAATGAGTCACGTTTGGGAAAGAACGTAAGTTTTCAGTCATGAGTATAAAAAATGGATTATAAAGGCCTAAAAAATTTCTTCTTAGGGGATAGAGTAAACACTAAACCATATCTAAATGCAAGTCATTTTCCATTGTTGAAGATACGCTTGCTTGTAGAAACACAGTTTTACAGTTTTGTGAGTTTCAGGAACGACTGTGATACTGAAAGCAGAAAAGGACAGTGGCATAAAATATGAGCAAAACTGTTATTGCCTGTTTCCAGTGTAGAGTATGTTAGAAACTGATAGATGTACTCCTACTGAAAAACTTTTGATTAATTTGGAGAATCTTGCCATGTAAAAACCAAGGGAGAACTATTTAAGAAATTTCTGAGGCTTTAGCCTGCTATAAGGAGTGTGATTCCCTCATAAAAATGAAGAAAAAGTGAAAATAAATTGTGAAGTGAGAAGTGTAAATGTATACTTTCCCAGCATATTCAGCTGATGAAAAGCTCCTTTGATGGTGTGGTCTACATCTATATCTACATTTGTATTTTGCAAATCACCGTGAGGTATGTGGCAGAGGAAACATCCCATTCTACCAGTTACTAGGGTTTCCTCCTGTTCCATTCGCATATGGAGGGCAGGGAGAATGATTATTTGAATGCCTCTGTGCATGCAGTAATTATTCTAATCTTATCCTCATGATACCTATGTGAGTAGTATGTAGGGGGTTGTAGTGTATTCCTAGAGTAATCATTTAAAGCTGGTTCTTGAAACTTTGGTAACAGACTTGCTCAGGATAATTTATGTCTGTTTTCAAGAGTCTTTCAATTCAGTTCCTTCAGTATCTCTGTAACACTCTCCAACAGATTAAACATAGTCTGGGACCATTTGTACTGCCCTTCTCTGTATACATTGAATATCCCCTATTAGTCCTATCTAGTATAGGTCCTACACACTTGAGCAATATTCTAGAACTGATCCCAAGAGAGATTTTTTGGCAATCTCCTTTGTAGACTGATTACACTTCCTCACTATTCTACCAATAGACTGAAGTCTACCACCTGCTTTACCCACAACTGAACCTATGTGACCATTCCATTTCATATGCCCACAAAATTCTACACCCAGGTATTTGCACGAGTTGGTTGATTCCAACAGTGACTCACTGACATTATAGGCATAGGATACTGTTTTTTCGTTTTGTTAAGTGCAAAATTTTACATTTCTGAACATTTAGTTGCCAATCTCTGCACCATGTTCAAATCTTATCAAAATCTGATTGAATATTTATGCAGCTTCTTTCAGACAGTACTTCATTATACATAACTGAATCATCTGCAAAAAAACCTGATTTTACTATTAATATTGTATACAAGGTCATTAATATACAATACGAACAGCGATTGTCCCAACACACTTCCCTGGGGCACATCCGAAGTTACTTCTGCATCTGACGATGGCTCTCCATCCAAGATTACATGCTGTGTCCTCCCTGACAATAAGCATAGGTGCGGTACTGAGTCAAATGCTTTTTGGAAATCAAGAAATACAGTATCTACCTGGTTGCTTAGATCCAAAGCTTTCAGTATGTCATGTGAGAAAAGTGCGAGTTGGGTTTTACATGATCGATGTTTTTAAAATTCTTGCTGGTTAATATTGAGAAGGTCATTCTGTTCAAGATACCTCATTATGTTTGAGTTCAGAATATGTCCTAAGATTCTGCAACAAATCGATGCCAGGATATTGGACGGTCGTTTTGTGGATCACTTCTACTACCCTTCTTGTAGATGGGTATGAAGCTATGCCTTTTTCCAAGAACTGGGCATGGTTTTTTGTTTAAGGGATCTATGATAGGTTATAGTTAGAAGAAGTGCTAACTCAGCCACACATTCAGTAGAGAGTCTGACAGGGATTCCATTTGGGTCTGAAACTTTGTTCAATTTTAATGATTTCATCTGTTTCTCAACACCACAGACATTAATACATAGTTCATTCATCTTTTCAGTGGTATGAAGATTAAATTGGGGCAGTTCTCCTAGGCCGGCCGAAGTGGCCGTGCGGTTAAAGGCGCTGCAGTCTGGAACCGCAAGACCGCTACGGTCGCAGGTTCGAATCCTGCCTCGGGCATGGATGTTTGTGATGTCCTTAGGTTAGTTAGGTTTAACTAGTTCTAAGTTCTAGGGGACTAATGACCTCAGCAGTTGAGTCCCATAGTGCTCAGAGCCAGTTCTCCTAGGTTTTCCTTTGTAAAGGAACATTTGAAAATAGAATTAAGCATTTCAGCTTTTGCTTTGCTACCTTCAATTTCAGTTCCTGTCTCATTCTCTAGCAACTGGACACTAACTTTGATGCCACTAACAGCCTTTATATTCAACCAGAAATTCTTTTGGTCCTGTTTAAGATCATTTGGCAATTTTCTGCTATGCTAGTGACTGAAGACATCACACATTGCTCTCTTGACAGTCAAACATGTTTTTTTCAACATCTCTCTACCTATAGCTCTACATTTTGTTTTAAACCTATTATGCAGTAATTTGTGATTCTTGAGAAGTTTCTGTATGGTGACTGTATGCCATGGAGGTTCCCTCCCATTATGAACTGTTCTACTGGGTGCATATGTATCCAGTGCTTGGTCAACTATAACTTGGGCCAAGAGCTCTTGCCCTGTGCTGAAAGTTTCAAGTTCCTTATTGAGGTATGACACTACTGATTTTTTTTATTTAGGTTACTGAACATGTATATCTTTCTCCTTATTTTAGTTGTCCTTTGTACTTTGGTAACCATTGTTGCCACAACTGTGTCATGGTCATTGATACCAGTTTTGATGTGGACATCCTTAAAGAGGTCAGGTCTGTTTGTTACCATTAGATCCAATATATTTACATTACAAGTGGGGTTCCTAACTACCTGTTCTGGGTAGTTTTCAGAGAAGGCATTAAGTAAAGTTTCCCAGGATGTCTTATCATGCTCACCACCAGCATCACTGTAATTTTCCCAATTAATTGTTATATGCTTAAAGTCTCCAACTATGATTACAGTATGACTGGGGAACTTATGCACAAGTGAAGTGAGGTTTCCTCTGAAGTTTTTCATTACATCAGGAGTCTGGTGGATGATAGAAGGAACCAATTATCATTTTATGTCCACCTCTGATCCTGAGTCTTGCCCAAACAATCTTACATGCAGCTACAATTTCTACCTTGGTGGATTTGAGTTTCTTGTGTACAGTGACAAATACATCACCTCCATTTCCTATTTGCCTATCCTTTTGATGTACTCTTAAATTTTCCCCAAAAATCTCACTGCTTTTCAATTTCCGGTTTCAACCAGCTTTCTATACCTAGCTTTTTGTGAGCTTCACTACTTTTCATGAGTGCTTCATACTCCATCACTTTGTTGTGAATGCTTCAGCAGTTTATTATTAGGATTTTACTACTCTTACGTCTGGGAGCCATGTACTTCAATTTTATACTGATACTTCTGGGTTTCCTACAGCTATCATTATCTGGATTGGATGGAGTGTCATCTAATCTAGAAACCTCTTGTGTACACTACCATACAAAGTCAGCTACCTGAATAGCAGCCTCTGTTGTGTAGTGCAAATTCAGTAAGTCACAGCCTAACTTGTCACAGAACCTTCGAAGTCTCTGGTCCAGTCCTTCTACTCGATGGACCATGATCAGTTCTGGGGACTCTGTTGCAAATTGTGAGCTTTGTTGAAACTCCACACGTGAGGCTGGTCTTCTCAACCTTCTCTGCCAGTTGCTGAAATGAACCAAGAATGGCCTCGGAGTCCAGACGACAGGCATCATTTGTTCCAACTTGTGCCACAATCTGCAATGGGTTGCACCCTGTTCCCTCAATGGCTGACGGAATAGCCTGTTCAACATACTGAATGAGGCCCCTAGGCTTACAACCTGAGTGCACCTGGTGTCCTGTCCCCTGCCGCCATTTCCCTAAGGGTACCATTATTCACTGTACATTTGAGCTGCCATTTCGGGCTCGCCTCCTCCTCCTAACACCAAACAAAACAGGTTTTCACAAAACAAGTGAAGCGAGTCCCACTGTCTCAGTTTCAATTTCAGTAAAAAACAGCGCCTCAGACTTGTTGGTTAGGGAGATCAGTACAACACCCTGAGTCTTCCTTGGTCCCTGTCCACCCTGTGAATGATGCCTAGGCCCTAGATCTACCATTTACATGCGCCTCACAGTGAAGTGGATGGGTAATGACAGATTCTGTACTTTCTGCCGAGAAGACATGATCCCCAGGAGTGGACAGTACTTAAGGTACTTTTTAAATGCCACATATCGTGGAAGGTAGCTACCGAGTGAGGTGGCACAATAGTTAGCACACTGGACTCCTGTTCAGGAGAAAAATTGTTCAGTGTCATGTCAATCCAGCCAGATGTAGGTTTTTCACGGTTTCCCTTAAATGATTAACTCCTATCCTGGGTCAGAACCTTTGAAAAGTAACTGTTCAATTTCTTGCCTCTTTAAACCCTAATCTCAGTTCCTTTTGATGAGTACGTGACCTTGATCAACTTAAATGACTCATTGAGTTATGGCAGGAGCATTATGCAGTGTGAGGATACTATGTTCATCAAAACAATCAAATAAAACAAAATGGAAGACAGTTATCATCACTAACACTGTCAATGTATGAAGAAGCCGCAGAAGAAACCAACAACTGTGCTGGGTTCAGCTCACATTTGTCCCAGAATTCATAGCTACAGGCTTTCATTGCTTTAAGGTACGGTGTTAAATATCACAACTCTGTTGATATCAGCATTTTGATCATATCATGCAAGCATGTAAGGACCAATTTATGTGTGATAAACATACTCAGACTTCCAACGAATCAGGAAATAATGCTCATTTCCTGATCATTAAGTCAGTTGATGCTGAAGTGTAAAGGGTGTACACAACATAAGATCCACCTACCTCTGCTACATCCTTGAGAGAGAGAGAGAGAGAGAGAGAGAGAGAGAGAGAGAGAGAGAGAGAGAGAGTAGATAAAACTACCCCAAACCTTATAGCTTCTGCCAAACCCTCATCTGCTGGATTGGAAGAATATGTTATGTATATTGGTGCCATTTCTCAGAAGGCCAACAGAGATATCTACAAATTCAGCTGCAAATGCAGTGAAATAGTACACTCAATTAGCAAGTGCTTAACCGAATGAAAGAAATATACTGCTCAGACAATATAGTAAGCAGAGGAAGAATATTATGATGAATGTAACAATTAAATAGTTTTGGAAACCTTGTGTACTAGCTAGGCATCTATCCACTTACCTTCTAGAAAAAGTTATATGAGGTGATTAAGATAATAAATCAGCCATCCAGCATGAATTGTGAGGATTGAACTGGTACAGAACTCTTTGTGATATGATTACCAGGTAATTAATATTTTTAAGCTACATTCAGGGATCAGCAACATCACCCGTAATTTAGGATCTTGGAAAAGATGATCATGATATAATAGTAGCTGGTGCAGGTAACGGTTCAAGTTGTGTCCTTAATTTTACAACTGAAGATGATATCTAGCACATTGCTGAGAATGATCCATACACTAGTGTGAAGATCATGTTGCTCTTTGATCAGTATGATAAGCCCTGGATGAGGCATTCTGTGGTAGGTGTTAATGCATAGCCTGAAAAATCACTCAGGAGAAGGACAGTCTCACATGGGTGTGACATGCGTCATCCTTGACTTGGTCACATCTAACACAATGTGGTTTGCATGTGAATGCTTCTAATAACAGGCTACTTGCATGGGTAATCGCCAGAAGCATCCATTCATACCAAATCAGTATTATCCTATCCCAATATTTACAATGTGTCCATTAACTCTCTTTAGGGTAAACTTATCTGAAAGATGTAGCTAAAGAGTAAATGTATCTGAAGTTGAAACAGCTACAAGCACAACAAATACTGTAGCTTAGACAAAGCCCACAGTATCAAAGAAAAGTCAGTAAAATGTCAGAAGGTTCAGAAATAAAAAGGACGAACTTCTAATAAACATATAGAAAAATGAAATGATAGATGGAATTTCAGCAGATTTGTTGTTGTGCTCCTGGTTATCCTCCCTTGGGCATGGGTGTGTGTGTTGTTCTTAGCATAAGTTAGTTTAAGTAATGTATAAGTCTAGGGACTGGTGACCTCAGCAGTTTGGTCCCTTAGAAATTCACACACATTTGAATATTTTGATAAACAGCAGCTTTGTTGTATTAGGGAAGGCAGCAGCTTTTTTCTTCTTTTTTGAGAGTAGCAGCTATCCTACTAAGTTACTGAATCAAATTTAGAAGGCATAAATGTAAATAGCGTTAAATGCTACAATGAGAGTTTATCATTAATGCAGTATACACATTAAGATCATAAGATTTGGTAGTCTTTTGTTACTATATACCTTATCTCATTCCACCCAATGAAAGTTTTCCTTCTTCATGGGATCTTCAGAGCATTATGAATGACTGAATGAATGGTGCAGGTTCCCGTTATGTATGCTGCCAGCAGTAGTTGTCTACAGATATGCAGGGTACGTGTGTGTCAGTGGTCAGAAAGTCGGTCAGTTTATCATGACAACATGGTCACATAACTTGTAACATTTTACTGAGGATGACACTGGATGTGGAAGTCTATGCTTGCGTATAGTGTAGGTAGCATATCTAACAATGCAATTAGTCCATCACTTCAGTAAAAAACAGATATTAAGGGAAATTTATTAACAAAACCAAAAGATCAAGTCAAACGTACCTGACCATACAACACTGGTTGTTCTCGTCAACGTGATCAAATGATGACATTCCTACCCAACCAATAAAAGTTGGAAATCATGTTAGAAAACCAAAAGCTCCCTTTACTACTTTCTTGTGCATCACATGCTGCTCAACAATGTGAAACAAACAGAAGATGGAGACATAAAAATGTAACTACTTATACTGCTCCTATAGAATATCAGTGGATTCATGTTTCATGTGGAGAAAAATAATTTCTAGCACAGGTGAAACCAGTGTAATTGTTTGTTTGGGAAATTCACCTCAAAGACACTGGCTCTCATTTACCAATGATTATAGCCTCCAAAGAAAGAAGAGCCTCACAACAAAGAGGTCAAAATGTGAAATGCCCATATTTTTAGGACTGAGTACCACTATTCACCTCTCAGTCTCAATGCCATCATTGAAGCAGTAACTTCAATATTACTTGTACCATCATTCCTATTACCTGTCTCTTAAAGGAAAATTCAACCGCGAGTCTCTCACTGACCTTGCTGCACAGCTCCCTTGTCAATAATCAGTGCACTTAATGTGCTAGGGCATGAGGATTTCAAAGTCATTCTTGTACCCCTTGTTTGAGTGGATGAACTGTTGAGCTCTTTGAAACTCTGACTCCTGAACAACAGACAGAGTATATTATTCAATGCTTCAGTTGGGGCTTTCCCTACTGTTGATGTCTTTTATGCTCTCTAACCATCACTGGCACTGATAAGTGCATGTATGTCTTGTGTGCCATCTATCTGTAAACTTTGTTCTATGTATTATCAAATTTTAAGTGGTTGCATATCCCATTGTCTAAAGCAGTTATTTAGTACCAGCCCAGAATTGGCTGAAAACTGCTAAAAAACCATACTCAGACTGGCTGGTGTATCACACTGACAGTTGTTAATCTGCCACACAGATTCAAACTGGGTCTGGTTCTCATCTCTGCCTCCTAAGCTAGCATACTGTACAGCCAACTGGCTGTGTTTAAACATTCCGACAGTATCCAGGAAATGGTGGAATGGGTAATATGGCTGTTGCTTCACAAGCCACTGATCCTTTAATTCCAAAGTCTCTATGAAGACTGCCTCTATTCCCTGGCTGAGTAAGACATAGCACTTTGCAGGTAAATAGGGCCACATGCTGCTGAATTATTAAGGAAATTAAAAGAGATCATAGTGTGAGTTTCTGAACACCACTAAATTGTCCCACTGAGTTGCCTGCAGTAAGAGAGATCATAGAAAGGGTTTATGAGCAAGATAGGGGGTTCCCAGTAATTGGTATAATGTGCAAGGGAAGTTTCCAGATCAGTGCACACTATGGCAGAACACTTTGCAGAATTGTCTGCCATGGCCCGCTAAGATCCGGCCTTACATTACTGAAGAGGTATCACCAAGACGGTCAGTTCAGACTTTTGTTCCAACAGTAAAGAAAGAGAATATTGTATCTTCCCCATATGAGCTCAAGATTCATGTTTCCTGATTATGACAAAGTGCATTACACTGTGCTGCAGAACCTTTTAAGGGAAACAAGAATCACCTGCGTCCTGTTCAATACCATCTGGAAAACAGGGAGATGACCTGATCCATGAGAGGAAACAATGTTAATCCTTCTTTTGAAATTGAGGCATTTTCTGGAACAAAGGCTCATAGGACAAAATGATTATTTCAGCTAGGACAGTCTTAAAGACTTACTTTTAATATATTTAAATAATGAAATGATTCTAATATACAAGTATATTTTCGTAGGATGTCTTCCATCAGTAAAGAGAGTCACACACAACGTTCACACACAAAGGCAAGTAGGCACACCTTACACACACATGACTGCCAACTCTAGCATCTAAGGCCAGTGTCTTTTAATCGTTCCTGTCTGCAACTTGACGTGTCATCTTTATGGTAAGTAGCAATCTGTCTTTTCCTACATTGTTGATATTCTTACTTGGAGTTTCCATTGTTTGATTTGCATAGGATGTGTACTACTATTAACCCTCCCATTACCAAGCTTTTTCAAACCTCTATTTTTATTTGGACTACCCCAAAAGAGTTTTGTGTTTTATTGTAATATTTGTTCTCAGATTTCATTATTTCCATTGAATGGGTTTATTTAGTATTGAAAAACAGCTTTTCAAGTTTATTATAAGTATTTAATCAGCTCACAGATACAAAATACAAAAAATTATTTGTATCTTTCTCTAAATTCAGTACTCAATGAACAGAAAATTAATAATCTATGTACCTCAACAGTCACTGCAGTAAAATAACACAAGACTTTTTTCAACTTTTCAGTCAAGAACATTTTTGCACTGCATTCACTTCACAGTAACAATTTCTTCTCTGTGTATATTACAAATAGGCTTCTTGCACGTTACACAACAGAATCGTGTTTTCCGATCTTCATTTCTCTTGCAATCTTGACATCATTGTGGCATTGGTAACTTGGAACACTGGATCTGGATCACTGCTGTAGGAAATGCAATACCACAAGCTTTCAGTGCATCTTGTACATCTTTATGAACGCCGTTGATATTTTTGGCTCTTTCTTCCATGTTGCCTTTGCTGAGTCGAAATGCCAGTTCAGTCGTGAAGAGTTTATGTCGGCTTCGGTTATTTTTCTGTCATTCAGGAAATCTTTGAATGTACAGAATATATGCATTCAGTGCTGCAGTATCTATCATTTCCATGAAGATTCTTAGTGGCCACCGCCTCGTTCCTCTAACAAAACTGTATTCTCTTGTCATTTTATCTACAGTACCTTTGGTTTTGTTGTAGTGCAGTATGATTTTGGGTTTGTGTTCACTGTCTTCACCACTCACTTGTCTATCATTATGTTGAGTTTCAGAGTAGTATTACTGCCTTTCCGTTCTTTGGAACATAGGAAACTAGGGCCAAGTTATTTGTGAAACTAAACATTGAAGAGTGAACTTCTCTTTCTGTTTGGCAAGAATTCCTTTGGAATCTCTTTCTTATTGGAATGCAGGTACCAATCAATGTTGTGTTTCGTTTTAGTAGTTTAGCAGCCAATGGAAAACTGGTGAAAAAATTATCAGTTGTTACACCATGACCATTATTCAGAAATGATTCCATCAGATCCAAGACAACTCTCTGTCCTTGATTCACTTCCCGAGTATTATCCACCATACCTGTGTAAATTTGGATCCGTAATAAGTAAGATGTTTTCACATCAGCACAAACCCAAATTTTATTGCCATACTTGCCAGACTTGCTCTTCATATAAACCCTGAAAGGGCAGTTTCCTCGGTACCTTGCTAATCGTTCATCAACAGTCATGAATTCATAAGGATAGAAGTTCTTGCACAAGTTAGACTGAAATTTGTCGAATACTACCCTGATGGCTTATAGCTTCTCCTTGGTTTCTTCAGTTCTCTGTGCTCTTGTGTCTCTGTTGTCAAATCACAAGAATTTCAGTATAGACAAAAATCGGTTTCTTGACATGGCAGCAGAAAAGAATGGTTGCCGAAAGGCAACATTACCTCCCCACGGAGCGGAAGCACTTGTGCGATGTCCATGAGTTTGACCAGCTCCTATTAGAATTGCTAATACAGAGCACACGTCAGTTGCATTTGTATCTCTCCACGTCATTTTGTTCGAAGAATTAGCTGCATTCCACAAAGAAATTACTCATTTGGCTTCCCTGTTCATTTCTTCTACAATGATGCTCGCGATTTCCGATGAGATAAATAATAAAAATGACTCTGTTATTGTTTTGATTGTTTTTCCATCATTCCTTGGCCCAGGGGCTATGTTCAAAATGTTGAGACATTAACGCTGCCCACCTTTTGGTGTTCACAAGAAAATTGTAGTCCACTTCTAGAAACAAACAAATCTCCAGTGTCTTTGTCTTCTTCTTCTTCTTCTTCTTCTTCTTCATCATCATCCTCTTCTTCTCCTTCTACTTGTTCACGTGAATGTGTAGTGTCTTCTGATATTCCATCATCAGCTTCATCTGATGCTGTGATATGGTCTTTGTCAAGAGGTTTCATATATTCATTCAGTTAATTATCTATGTCCAATTCATTTTCATTGTCACTGACATCAGAATTGTATAGAATTTCCATGATTTCTTCGCTAGAAAGTCCTTTGGACATCCTTACTTGCAGATAAAATACTGACTCGTGTAATTTCAGCTCAACAGTGAACATCGAATTCAACTCAACAATAGTAACCAGCAACACTAACAGACATTGGATCTAAGGCAAAACTCAACAAAGAAGATGAACGGCAGATATATTTCCCAAAATCTTCGTTTTCTACAAATAAGAAAATAAGATGTTTCATACCAAGTGGGGTTGTCTCACAATCCCACCAATAAATGATTTGAATAACAATGATAAAGCCAAAAAAATTAGACAGTCATGAGTGTGAATTCAATGTCAATCATTTTAGTACAAAGTCATGAAACCACAGGCATGTGGCCCTTCAGATAACATTATTGTAGGGAAAAAGTCAACCTGGGGTAGTCAGAATACCCCGCTTGGTAATGCGAGGGATAAGCAAATCTCTCGATAATAGTAGATATGTTCACCTATGTTTTTAAAGTGAAAAATGATATTTGTGATAAACATTTACAGACCTTTTATTAGATGTTATTTTAGTCCTCAGAACATATTCATACATAACAGTAATGTTATTCTCAATAACACCTCTGATAGGGAACTTTCAGAAAGGTACAAAAATAAAATAACAGAAAAATTGATACCAAAATACAACAATGGAATAAAATACTGTTTTGTCCTGTGGTACATACATTATGATGAACAGTTTCTCTACTGTAATTTTTAGTTACTGAAGGACCTTTTGTTTCTCTTTTGCTTCTTCCTGTACTGCATACATGGCTATTTTCTAAATAACATCTGGTTGCTGGTGACTGTCTTCAAGCATATTGTGTAACCATAAAGTACTTTCATCATTC
The DNA here is from genome assembly GCF_023864345.2 of Schistocerca serialis cubense. NCBI lineage: Eukaryota > Metazoa > Arthropoda > Insecta > Orthoptera > Acrididae > Schistocerca > Schistocerca serialis. Next base: position 776,985,759 of record NC_064641.1, read on the forward strand.
TCATATTTAAATAAATCCCTAACAGTCTCTTTTTTTCTGGCTTCACTGAATTAAATGCCACTGTTGATAGTCTCAGCTATTCCAGTGCTCTATTACTGTATTTCTGCTTCCAAAGTTGGAGTGATGTATATGGACCTTTGTACATTAGTGAGCCTAGTACTGAACCATCTCCTTTTTATTTTAGAACAAATTACTTTTGAATTTTAAACACAGCTCCAGCTGTACATCTAACTGAATGAGAAGGGCTGCATGTACACACATCAAGAAAGTGCTGCCCTAACCCCTAGCATTGAGATAATGAAACAAAACCTTGGTAAAACATTCTACATAACCCACTTATTAATTGTTAACAATTTCCCAAAAAAGGGCACATAAACCTATGGACTCTTCTTCCAGAAAATGCCTCACTTGTCAAAGTGGATATCACAGGAAAAAACTTGGAACAGAGAGCATCTCATCGGCGTTCTAGGATGCAAACTGTTTCTTAGTTACTTGCAGTGTAAATTCAGGAGGTATTATTCCACAATTTATATCTTGGCTCTGCTGGAGTAGCCAATGGAACAGGCTTTCCTGTGCAAACAGCACATCAGATAAGTAATATTACCAGAATGTACAATCTTGAACATGGCTGTTAACAGCAGCTATGAGTAAGCTTTGATTAGTAGAGTAAACAGCCAAACATTACTACATGTGACTTGAGCTGGTTTTCTCATGGTTCATTTAACATGTTTTAATCATTGTAACCAAATAACATCAAGTACTCCTGAAGAAGATACTCAGAGTAGTATTGAAACATAGGTCAAGTTTATATAAATGGCTGATTGGCTGTTCATGTTACTAATCTGTAATTACCAGAATGCTTCACCAATAGTGCTTCTAGTGTTATTGAGCTGTCGCTATATGGTGCTTTATGTTTTTACAAATTTTCTAATAGACCCTCTTTCACATGATGTGGCTAGAGGATAAAGTGATATTGTGCTGGATGCCAGGGTGTGGTAGAAACCTGGAGCAGGAGCTGATCGATGGAAAAACTGAGGGGGCTTGTACAGTATCTACACTAGCAAAACATAATGCTCTCCTGCCGAAATGCAAAGACCCACTCCCCCCCTCCCTGTCCCACATGTTGTAACTTAACTGTTGATGATTAGGATAATGTTTCTTTGGAGGAAGAAATGGCTAGAAATGAAGGAAAACAAGCTGTAGTTGGTGAATACAACTATCTGACCTTGGAGTACCTCTCTGCAGACCTTTGGAAGATATAGTGTCTTAGAAATTTGCTTTCAGATAATACACTGCCTTCTAATTCATTGTTTCTTCTTCTGGTGATAGGAACCACACGTGTTTGGTACCTGTGCCATGTGAACATCTGGATGCCATATTAGTAAAATGCACCTAGTAGTGGGAGGGGGGAATCAAACAGCGAGGTCATCAATCCCATTGGATTAGGAAAAGATGGGGAAGGAAGTTGGCTGTGCCCTTTCAAAGTAACCACCCTGTCATTGACCTGAAGCGATTTAAGGAAATCACAGAAAACCTAAACTAGGATGGCTGGACGCAGTTTTGAACCATCATCATTTTGAATGCAGATTCAGTGCACTAACCACAGCACCACCTCACTCAGTATTTAACAGTGTAACCCATTTTAGGCAAAGAGTCAGTGTTATGCAATTATTAAATTCTAGTTTATCTTCACAGCTTTCTCTGGGAGTATTGAGAACCAACAAATAGCTTGGTCATCAAACTACTTTTAGCAATGAACCAACCCTTTCCACTTAAACATTTTTCAAATTTTTTGGTTTCATGTGAGGTATTTTACAGTTTTATTATTTTATTGGATTCTTAATTAATTTTCATCAGTGTGTATTAGCTGAAATGAGTCACTAACAACCATATTACAAAATTATGACATAAAATATCTGGCCAGTACTTGCCTCCAGGAATACTATCCATGTGTTATGTTTCAGAGTTATTGGTTCCTTCTTCAGGGAGGGAAGAGTGTTTTCCCTCCCACTGAGCATGTATCAAATTCTTCAAAATACCACATTACATTGCTTGTTGTCAGTGCAGTGAGGGTCTTGCTTTCTCACTGTATGAATTTTTGGATTTTAAGTGTATATGTTTGGTGTAGATAAATGCAATGAAAGTTTGTTGTTGTGTTTTCATTATTGGCAGTAAAGGATGATTATGAAATTCAGGCTCAATAAATAGCCAGTTCCACTCAGACAGCACCAAGGAGTCTGCCAAGTGTAACGTCCCCACCAACAGATAATTATTGTGAAAAGTGCTTCATGCTCTCACTCACAAAAATACTTAATGTGTGTCACAAACATCCTTCCCTTTCCTGGTCAAATTCTAATAGTAAAAAATTTATTTTACCACCAAGAGAAAAATGAACTATCTCCAAATTGAAGACAACCTCACAAATGTGTGTTAGCAGCCTTAGCTATAGGAATAATTAACCCAGGAGTAGAAATTTATTCCCAACATACATGTTAACAACCAAGTTGTTATGTTTACATGCTCCATAACTTCATCAAAAAGTCTTAATAGCACTCCTTATATAAAGCTCATGTATGACATGTAATTATAGATTATTGACAGTGATACTAGATTGAAATAACTTCAACATAAAAATTATCAAGAATCTGATAAGTATGATATCATTCTGGCTCTACAGGTACTAGTTTGAAACATTTAACTGTATGATACTGTTGATAACATTCAGTGTACTTTCATTCCACTACAGAAACTGATCTATGATCAATTTAATTTTTAGGTCTGTCTGTAATATTCCCAGAAGTTGTGCATGTTGTGGAAGGAGGTGATGTTTTGCTAAAATTGCTAAGGAGCAATCCAAACCAAAGATCATGTCTTCTTAAAACACCCAACACATCAGTTATTTATCCACTCATATCAGAATTTGCTCATCATGTAAGTATGCAACACCTTTAACAGAACAGGTACACTAAAGTACATAACTATTGCATTCTAGTTTAAATTCAGCTTAACCCCAATATTATCAGTTTCTTCTGGAAATAACTTGCAGTGTGCTTTTCAGTTTGTTAATATTAAAAAAAATGATGTGTGATATTTTACTCTGTGTAACTGGTATTGTTCAATGTACAATCTGAATTAATGCCTTACATGAAAAGGATAAAGTAGAGCTAAATGGGTACAATGAAATAGAAACCATGGAGATGTCATTTCCATATTTCCAGTACAAGAAGAAATATATTGAAATGTCACATTACATTAGTGCAAATAACTGAATGGAAATTCCTTTCTGGTGCAACGTTAGTGACACAAATGTGTTAATGCTAATTGCCTCTTAGTTACAAAGGAATATTCATAAACACCTTTTACAAAATAAGACCCTGTAAAAATTTAATAAATTGCCATTATACCACAGCCATGCAAAGGTTTTTGAAATCTCGCCAATTAAAAAAAAGTTGTCCTATATTCTTTTTTGGGTTACGTGGTCACTTATGGGACTTCGATAAATAGCCACAGCTTCTTGTCAGACTATGTTTTGCTTATTTAACATTTTCTTGTGTAGAAATATACCATTTTATGTAGTGCTGACACAACACGACAAGGCATATTTCTGCTCAGCGTTACAAGGATGTTTTAGAAACTTGTGCATAAAGCAGACTGTAGTTATAAGGATTGTAGAACATGAAAGGGATGGAGTAATTGAGAGGGTCATGAGATGGAGTTGCAGCTTGCCCCGCATGTTATTCAATTCTTATTTTGAGAAAGCACTAAAGAAACCAAAGAGAAATTTGGAAAGGGATTCAAAGTTCATTGAGAAGAAATAAAAACTTCAAGATTCAATGGTATGCTTCCAAGTGTTCAGCCAAGTTGTTCTTTCCATTTTATGCACAATGTTGTGATGACCAACCAAGGCATATTCTTTAGCTGTTATGAGTTGTGTTTTTGAACACCAGAAGCACAGTGTTAATCAATCATACAAAGAAAACCTGAAAGATCACATCACTTACTTCAAGCTTTTCTGATGACATGGTAAGTCTGTCAGATTCAAAAAAGATCTTGGAAAAACAAATGAATGAAATGCATAGCATTTTGAAAAGATGCTATATGATGAGCATCAACAAAAGTAAAACAAAGTAATGGCATATTGTAAATTTGTCAGGTGATGCTAAGGGCTATAGATTAGGAAATGAGATGCCTAAAATGGTAGACAAGTTTACTATTTGGGAATAAAAATATCCTACAGTTATACAAGTAACGAAAATACCAATAGCAAGAAAAGCTTGTCCAAAAAAGATTTGTATGTGAACACTATATATGAATTTGTGTGTTAAAAAATGAAGTTATTTTTCTGGGTATAATGCTATATGGAAGTGAATCATGAATGATAAACACTACAGACAAGAAGAGAATAGAAGGTTCTGAAATATTTGTGATCATTCACAGAACTGCAGTTTGTGTTAAACATGTACTCATTAATCTGGTTATATCCATTAAATTAAAATTACATCCACCCTCCGAGTACTATCTGACAACACTTTCACATTGTACATTGTGCATAAAAATCTGTATTAGCTCCACTATGAGCATCTATTTAAAGGACCATTCACCCATCAATGGAACTGAAGTTCCTATGCATAGCACATGGAAACTTCCTGAAATAGGTTTAATATAAATGATTATCATGGTTCATTAACAAACCAACATTTACTTTATATTTACCACAATATAAAAATTTATTTTATAGACTAAGCTCCTATGCATGTTTCAACAGCAGCATCATACAGACACATCTACAAACATGGGAACGCCTGTAAAAAAGCAGATAATCGTGCCGGTAACACTGAATAAAATGTTCTTGGTTTTTCAACCATGTCAAGTTATTAAAATTGCACTAGCTCTTGGCCAAGTACTTTCTGATCATTTTCAAGTGGTATGACTGCCATTGGGCTGCCAGTACACCCATTATATACACTGGCCACCTCCTGTGACATCACTGGTGCCTGTAACATCACGATGTTTGGGCATATGTTGACTCGGCATTTGATGAGCCCACTTCAACTGCACAGTCACCGGATCCCACACAATGCTGAACTGCAGGCCACCATCCCTATTTAGTATGTTATTGGTCGCTTTTATTTGAATGATTTCTTTAATGACACAATCCCAGAATGCATTTGTGTTAGCCATGATGGATGTTTTGTCAAGTTTTATCTGGTGTCCATTTTTTAAGGCGTGCTCAGCTAAAGCAGAGTTATCAGTGATGGCTGGGTGATTAAACCTCTCAGGCTCCTTCCTGCACTGTTCCAAAGTGTGTACTGTTTGTCCAACATAAGACTGGCCACACTCACAAGGCATCTTGTTGACCATAGGTTTTGAGAGACCTGCTGTGCGAAATGAGTCATATTCTCATGAAAGCAAAGTTATCAGCACCCTACATGACAAGAGCTGAGCACAACGGCCTGTGAGTGCTATGCAATAATGAGAGCATTGTGGTCCTTTCCTGCTGAAAATGGGAATGCAGCCATAATTATGGAACATGCAGCTTATGATATGAAGATTTATGCACTACTGGATGAAGATACTTACCGGAAACTCCCATGTGACCCAACATCGAGAATAATAAGAAAGACATCTGAACTTCTCAATTGTTCTTTGATGGAAGACTCTGTGGTCCAGAATCTTCTCCCACAGGCACCTAGACCACCTGCTGTTTGTGCTCTACCGAAGATCCGCAAGGATGGGACACCATTCCGCCTCATCGTATCCATCATTGGTTCACCAACATACAATCTGGTGAAGCACTTGTCCTGTCTCTTTGCTCCACATGTGGTACACTGTGAGCATCACATTATAAATTCAGCAGATTTTATCAACTAAATTAACTATCTTTGACTTAGTGAGGGTGACATTATATCATTGTTGATGTGGTAGCATTATCTATGGATGTGCCTGTCAAAGACTGTTTAGATCTAGTATCCCAGTTATTTGTAAGTGAAATGGTCGAGCTATTTAGGCACACTCTGACATCTTATTTTCTGTACAACAGCTAGTATTACAATGAAATGGAGGACATTGCAATTGGTAGCCTGTAAGAACCAGCTGCTGCAAACCTCTTCATCGAGAATTTTGAGGATATTGTCTTGGACACCATGCCTTTAAACCCTAGTTGTTTCTTTCTGTATGTTCGTAATTTGGCCCCATGCTCATTAGGAACTTGACAAGTTCTTGGAAAACCTCAGTGGCATTAACAGTAACACCCAGTTTACCACAAAGGCAGAAAAAATGACAATGCATTGCCCTTCCTTGAGGTTCTCATCTCCAGAAAATTAAATGGATGCATCTAAAGGAAACCCACACACACCAATCTGTACTTGCATGCAATCAGCCATTATCACCCAGCACAGAAGCACACCATTTTACACACATTGGTACATTGTGCAAGAATGATATCAGATGCTGACAACCTGCCCCATGAGCTGAGCCACCTGCAGAAGGTCTTCAGGAACAATGGCTATAACGTCCATCAAATAAATGAAGTGATTTCATGCAAGACTCACAACAAGACCACTGATGAGGAGCAGGAAAAGAAACTTGCTTTCTTGCCATTCTGTGGCTCCATGTCAGACCAGATAAGCTGCCTGCTAAAATGACACAAGATCAAGTCAATCTTTGGGCCTCTGACAAAAATCCATCAGTTACTGAGACCGGTTAAAGATGCAGCAGGTTCTGGAACACCTGTGGTCTACAAGATACCTTGCAAGTGTGGCCAGTCTTATGTTGGACCAACAGTACACACTGTGGAACAATGCAGGAAGAAGCATGAGAGGTTTTATTGCGTACACTATCCCGACAAATCTACTTTAGCCGAGTGTACTTTAGAAAATAGACACTAGATGAAATTGGACAAAATATCCATGATGGCCATCAGGTAGTGAAGGGAGACGAAAATTTAATAGTCATGGGTGACTGGAATTTGAGAGTAGGAAAAGGGAGAGAAGGAAACATAGTGGGTGAATATGGATTGGGGGAGAGAAATGAAAGAGGAAGCCGTCTGGTAGAATTTTGCTAACACTTGGTTCAAGAATCATAAAAGAAGGTTGTATGCATGGAAGAATCCTGGAGATACTAGAAGGTATCAGATAAATTATATAATGGTAAGACAGAGATTTAGGAACCAGGTTTTAAATTGTAAGACATTTCCAGGGGCAGATGTGGACTCTGACCACAATCTATTGGTTATGAACTGTAGATTAAAACTGAAGAAACTGCAAAAAGGTGGGAATTTAAGGAGATGGGACCTGGATAAACTGACTAAACCAGAGGTTGTGCAGAGTTTCAGGGAGAGCATAAGGCAACAATTGACAGAAATGGGGGAAAGAAATACAGTAGAAGAGGAATGGGTAGCTCTGAGGGATAAAGTAGTGAAGGCAGCAGAGGATCAAGTAGGTAAAAAGACGAGGGCTAGTAGAAATCCTTGGGTAACAGAAGAAATACTGAATTTAGTTGATGAAAGGAGAAAATATAAAAACGCAGTAAATGAAGCAGGCAAAAAGGAATACAAATGTCTCAAAAATGAGATCGTCAGGAAGTGCAAAATGGCTAAGCAGGGATGGCTAGAGGACAAATGTAAGGATGTAGAGGCTTATCTCACTAGGGGTAAGATAGATAGTGCCTACAGGAAAATTAAAGAGACCTTTGGAGAAAAGAGAACCACTTGTATGAATATCAGGAGCTCAGAAGGAAATCCAGTTCTAAGCAAAGAAGGGAGAGCAGAAAGGTGGAAGTAATATATAGAGGGTCTATACAAGGGCGATGTACTTGAGGACAATATTATGGAAATGGAAGGGGATGTAGATGAAGATGAAATGGGAGATACGATACTGCGTGAAGAGTATGACAGAGCACTGAAAGACCTGAGTCAAAACAAGGCCCCGGGAGTAGACAACATTCCATTGAAACTACTGACAGCCTTGGGAGAGCCAGTCCTGACAAAACTCTACCATCTGGTGAGCAAGATTTATGAGACAGGCGAAATACCCTCAGGCTTCAAGAAGAATATAATAATTCCAATCCCAAAGTAAGCAGGTGTTGGCAGATGTGAAAATTGCCTAACTATCAGTTTAATAAGTCACAGCTGCAAAATACTAACGCAAATTCTTTACAGACGAATGGAAAAACTGGTAGAAGCCGACCTCGGCAAAGATCAGTTTGGATTCCGCAGAAATATTGGAACACGTGAGGCAATACTGACCCTACGACTTATCTTAGAACATAGATTAAGGAAAGGCAAACTTACATTTCTAGCATTTGTAGACTTAGAGAAAGCTTTTGACAATGTTGACTGGAATACTCTCTTTCAAATTCTAAAGGTGGCAGGGGTAAAATACAGGGAGCAGAAAGCTATTTACAATTAGTACAGAAACCAGATGGCAATTATAAGAGTCTAGGGGCATGAAAGGGAAGCAGTGGCTGGGAAGGGAGTGAGACAGGGTTGTAGCCTCTCCCCGATGTTATTCAGTCTGTATATTGAGCAAGCAGTAAAGGAAACAAAAGAAAAATTCGGAGTAGGTATTAAAGTCCTTGGGGAATAAATAAAAACGTTGAGGTTCGCTGATGACATTGTAATTCTGTCAGAGACAGCAAAGGACTTGGAAGAGCAGTTGAACGGAATGGACAGTGTCTTGAAAGGAGGATATAAGATGAACATCAACAAAAGCAAAACGAGGATAATGGAATGTAGTCGAATTAAGTCGGGTGATGCTGAGGGAATTAGATTAGGAAATGAGACTCTTAAAGAAGTAAAGGAGTTTTGCTATTTGGGGAGCAAAATATCTGATGATGGTCGAAGTAGAGAGGATATAAAATGTAGACTGGCAATGGGAAGGAAAGCATTTCTGTAGAAGAGAAATTTGTTAACATCGAGTATAGATTTAAGTGTCAGGAAGTCGCTTCTGAAAGTATTTGTATGGAGTGTAGCCATGTATGGAAGTGAAACATGGACGATAAATAGTTTGGACTAGAAGAGATTAGAAGCTTTTGAAATGTGGTGCTACAGAAGAATGCTGAAGATTAGATGGGTAGATCACATAACTAATGAGGAGGTATTGAATAGAATTTCGGAGAAGAGGAGTTTGTGGCACAACTTGACAAGAAGAAGGGATCGGTTGGTAGGACATGTTCTGAGGAATAAAGGGATCGCCAATTTAGTATTGGAGGGCAGCGTGGAGGGTAAAAATCGTAGAGGGGGACCAAGAGATGAATACACCAAGCAGATTCAGAAGGATGTTGGTTGCAGTAGGTACAGGGAGATGAAGAAGCTTGCACAGGATAGAGTAGCATGGAGAGCTGCATCAAACCAGTCATAGGACTGAAGACCACAACAACAACAACAACAACAACAACAAAGCCACCTTTGTCCAGGGCAGCAGCTGAAGACAGTTGACAGTGGCCAGCACAACTTGGAAGCTGTATCTGGATTGTAGCATATTGCCCTTGCATCTGTACATAACAAGTGCAGTCCCTGTCCACCTTTAATCTATGTTTGTATGTACAAGAAAGACTGTAACTTTAACCCAAGCAGTCACTTGATGTAATCTAAGTACTGCTGCTATTCTACTTCTGGTTATCATTACATTACAAGGTCAGCTCATTTGACACTAATGCTTGTGGAACACATGAAAACTAAGTGTAAGTTAATCAACATTAACCTTGTAGTTAAATACACAGATATTAGCACATACATTCTTCTCCACAGCTGCTCATGTCTCATAGACAGAGTTGTGCACAGATACAAAAAAGCTATCTACCTCCACACTGCATTTGCTAAATCCTTGTCCACATCTGCCACTGAAATAAAAATCACCAATAACACCCTAAGTAGAGATGGTGGCCTGCAACGAAGCGACGTGTGGGATCCAGCAATCACATGGTTGAAGCTGGTACATGAAACACTGAGTCAATATATGCCCATATATGGAAATGTCACTGGCACCAGTGACATCACAGCCAGCAGATAGTTGTATATAAGGGGTGTACCAGCAGTGCACTGTTAGTTATACCAATCTGGTAATTATAACAGTCTACAGATTCCCTACTGGAAACTTTCAGTTTATGAGAAATCTAGACACATTATTGAGCTACCTGTAAGACAAGAAGAAACAGTTAGTAGTTTATGGAGATTTCAGTGTAGATTTTATGAAAGACACAGACAGGAAAAATGAACTGGAATCATTATTTGGGTGTTACAGTCTGATTTCAGCACTTAGTTTTCGAACTCATGTGCAGCAAGATAGTATGACCCTGATTGATAACATGTTTGAAGAAAGTGCTCACACTGAAACAATTAATGTGTACCAAATTGTTAATGGACTATCTGATCATGATGCACAATTAATGGAAATAAACAATATTGCACCTTTCAGCCCTTGAGCAGGTTCATATGAAGCAGTGAAGCTTATTAATGAGAACAGGATGCAATGTTTTAAGAGTAAGTTAAAAGAGATGGTACGAGATGAGGCACATATTGAAAGAGATGCTAATGTCAAATTCAATTTATGCCATAGAAAATTTGTGTCAATATTTGAAAGTAGTTTTGCTAAAATGTTATCCAGAAAACCAATTTCAAAAATAGGTAAGCCGTGTATAAATAAGGGAATTAAAATCACATGTAAAGGAAAGAGGGACATTTATGTAAAGGCCAGAAAAAGTCAAGATCCAACGTTACTAGCAAACTGCAAAAAATACTGTAATATTTTTAGGTAAGTCATTTAAGTGCCCAGAAGTGTGCATGTCCAGACAGAAACACACAATGCAGATAATAAGATTAAAACTATATGGGATACTGTCAAACAGGAGACAGGATAGCCAGTTGGTGTGTAAGATACCATAATGATGAAGCCAAATGACAATGTTGTGTTTAGTAATTCATAAGCTGCAAGTACTTTTAACAATCGGTTTCTAGATGTAGCAGCAGAAATAGGATTAAATGGTTCTGTTGAAGAAGCAATGTAATACATTAAAAATGCTGCTCCACAAAACTTTAAGCAACAGGCCTTAAATAATAAAATATCAGCAGTTGATATTTTTTGTGGTCTTTCCAAGTGTTTGAGTGTGTATCTCATGTTACACTCTTAGAAAAACTTCAATTTTATGGAATTGATGGCTTTACACACAAATGGTTTGAATCATACTTAACAGACAGAATGCAAAATCTGTGCTGAATAACTCAAACAGTTTTGGTAAGGTAGAAAAGTTTAGTACCTAGGGAGATATCACAAAGGGAGTCACACAGGGTTCAATTTTGGGTTCACTCCTCTCCCTTATATAAGTGAATGACCTTCCAATTAACATTCAGCCAGCAGCGTTGGTACTTTTGCAGATGATACTAGTGTTATCTTCCTCCTATGAACCATGGACATTGCTGATGATGGGGAGGCTTACGTGCCTCAGTGACACAGATAGCCATATCGTAAGTGCAACCACAATGGAGGGGTATCTGTTGAGAGGCCAAACAGACTTGTGGTTCCTGAAGGAGGCAGCAGACTTTTCAGTAGTTGCAGGGCCAATGACTGGATGATTGACATATCTGGCCTTGTAATATCCCCCAAAACAGCCTTGCTGGCCTGGTACTGTGAATGACTGAAAGCAACAGGAAACTACAGCTGAAATTTTTCCCTATGGAATGTACTGTATGGTTAAATGATGATGACATTGCCTTGGGTAAAATCTTCCGGAGGTAAAATAGTCCTCCATTTGGATCTCTGGGCGGGTACTACTCAGGATGACATTGTTATCAGGAAAAACAGAACTAGTGTTCTACAGATCTGAGCGTGGAATTTCAGATCCCTTAATCAGGTAGATTGATTAGAAAATTTAAAAAGGGAAATGGATGGAACCATGGGGAAGCTACTCTGAAACGCATAGCGAACTCATTATTGTAATCAAGTTAGGCACAAAGCCCACACCCACCTCAGTAGTACAAGTTTATATGCCAACTAGCTCTTCAAATGAGGAAGCGATTGAGGAAATGTATGATGAGATAAAAGAAATTATTTAGATAGTTACAGGAGATGATAATTTAATAGTCATGGGGGACTGGAATTTGATAGTACAGAAAGGAAGAAAGGGAAAAGTAGTAGGTGAATATGGAATGGGGAAAAGGAATGAAAGAGGAAGGTGTCTGGTAGAGTTTTGCACAGAGCATAATTTAATTATAGCTAACACTTAATTTAAGCATCATCAAAGAAGTTTGTATATGTGGAAGAGACCTGGAGACACCAGAGGGTTTCAGATTGATTATATAAAGGTAAGACAGAGATTTCGGAATGAGGTTTTCAATTGTAAGATATTTTGAGGGGCAGATGTGAACTCTGACCACAATTTATTGGTTATGAACTGCAGATTAACACTGAAGAAACTGCAAAAAGGTAGGAATTTAAGGAAATGGGACTTGGATAAACTGAAAGAACCAGAGGTTCTAGATAGTTTCAGAGGGACCATCAGGGAGCAACTGACAAGAACAGGGGAAAGGAATACACTAGAAGAAGAATAGGTAGCTTTGAGAGATGAAATAGTGGAAGCAGCAGAGGACCAAGTAGGTAAAAGGACGAGGGCTAGTAGAAATCCTTGGGTAACACAAGAGATATTGAATTTAATCAATGAAAAGAGAAAATGTGAAAATGCAATAAATGAGGTAGGTGAAAGGGAATACAAACGTCTAAAAAATTAGATTGACAAGAAGTGCAAAAAGACTAAGCAGGAATGGCTAGAGGACAAATGTAAGGATGTAGAAGCATATATCACTAATGGTAAGATAGATGTTGCATACAGGAAAATTAAAGAGACCTTGAGAGAAAAGAGAACCATCTGTATGAAATCAAGAGCTCAGATGAAAAACCAGTTCTAAGCAAAGAGGGGAAAGCAGAAAGGTGGAAGGAGTATATAGAGGGTTTGTGTTAGGGAGATGTAGTTCAGGGCAGTATTATGGAAATGAAAGAGGACATAGATGAATATGAAAAGGGAGATACAAAACTGCATGAAGAATTTGACAAAGCACTGAAAGACTTAAGTTGAAATAAGGCTCAGGGAGTAGACAACACTCTGTTAGAGCTACTGATAGCACTGGGAGAGCCAGCCATGACAAAATTCTTCCATCTGGTGAGCAAGATGTACAAGACAGGTGAAATACCCACAGACTTCAAGAAGAATATAGTAATTCCAATGAAAGCATATGCTGACAAATGTGAAAATCACTGAACTATCAGTTTAGTAAGTCATGGATGCAAAACACTAACATTAATCCTTTACAGTAGAATGGAGAAACTGGTGGAAGACTATGTCAGAGAAGATCAGTTTGGATTCTGGAGAAATGTGGGAACACACAGGGCAATACTTACCCTATGACTTCTCATAGAAGATAGGTTAAGGAAAAATAAACTTATGTTTATAGCACTTGTAGATTTAGAGAAAGCTTTTGACAATGTTGACTGGAATACTCTCTTTCAAATTCTAATGGTGGTAGGGGTAAAATACAGGGAGTAAAAGGCTATTTACAATTTGTACAGAAACCAGATGGCAGTTGTAAGAGTCAAGGGGCATGAAAGGGAACAGTGAGTGAGAAGGGAGTGAGACAGGGTTCCAGCCTATCCCCAATGTCATTCAATCTGTATATTGAGCAAGCAGTAAAGGAAACAAAAGAAAAATTTGGAGTAGGAAATGACTAGTTGTGATAAACGGTACCCTACGCCATACACTGTGTGGTGGTTTGCGGAGTATGTATGTAGATATTGGTGTAGAGATATTGTTGATATCCCTTGCAGTACTGAGTCATGTGCTTTTTTGAAGTTAAGAGTTCCTGCAGCTACCTGATTCCCTTGGCCCATGGCTTTTAGAGTGTTGTATAAAAAAATGGAGTAGGAATTAAAGTCCCGGTAGCAGAAATAAAAACTTCAAGGTTTGCCGATGACATTGTAATTCTGTCGGGGATAGCAAAGGTCTTGGGAGAGCAGTTGAACAGAATGGACATGTCTTGAGAGAAGGACATAAGCTGAACATCAACAAAAGCAAAATGAAGATAATGGAATGCAGTCAATTTAAATCATATGATGCTGAAGGAATTAGATTAGGAAATGAGAGACTTAAAGTAGTAGATGAGTTTTGCTCTGTGGGAAGCAAAATAACTGATGATGGTTGAAGTAGGGAGGATATAAAATTTAGACTGGCAATAGCAAGAAAATCATTTCTGAAGAAGAGAAACTTGTTAACATTGAGTAAGGATTTCAGTGTCAGGAAATCTTTTCTGAAAGTATTTGTGTGGAGTGTAGCCACGTATGGAAATGAAACATGGACAGTAAACAATTTATACAAAAAGAGAATAGAAGCATTTGAGATGTGGTGCTACAGAAGAATGCTGTAGACCTTGTAACTAATGAGGAGGTACTGAGTAGATTTGGAGAGAAGAGGAATTTGTGGTACAACCTGACCAAAATAAGGGATTGGTTGGTAGGACACATTCTGAGGCATAAAAGGATCACAAATTTAGTACTGGAGTTAAGTGTGAGGATAGAAATCATAAGGGAGACCAAGAGATGAATACAGAAAGCAGATCGGAAGGATGTAGACCAAGAGATGAAGAGGCTTGCACAGGATAGCGTAGCATGGAGAGCTGCATCAAATCAGTCTTTGGACTGAAGACCATAGCAACAACAACAACAACATGTGTGCTTAGATGCATTATGAATAAGTTCTGAGTAAGAAGGTGGGCCCTACTTAATATTAAAATCTCCTAATGGTGTTGTATGTAATTTAGGGTAAATTATCCAAATGTTTTACTTATTTTTCTTCAGAAGGTATATCCACAAGTGTGACCATATTTACAACAATATTCTTTCATTTTTACAGCAAAATGAATATCAAAAGGTAAAATATTTTGGTGGTAATATAAATACAGATTGTGGTGTACGGATCAATAATGTAACTGCTGAAGATGTAGGATACTGGCGACTTACGTCAATATCACATATTTATGAGAAGGTTGAAGGTGCTTCGAAAATATCATTAAGTAAGTGCAAGCATTAATTTTGAAAAGTAATATGTACTCAGCCATTGTACCTTAGTACAATAAGAATTTCACTGGATAGTGTTTAAGTATTCACTGGTATAACAATTTATTTCTGATACACCTTGTATTGTTATTCTAGGTTCTAGTTCTTCTTCAGCAGTGAAGCTTTTGATTGGTACTAAGCCTGTTATAAACTTTGGTGATCTCCAGCATTGTACTACATATTACATGAATAATAAGTACAAGAAAATTAATGTAGATGTTAAAAATGCTTCTTGTACTAACAGTAAGTAGCTCTGTAAATGATGCTGGTATGCCTGTTGCATAATGAGATTTATTTTCATACATTAGACTGAATAAGCAACAAATGCTAATACTGTGTGCACAAGAAAGAACTTATTGTGACAAACTGCAGCATGTAGTTAAAACTGGCTATTCTACTTTGGAGTAATGCTAAATTGATTTGAATCTTCAATTTCTTGAATCATAACCACATTGTTCATGACTAAACTGGAAATTATATGCAAAAATGATGTACAATCTTGAGATATACTGCAAATGAAATATCTATTTTATCAAAATTACAAATTAGTTGTTCAATCAAATTTCAAATCAGTTGTTCTTTCCTTTTCATATTGTCCAATAGGTCTCCCTTAACCCAGGGTTCTGGGTGACTTTTCTGAATTGTACCCCTTTTCCTAAACTTCTCCAGTCATTTTCCTTCACCCCTCATCCTTCCCCTTCAACTCTTCTGGCAGAAGGAGGAGTCACTGGCTCTGTAAGCTTGTAAAAGTTAAATCCTTTTGTGTGTGTGTGTGTTCCTCTGCCACTGCTTGGTGAGTAGATTTTTTATCTATCTGTTTATATTAAATCAGTTGTTAAGTTAGAGAAAATATTACCTGCAAGCAGAGCAAAACAGCATGTAAAATTAAAAATTAAAACAGTTAATAAATCAGTAAACAAAGTTCCATTTACTTGAGATTTTACTAATTGAGTGGCTTAGGGTTCTTGCAAGATACTATTTTATCAGCTAGGAAGTCTTACATGTCAGGAGTGAAGCTTATTGTGTCTGTGGCTGTGATGATTGCATGTAATATGTAATGATGTGTTTGTATTATTGATGATGAGAATGAAAGAGAGAGAGGAGAGGGAAACAAAACCCAATGCCATGAGTCCTGTTGAGAGGTTTGGAATTTCACAATGAAAATTTCTTCCATTACCACAATTTGAGCCTTCCACTGCTGAGTCCAGTAACACTGCACAAGTATCAACTAGGAACTTTCACTACAATTTGGTTGAGAGAGCAAGGATAGTATTCTGAACAAAGAAATATTGAAAAGTCAGAATAAGATGATTGAATGGAACAAAAATGTGATTCTCTCCTAATCATGTCTGTGCTGAGGATGGCATAATGGTTTCCAATGTACCTTCTCTTATCTACTCTCTCTATAATTTAATTTACAGCAGTACTGTTATCCACCTTGTGCATTAACAATTATTTCTTGTGTGTAGCTTGTAGGGCTCCCAAATGCAGTACAGTGACACACTGTGGGGTGACCTTCCCCCACCCCCACCCTTCCCCTCTCTTTCTGCCCTGTTCCTACTGCTTTTGCATAGCCCTTTAGTTCCTCCAGTGATTTTGACATCTTGCACTAACTAAACAATCCTGTGAAAAATGTGCTGCTCTCTGTTAGATTTTGACTATCCCTTCTATTAATCCAAATTGGTAAGAGTAACACTCAAGAATCAGCAAATAAGTGTTTCATAAGCCATTTGTTTCATGGATGAATTACATTTCATTAAGACTCTTCTTATGAATCTCAGTCAGGTGTCCACTTTTCCTACTGTTTGTTTGATGTGGTCATGCCACCTTAAGTGACCCTGGGGGGGTTATTTCCGGCAATTTGCCACTAATAGTGTAATTATGGAGTAGTGAATTTCTTCTCCTATATATGTGCAATACCTAACACTTATTTACATTCCGGGACAACTGCCAATCCCTGCATCATTCATCAATCCTTCACAGGTCTCCCTGCAGTTTTCTACAGTCTTCTGACTTGCTACCTTCCTACAGACAACCGAATCATCTGCAGACAGCTTCGTGGAGCTTCTGGCATTACTCACTAGATCAGGTGTGGACTGCATGTGGCCCACTTATCTCAGTTAATCCTGACATTACCTTTCGTGAAACTTTGTTCTGTTAAGAGGGGAAACAGTGATGTGTTAAGTTCTACCTGCAAGGAAGCCTTGAATCCAATCACAAAGTTGGTCCAGTATTAAGTAAGCTCATACTACTTATGCTACATGACAATACAGAACTGTATCAAATGCCTTCAAGGAACTTGGCATCAAACTGAGCACCAGTGTTTATGATGCCCCATACTCATGGATGAAAAGAGCAAGCTGAGTTTTGCAAGATATCTGTTTGTGGAATCTATATTTACTTTTATAGAGGAGGATTTTCATTCTCCAAAAACATGCACATCAAATATGTTCCATAGTCCTATAACAGATTGATATGAACAATATAGGTCTGTAATTATGACATCTATGCTAAAACCTCCTTGAAAATGGGATTGACCTACACTTTTTTCCAGTCACTAGATACACTTTGTTGCTGCATCAAGCTGCAATAAACTGCTGCTAGGAAGAGAACAAAGTCTTTCACATAATCTCTATAGAGTCTTATGAGTATCTAATTTAGTTCAGATGCCTTTTCGTTGCCAAGTGATTGTAGGAGCTTTTTTATTCTGTGACTGCTTATCTCAAATCTGCCATTTCAGCATTCATGTGATGTCTGAAAGGAGAGACTGTATTAAGATCCTCTTCTTGAAACTGTTTCAGAAAACTGAATTCAATATTTCGGCCTTCTCTCTATCATGTTGCATTTCAGTACCAGTAAGGTCATAGAGTGACTGAACAGATGGTTTTGATCCATACACTGATTTTATGTAAGATCAAAACATCTTATGGTCCTTAGTCACATTAGTTGGCGTAACTTTATTTTGATAGTCACTGATTGCTTCTCTCATTGCGCTCCTTACGCTCATATTTGCTCTGCTCAGCTTTGGTTCATCAGCTAGGTTTAGATTTATTTGAAATATGAGACAGAGCTCTCTTTTCTTATGTAGCAACTATCATACATGGGTATTAAACCATGGTGGATTTTTCCATCCCTTAAAATCTTGGTTGGAACATATTTGCCTAAGGCATATTGAATGAGGCTTCTGAATTTTATCTACTTGTGCTCCATATCTTCATCCTCAACACTGAATGTTTGATGTGGGCTATTCAGATACTCTACAATTTGTATCCTATCTCTCTTTCTGAACAAAATATTTTCCTACCATTCTTAACAGTCCTTGTTAATAGCCATAGTCATTGATGCTATCACAGCCTTATGATCACTGATGCTCTCCTCTTTGTCAGCTAATTTGAAAAGCTCAGATCTGTTTTGTTGTTAGGAGGTATAGGATGTTATCCTTATGAGTTGGTTTGGTTCTCTAATTATCTGCTCAAAACAATTTTTGGATAAGACATCCAGAATAACGCCATGGGAATGCCTATCTCTGGCACCAATTTTGATCTGAGGGCTCTCCCATTCTGTAGCTGACAAACTGAAGTCTCCCCATATTACAGAACAACAGTCTGCAAGTTTTTTTCTAAAGCACTCTGCCACATCACCTCCTGATGCAGGTTTTAGTATCTGCAGTAGGCATAACAATGCTGCTACTTGACACAGTTGGTCAGCATGGCTACTATGCAGGCTGACGGTGACTTGGTAACTACCAGAGAACAGAATGCTATGAGTGGAACAAACTCGCCATGCTAACTGAATTGTGGGAAGTGGAATATCTTAACCTGCATAGATATGCACATGACAATATACTTGACATGTCATTGGCGAGGATGGCTAACAACTGCGCATACAACAACTCTCAGCTGAAGCACAAGACTAGGTCTGCAGTGGTTCAATTCTGGAGGAGCGCTATCTGTCTCCACCTCCTGCTACTTGTGAGCAAACACCTCCACCAGCCACTGGACTGAAGATCAGGAAGACGATGGTTTAAACCCATGTCCAGTCATTCTGATTTAGGTTTTCCATGATTTCCCTAAATCACTTCAGGCAAATGCCAGGGTGGTTCCTTTGATTTCTTTGCCCATCCTTCGCTAATCCGAGCTTGTTCTCTGTCTCTAATGATCTTGTTGTCGATGGGACTTTAAAACACTATTCTCCTTCTCCTCCTCCTCCTCCTCCTCCTCCATCAGCTGGTCTGCCCATATGATGTGATGAATGTACCCTCCATGACAGGCTCCTGAACTACTCCACTGTTCTACCCATGCCAACTCATCTGCCCACATTGGGACATCTGCTGATGGAGATACTAAACAGGTGACCTGTAAAAGTGTCTGATTATTGTGTCTGACACATCTTTGATGCTTAGCTATATTTTTTTTATCAAACTTGTTGGTCAGAGAAAGATATGGAACACTGATTATGTACTAGAAAATGGATGGAGTACCAGCAATATGAAATGGAGAGGTGTCTACTTACCACATGAAAAGATTGTAACAGGGGGAAGTAAGGATGGTGATAAGAGGGGGAGGGGGGTTAAATTGTAGAAGCACAGCGAGGATTGACTACAGTAAGCAGTTTCAGATGGATGTAAGTTACAATAGCTGTACAGAGATAAACAGACTGACACATTTGAAAGTAAACTGAACTATCAGATAAAGAGTTCTTCTTTTCTTCAGGCTAATAAAACAAACAAACAAACACACACACACACACACACACACACACACACACACAGGGTCACTGTTGAATTATGAACAGAAAAGAAGGATTAGATGAAGATCATATGGGAAATATGATACTGTGAGAAGAATCTGATGAAACACTGAAAGACCTAAGTTGAAACAAGGCACATGAAGTAGATGACATTCCCTAAGAATTATTGAGATACTTGTGACAACCAACCATGACAAAACTATTCCTCCTGGCATATAAGATATACAAAATAGGCAAAATACCCTCATGCTTTAAGAAGAATGCAGCATTCACTATTGCAAAGAAGCCAGTTATTGATAAGTGTGAATATTACTGAACCATCAGTTATTAACAGCCTGTTGTAAAATACTGACATGAATCATTAACAGAAAGTTGTAAATACTGGCAGAAGCCAACCTTGAGGTAAAATCAGTTTGGGGATCTGGAGAAATGTGGTGCACAATTGACACTGCACCTTATCTTAGAGAAGATAGACTGAAAAATGGCAAATCTGCATTAATATCATTTTTTAATTTAAAGAAATCTTTTGATAAAATCAATTGAAATATCCTTTTTTAAGTCTGAATGTTTCAGGGGTAAAATATAAAGAATGAAAACTTATTGACAACTTGTACAGAAGCCAGACTCCAGTCATGAATGTTGAAGGACAGTGAATGGGTGCAGTAGTTGAGGAAGACTCATAGCCTGTCACCAATTTTGTTCACTCTGCACACTGAACATGCAGTGAGGGAAACCAAAGAGAAATTTGGAAAGGGAAATAAAGTTCAAGGAGAATGAATAAAAACTGAAGATTTGCTGAAGGAACTGTAATTATATCAGAGGCAGAGGCAGCAAAGGACTTGCAAGAGTAGTTGACTTGAATGGATTGTCTCTTAAAAAGGCTTAGGGATGGGTAACGGAAAATAGTTAAAATAAATCCTGCGATGCAGAAGGAAGTAGCTTAGGATGTGAGGCACTGAAGTGATAGACAGGTTTTGCTATTTGGAGAGCAGAATAACTGATGATGGTAAAAACAAAGATAATATAAAATGCAGACTTGTAAAAGCAAAAAAAAGATTTTCTGAAAAAGAGAGATGTTTCACCTCAGCATAGCAAATCTAATTGGGGAGAGTAGAATGTTATGGCACAAATTGCATAAAAGAAGGGAACAGCTGATTGGACACAACAGGAGGCATCAAGGGATGATTAATTGGATCATAACAGAGGGAAGTAATTAGGGTGGTAAGAGGGGGAGGGGGTGGGGGGGTAAAATTGTAGAAGCACAGTGAAGCTTGACTACAAATGGATGTAAGTTACAGTAGCTATACAGAGATAAAGGGGCCCAAACATAATGACGTTCTTCATCAGAATGACCTCCTCAATGCCAACCTGTATGGATTCTGAAAACATTGATCATATGTAACCCAATTCACACTTTTCTCACATGACATACTGAAAGCTTTGGATCATGCTAATTGGGTAGGTGCAGTATTTATTGATTTCCGGAAAGCATTTCACTCAGACCACATGTACACTTATTGTCAAAAGTAAAATCATGTGGGGTATCAAGTGAAATTTGTGACTGGATTGAAGACTTATTGCTAGGGAGAGTCAATGGAGAGTCTTTGTCAGATTTAGAAGTAACTTCAGGTGTGCTCTAGCGAAGTGTGTTGGGACCCTTTCTGTTAATGTTGTATATTGATGACCTTGTAGGCAATATTATTAGTAACCTCAAGCTTTTTGCAGATGATGCAGTTATCTATCATGAATTACTGTCTGAAAGAGGCTGCATAAATATTCAGTCGGATCTTGATAAGATTTCAAAACTGTGCAAGGATTGGCAACTTACATGTTCAGAAATGTAAAATTTTGCACTTCAAAAAACTAAAAATACATGTTATCCTATGACTATAATATTAATGAGCCACTGTTGGAATAGGTCAACTCATACAAATACCAGGGTGTAACACTTTGTAAGGACATGAAATGGAATGATCACATAGTTGTGCATAAAGCAGGTGGTAGACTTTGGTTTATTGGTAGAATACTGGAGAAGTGCAATCAATCTGCAAAGAAGATTGCTTAAAAATAACTTGTGCAACTCTTACTCAAATGTGTGGGACCCATAACAAATAGGACTAATAATAATGATAATGGCGTGTGATGAGGGCCTCCTGTCAGGTAGACCGCTCGCCTAGTACAAGTCTTTCGATTTGACGCCACTCCGGCGACTTGTACGTCGATGGGGATAGGACTAACAGGGGATATTGAATGTATAGAGAGAAGGGCAGTGTGAATAGCCACAGGTTTGTCAGATCTGTGGCAGAGTGTTATAGAGATACTGAAGAAACTGAACTGAAAGACTCTTTGCTAAAGAAGTCTATTAACAAAGTTTTAAAAACTGGCTTTAAATGATAACTCCAGGAATATACATACATCAAAAAAAGTTTTGCATCACCCCAGTTCCCAGAACTCCTGAAGATAGGTGTTGACTGTGGATATTGTATCACAGACACAGTCCCTTTGACTGTTCATAGATGTCACTAAACCCGCCCAAAGATGTAAACAACCATGCATGAGCAGCACCTATTAGATGAAAGGAGTTGGACAGCCGATCAGTTCCAGTCAATCCACCAGGAAGGAGGTACACGGCTTGTCTTGTCTGTAGTTCAACCATGCCTAGATGGTCAGTTCTGTGCTTCAATCATGTCTGCACTCTTACTTTGTACCAGGAAGGGCTCTCAACATTGGAAGTGTAGAGGTGACTCAGAGTGAACCAAAATGATGTTGTTTGGACATGGAGGAGATACAGAGAGACAGGAACTGTTGATGACATGCCTCGCTCAGGCTGCCCAAGGGTTACTACTGTAGTGGATGACCACTACCTAATGGATTATGGCTTCGAGGAACCCTGACAGCAATGCACCACATTGAATAGTGCTTTCCGTGCAGCCACCGGATGTCATGTTATGACTCAAACTGAGCACAGTAGGCTGAATGATGCACAACTTCACTTCTGATGTCCATGGCGATGTCCATCTTTGCAACCACAACATCATGCAGTGCAGTACAGATGGGCCCAACAACATGCTGAATGCGCTGCTCAGGATTGGCATCACATTCTCTCCACCGATGAGTGTCGCATATGCCTTCAAACAGACAATCATCAGAGACAATTTGGAGGCAACTCGGGCAGGCTGAACACCTTAGACACACTAACCAGTGAGTGCAGGGAGTTGGAGTTTCCCTGCTGTGATGGGGTGGCATTATGTATGGCCGACGTACGCCGCTGGTGGCCATGGAAGGCGCCATAATGGCTGTACAATTCGTGACAGCTATCCTCCGGCCAATAGTGCAACCATATTGGCAGTGTATTGGCAAGGCATTGATCTTCATGGACGACAATTCGCGCCCCTATCATGCACATCTTGTGAATGACTTCCTTCAGGATAACATCACTCAATTGGAGTAGCCAACATGTTCTCCAGACATGAACCTATCGAACATGCCTGGGATGGATTGAAAAGGGATGTTTATGGGTGACATGACCCACCAACCACTCTGAGGGATTTATGCTGAATCACCATTTAGAATTGGGACAATCTGGCCCAACAGTGCCTTGATGAACTTGTGGATAGTATGCCATGATGAATATAGGCATTCATCAATGTAAGAGGACGTGCTATTGGATATAAGAGGTACCGATAGGTACAGCAATCTGGACTACAGCCTCTAAAGGTCTCACTGTATGGTGGTACAACATGCAATTTGTGGTTTTCATGAACAATAAAAAGGGCAGAAATGATGTTTATGTTGATCTCTATTCCATTTTACATACAGGTTCCGGAACTCTTGGAACTGAGGTGATGCAAAACTCTTTTTTGATGTGTGTATTACAACCCTCCATATATCACTCATATAGGGATTGTGAGATAAGATTAGAATAATTATTGCATGTGTAGAGCCATTTGAACAATCATTCTTCCTATGCTCCCTCTGTGAATGGAATAGGAAGAAACTCTAGTAACTGGTACAATGGGATATACCCTCTGCCATGCACCTCATGGTGCTTTGCACACTACAGCTGTAGATGTAACGTACAGGATAGAGCAGCATTGAGAAATGTCTCAAACTAGTCCTTCAACTGAAGACCAACAACACTAACAAATACACATATTCCGTCACACAAAATTGAGGTCCTTTGAATTTAATAATATTTTTGAAATAATCAGTCTATAATTGTTTTGAAGTAATGCTGCTGCTGTCCAAATGTACAAATTTTGCTAACAGATCTGTGATGACCAAGGTTTACACAAAATTCCCTTTTGACTTCAGCAGTGGGCTGTAAAAATCATGGCACACATTTCTTCCAGTTTTGTTGGGACGATGTTTTGCATGAAACCTTAATGCTGGTTAATGGACATATCGATCTTTTGATGTAAATCACATGTTCATGTAGGAAATTGGTCTGATAAGGTATCCAGAATAACACTTGTGGATGAGAGAATGAAATTGTGTTACATTGTTACAAATAGTGCAGATAGTTATACAGACATGTCAGCAAAAGTCAGATAAAAAACAGATTAGACCACTCTTTCATAGCAAAGATGAAATACCTCACCAAAGAAAACTAGTCACTCTAAGATGATGCGTGTACATTCAATATTTATCAGTATGAAGTCCCCACATTAGCCATACTGCCCTCACTTTTTTGGAATTTTCTTAAAGCTGTAGTATTCCTCCACCTTGTCAAGCTTCTTTTTTCAGCCTGTAATGAGCATAAATAAGATAGATATACTCAATAGTTTCTTCAAATGCCTACCTTTGGTTGTTTAATGTTCAAGGTCTACCATGGGGCTGATGATTGTAGGAGGGAAAAAATCCTGGAGATTTAGATATGTGTAGATTCTCACTTCATCCATCTTTTTGCTTCACCAACTTCAAGACTAAATTGGCATGTTGCTCTGTCTTAATGCTTAATAGTAATGTTTGTATGTTTGACTCTGCTTTCACTACTTTGCTGAAATTAATTTGGAATTATTTCATGATGGTGTGTGCCAGCTTGGAGATTTCAAGACTTGGTGGCTGTCATGATAAAGTACAGGGTACTATAAAGTTCTTGCTGGGAGGTATTTGAGTTCAAAATTGAATTCCACAGTGACAGAGCTTGCCTTTTCAGTCACTTATGCATTAATTTATAGTACATCCAGAAAATAATAACTAAATTTCTAAAAACTTGAGAGTACTGTGATCACTTGGCACTCAGTCATGGTGTATTTACTTTCCAGTACTATCAGCTTATGAAAGCTATTGTTTTATGTTCAACATTTACATTAATCCCACACAGCTAATAGACCACTTTCCAGTCCTGTAGTTGCTACTGATACTGAGGTAAAAATCTGCTGACAATCATATGGTAGAGAATCAGGCTCTCACATTATTGTGATTTTATTTGTCCTAGTACCTCATTCTGCTCATTGTGTCATAAACAGTGTTCATTTATATTCAGTACTTCATCAGTGCTATAATATTTGATGATAAGCCATCCATGAATCTTCTATGAAAACAATATGCTTCTGCAGAGACTTCAAAATTTTACGTGTGTGGCAGATCTAAATCATAGTAACATTTTATTTATACTCTCCAGGTGCTCTACCCACACATCTTTCAAAATATTTTTGTAGTACACTTCCAGGTACTTGATTTAATAACTGCATGAACACCGGATTGGCAACAGTTTGAACTGGTGGCACTGTTTCCCCATATTAGCCATACTGCCCTCACTTTTTTGGAATTTTCTTAAAGCTGTAGTATTCCTCCACCTTGTCAAGCTTCTTTTTTCAGCCTGTAATCAGCATAAATAAGATAGATATACTCAATAGTTTCTTCAAATGCCTACCTTTGGTTGTTTAATGTTCAAGGTCTACCATGGGGCTGATGATTGTAGGAGGGAAAAAATCCTGGAGATTTAGATATGTGTAGATTCTCACTTCATCCATCTTTTTGCTTCACCAACTTCAAGACTAAATTGGCATGTTGCTCTGTCTTAATGCTTAATAATAATGTTTGTATGTTTGACTCTGCTTTCACTACTTTGCTGAAATTAATTTGGAATTATTTCATGATGGCGTGTGCCAGCTTGGAGATTTCAAGACTTGGTGGCTGTCATGATAAAGTACAGGGTACTATAAAGTTCTTGCTGGGAGGTATTTGATTTCAAAATTGAATTCCACAGTGACAGAGCTTGCCTTTTCAGTCACTTATGCATTAATTTATAGTGCATCCAGAAAATAATAACTAAATTTCTAAAAACTTGAGAGTACTGTGATCACTTGGCACTCAGTCATGGTGTATTTACTTTCCAGTACTATCAGCTTATGAAAGCTATTGTTTTATGTTCAACATTTACATTAATCCCACACAGCTAATAGACCACTTTCCAGTCCTGTAGTTGCTACTGATACTGAGGTAAAAATCTGCTGACAATCATATGGTAGAGAATCAGGCTCTCACATTATTGTGATTTTATTTGTCCTAGTACCTCATTCTGCTCATTGTGTCATAAACAGTGTTCATTTATATTCAGTACTTCATCAGTGCTATAATATTTGATTGCACATCACTCACTTCATTGTTTATTCAACTTGCATACCCTTTGAATTCTAATTTCCTTCGAACATCTGGCTACTCACCTTGTTATTGCTGCTATTTACCAAAAATCATAAATCTGTCACTTATTTTTTATTTACTCATGTCAGAAGTGTGATAAATATTTACAATAAAATATAAACATGATTAAATAACCATATGTACATAGATTACAGAAAATAAATTAGCAAGACAAAGGAATTGACAAAGTCTGCATTCAGATACCTTTTCTCTGGCAAGCAATAGATCTTTTTCTGAGCATGAAAATGGGTAGAGAGGGCTTCAGCACACATGGCTAAATACTTGTTCTTGGCCACAGACTTGCTGTTCCCTGATGTGAAATCCTATTACTTAAGCAATGACTTTGCCCTGCTGACACCAGTTCTTATTTGGTTAAGGGACCTCCAAACATTGCAGTCCTCACTGCAGCCAGTCAGATGATATTCACATGACTCCATCCAATCTTGATGCTTAGATTTTCACAATGATAGTGTTGCCTTACATGGAAGTACTTCCAAAGGCTTTGATGTGTGGAGGAATTTTCTGATTTCAGCCTAGGTTGAAAATGTTGCTGGCCAAACAGTGGGTGAGCTCCAACATATGTTTTCAATCTGGTGCTGATTCACGCCTACTCGTTCCTGTCCTGGCTGATTTTCCTATGCAATAGGCATTTTATTGTTTACAGTTATTAACCATGTTTGTAATCACTGTCTGTTAATTACACATTAATATGACCACATGCACCTTTCTTCAGGTATGCTGTTCAATATGCTAGTCTTATTCTGTCTATTAATCTTTAATAGTCTGCATGTTCATGCCATAGCTAACTAGAAATGTGACTGGCTCCCAACCCACTAACAGAAGACCCCTTGTTGTTCGCAGTTTAACCATGCTCAACAATAACATTTCAAATACTTTATTATTAATGTCTGACTACCAGTTGAAGTCAAGAGTGATTCTCATATCCACTCATTCATTTATCATGTTTTATGATCCCATCAAGAATTAGAACTCTCTCAGGAATATTGAATGAGTCAATGTATACATTAATAAAGACAAATGATTCGTAGAAACTTAATCTTTACATTATATTAACAATAAAATATAACTATACAAATTATTACTGTATGTGCTTGTGCCTGCTAAATTTAACCCAATAAGTTAGAATGATAAATCCTACTTTGAAAAAAGCTCCTGCTTTCTCATTTGGATTAAATAACTGTAGTTATCTTTTATTGGCAGCTTACTACACTAGTGACTATTAAAATTGCTACACCACATAGATGACATGCTACAGACATGAAGTTTAACCGACAGGAAGAAGATGCTGTGATGTGCAAATGATAAACTTTTCAGAGCATTCACACAAGGTTGGTGCTGGTGGCGGCACCTACAACGTGCTAACATGAGGAAAGTTTCCAACTGATTTCCCATACACAAACAGCAGTTGACTGGCATTGCCTGGTGAAACGTTGTTGTGATGCCTCGTGTAAGGAGCAGAAATGCGTACCGTTACGTTTCTGACTTTGATAAAGGTCGGATTGTAGACTATTGTGATTGCGGTTTATCGTACCGCAACATTGCTGTTCGTGTTGGTTGAGATCCAATGACTGTTAGCAGAATATGGAATCAGTGGGTTAAGGAGGGTAATACGGAACGCCGTGCTGGATCCCAACGTCCTCGTATCACTAGCAGTCGAGACGATGGCATCTTATCTGCATGGCAGTAATGGATCGTGCAGCCACGTCTTGATCCCTGAGTCAACAGATGGGGACGTTTGCAAGACAACAACCATCTGCACACGACGACATTTGCAGCAGCATGGACTATCAGCTCGGAGACCATGGCTGCGTTTACCCTTGATGCTGCATCACAGACAGGAGCACCTGCGATGGTGTGCTTAACAACAAACCTGGGTGCACGAATGGCAAAATGTCATTTTTTTCGGATGAATCCAGGTTCTGTTTACAGCATCATGATGGTCGCATCCGTGTTCGGTGACATCGTGGTGAACGTACAGTGGAAGTGTGTATTCGTCATCGCCATACTCGCGTATCACCTGGTGTGATGGTATGGGGTGCCATTGGTTACATGTCTCGGTCACCTCTTGTTCACATTTACGGTACTTTGAACAGTGGACATTACATTTCAGATGTGTTACGACCTGTGGCTCTACCATTCATTTGATCCCTGCGAAACCCTACATTTCAGCAGGATAATGCACGACTGCATGTTGCAGGTCCTGTACAGGCCTTTCTGGATACAGAAAATGTTCGACTGCTGCCCTGGCCAGTACATTCTCCAGATCTCTCACCAATTGAAAACGTCTGGTCAATGGTGGGCGAGCAACTGGCTCATCACAATACGCCAGTCACTACTCTTGATGAACTGTGGGATCATGTTGAAGCTGCATGGGCAGCTGTACCTGTACACACCATCCAAGCTCTGTTTGACTCAATGCCGAGGCGTATCGAGGCCGGTATTACGGCCAGAGGTGGTTGTTCTGAATACTGATTTCTCAGGATCTATGCACCCAAATTGCATGAAAATGTAATCACATGTCAGTTCTAGTATAATATATTTGTCAAATGAATACTCGTTCATCTTCTGCATTTCTTCTTGGTGTAGCAATTTTAATGGCCAGTAGTGTATTTTCGAGGAAAATAATTATATACATCTATAAATACAGAAACTTTTTAAATGCATCACTACTTTTGTACACTGTTAAAAATGAACAATGCTGCTTCCAATGCACCTTAACAACCTTTTCAGTCTTTGAATTCAGACAAGTGGCTAATAAGGTTGTGTTTTTATAGCGGTCTTCAACCCAAAGACTGGTTTGATACAGCTTTCCACACTTTAGTTTGAACATAAGACTTGTAAGCTTCCCCCCCCCCTTCCCCCCACACATACATACACACTCTCTTCTCTTCACTTCCTTTACCAAATAGACAATTCGATGATGTATTAGATTCGTCTTGTCAACCAATTCCTTCTTCTAGCCATGATGTGCCATAAAACTCTTTGTTCAATTTAGTTCAGTACCTCCTCATTAGTTATCACTCTAGATGGGTATCTAATCATCAGCATCCATATGTAGCACTACATTTCAAAAGCTTCTATTCTCCTCTTGCCTGAACTGTCACTTCTGTGACAAGCCACACTCCAGCCAAACACATTATTTATTTACAAAGAAAAAAACTGGACTGTGAACAAATTAATGCCCCTTTACATCTTCTTGGTATTTATTGTGGAATTCTTCCACTCCACCATAAACAATAACAAAACTCACAAACACATCTAAAACATCCTCCTCCTCCTGCCTCTGCAGCTCATGTGTATATTTTTTAACAATCAAGTAAACAAAACAGTAATTATTAAAGTTGCCAATTATGAGATTTACACTTAAAAAGTTAATTACAAAAGTTCTTGCTGCATTAGCTTTACAAAAAATAAATTGCCAAATTGATACATAGTGTTGTAGCTGTGTATTTCATGATTTACTGTGAAAATAATCTTTTATATCTGATCCAGTAATGCAAAATATGGAATATTGATTTTCTTCTTAATTACAAATTGGCTGTCCTGGATAATATTTTCATGAATTCCAGACATATTTTGTGATAGTCTCATTAAGCTGGTTTTTTATGAAGTAAACAGATTTTGAGAAAATATGAAAATATTATACCTATTTACAGTATGTTTTGTAAGTTTATAATTAAAAGCATAATTGATAACTTTCTAGTACTGTGGTTTTACGTGGAATAAATTACCAAATTAACACATAATAAAGATTAACTTGGATTTTGCAACGTTTTTGTGCAAAATAGTATTTTACGTCAGCTCCAATAATGCAAAATGTTATGTTAATTTTCTTTTTAATATCAATTCAGATTTTGTAGCTAGGATTTTTTTGAGCCCCAAATATGATCATTACATGTTATGTTAATTATCAAATTATGAAAACATGCTGTTTGTTTGGAATTTGTTATGAGAAATTATTTTTGAAATACTACTCTGTTACTTGATAAAATACGCAAAACTTTACAGGTGTCATTAATGTTGCATTCTGCCAAATAGTTTGTGGCAATACGCTTATGTAGAATATACAGAGATGTGAGATGTTTGGTATCTGGTTATATACTAATGTGTGATTCTGTAATATTCAATTGATTTATGTGGTTTATCCCATTATGATGTCCTTCTGAGGAATTGCACCAAATTCTGTTCAATTGGTGCCTAAGATTGTCAACATCCCAACCTCGCTGTAAGGCTTTGCCCATAATAGTCCAAACATTCTCAGTTGGGGAGAGATCTGGTGACATTGCCGGCCAAGTAGGATTTGGCAAGCATGAAGACAAGCGGTAGAAACCCTTGTCATATGTGGTAAGGCATTATGTATGTAAGGTCTGGATGGCTTGCCATGAAGGACAACAAAATAGGGTGTACAATATCAGTGACACAGCAATGGGCTGTAAGGGTGCTGCAGTTGACAACCAGAGGGGCCCTGCTATGAAAAGGAAAGGCACCTCAGACGATTACTCCTCAGACTTTTGTCAGGTGACAGTCAGAATGGTATCCCACCACTGTCAAGGACATCTCTAGATACCCCTTTGGAATGGAGTGTGTCTGTAGAAAGGTGCAAATGTCAAATGTCTGACTGGATTACTGAATATGAAGTCATTGATGACTGGTTGGATATCCAATTCATCCAAAACATCTTGGTGGCCATGAAGAACAGCCAAGTTGTTCAGTCACTTCTGTCCCTTTGCTGATTGGAGAATCATCGACAGTACGAATACAAAATGACACTTGTTCGTGAATCGAAGAATCACTTGTTTTGTCAACCATAATAGAAAAATTTTCAGTTTTTTGATTGAAGCCAATACCTTTCTTAACACAGACTTTCCTAGTAATCAATGATCTCATTTTGAATATCATGGGATGTCCACTTATACCCCCAATGCCCTAACCAATCTTTAAACTCAGGTACGTCATTCTTTCAGAGTTCCAACAATTGAAAAAAAAAATTGAGTTTACATCCTTGTGCCCTCTAATTGTTAGTCCTTGTCAGCATAGAAATTGCATGGTAGTAAAAATTGTCTCAAGGGCTAAACGGCCTTTCTTCATATCACTATCTAACTGTTCATTCAGCCGTGTGGGGTAGCCATGCGATCTAAGGCACCTTGTCTCGGTTCGCGCAGCTCCCCCCGTTGGACGTTTGAGTCCTCCCTTTGGCTTGGGTGTGTGTGTTGTCCTTAGTGTAAGTTAGTTTAAGTTAGATTAAGTAGTGTGTAAGCTTAGGGACCGATAACCTCAGTAGTTTGGTTACATAGAACTTACCACAAATTTCCAAATTTCCTGTTCATTCAATTGGGAGGCCACACTTTGGTTGGTGATAGAATTTAGTTTCAGAACACCTTCTTTATGCGTTAACATATTTTCATGAAGACAGAATTTTTCCAAAGCCTTTTTCCAGTTAGAAAACACTACAGAAGTAAATGCATCTTCCGTTTTTGAAGAAAATTGTAACAGATTTTTAGCATCTGCCTCTTTGCAGGTTTTGCAAAAACTTTTTTGGTAGATGGTTCATATTCTTCCTACATATACACTCCTGGAAATGGGAAAAAGAACACATTGACACCGGTGTGTCAGACCCATCATACTTGCTCCGGACACTGCGAGAAGGCTGTACAGGCAATGATCACACGCACGGCACAGCGGACACACCAGGAACCGCGGTGTTGGCCGTCGAATGGCGCTAGCTGCGCAGCATTTGTGCACCGCCACCGTCAGTGTCAGCCAGTTTGCCGTGGCATACGGAGCTCCATCGCAGTCTTTAACACTGGTAGCATGCCGCGACAGCGTGGACGTGAACCGTATGTGCAGTTGACGGACTTTGAGCGAGGGCGTATAGTGGGCATGCGGGAGGCCGGGTGGACGTACCGCCGAATTGCTCAACACGTGGGGCGTGAGGTCTCCACAGTACATTGATGTTGTCGCCAGTGGTCGGCGGAAGGTGCACGTGCCCGTCGACCTGGGACCGGACCGCAGCGACGCACGGATGCACGCCAAGACTGTAGGATCCTACGCAGTGCCGTAGGGGACCACACCGCCACTTCCCAGCAAATTAGGGACACTGTTGCTCCTGGGGTATCGGCGATGACCATTCGCAACCGTCTCCATGAAGCTGGGCTACGGTCCCGCACACCGTTAGGCCGTCTTCCGCTCACGCCCCAACATCGTGCAGCCCGCCTCCAGTGGTGTCGCGACAGGCGTGAATGGAGGGACGAATGGAGACGTGTCGTCTTCAGCGATGAGAGTCGCTTCTGCCTTGGTGCCAATGATGGTCGTATGCGTGTTTGGCGCCGTGCAGGTGAGCGCCACAATCAGGACTGCATACTACCGAGGCACACAGGGCGAACACCCGGCATCATGGTGTGGGGAGCGATCTCCTATACTGGCCGTACACCACTGGTGATTGTTGAGGGGACACTGAATAGTGCACGGTACATCCAAACCATCATCGAACCCATCGTTCTACCATTCCTAGACCGGCAAGGGAACTTGCTGTTCCAACAGGACAATGCACGTCCGCATGTATCCCGTGCCACCCAACGTGCTCTAGAAGGTGTAAGTCAACTACCCTGGCCAGCAAGATCTCCGGATCTGTCCCCCATTGAGCATGTTTGGGACTGGATGAAGCGTCGTCTCACGCGGTCTGCACGTCCAGCACGAACGCTGGTCCAACTGAGGCGCCAGGTGGAGATGGCATGGCAAGCCGTTCCACAGGACTACATCCAGCATCTCTACGATCGTCTCCATGGGAGAATAGCAGCCTGCATTGCTGCGAAAGGTGGATATACACTGTACTAGTGCCGACATTGTGCATGCTCTGTTGCCTGTGTCTATGTGCCTGTGGTTCTGTCAGTGTGATCATGTGATGTATCTGACCCCAGGAATGTGTCAATAAAGTTTCCCCTTCCTGGGACAATGAATTCACGGTGTTCTTATTTCAATTTCCAGGAGTGTATTTGATCAACCAAGACTTCTGAAATTATCTTCCCTTACCAGAAAGTTTAGGTTTTGTCTTTGAATGGTTCTCGCCTGAAGATGACAAAGCAACTGACAACACAGTAACTGTTGGAGGCTTACTTGCAGTATCATCAGCTTCCAAGCACAACTTTTTGGTAATAAATTTATCCATTGCAAACTTAATTCACAATACACTAAGAGACTAAAGTAAATGAATAAAATATAGTCATATAAAATAGTCCACTAAACACTAAAGTTGGAACACTAAACATTCTGCAGCATGCACTGAACAAAACTATCCACACTGAATGACTGCGACAGCAGGGTGGGCTTTATATAGTCGCAGTGTCACAATGTCTTGAAACATCAAGGTGATGTGAGGAGGAGGGTTTCAGGTGCTTCTGCTTCAGTTCTTTTGATGTTTTGTGGCTGCAGCACTGGCCTGCCAGCGCCAGACTTTACTCGAAGGTTCGCACACTGGGACAAATTCTAAGTGTGCCTGCAGCACTGTAACACTATCATGATTCACGCCACTCATTTTCAGTTAACCTGCTTACTACTGTAATAATTATTTGTTTTAACTCATTACTGCATGTATTTCGAAAGGTAACTATTGTCAAACAAGGAAAATAAAAATTTCAACATAATTTCGTGATTTTACAAAGCATAATATTACTAATAATTTTCTTAAATTATTGGGGGGGGGGGGCCTCTGCCCCCTAAACAAATTTTTGAGGGGGCTCTGGCCCCCTCCGGCCCCATGGAGTTGGTGCCTGTGTTGTTTATAGGTATGTACTAAGTTTCGAGTTTCTTGAATTCTTGTGGTTTTAACTGTCTGCACTTGAATACACTTATGCTACGATCCTGATGGTGCAGGGCTGTTGAACTTCATCGTCATTTCAATCTTGAGAATGCTGGGATTGAAATATTTCAACTTGCATGAACTTTTATAAATAAACAGTAAGAGTTCCTTCTATAAGAATCTCCATATATAGGTTCAAAATGCAAATACTTTGTCTATTCAAAACTTTACAAGATAGGAAACAACACATAAGAGTGTATATTATAGTTTGAAAGATTGTAAATGAATAAATATCAAATATGCTGCTTCTGTTTCTGCATGGATCTCTCACAGTATTGTTATGCTGTGGGTATTTGTTATGGACCCACCTCATTAGTCCATCCTGGGGTCATGATACATGGTATGTGCTCCTAGTAGCGACACAGGTACTTAGTCCTGTTGAATTACTACAGTCGACATCCCACATTGAAGACAACTGGTGTTCCTCTGTATACTCATTACATGTTAAGTTACATAACAAGGCCTCCATACAATTATACAATTATAATTACTAAATCACCACATTGCTTAAATCATCATTCATTGGTTAGGTAGATGTAAGGTTACACATCAGTCTGTCAGAGTGATAAGTAACATCACAAGCTATACATCTTGAATCTGACATTACCTAACACTGTATACCATATTCTTTTACTTGCTTAAGTGTGCTGTTTGCTATGTGATCCATATATATTTTGTAAAGTAAGCTGTAAGGAAAAAATCTCAAATATAATCACATTATCTCTTTGGCAGGTGATGAACTTGATTATGGATGGACAACTCATAATTCTTTAGGTGGAAGTTTAACACTATTTTGCAATTTGAAATGCAAGGAGAGACTAGCATCTTGCTACTTTATTCGTCTATACGATCAGGTACTCTTGGAAGATAAATGAACTTGTGTGTATATACTGCACTTACACGTTTCCAGGAACAATATATATGTAGAAAAAAATTGATCAAACATTTATACTGTCTGGAAGCAGACATTGCAGATCATAAGTTATAAAATAAAGCAAAGGAGAAAAGGGTTAAGACCAATATGACAACGTTATTGCCGTTTAGTAATCATGGGATGAAATGTAAAAAATTGTGTAGATCTATTTGGGTAAAGAGTACCAGGTAAGTAGAATTTTTAAGTAAGAAAGAGGGTTCAGTGATGTCACATGTGATGTTGACACATGTGGTTTCAGTTGACAGTGAGGGAGGTGGGGGGGGGGGGGGGGGCTGAGCAAGCAGCAGTTTTGACTTCAAGCTCATTTATACTATTGAGAATGATATCAAGAATGTAACTGAGAATGCTCCTTACACAACTGTGAAGACCATGGCACTCTTTGTGTAGTCCAACAATTCCTGATTGAAGAGTGATGTCAAATGTGTTAATGCAAAGCTTGGAGAGACTCTTAGAAGAGGGGCCATTCACATATGGGTGTGAGTGATGCATTTCTTCTGAAAGGCAGAGCTGCAAAGTAAATATAGTTACAGCTGAAAATAGCTACTAACAAAGCAAAATGCAAATCCATGATTATGAAAGAACACTCATTTGGTGCCTTCCATCACAAAATAAGGAGTAGTCTTGTAAATAATACAGATAAACTTATTGGAAATCTACTAAATTGAACAATATTAACAGAGAGATACAACATAATGTTATCCTATTTCAGAATCAGTAACAGAAAATGGAGAAAGATAAAACACACAAAAAGTGTAGTTAAGTCGCATACCCTGCTGATTAATGTATACTGTATTGAAAACATATTTGAATGCAATAATTATTGTTCTGCAAACACAGAAACTAGTAGTACTACTGACAGCTTAAGGTTGCAAACAGGAAACACCTAATGTTTAACCAAGCAGTTAGAGAGAGTGCTAATGAGATTATGTAAACTTGACTAAAGACCTTTCTACCCCTTGTGTTTAATGGTATTAACTGAGCATGAATATACAGGGTGAAGTGAAATTCACACATGTGGGCTTCGCAGTGCGACTCTTGACATGCCAGCGATAAAAAATTCTTTCTCATAAAATTTCGTCTGGCGAGTACATCTAGCAGGAAAGGGACATTAAAGAGTGGCACTCTGCAACACTGTAACCACATGTATGGTAACTACCTCTGTTAGCACATATTAGTTGTTCTGTACAGTTGGTGCAGTGGGTAGAGTTTTGGGTTAGCATCCAGGAGATTGAAGGTTCAATCCTGTGTTGGGGCGCATTTTTTATTTTTTTTAATTTTCTAATTTCTTACTGACATTTCCTACTTTAATAAACACTGTTTCTTAGGTCACATGTATCCTAAATTTATAACATTTTGTAATGCTGAACATACGAAATATGTGGTTAGACAGATAAGAAATAGATAGTTGAAACAAGTGACCTGTCATAGGACAGAATAACTTTGAAAACAATATCAGAGAAGGAAAGTTGCCACCCACCATATAGTGGAGATACTGAGTCATGATAGGCACAATAAAAAGATTCACACACTCATAGCTTTCGGCCATTAAACCTTTGTCAGCAGTAGACACACACACGCACACACACACGCACGCACACACACACGCACGCACGCGCACACACACACACACACACACACACACACACACACACACACACACACACACACACATACACACCTGCGCGCGCGCAAACCAAACTTGCACACACGTCTGCAGTCTCAGAGAGCTGAAACTGCACTGCCTGCAGATAGTTTGAGAGGAATACATGATACCTTTGTGAAGTTAACAGTCAGGCAACATGTAGTGGCCCAAATACCTGTTGCCCAATATTTCAGCCCAGACATTGATACCAATGTGAACTTGATATCTACAGTCGTGAATGACGTGCAGGTTAATTCTACACCAATGGTTAGCATTGTGCATATTGAATACACCCTCATGAGTGAATGCTACTTCATCTGACCGAGTGATGGTGTTCACAAAGTCATCGTTGGCTTCCTGTTGTTGTTGGAACCATTCACAGAATTTCATCCATTGATGGCAATCAGCAGGATGCAGGTGTTGCATGAAAGCTTAATGATAGGGGTGCAGCCCATGCTCGTGCAGCACGTTAACAACTGTGCATTGCAGGACACTCAGCTGACTTGCTGTGCTATTCGTACATCACTGAGGTTATTGTTGTATGACCTCTGGAACAGCCTCCTCAGTAGCTGGAGTATGGCGAGTCCATGGACGACCTCTGTCACATGATGGTGAAGGGAGAGAACCTGGCTCCCGAAGGCACAACTCCAGGTTACAAAACACATTTTTATCTGGATGGCTTTGACGAGGATATCTAACAGCATAGTCACAAGCGGCAACACAACCCCTGTTATCAGATGAACCAAGGACCAGAAGTGCATTCACATATTCATCATTTGTGTATATGTCTGCCACACTGGCTTAGAGGTTTACAATGAGAAAATTTGATATGTGTACGCATGTGCATTGGAGTCTGTCACAGGCATGGTTCTCCATTCACAAATAGTCCCTGTCCGGTGCACAGCGCATACAGTAGAAACATGCCATCAGTCCAGTGCACTGTTCCATCTAATGCGCATTGCCCTCTGACAGATATTGTTCTGTATGATTCATCCTGACACCGCTAATTGTGTAACTGTGAAATTTTCGGTTCCAAATTACACTGTTTCCCTAATGGTAATATATGTGATGTTTCCATAATCCCATAGATAAAATAATAATAATAATAATGCAATGAGATACGTACTGAACAGCATGTTGTTACCAGACTCAATGTTGAAAGGCATAATTAGTGGGACCATGGCGATAACACATACAAATAGTAACCAAGTTTGGACATTATTCTCAAAGCTCATTGTTAGTCCTCCTGGTAACGTAAGGCTCTACCAAAATGTAATGGACCTGAATGAAGCAAGAATTATAGTTGGTACTAATATGTGGGACCATTTGAGGAGAGTTCAAAGAAAACTGGTGTGAATAAATTCACACCCATGATGTGGAAAGGGCTTCTTTCAAAGCTGACCAATCTTCCATTTCTATGATAATAGTATGTAAGCGCAAATGTTTTCTGGAGGACCCGCTGCGATCGCTGTTGACGATGAAGATGCTGCATCACATGGACTACATTTACCAAATAAAAAACATGTGCCTCAAACCAGGATCAAACCATTGAACTCCTGCACGCTAACCCAAAACTCTATCCACTGCACTAACTGTACAGCATGACAATTATGTGCTGATCAGAGGCAGTTACCATATGTGTGGTTACAGTGTTGCCAGATGGACGCTCCTTAACATCCTTTTTCTGCTGGATGTACTCGCCGGATGAAATTCTGTGAGAGACATTTTTTTATCACTGGCATGTGAGGAGTGGCACTGCAAAGCCCAAGTGTGCAAATTTTGCTTCACCCTGTATAATGGCCTGGATTCAAGTGGCATCCTGGAGACATTTTTACAGGTGGCTCAGAAGTCTGATGCAAGAGCCGACTTGATGCCCACAAGCGAGGCAATTATTAGTCGCTCCAGCAGGAGGTTTAGTCATAAGCTCATGTCTTATGACCTTTCTACCCCTACTGTTTGATGGTACTAGCTGAGCATGAATGAAGTTGTTATTACCCATCTTTGGATTATATCTGTAATAAATTTTAAAATGAATACAAAAGCTCATGCTGCAATATCATGAACAATTTGTTCTTAAACTCAGCTTGGGGTTTGGATTGAAAAGTGATGATAATTGGCTTATGTGACCTTAATGCTCAAATCTTAACAATACAAATCACTGACCAATTAATCTGAGACCATAATTCATGTGCTTAACACTCGAAAACATTTACAAGCAGATGCTGTTGATGAATAAATTAACTGTTTCTTAAACAGAGGCCTGCTACTACACAACTTTTAGCTGTATATGGCCACAGGTTGTACAGCAACTGCTATTAAACCATATTATGCCAAGAAGGGAGATCTTACTAATACAGAGGATATGCTGAAAACCAAAACTGAATCTCTATCAACTAGCTACAGCCTCATTAGTCAACCATAGCTGAGCACTACATCTCCACAATACATTCTGTGGGCAATACTAGCAGAAAAATCTTTGCTGTGGTGAAATTCTTTTGAAAATATATTATTAAGAAATCTGTGGAAATACAGTTGGCAGAAGATTTTACTAATCAGGATGGTGACTTTCATCTGGATAAGGTGTCGGTGCTGTCGTTTCCTTAATTTGTTCATAAAGACTAAATTATACACCTAGTGCTTCATATTGTAACAACTAATTCTACCAATTTTACCAGTTTTAACTTTGAGGGTACAATTTGACAGAGGGTGTGCCCATGGTGTGCTAAATTGCAGTACAATTTGACAGAGAATGCTATGTTTGTCAGAAGATGTTCATCCAGCCAAGACCTTTGCACATGCAGCACTGCATTGTGGCATAATTAGAGCAATATAAACTCCAGTCATCAAACTCAGCTAGAGATTGCTGCCTGACTGCCAGCCAAACTATTGAGGCAGGAAGTCAACAACATCTGAATTGATTTATTTGCATATCAAAAACTGTTGTGTTATATGAGGCATGATCACTGCATACCTGATTATACAAATGGTTAGCATACATAAATGTTATTACATAGATATTGTGTCTCTTGCATTTTTACACAGAATGCATAGCCTACTAATTAAGTTCTATGCCATAAGTTACAATTTTGTTTGTTAGAATCACATTTATAATAAAAGATTTTTTTCATCACATACAAATTCATTTGTGTTATAAAATACTTGTTCTTTCAACCATGTCTCTACCACTATTTTAAATTTATTTTTATCTAATGTTCTGCTTCTGGTTTCGTATTAGTGCACATCTGATATACTTTCATACATGTGGACGTTCTGTTTGGCATGCATAAGTACTTTTGGCATGTGTAGACAGGGGACTGGCAGTATTTTGTGCTCAAAAAAGTACTATACACAAGAAGTTAAGTTGCTTGAACCAAAAATACAAATAATGTATTTCTTCTCCCAGAGAAACTGTTTTGTTCCAGTGGAGTTTCCCCAAAGAAGAATTCCATAATTCAAGCATGTAGGAAAAAAGGCATAGTATGCTGTAAGCATGAGCTCTATGCTCACACAATCTTTTAGCTTCCTAAGGAGATTTAAAACTCTTGAAACTTACCGCAGAGCTTTTCTGTGTGGATATTGCAGCATAATTTACTATATTACAGAATGCTTGAGTTCACTTTGTCCATTATTAGTTTCTCTAAGGAAAAAGATGATATATTCAGTTTTATTTTTATTTGATGTCAACCTATTTTCATGGAACCACTGAAATGCTTTTTCCATCATGGAGTTGTTCATTTGTTCGACGACATTCATGTCATTATGCGATGTGCAATCCCAAAATTACAGAGGTCCAACACAAGCACAGCAGCACTACACAGAACTACCTTCCAGAGCCATCCTTACCATCAGATGGTGTACCACAATGCTTTGTCTTGAGAGTATTTCTATTTATAGTGTACATTGATGTTCTGCCCTGATGTGTGAGGAAGACAGAAGCAATACTATTTGCAGATGATACCATTCTGTTTATTGAAGCAAAAAGTAGAGATCTTACCATTTCTGCAAGTCTCATCAGAGGTGAAGTTTACCGGTGGCTCTATAGAAGTTGGCTCATCTTAAACCCACAAAAACTGTTGCTTTATACTTTCAGCCCTTTAAATCAAAAATGTAGAAAAGCCAGTAATTCATATGAACACTATTCTGATTATTGTATTTTCCTTCTTGAATGTCATTAAGGCATGAGGAGAATTACCCCAAAAGATAACTTAATATCTAAACAGTGAGTGTATCTGAGAAAAATACACAGTTTTTACCATTTCATGAGCACCATTGCTAGAGAGCACTCTGATTACATATGCTAACTTAGAGAGTTGTGAGATTAAGGGAGACTTGAAAGAGTTCCATTTTAGAATTTCTTGCAGGAAAAAGGCCTAGAAACTTTGTATCAGTGATATTTTGAATAGAATAAATCAATAAATATTTTTAATACTGAGTGCATTTCTCCCATATTTGACTTCATTCCATAATTATATGTCATCACTCATAAACATTTATTCTATACATTCAGATTTAACAGATTTTGAGCTTAAGTTGTTTACCTTCATAAAATTTTTTGTGCAGTTTATGGAAGTCCACTCTTTTCAGTATTTATTTATTTATTCATTTATTGTTGTGCCAATTGGTTGCCTCATAAAATGATATTTAGTCATTCAATAAAGAGAAAATGTAGCTTAAGAAAAGAAAAATACTCTGCTGGTATACTATGCACTGCTTGAACACTTGACCCTGCCTCTATAGAATAGGATACATTTCCACCACATGCACATGGTTCAACATGTAGTCACCAAAAGACGCTTTGAATCACCACTCTTCTGCCCTCTGGCAGTCTCTCACACAAATATGGTGTTTTTGTATAGTAAGATGGTATCTGTTCTTTTGGACATGTCCAAAAGAACAGATACCATCGGTGACCATGCAGCTCGTTAGAATAAAATTACAATGAAATGAACACCCTTAGCTGCTTACAGGCATTGACGTACGTCAACGGGGACAGATGAAAATGTGTGCCCCGACTGGGATTCGAACCTGGGATCTCCTGGTTACATGGCAGATGCTCTGTCCATCTGAGCCACCGAGGACACAGAGCATAGAGCGACTGCAAGGATTTATCTCTGGCATGCCTCCCCCGAAACCCACATTCTCAACATATTGTCCCGCACTACATTCGTAGTGCCCCCGCCCATTATACTCATTACTCGCGGCGCGTTGCTGATTCCCGTAAGAGTTCAGGCACTGTTTGTGCATTCGCACAGAAGAAGAAGATGGTCAAGTGGCCGGTGGGCCTTAACTATATATACGTTGAGAATGTGGGTTTCGCGGGAGGCGTGCCGGAGATAAATCCCTGCAGTCGCACTATCCTCTGTGTCCTCGGTGGCTCAGATGGACAGAGCATCTGCCATGTAAGCAGGAGATCCCAGGTTTGAGTCCCGATTGGGGCACACATTTTCATCTGTCCCCGTTGACGTATGTCAATGCCTGTAAGCAGCTAAGGGTGTTCATTTCATTGTAATTTCATGGTGTTTTTGTATCGTGCCATAGAGGTATAATATTTTACACTACTTGCAAAGCTTAAAGACATCATTAAATTAAAAGTGGGAGGGACATAGAAAAGTAAATTAGTAGCCAAAGTAGGAATAAACTGTTTCTAAAAATTAATTTTATGGTGGTCTGCTAACCAGTCGTGTCTTGCTGTATATAAATGGATGTGCATTTTACACAGATGAAAATAAATAGGGTTCTTTGCTGATGATGGAAGCATTATATTATCTCCAAAACATATGTGCAGATGTAGATGTAGAGATTCTCTACATCCAGAGCTGAAAGGCCAGCAAAGATGACTGCCATGCGGAAGACCAAGGTTTGATTCCCAGCACTGCCAAAGATTTTTTCTTGATGGGAGGACTCTTATGGGGTGCACTCAGCCCTGTGATGCCTGTTGAGGAACTACTTGACTGAGTAGTAGTGGCTCCACAGTCTGGAAAGTCTGAAACATGGTCTGGAAACTGGTGCGGCCCTCCACACCTTGTGCATATGTGCCACAAGGCACAGGAGAACATGACACCCGGTAGACATCCTTTTGGCCTACAAGGCCTGGCAAGAAGCTCGCTGTCATGTTTAGGTGTAGAGATGCAACAACAGAAAGACTCATAAAGAAAATATACAGAAAAATATGGTAACATAAAATCCTGGGTAGAATATAAATAATGAAACGAGTAACCACAACTACTCTGCATATGCCTGAGGCATTGAATAGTTGAGAAGCACATAAACGTCTCTGGGCTTTTGGATGTTGTACAATGAAGTGTTTACCATCTAAAGAGCAACTGGCCTTTCAGGTGTACAATGTGTATTCTGTTTATATAAAAATGTGTAATACATAACAATACCAGAGAAGGAAAGTCGCTACGCATCACGTAGCAGAGATGCTGAGTCACGATAGGCACAATAAAAAAGATTTACACACTCATAGCTTTCAGCCATTAAGGCCTTTATCAACAGTAGACACACATACACACATGCATGCACACACTCACGCAAACGCAACTTGGACACGCGTCTGCTGTCTCAGAGAGTGTAGTTTCAGCTCTCTGAGACCGCAGACGTGAGCAAGTTGCGTTTGTGTGAGTGTGTGTATGTGTGTCTACTGCTGACAAAGGCCTTAATGGCAGAAAGCTATCGGTGTGTGAATCTTTTTATTGTGCCTATCGCGACTCAGCATCTTGGCTATGTGGTGAGTAGCAACTTTCTTCTCTGGTATTGTTACATTCCATCCTTGATTTTCCATTGTTTTATTTGTGTAATACATATTTAGATATACATAGGAATTTTTGAAATGAGGATGTTGTACAGATAAGTATTTAAATTTTTTTATGACATTCATTTTGGCAAACAGTCTAACTTGTAACTGCAGTTTTGTATTCCAAACATTCATGTCATTTATGGGAGTAAGAAATGGAGTATTCCTTCTACTTATTTCTGAATATTTTTCATTTTTTTGTTTGTTGCCTTTGTTCTGCTGTACATTTCTGCAT
Source organism: Schistocerca serialis cubense (assembly GCF_023864345.2). Lineage (NCBI taxonomy): Eukaryota > Metazoa > Arthropoda > Insecta > Orthoptera > Acrididae > Schistocerca > Schistocerca serialis. The sequence continues at coordinate 777,029,734 of NC_064641.1, forward strand.
CCAAATTCAGATCGGCACTTGGAACAATACACTTATTACATTTGGATGCCACAATTCTTTGAAAATTATTAATGTATTTATGCAAATATTAAGCAAATAGCTATAATATCCTTCAACTAATTAGTAAGACTGAAGGAATAGCAACTTCTTTTATGATTTTGCTGTCTGTCTGATGCTCTATTCATTCATAGCTTTTCTAAGCACTAAGAACAAATAAATTAAGTGACAATTAATTGTTGATACAACTTATAGAATTAGATAATAATAGGTACTTTTCTCTGTTATTGTGCATCTTGACTTATAACACATACCCAAAGATGATACTTTGTGATGGAGTCTATGGAACATGTAAATGAAACTGCTGTAAATCAGATTTGTACAGTAAGTTACAAAATTGCTTATACTAAGTTCTGAATGTAGTATGCCTGTGATTTGCAACTGAATAAACAACTTCTTTTCAGGAGCTGCATGGCCATTGACACTGACACTATTCATGATCCTTAGTACTTTTCTTTTTAACTTACGTTAAACAATGAATTAATGTGTGTTACAATTTTACTATCACATATGTTTACTTGAATTTCCAAATTAAGAGGCAGATAAAAATATGTAGCTGCACATTTTTACAGGCAACATTCAGCATGGTTGATGGGACTGGCAATGGCCAATACAGTTATTTTGGAGATGGACTTTGTTCTGGTCATTGTGGTATAACTATTGATTCTCCTCAGGAGAAGGACTACGGCAGATGGCAGTGCATTGTTTTAACAGCTCACAGAAGAAAACCTCTTTCTTCTTTTATCTCTATTTCTTCAGATATGGGAGATGTTGCTGGAGCTGGTAAGTTGTGAGAAAGATAACAATAACTTGGTGAAAAGGAATGGACTCATGTGGCCTTTCAGAGACTCACTGTGCTCACTAATGAATTTTTACTACCACAACAGTTGGACATGAGGTAAACTTGCAAAAGAATTGTGAACTGAATTGCTTCTCACATCACAGTTGATTGTTAATCATTGTAACTGACTGATGATGTAATCTGATTCACATTCTTTTGCTGAGTAATATACTACAGAGGGGTAGGAGGGGGTGGGGAGATATTAATTCTATAACAGACAATCAGGATCAGGTCAAACATGTTGTTATGTTAATACCTTCTTGTATCACATGGACTGTTCTCAGATTTTTTGTGCATTAAGATGTAACACTTTTTATGATCCAAAAGCAAAAATCAGTTTATATTCTCAGACAGTAAGTGTTTGGAATGATACAGGGCTCTTGCATTGATATCCTGAACAGAACCCTAGTGGAGGTGGTTTGCTAGTGCCTTCGTCTTATAAAGCATCAAATATGCATTTGTATCCTATGAATGATATTGATTATTTCTTTTGTGAGGCTGAAATTCAGTGTAATAACATAGCCTACTTTCAAATAATGTGGATGGGCACCATCATCCTAACTGCACCCACTTGACACATGGTTCATCATTAGTTCATATCCTCATTCCACAGGATATGGAAAATAATCTTGGGATTTGACTCAACATAAGTACATAGTCTGTTGGCAAAGAACTTTATGCTACCATCTCTTGCTCCCTTCCATTAATATATCTTCTCCAGCCAAAATTTGAACTAGCTATCTTCAGGTTGAGCATCACTATATTAGATGTTTCAGAGATCTTAGCTGTGGAAGCTAGTTTGTCATGCTTTACTACTCTATTAAACTCAAGGCATTAGTGGAAAAGCATTTGATCACCTAGAAAAAAGTAAGTGAAGGAAATTACTATGACTCTCTTCAAAGGTACATATACAGTGGAGTCCCATTAATTCGAACTAATTGGGACTGGGTCTTGTTCGGATTACCGATTTGTTTGGATTAGCCGGAATTACAATGATGAGTTTCTAGAATGAAGTATACCAAGCAGACAAGCAGTTAAGTGGGTACACCATGGTAACAGATGGCTCACTCTCACTCCCTGTCGTTGTTGTTGTGCACTGTTGCAATCTTTGTAGTGTCTGAGGTCAGTGCGCTGCCAGTTGGCTTGCAAAGCCCTTCGTTATGTTATTATCAATCGCTGGCACTTGTGACAGTTGTATTGTATTCGTTCAGGTATAGTGGTGTATGTATTTTCGTCATGAGTAAACAGAAACATGCCACATTAACTCTCAAAGAGAAACTGAATGCTTTGAAATGGATAGAGAATGGTGAGAATGCATCTAAACTGTAAATGGAACTGGGTGTTGGCAAAGCGACCATTTGTGACTGGAAGAAGAACCAAGTGAAGCTTGAACAGTCCTGTGCAGAGTCTTCAGGAAAAACACTCTAAATTTGGCAGACTTAGAAACAGTCCCAGTATGATAAAGTGGATGAAGCTCTTTTCCTTTGGATTACACAGGAAAGAGAAAGGGGAACTCCTTTGAGTGGAGCACTGGTTCAGAAGAATGCTGTTTTACCTGAACAATTTAATGAATTGTGTTAAGTCTTTTAGTGTGAATATGGGTTGGTTGGACAGATTCAAAAAATGTCATGGAATCCGTCAGCTAACAATTACTTGAGAGGAGATTTCTTCTGACCGTGATGCAATGAAGGAATACTTGGATGAGTTTGAAAAAATAAGAGAGGGAAAGTATTCTCCCCAACAAATTTATAACGTTGGTGAGACTGGCTTTAATTTTAGGGCATTGCCAACAAAAAGCCCAGCATCAAAAGTGGAAGACCATTGTCCTGGTTTTAAAATGTGCAAAGATCGTGTGACTTTATTAGCATGCAGCAACACTGCTGGTAATCACAAGCTGCCTTTAATGCTGATCAGCAAATCTGCTAGGCCCAAAGATTTGAAGTTCCTGCCCTTATATTATCGCAACCAGAAAAAAGCATCGATGGTTGGTAACCTGTTCAAAGAATGATTTCATGGCCAGTTTTTTCCCTCTGTCAACAGTTTTCTAAGGAAAATCATTTGTCTTTCCATGCAATCCTTTTGATTGATAATGCGCCAACTCACCCCAGCACTGAGGAATTATGTGATGGAGATATTGTGGTGCCGAATGTTACACCACTTCTACAGCCGATGGACCAGGGCAACTGCAAACATTAAACCTGATTTACAGAAAACAATTTTTAAGAATGCTGACCCAAGATGATAGCATTCTTTTAGTGGACAAAATAAAGAAGACCAATGTGAAGGATATTGTTTATTGGACCACTGAGGCATGGCAGAATATTTCAGAAAATACTCGGAGAAAATCAAAGACATCTCTTGAATTTCAGAACAACTTAGTTGAAAATGAAGAGGAAAATCTACTACAAATGATACAGACAATCCCTGGATGTGAAGAAGCTAGTGAAGGAGGCATAGATGAGTGGATAGCAGCAGGTGGGGCATGTGTGGAGAACCTCACTGATGCTGATTTAGTTGCTGCTGTGACTCAAGACTAGGAAAAAGTGGACTGCTTTGACAGAAGTGACAATGAGCCTGAAAGTGACAAAGGAGAGCTGGTGCCATACAGTGACACAGCAGAAACCTTTGACCTCGTACTACGTTATTTGGAGCAACAGCCCACTGCTACACCTGCTGATTTGATGTGCATGAGACAATGGCGCAACTATGCATCATGTAACAGACTGTCTTCATTATGCCAAAAAACAATGACTGAGTGTTTGTTATCTAAAAAGTAGGGATAAATGTCCACTGTATTTTAGCAAGTTTGACAGCTTTTCTTTCATTGTTATGCAGTGTTTAAACCTAATGTTTCCTTGCCAATTTTTCTACTACATGTTTACTGTACTGTGTAAATTAAAATAGTGTGTGTGTACAACAGTTTACCACACAGTTTTTGATACTTAGACTAACATTTTTCATGTTCAGATTAACCAAACATTCAGATTACCAGGGTTTGGATTAGTGGGATTCTGCTGTACAGGGTGGAGAAAAACTGAGTCACAAAATTTTAACCCTGGATAGCTGATGCCAGTAGGAATGAAAATTACTAATGTTGTGTAGATCAATAAAGCACAATTTTTAAACTAATGAAACTTGGCGCCACACGCTCTGATTGGTCGTGGGATTGCCCTGTTGCTGGATGCTCTGGACAATGCATGATTGCAACTGCTTTGCCTGCCAGAGATCATGATGTATCCAAGGTGGCCCGCATACTCAGTGGTAGCGCGCCAGCCTTCCACTCTGGGGGCAAATCTGCTGGGATCCCAACACATCCATCGTAATTTCATGATAAGATGTACTGGAAACAAATCTATCAACAGCTATAGTTTGCATACAGAAAGGCCAATCCCCTGGCATGACACAAGCTTGGTAATGTCGAACGGTGTTTTGCTGAACTCTTTCAAAGATTCCTGGCATTCCCCTGATGTGATTAGTGGCATGTTGAATGCGATCCATTAATTCCTCTTCGTTTCTATGTGGTTTGTGTCTGGGTGGGTGAACTAGAACCTTGAAGAATCCCCACAGGAAAAAGTCTGGTGGTGTGAGGTCTGGTGGCGTGAGGTCTGGTGACTGTGCGGGATTTCAAAGTAATAAATGATTGAAATGAGGTGGACCTCAACTATGTACCCTCCGACTCCGCATTGAAATTTTAAAAGTTTTGGTTGGTTTCGTTGCCTAGGGGCTAGGATACATAGTTGCCACATTACAGGCCAAATACTGCTGAGTCTACAGTATACAATAAAAATACACACATGAATCGAATGGTCGAAGGTTTCTATCACTTGGCAACTGTGAATTATGAAAGTAACACATAAATTTATAAATGAAAGATTACTATTGAATAAAATCTGCAGGTACTATCTTAACGACTTTAAATGATGAGTACGATAGTAGAAGTACTTTTGAGAATGCGGTATATTTCTGCAAAACACTTATTGGTGTCGGTGGTCCAGCAATTAAATAAAATATAAGTTGAATAACAGGGAAACAATAGATTCCTACTGCATGTAATTAGTTATGAAGAACAACATAGCTCGCAAGATATTCACTTCTACACGCACACTACATCTTCACTGTAAAAGCCATGGAAATCTCGCAAGTGCACAAGTCAGCACTACGAAATATTTCTATTTGCTGTGACCACATGTTAACTGCTCCACACTCTCCAAGTCCCTCTCACGACTCTGCGTCCATCGCACCGTCGCATTCAGCACTTCCTGTATCCAGTGCCATACCGTCCAGCCCTGCCGCACTGCCAGAACTACCCCGTGTTCTCTCCATAAATTCGCTTCCGTCCAGGCTCCCCATTCACGAGCGCTGTGATTGGCTAGAGTGCTTGCGCCATGTCTTCATGCCAACGCACAGTCACACTAACATAATGAAACATATTCGAAATACTGGATTCACATTTAAATACTTGAAATTAAATAAATATTCCTACGGCTGGACCATAAAAGCACTCTAACACACATTATTAAATACATAAACAAATTAAATAAACATATATCAAAGGAATAGCGACAAAAGGTAGGCCAGTAGCCTAATGTCTCTGTGCTTTCTAAAACACAGTAAATATTTAACCAATTTCTTCATGAATAGTGTATATCAGATGTAAACAAAGACATAGATGAATAAATATATTTATAAGCATGCTGCTACCATTTTTTTTGTGTAACTGTGGAGTACTTATGGCCTGACGCGATTGATAGTAATCGGCCACTTTGACCTCCAATAACTCATGTACTATTCAAGTCTCATGCCTGTAATTTATACCAATTTAGGTTTACACTAATAGCTTCCTATAGACACATAGATCAACAAAATCAAATGAACCATTTAGATTTTGGAAATTTGTTGCTGGGTGTTACTTGTATAATTTACAGTCAGATACTAAACTTTAAACTAATAAAGATATTGAAAATCTGATTACACCATCAGAATCATTGTGCAAATAATAGTAATGTACAGGTTTCTTTTTGAGATATCATCATTCATCTGGCTACTATTAATTTCCATATGAACTGTGAAATGTCTGCCATTAAGGTTTCACAAAGTCCGCCATTTTGGCACTCCTGGCATAGACATCTCCTTCATCGACACAAAGCACCATCCCTGTCACAGTGTCAACATGGAATTCCCAGCCATGCGGCCGATGGACCATGTGGTCTGGCCATTGTGCGGCATCATGCGGTTGCTAACGAGCTGCGGCTTGCACAGCAACCCGAGTGGTTGCCGCCAACTCTGAACTTAGAACATTTCCTGGGTGCCGCAACTCACCTGTTACCTCACAGTGGGTGAACTAGAACCCTGAAGAATTCCCACAGGAAAAAGTCTGGTGGCATGAGGCCTGGTGGCATGAGGTCTGGTGGCGTGAGGTCTGGTGATCGTGGGGGCCATGTCCTGTGAGCACCTTTGCCAATTTCCTGGCCATCAAAGAGTTCATTTAAATATCTGCGCACAGCACGACTGTTATATGCAGGCATCCCATCATGCTGCAACCACATGCGTAGCTGTATGTCCTGGGGAACATCTTCCAGCAGGTTGGGTAGAGTTTCTTGCAAAAAGTGAAGGTAATTTGCCCCAGTAAGTCGAGGAGGTAGACGGACTGGCCCAATCAGATGGTCACCCACAATGCCTGCCCAAATGTTGAGAAAAAATGTTCCTGGTGTTCACGGATGTACGTGATGTGAGGATTTCTCCTTGCCCAATAATGAACATTTTGAGTGTTGTAAAGGCCATCCCAATGGAAGGTGCATTTGCCAGTAAACAACACAATGATGGGGAAGTCAGGTCCTTGTGCAACATGTTGCAGAAACCACCGGCAAAACCCTAGCCTGTGTTCATAGTCTGCCACAGGATTTAGGTCTTGTACAGGGTGGAAACTAAATGGATCACGGCCATCATACCTCAAAACCTCCCAGACTAACCGATGAGCGACACCCACGTAATGTCCAACTGCTCAGGTACTTGTCGTAGGTGCTTCCTTGATGTGCTCGAGAACAGTCTCCCGTTGTGTTTGAGGTCTTCCAGCATCACCATGATATCCCGCTAATGAGCCTGTTTCACTAAGTCACTAGTGAATTGCTGTAAACATTTGCAGATGCGAGTGGCATCTTGCTGGGTACCATTCCTCATACAACCATTGAGCTTCATGCTCATTACCATCAGCTAGTCCATAAACAAAAACCATATCTCGTTGTTTTTTAAATTAATACTGTGCTGCCATGCTTACTCTATGACTAAATTGCAGGTGACATGTGCGTGCTCTGAAGCAAAGCTTATGTGTGAATGCCTGTGACGTGAGGTGGCACAAACAGCAAGAGCTATTTGACATGTGTGCGTTTCATGTTGGGGCAGCGACGGAGTGAGGGACATTTGTATGTGTCAACCGACAACCATTGTGCTGCCTGTCAACCAGCGGATGGCAACAGGGCAATCTTATGGTCAATCGGAGCATCTGGCGTCAAGTTTCTGTAGTTTAAAAATGGTGCATTGTTGACCTACAAAAAATTAGTAATTTTGGTTCCTACTGACATCAGATATCCAGGGATAAAATTTCGTGACTCAATTTTTCTCCACCCTGTTTGTCACATATCTGCCACCATTCTTTGTTTTAGTGCTAAATACAACCACATAAATAAAAAAGTAACGATTTTAGGACTATTGATATAAAAACTAATACTATGAATTACAGTACTAAGCCAAGAAATTCACCAATTATGGGAAAGTGCAGTTGCAATGCTGTCTCATGCATATGGTAGAATGAAAAGACTTTTCACCTTGCTGGACTTAAGATTTTCTTCCATTCCCATCCAACATTTCCTAGTTCTTCAACTAATGTATTTTTCCAAAAATGACAGTAACTGTGTGCTGTCATTTGCTGCTGCAAAATAACAAGGTCTGATCTTACTGTATCATACACCAATACAGAAAGAAACTGGAAAAATTGTTCTTATTACATGAATTGGGCTCAATCTCACATCTTATTTAAATATGGAATCATCATTAATATGTTACATTGGTGTGACAGAAATGACTACAAGCTTTCTGCGCATGTTGTTCAACACACATCAATATGTACAGAAAGTCATCATTTGCTGGTGGTAGGACTACAGTGAATGATGTTAATGTGTGTTGGTGCACACTTCTCAACTAGATTTAACTTGTGCACTGGTTAATTTATATAGTGGTTGTGCATCATTATGCATCAGAGTGCCCTTACAGTCATATAGCGACTACACTGATATGTAATATCTTTGACATCATTTATTCCTTGTTTTTTATAATTATTCTCTCACTGATTTTTCGCACTGATGTATTTTCAAACTGCATTGCATGAGCACACTATGCAATCAATATTGCTTTAAGGCTTAAAGTTAATTTCTATGAGCCACAAGATTTTTGCCATCCCAGTGTGATTGTAAGTGACAGTCAATGTCAACTAATGTGCTATCCATGCTTCATCATTCCAACATCAAGCCCACATCAACTGCATCATCTGTGTACTGCATTGGCAACATACTTTGAGCATCAAAAGCTGCTCTACCGCATCAGTTGCACCACTGGCCATCTGTATGTTAAGGTATAGCAATGCTGGACCCAGCACCATCCATCTATATGCCTCTGAGCACTTCAGTTAACCAAGTGGGTTTCAAATCACCACCTTTTTGGAACAGAAACCCGTCCTATGGTTCGTGCAACTGAAGAGTCAATTCTTGCTCACCAATGTCACAGCTAACAAAAATAATTTTGGTTATGTCACCACGGCACTTAACAAAGACATGGCTCTCAAGGTGCAGGATATTTTGGCCTTACCACCAAGCACTGACCAACATATTACTCTGAAGGATGCAATCTCTGTCACAATTTGAGCAGAATGACCTGATAAGTCGCTGCAAAAAAGAGGATTTAGGAGATCATACTCCCTTACAGTTGTTGGGTTGGTTGCAAACACTAGTGTGAATAATACTGTTAATGGAGACATTCAAAGGAACATCTGGCTGTCACATCTTCCTCTCAATGCACGAAAGATCCTTGTAGTATGTGCCAGAGACCATGACACGTTAGTGCAGACTACAGATCATATTGTGGAGATGTACTCTTGTGCAATAGTAGCGAGTGTTAGCTCACCACCTGATTCTGTTATAGTATCACTGTAGACGCAGAGCTCACTGCACAAGTGACCACACTATGGACACGGCATTCCAGTCATCAACCTTAACAATATCACTCACCAGGACAATGCAACCAACCATTTTTGTCAAAGGAGATCTGCTGGTACCACAGAAGGTTTGAACCTCAAGTACAGAAAAGCACTCCACCGTGCAAGATGGGAAACATAACAGGAAGTCAATAATAAAGAAGACTGGCTTTCTGAACAGAAGTCATCAATTGTTTGCCACCGATCTCTATACCAATCTCCAGTTCTTGGAGGATACTGGTCCAGACATGTCTGTTTATTCATCCACTCATCTGCCATGCAATAATTGTGATGGCTGTCACCTCTTTGCTGCCAAAAGACCTGCGATAAAGACGTATGGTCATGTGGCACAGACCTATGTAATAAGTTAAGAGTTGGAATTTATTACAGCAAATGTGACACATTTTAATGGTCTTCGGATGACAGGAGAGACAGTATGGTACTGGGGTGCAAGACTCACATGTCTCTCACGGTTGACTCATGTATTGTGTGCAGCCGATCTTTTTCTTGGATCAGACAGCTGCATCGATCTTCACAAACTCTTCTTCTCTGAAGACTCTAGCTGGTTAAGGGAATTTCAAAATAGACTTCTTTTCTACTCTTGAAATGATTCTGTACTCTCTGGATACTTTTGTTCAACTCTGTTATATTTTCATCTCCACAATAAAACAACTTCACAAAATTCACACAAGCATTCAGCTCCCACAAGTCAACCCCGTCTTGGACCTTTAGAAACTAACAGATACAATTATAATGTGTTTGGTTTAATAACCAGTATAAAACCAGTTCTTGCTTATTACAAGTCCAACACCCGAAAATCAAATGTAAATATCTTTAGTTCAATACATAATTCATTTGTTCACGACAATACAGTCATTACACTGTCAATGAATAGAGCATGCTTGCTTCTTGTACTGGACATACAGCTTCTCAGGCGTGCACTGCAAACACTTGTCCATGCTAATCGACCTTCACTATTACTGTATTCTCCTGATACATGTCTATCCTGCACACACAGAACCTGTGGTGAGGTAGACACATCTCCACTCTCTTACCCTCGCACTTAAAACATGGGGTGCTTGAGACGGTGGAAAGCCGCGTGTCTCTAGAATTTACACTGAAATTCTTGCACTGCAACATTCCATATTAGAAGCTGACTTTCTGTCATTTTATGACCTGCTACCCAACCTCAGACATCGGCAACTATTTGATACCACAACCAATCTCACCAGTCAAGCATGTGTATGTTGTGTGGGTGGTGTAGGAGTTTGGATGATTGGTTGTGACTCTCCCTACATAGAACTTCTTAAACAGTTCCTAGAGACCAGCAGGCAGCTACTGGCACTAGCACCAGTATGCTATTTGACAGTGCATCACATCCTCACAACAACTGGACTGCCAATCCATGCTTGACTGTGCTGTTTGACAACAGAAAAGGTGAAAGTAGCTTTCATGTTTGCTCAGGGTGTCTTCTGACCATCAGGCAGCAGCTGGGTCTCACTGCTACATGTAGTGCCCATGAAGAACAATAGATGACTTCCATGCACTGATTACCAGCAGCTAAATCAAGGACAATCCTGAACTGCTATCCAGTACTACATATGGAGGGCTTATTATTTTATTCATGGCTGTAATTTTCAGCAACTGCAGTACTATTTTTTCAGGATAAATTTCAGTCATCAGTTGCAAATAAGTATTTATTAACTTTACCAGTTTTTACAAGTTAATTTGTCATCTTCTGGAGCCTACAAAATTAGGAATATTATAAATCTTTAGACATTGGCTACACATTTATGTGAAGTACAAAAAGTATATTACAGAAGCTTACTTAGTTTAGCAAACAGTCAATATCTTCTTCATATAGGGATAATGCCATCCAGAAATTTACATATTGTATATGATTATTTTATACGCTATTTGACAGTTCGCAATAACTCACTCACATCTGTGGATCTATTGTGCTAGCAGTAAGGAACATATATAAAAACACGTATAAAAAATATAACAAAGGCATTAAAGCAGTTATATATAATACATTAAAAAAATTAGACATAATTTTAATATATGAAGTGGGTGGGCTAATTTTCACATTTTATAAGAGATGATACATAATCGAAGTAGTGTCTGTTTTTTAATCCAAGTTGATCACTCAACAAACCTTTTCAGTTTAAGTGAGAATCTTTATGTATTTCAGATTCCTTTAAAAGGTTCATTTTTTAGCCCTTGTCATTTATATGTAAAATTTCCATGCTTAGCAGTAGTACAAGTTTATGTGCCAACTAGCTCTGCAGATGACGAAGAAATTGATGAAATGTATGATGAGATAAAAGAAATTATTCAGGTAGTGAAGGGAGACGAAAATTTAATAGTCATGGGTGATTCGAATTCGAGAGTAGGAAAAGGGAGAGAAGGAAACATAGTAGGTGAACATGGATTGGGGCTAAGAAATGAAAGAGGAAGCCGCCTGGTAGAATTCTGCACAGAGCACAACTTAATCATAGCTAACACTTGGTTCAAGAATCATGAAAGAAGGTTGTATACATGGAAGAACCCTGGAGGTACTAGAAGATATCAGATAGATTATATAATGGTAAGACGGAGATTTAGGAACCAGGTTTTAAATTGTAAGACATTTCCAGGGGCAGATGTGGACTCTGACCACAATCTATTGGTTATGAACTGTAGATTAAAACTGAAGAAACTGCAAAAAGGTGGGAATTTGAGGAGATGGGACCTGGATAAACTGAAGGAACCAGAGGTTGTAGAGTGTTTCAGGAAGAGCATAAAGGAACAGTTGACAAGAATGGGGGAAAGAAATACAGTAGAAGAAGAATGGGTAGCTCTGAGGGATGAAGTAGTGAAGGCAGCAGAGGATCAAGTAAGTAAAAAGATGAGGGCTAGTACAAATCCTTGGGTGACAGAAGAAATACTGAATTTAATTGATGAAAGGAAAAAATATAAAAATGGAGTAAATGAAGCAGGCAAAAAGGAATACAAACGTCTCAAAAATGAGATCGACAGGAAGTGCAAAATGGCTAAGCAGGCATGGCTAGAGGACAAATGTAAGGATGTAGACGCTTATCTCACTAGGGATAAGATAGATACTGCCTACAGGAAAATCAGAGAGACCTTTGGAGAAAAGAGAACCACTTGTATGAATATCAAGAGTCAGATGGAAACCCAGTTCTAAGCAAAGAAGGGAAAGCAGAAAGGTGGAGGGAGTATATAGAGGGACTACACAAGGACAATGTTCTTGAGGACAATATTATGGAAATGGAAGGGGATGTAGATGAAGATGAGATGGGAGATATGATACTGCGTGAAGAATTTGATAGAGCACTGAAAGACCTAAGTCGAAACAAGGCCCCGGGAGTAGACAACATTCCATTAGAACTACTGACAGCCTTGGGAGAGCCAGTCCTGACAAAACTCTACCATCTGGTGAGCAAAATGTTTGAGACAGGTGAAATACCCTCAGACTTCAAGAAGAATATAATAATTCCAATCCCAAAGAAAGCAGGCATTGACAGATATGAAAATTACCGAACTGTCAGTTTAATAAGTCACGGCTGCAAAATACTAATGCGAATTCTGTACAGACGAATGGAAAAACTGGTAGAAGCCGACCTCGGGGACGATCTGTTTGGATTCCGTAGAAATATGGGAGCACGTGAGGCAATACTGACCCTACGACTTATCTTAGAAGCTAGATTAAGAAAAGGCAAACCTACATTTCTAGCATTTTTAGACTTGGAGAAAGCTTTTGACAATGTTAACTGGAATAATCTCTATCAAATTCTGAAGGTGGCGGGAGTAAAATACAGGGAGTGAAAGGCTATTTACAATTTGTACAGAAACCAGATGGCAGTTATAAGAGTCGAGGGACATGAAAGGGAAGCAGTGGTTGGGAAGGGAGTGAGACAGGGTTGTAGCCTCTCCCCGATGTTATTCAATCTGTATATTGAGCAAGCAGTAAAGGAAACAAAAGAAAAATTCGGAGTAGATATTAAAATCCATGGAGAAGAAATAAAAACTTTAAGGTTCGCCGATGACATTGTAATTCTGTCAGAGACAGCAAAGGACTTGGAAGAGCAGTTGAACGGAATGGACAGTGTCTTGAAGGGAGGATATAAGATGAACATGAACAAAAGCAAAACGAGAATAATGGAATGTAGTCGAATTAAGTCGGGCGATGCTGAGGGAATTAGATTAGGAAATGAGACACTTAAAGTAGTAAAGGAGTTTTGCTATTTAGGGAGTAAAATAACTGATGATGGTCGAAGTAGAGAGGATATAAAATGTAGACTGGCAATGGCAAGGAAATCGTTTCTGAAGAAGAGAAATTTGTTAACATCGAGTATAGATTTAAGTGTCAGGAAGTCGTTTCTGAAAGTATTTGTATGGAGTGTAGCCATGTATGGAAGTGAAACATGGATGATAACTAGTTTGGACAAGAAGAGAATAGAAGCTTTCGAAATGTGGTGCTACAGAAGAATGCTGAAGATAAGGTGGGTAGATCACGTAACTAATGAGGAGGTACTGAATAGGATTGGGGAGAAGAGAAGTTTGTGGCACAACTTGACAAGAAGAAGGGATTGGTTGGTAGGACATGTTCTGAGGCATCAAGGGATCACCAATTTAGTATTGGAGGGCAGCGTGGAGGGTAAAAATCGTAGAGGGGGACCAAGAGATGAATACACTAAACAGATTCAGAAGGATGTAGGCTGCAGCACGTATTGGGAGATGAAGAAGCTTGCCCAGGATAGAGTAGCATGAAGAGCTACATCAAACCAGTCTCAGGACTGAAGACCACAACAACAACAACAGCAAGGATGGGGAGGAAGTGTGTCTTCCTTTGTTTTGAGGTGTTCTGCAAAAGTTGACTTATATGGATTCCTGCCATCTTCATTGAGAAACGCAACATTATCTGAGTTTTTATACAGGACAGACAGGGAAGGCACTTAAGACCCCAATTGCTCAACAAAGATGGCGAGAGTTCATGTAAGTCAGCTTTCGCAGAACACCTCAAAACAGAGAAACACACACTTCCTGCCTTATCCTTGTTTAACATGGAAACTGTATTTGTAATTGACAAGGGCTACACAATGAACCCTTTGGAAGAATGTGAATTATATAGACATTCTCACCTAAATACAAAAGATTTGTTGAATGCTGAACTTGCATTAAAAACAGACGCTATTTGTATTGGGTATAATTTTTTATAAAATGTGGAAATTAGCCTTTCCATTTTATATATCGAAATTGTGTGTCATATTTTTTCAAATGTATTACATGTAACTTCTTCATATGCCTTGGTCATTTTTTTTGTGTGCTTTTATATATGTCCATTGTTGCTAGCACAACAGATATATAGATGTGATTCAGTTATCGTAAATTGTCAAACAGTGTTTAAAATAATCACATACAATTTGTAAATTTCTAAACATACCATGGCATTATCCTTTGAGAAGAAAATATTGCCTGTCTGCTAAACTAAGTATGTTTCTGTAATATTCTTTTTATATGTCACATAAATGTATAGCCAAGGTCTAGGATTTATAATATTCCAAATTTTGTAGGTTTCTGAAGATGACAAATTCATGTGTTGAAACCAGTAAAGATAATAAAAATTTATTTGCAACTGATGACTGAAATTTATCCTGAAAAATATTAAGGACTTTATGTTTAACATCTACAGTAAGCCTGTCTTCTCCACCTTAGATTTGGTGCATGCATATTATCAGCTACCCATAGCACAAGAAAGTGTTGCTAAAACTGCTGTCACCACTCCATTTGGCATCTTTGAATTTAGAAAAATGTCATTGACGTTGTGGAACGTCATGCAAACTTCCCAATGTTTCATGGGTGAAGTGATGAGAGACCTGAACTTCTGTGACATATACAGGGTGATTCAAAAAGAATACCACAACTTTAAAAATGTGTATTTAATGAAAGAAACATAATATAACCTTCTGTTATACATCATTACAAAGAAAATTTAAAAAAGGTTTTTTTTCACTCAAAAACAAGTTCAGAGATGTTCAATATGGCCCCCTCCAGACACTCGAGCAATATCAACCCGATACTCCAACTCGTTCCACACTCTCTGTAGCATATCAGGCGTAACAGTTTGGATAGCTGCTGTTATTTCCGATTTCAAATCATCAATGGTGGCTGTGAGAGGTGGCCGAAACACCATATCCTTAACATACCCCCATAAGAAAAAATCGCAGGGGATAAGATCAGGGCTTCTTGGAGGCCAGTGATGAAGTGCTCTGTCATGGGCTGCCTGGCGGCCGATCCATCGCCTCGGGTAGTTGACGTTCAGGTAGTTACGGACAGATAAGTGCCAATGTGGTGGCGCTCCATCCTGCTGAAATATGAATTGTTGTGCTTCTTGTTTGAGCTGAGGGAACAGCCAATTCTCTAACATCTCCAGATACTGTAGTCCAGTTACAGTAGCACCTTCGAAGAAAAAGGGACCAAAAACTTTATTGGCTGAAATGGCACAGAAAACGTTCACCTTAGGCGAGTCACGTTCATACTAAATGAAACTTTATAGCTCCCTTAATTCGCCGACACACAGTGCTTAGCTCTGCCTTTTGTCATTGCAGAGTTTTAAATTCCTAAAGTTGTGGTATTCTTTTTGAATCACCCTGTACATTGATGATTTATTAGTTTATGTCTAGCTCCGAAACTGAACATTTGGTACTGACTGCATGTCAACCCTTCTAAATGTGTCTTCGGAGCTTCAGATGTCCACTTTCTGGGCCACACAGTCAATGTCCATGGAATTCGGTTGCCGCAACATGAGGTAGAACCAGTGACTTCTTGAACTGCATCGATTTCTGTTTGTCACCAACTTCTACCATTGTTGTGTGCAGAACCATACATTGTTGGACAGTGTTCTGAAATATCTTCTGCAGGGTTTGCGCAAACCAAATGACAGACTGCTGTGGAGTAGTAACCTGAGACGGCTTTCAACACTGTAAAGGCTGCTATTGCTGTGGCAACTCTGTTGGCACACCCTGTACCACACGCACCGCTTGCCTTAATGGTTGATGCGACAGCAGTAGGTGCCACGCTACAACAGCTGATAGAGGATCAGGGGCACGCTTTGGCATTCTATAGCAGAAACTATCACAGCAGAACTGGTTAACCTATGAGTGTGAACTGTAGGCAGCGTACACTCCCATCAAGAAATTCAGGCACATGCTCAAAGGTAGACACTTCACTCTTGTCACAAACCACAGACATACATATGTCATCAATGCCTAAACAAAGCTTTGCCACACCAGCTTCACCATTTGGACTTCACAGAACAGTTTACGACCAACATTGTCCGTAATCAGTGAGAACTTAATGTCCCAACAGACACTCTCTCTTGCACTGATGTGATCTTAAGTGCAATCAATTATGGGGCACTAGCCTTTGCACAACAGTCTGATGGCAAACTGGAGGATGTATTGACACAGCTGTCTAGTCTTCAGCTCCATCCCATTCCAGTGCCACTAGGAAACATATTGTTGTGCTTTGACACGTCCATGTCTAGGCCATGACCCTTTGTGACTCACAGTTTTCAACAGCAATCAATCACATTTCTGAATGACCTGTCTCATCCTGTTGTCAGTGCTACAGTGCAGTTGGTGAAAAAGCTTTTGGGTGATTGGATGCACTTATTGTCTTACTGCTATAGGCTGGTTCACTTGCTGGCCTGAGCTATTCCCCATTTCCGACACCACTGCTGAGACCATCACAACTACACTCTTCCATGTAAAGACTGACTTTTGTGGTATATCATTGTGCAGTACCACTGAGCAGGGTATGTTAGGCACAAATAGCATCAAGGCAACTGCTTATCACCTGGCAGTGATTGATTTGGTAGAACACTTACTCCGTGACTTCAAAGCATCTCTTCAGTGTCATGAGTCACAGCACTGGACTGAGACACTACCAGTCATGCCGCTGGACCTCCACATAGTCATATAGGATGACCTGAAAACAATCATAGCTGACAATGGTCTATGGAAAACTAATTAGACTACCTGGTGAGTTCCTCTACAACATGGCGGACGCTATTGTTGATGTATCAGATTTTGTCAGAAAGCTACCCTCACAGATATGGCTACTTTGGTCTATTGCAGCAAGAGAACAAAGGACTCACTACCCATTCATTTTTATGGATTTGTCAAAGTGTCATTTGACACAATGTTGTATGTAAACCTCTGCAACCACTGTACAATGGATTATCTACATTACTTAGCAGAGAGGATAAAACATTTACATTTGACATCATGGGAATGCCAACAGTTTCCACTGACCACCGAAAACCTGCCTTTAGCACTGCTTCTACTGAGGCATACAAGACACCTACCACACCACCTATGGACACAACAGAACCATCTGCTACCCCACCATCGATCACTGACTGACATCCCGCTGTTGACAATGAGTGCCATCCCTGACTTCTCAACAACATCAAAACCAGTTGTCATGTGATTTGCACGCCACATCAAGTTTAATTGTAAGTATCATAAGCACTTTTGTGTGTGTGTGTGGCGGGGGGGGGGGGGGGGGGGGGGGGGGGGAGTGATGTAGGGGCTGTGCTGTGCTTCATTGTGCATCGGGGTGTGGAAGTGTGCAAGTTATACAGTGATTATATTGAGACATACTGTCTTTGACATTGTTTATTCCTTGTTTTATATAATTACTCTCTCATGGATTTTTCATGTTGATGTATTCTGAGATTGCATTGTATGAACATGCTATGCAATAAATGTCACCTTACAGTTAATTTCTCACAAGCTGCAACACTTATTTCTGTTATACAATACGTTAATAACTCTGGAAAAAACGTAATAATGCAGAATTTGATGTGGCAAGGAGTGCTAAGCTGGTGATATTCTCCAACAGTAACAAAGCACTGCCACAATGAAGCCATAAATATACAATGTATTATATCTGTTTACTTCACATCAGTGAAAAAATATGTCATTTTTAATGACTACTGAAGTTATCTGAATGCTTCTCATTGATATAATTACAAATAGTCATATTTATAGAATCAAAACAAGCCACCTCAGAAAACAGTCCAATCTATTCATGTCATACCACCATCCATCGCCACTACAGAAGTCCCCATCAGACTTCTCCTGCATCCCCTCAGAGCTGCCTTGAAAATATCATACATCTGCCACATCCTCAGAAATTCTCTCCTGTCGCCCCACAGAATCAAGAGCCTTAACAGACCCACAACATGATCAGGAACCTCCCCTCAAAAAGTCTCAGTCCCACAGCAGTATCTGTCCTTGCCAATGATTTACCCACACGTGGGTATGCCTTTGAGAAGCCCATTTGGCAAATGTTTATGACAGTTGGCAGGCTGTGACTCCATCATTGCATGCCCTAATGTTTTCAATAGACTCTAGGGCTGTCTCTGTCACACTACACATGTTGCCCCTATGTATTTTGCTGACATTTATTACAGATGGGATGGCGGTTGAATTTCAATTAGATATGGGAGCATCCGTCAGCCTCATTAATTTAGATATGATGGGAGCTTGGGGCACCCAGAGTTGCAATGGCTAGTCTGTCAGATTGTGTCGTATAGAAAACAGCGCTGTGCATTGCAAGGACAAATCTCCATCTCCATCATTGCAAGAATGTGGAATGGGAACTTACATTGCCAGTAGTAAATTCACTGTTTGTGCAAAATGTTTTTGGTATGGACAGAATACTTTTGGGCTTCATGCCTTTTAGGTTTGGCTTTCAGATCAAGGAACAAAGTGCATTTAGTGTCTCAGTCTGTCACTTTTCATGATCTGGGCTCCTTACTCCAGTACTATAGCCAGACGTTAAAGAAAACCTTGTACCATGGCTGAAAATTTTGAGGCATATGTTTCTCTTAAGCCATCAGTCATCCCAAAATTTTGTGGCACTGCCCCATTCCCTTAGCCATGCATGACAAATGACAAGGAAAATACTGAGTTGTACACTGAAGAGCCAAAGGAACTGGTACATCTGCCTAATACTTGGTAGGGCCCCCGCGAGGATGTAGAAGTGTCGCACCATGATGTGGCATGGACTCGACTATTGTCTTAAGTAGTGCTGGAGGGAACTGACACAATTAATCTTGCAGGGCTATCCATAAAGCCGTAAGAGTACAAGGGGGTGGAGATCTCTTCTGAACAGCACATTGTAAGACATCCCAGATATGCTCAATAATGTTCATGTTTGGGAAGTTTGGTGGCCAAAGGAAGTGTTTAAACTCAGAAGAGTGTTCCTTGAGGTGATCTGTAGCAATTCTGTATGTGTGGTGTGTTGCATTGTCCTGCTGAAATTGCTCAAGTCCGTCGGAATGCACAATGGACATGAATGGATACAGGTGACCAGACAGAATGCTTACATACGTGTCACCTGTCAGAGTCATATCTAAATGTATCAGGGGTCCCATATCACTCCAACTGCACACACCCAACACCATTACAGAGCCTCCACCAGTTTGAACAGTCCCCAGCAGACATGCAGGGTCCATGGAGTCATGAGGTATTCTCCATACCTGTCCACGTCCCACTTCCATCTGCTCGATACAATTTGAAACAAGACTCATCCAACCAGGAAACATGTTTCCAGTCATCAAAAGTCCAATGTTGGTATTGATGGGGTAAAGTGAGGTGTAAATATTTGTGTCATGCGCTCATCAAGTGTACACAAGTGGGCCTTTGGCTCTGAAAGCCTGTATCAATGATGTTTTGTTGAATGGTTCACATGCTGACACTTGTTGATGGCCAGCATTGAAATCTGCAGCAATTTGCTGAAGGGCTGCACGTCTGTCATGTTGAACAATTCTCTTTAGTCATTGTTGGTCCCATTTTTGCAGTATGTTTTTCTGGCCAAAGTGATGTTGGAGATTTGATGTTTTACTAGATTCCTGATATTCACAGCACACTCATGAAATGGTCATACAGGAAAATCCCCACTTCATCGCTACCTTGGAGATGCGGTGTCCCATTGCTCATGTGCTGACTATAACACCACATTCAAACTCACTTACATCTTGATAACCTGCTATTGCAGCTGCAGTAATCAATCTAACAATTGCGCCAGACACTTGTTGTCTTACATGGGCATTGCCAACTGCAGTGTCGTATTCTGTCTGTTTACATATCTCTGTATTTGAATATGCATGCCTATACCAGTTTCTTTGGCACTTCAGTGTAGCATTGGTAGGATCAGAGTATTGTTTCTCCTATTTCATTGAGTCAGTAGGCCATTACTTTGGTGGTAATTGAGAAGCCTAATAGTGCTGTGCTGCTCAGCAGTGACTTTAAAAAGATGGCCAGTGTACAATGTGTTGTGGATTCATATCCCATTCCATGGCAGGTGGAGTTGTTGGTGAAGTCATTGGGCTGCCAGTGTTTTTCCAGCATTGACTCGCAAGATGTTTACCTTTAGTTGCCTTTGGACACAGTTTCTTGGAATTTCCTGGTCCTCAGCACACCCTTTGGGCTTTATCAGTTTAATTGCTTGCCTTTTGGAGTCTTGTCTGTACCAAGAGTTCACCAATGATATTTGGAGCAATTGAGTCAGGAGATTCCCTGTTGGTTTAATTAACTTGATGACATCTAGGCCACAGGCACTACTTGGGAGTAGCATTTATAGAACCTTCAGTCAGTTTTCCAATGCCTCATGGATAATGGCGTTCTTGCAAGCTGGAAAAGTGCAGTTTTTTGGGTCACATACTTTATAAGTCTCAACTCCACAGATGACAACATCAAGGCCATTGTCAACCTATCAATGCTGAAGAACTTGAAGGAGCTCCAGTTTTTTTGTCTAAGGTTTCATAATATTTTCAGTCCATTTCCCAGACTGCACACATCTTCCAGTCTCTTAACTGGCTTTGCCAGAAGGGCATTAAGTTTGTCTGGTCTGCAGATTGCCAACAGGCTTTTCACTGTTTCAAGCAGCAGTTGTGTTCTGCTCCCTGGCTGTCTTTTTTTACCCTGTCCTGTGACATATCCCACTACAGTATTGGTACAGTCATGTCCCACCGGAACATGGATGGCACTGAACACCCACCAATTATGCTTCAAAGACACTTCCACTGCACAACTGAACTATTCACAAGTGCAAAAGGAGGTGCCAGCTTTTATTTGCCGTATCAAAAAGTTCTATGTTTTCCTGTATGGGGTGAGGTTCCTCCTCATCATTGGCAATAAGCATTTGGTTTTTGTATTTGGCCCTTGTTCAAAGCTGCCAGATAGTTGCCCAGTGATTGCAGCATTTCTCTGTAACTATTCTTATGACATTTGTTACTGCTCCACCAACCAGCATGCAAATACTGCTGTATTCTCACAGCTACCAGTGAGATCCAGTCCAGAATTCGACAGGCAAGAGGCTCTTGTGTTCACTTTGGGTGATGCCTTGCAGCAAATCTTGTATGATTTGCTATTGAGAGTATGAGAGTTCATGATTGCTGTGGCTGCTGACCCACTTTTCTGGAAAATTGTTTTGGTGGTCGAGGTGGGATGGCTGGAATGTGTCTCATCATGAATGGATCCACCATCATGGTGTACATTTTTTCTCCTCCATGCTCATCTCAATGGTATCCAGGTGGTCCTCATGCTTGCCACAGAGGACCAGTGCTGTTTGAATGGTTGTCTCATAGCATTGTGTCCTCACAGTCTCTAGTTGCTGTATGTGTCACACTAGGGGATGACCCAAGTGAAGGTGCGACTGCAATGTCAAGTCTATTGGCCAGTGGTTGATCATAGCATTGGACATCAGTTACAAGCTCGCAGGGTTTGTGCTCAGAACCGGGCCATGCCACCTCTCTCCTTGGCCAGTTCCAGAGCACCCTTGGGGTAGTGTACACATTGATTTCGTGTGTCCATTTTTGGGCAGTAGTGGTTGTTGGTACTCAATGCAGTGTCAAATTTGCTGTATGAGACCAAGCTGTCATCCACATCATTGACTGCCACTGGTCATGCATTGTCATTTACTTTTGCATTGAGGAGTCATGTAGGAGCCTCAGTTATGATAACAGTAGGCAATTTGTGTCACAGGAGTTTGAAGACTTTTGCACCTGCAATGTTATACGGCATCTGAGTACCTATCTATTTCACATAGCTTCTAACTTGGATGTGGAGTGCCTTGTGCATACATTCAAGACCCAGAGGGAGTAGGCTGTATGTGTCTCTTACTGCCATGACTCATTGCTCAGTTTTCTGGTGATGTACTGGGTGACACCCTTCAGTGGATGCAGTCTGGTGGAACATTTGTTGCACCCTGAATCAAATACCATGGACCACTGTGGCCTGCCATGTCTTTTTCCTGGGGTGGCTATTTGGGCCATTTCTTCAGCCAGCAGCCAGAGTGGCTGTGGGTATCATGTTGGACTGCAGAGGATGGCATTTGTTTGCAGTGGATGTTGGCGTGGGCAGCCCACTCATCACATTAGTCAGTTGGGCCAAGACTCTTTTGGAGTGTTGCCACTATGGTCTTCCAGTCAGCTGAGCAGCAGAGTTGGTTGCAGTATTGCTCCTGGAGCAAGCTCCCATTTTCAGCAGCTTGCATCACTGTTGCCATCCTCTCCACACCTCCAGCTTCCTCCTGTCACCTCATGACCCAGTGTGGCTCATGCCTCCATCTGCCATTGAGTCCACCAGTGGACCCATTGTTGCCACAGCCTCCATCCCCTTCCACTTTTCTGGCAGGACCAGCAGTGCTGCTGTTGCCTCCTTCGGTAATTGGCAAACTGCCAGGTTCTCTGATGCTCTCTCCAGTTCAGCCCCAGAGCTCACTACCCAAGCCTGGCAATTTTTGCCTTTTCAGGGGGAAGGGATTTAGAATCCACACCAGTGGACATCCCAATGGAAGGCAGAAGAATGGCATGGGTAGAACAGTGGAGTAGTTCAGGAACCTGCAATAGAGGTTGTATACATTGCATCATATTTGCAGGGCCACTGGTGTTAGTAATTGCTTGCGAACAACAGTAAGTGGAGCAGGCCAGTGCTCACGTGGAGCTAGACTGCTGTGGACCTAGCTTGGTGCTCATGCTGAGAGTTGTTGTATGCTCAGTTATTAGCAGTTCACACCAACTGCATGCTGTGTTATTCATACTCATACGTCTGTGGGTACTGGTGCTCCACTTCCAGTAGTTCAGTTCACATGGTGAGTTAATCCCATTTGTGGGATTCTATTACCTGTCACTATCAGCGTGAAGTACTGTGCTGACTAAGTTGAGTATCAGCATTGTCATACCTTCATTATATCATTCTCAGTTGAACAACAATTCTGGAATCCAAACTGTGATATCGTAAGTAAATTGTTACTTCTTAAATCTTAAATTATTCTTGAGTACATTACTTTTTGGAATATTTTGGAAAAACATGTCAGTAAGGAAACTTGATGATAATTACGTTTCCGGTAAAGAAGTTTAATTGCATATTTTAATCTGTGAAAATTTCTTGTGTCAGTGATGCATTAGATGTGTCACTAAGGATAATGAAGTTATGAAATGCAGGTGTTACCTGGCAGAGGGTCTCTTACAGCTTTCAGATACGTCCATCTACAAGGCCTGAAACAGTGACCATGCTCCAGAAATCCAGCAAGATTTCCAGTCCCTTCTCAAATCCATCCCAGAATCTCTCCCATGAGTATGTCTCCCATCTCACCCCCAACACTCCCCACTTGCCTACATTCTAAATACTTCAGAAACTACATTAACCAAACCACTCAGGACACCTCATTGTGGCTGGCTACTGCCCCTTTGCCCTTGTGTATGAACAGCCCCAGCCTTTTACCCATAACCTGTTCTTATATGCTGCTAGGAAAAAAGTTAGTACACCCTTTTAGAGGTTTCTAATTCACTAAAAATTTATGGTTGCAGCAGTGCATACATATGGAGTACATGATATGGTTACATTTACAGATCAATAACACAAGCGGTACTGAGGTACCAGGTATCGACCCATACTGAAACACCCACATTAGTATGTAGTATAGCCCCTGGGTGGTAATGCAGGTACTGACTGTGGCATCTAGTAGATCATACAGATGGTGAATACTGTCTTGGGATATGTTATGCTACACCTGCTCAACCTGTTCACACAGTTCTGTAAGAGTTGTTGGTTGACAAGTGGTATGAGTGACTTCTTGTTCCATCATACCTCACATGCGCTCAATTGGAGACAAGTCTGGAGATTGTGCTGGCCGGGGAAGTTGCTGCACATCTTGCAGAGCACGTTGAGTTTCATGGGCAGTGTGTGTATGAGCATTATCCTGGTAGAGCAACACTTCATCTTCCTATTCCAAGCACAATAATATAATATGTCTATAAACATTCTGCACATACTAAGTGCTGATTAGTGTACCCTCTAGAAAAACCAAAGGTGAACAAGAGTTGTAACTTATCGCACCCCAGACCCTAAGGCCAGTGTGTCTTGGATGAGTACACTCTGGGAAACAGTGCTTCCCAGGTCTATCTACATAGTATATCCAAATGACAACCACTTGCATGCAGACAGAATCTGCTTTCATGGCTGAATTCTACGGTTCACCATTCTATCACCCAAGTGATCCTCTGATGCCACCAGTTAAGCCGTGAATATTGATGCTGTAGCATGGGTGGAAGACAAGCTAGAGGTATGCATGTCTGTAGTCACACTGCTAATAATTGATTTGCAATAGTTCATGTTGACATGTCTGGGCTCACAAGCCCTCTTATCTGTAATGTGGTTTCTGCCTGATCTGCCATTGAAATACAATGTTCCTGGCAGATGTCTGTGCTGCGTGGATGTCCAGAACCTTGTCTACAGGTGTGAGAATGTTCATGTGACCACTGATACCAGCTTTGTTCCACAAATGCAGCATGTCCAATTTTTGTGTGGAAATTCTCCAAAAGAACCATGCTGTCTCTCGGACAGTCACAATTTGACCTTTCAAACTTGCTCAGTTGGCTGTCAGGAAGCACAAATACATTTCTATGACATGGTTGCCTGCTTGCTTCACACTTTTGCACCACACTGAGCCTTTGGTCTATGAGCATTCCCTATTAGAGGGTAGACACAGATGGTGCTCTGGTAGCTATTCCACTATGCTGTCTCTTGGTGGACAGCACTAAAACCATCTTCATGATGTGGACTGAGGCTGAGGGCACCCTATCAACATTCCTCCAAAACCTCAAAACTTTTTCCCCATTCATTGCATCTTGTCCTCCTCAGACCAACAAGCCACCTGCCTTGAAGTCAACTTCCACTTCAATCATGGCTACATCAGTACATCCATCCACAACAGACCTAATAACCACCAATGAGCACCTACATGGCAACACTTGACAACCTATTAATGAACCATCTCAATCAGGTGAGAGGTTTGGGATTCTGGATGGTTAGGAAGGACACCTTTAGATGGTTCTTTAATAGGTTATCAAGTGTTACCATGTAGGTGCTCATTGCTGTACCATGGATTTGATTGTAAATGAAGCCTTCCCAGGAGGAATAATAGTGGGTGGGGATGTTGTTCTTCATTGTGACTACGAAAGAAGTTTTAGGTTTGGAGTTAGTTTGGTGCTGGAAGGGTAGTGTTCAATAGTGGCAAGGGCACTGGGGATGCTAGTGTAGAGGTCTGTGGCATTGACAATGAAGAGCAGGATGCCTGGTGCTGAAGGAACAGGAACTGTGGAGATTCAATAGACAAAATAGTTAGTGTCTTTTATATACACTGTTGGAAAACAACAATATCACCCCTTTGACACCGCCCACCCATTCAACATCAAGAAGCCCCCTTCATACACCCTAGCCACATCTGGTCATCACATTTATAGTGACAAGCAGCCCCTTTCCAAATATGCCAAGGGTCTCATCGAGGCTTTCGCATACTTTAGTTACCCTCCCAACATTGTCCAGAAACAGGTCTCCCGTGCCTTGTCTCCTCAGTCAGCTACCATCCTTCACATACACACTGTCTGGCCACAAAGAAGCACTCCCTCATGACTCAGTACCAAATAGGACTGGAGCAACTGTATCACATTATTCTCCAGAGTTTCAACTATCTCTCATCATGCACTGAAATAAGAAATATCCTCTCCATTATCTGCCTCATCCCTTCCACAGTGATATTCCACCAGCCACCAAACCTACACAATTTCCTTGTTTGTCCTTATCCCACCCCAGTTCCCAACCCCTTTCCCCTTATCTAATATTCCTGGAATGGATCTAAAGACTTGTCCCATACATTCTTCCACTACCTTCTACTCTACTCCTGTCAGAAGCATCAACAGCAAGGTCATCTCTGAAAGGAACAATGTGGTATCAACTTAGCTGTGATCACTGTGCTGCATTATACAGAGGCATGACCTCAAACAAGTTTTCTGTCAGCATAAATGGCCATTTCCAAACTGCGGCCACGAGACAGCTGGATCACCGAATTGCTGAGCATACTGCCCAACAAAATATTCTTGTTATCAGCTTCTGTTTCAGAGCCTTTTCTGATTTACACAGGCAGTAACTCTGCCTATAACACATCCTACATTCATGTGACTACCACTGCCTCAACCTTCACTAGTCCCTGTCCTGCATGTGCCTATCATATTCTCTGCTCCCACTATGGTTCCACACTACATCTGAATTCCATTGGCGCACCTGCAAGTCCTTTCCTCTTCTCTCTTTTTCTCCTCTGCCCTTCACCTCCCCAATCCTTCTCCACCCAGAAGAGCCTCCTGATGCTGCACCTAGTGTCTGGAGACAACACTGGCCATATGCATGTGAGTTGTGCATGTATGAATGTGTGCATGTTTTGCTTTCTCTCTGTCTGTCCAATACCTAATAATATCTAGTTGTCTTTTTTCAATGTCTGATGTAAAAAACAGGAGAAGTTGTGAAATTAAATTCTTTTATTTAATTAATGATTGGCTTCAGGTATCAGAACCCTTTCTAAAAGCATCCAAACAGAAAAAATGGAGTGCCTATCTGTCACTTGATGCCTCCTCCATATGGCGAATTGCAGTATATCTTTTTCATATTAGTGTTATTGTATTCTAAATTTTCCAATGTTTGAATACATTATTTTTGATCGATTAATTTACACATTTTTCAGAACAAAATCATACAGTTATAAATTATGGTATGAAGATAATTTAATTAAGAACACAAACTGACAAACAATAATTCTACTTGTGACAATTTTAACTGTTGTGTGTAATTTCTGAATAACAAGTCTTAATTGAAAAGGTTATATCATAAGCATTGTCATAAGATAATAGAACAATTGTATATTTGATTATCTTTTTCTAGTTAATTGATAAATAGGATCATTATATCATATCAAGTGTACTTGTTGAAAAGAAAATATCTTTGACAACAGTTTTAAAGTAATAACTTTATAAATTTACAGATTATTCATAATCATCCAATTTACCATTGCTGAAATTTTTGATTATGTTTCACACTTCTAGTTTTGAAAGTGGTTATTTCTGCTGCAAGCCATGTTCCTTGGATGCTACATGAAATGCATTTTATTTATTTTTTTCAGAAAAAATTCAAGTATGGGATGTTGGTAACACTGTTGTACTCTTGGGGAAACCACTGACATTGAAATGCCGTGTTGAGACACCAATAAGTGAATGTTCACTGGTTCATCCAAATGGTTCAACAATTGTGCTTGACTCAAAAGAGGGGATTTACAACAGTACAGAAATGTGGAAATATGATGGTTTGTGGAAATATGATGGTTTTAGTCTTGATGCAGGTGACTGTGGAGGGACACTGTTTGCTGCAACTGAGGAAGAATCTGGAATCTGGAAATGTCAAATGAAGACATTGAGGCCAACCAACGCGATTTATGCATCACAGATTCAGGTGAAAGTGACAAGTGAGTGAATATTTTAATCTATTCATGTACAGAAAGTAATGACAGTATTCATTAAATGCTTCCTTTATCTTCATTGAAAAGTTTCAGTACATTACTCTGGCATGAAAAATTTCAATAAGATTCCCCTAAATAATTTATAAAAATCATTAACCAATAGAAAGATTCTACTGATATATCATCTTTGGTAATATGATGATTATATGACTGATGTCTCCTTAGCAAATGTAAACTTCTCATGTTGTTAAATATTCTATGATGTTGCCAAAGACTATAAAATAGTATTCATAGATCTTACATGTTATGGTATTAATGGTAATATTCTTCTGTGGCTGCAAGCTCATCTTCATACTAGGAGGCATTTCTTTCTTTCTCACATCTTGTTCTGTAGAGTCTGGATGTAGACCGAGCCAAGTTACATTTTCACAGGTAGAAGTTCCCATTGCAGGCTACTTTTGTAATGTGCATGGCATTCATAAGAGAATGTCCCAGTTATACATTTTAATAGCATCAACTGCAAACATTCCAGAGTCTTGGTTCAAGGTCACAATTAAAGAGTAACTCAAACAGTTTTATAATAGCACAAGTGCAAGTACTGCCCTATTGTTTTCCCACTTGTACTTCCACATACACACAAAACGGCAACTGCTGAGTATAAACTTTTTTGTGATCTGTTTGCTGGGAGTGAATCTATAATTTTAGTTCAACATGTGTTTGTTTAAAGTTTGATAGTGATCCCTCATGTGAAAAAAAAGACCTCTGCCAGTGATAGAGGCAATTCAAAACAACTGAATGTGTGTGTAAATGAAAAAGCACAGGATGGCCAAAAAGTCTGAAGAGGATGTTGACCACATCAGAACATACTACCATCGTCATCCTAAGAAGTCTCTTTGGAAAGGAAGTCTTTGAACTCCAGTTGTGACAGATGACACTATGAATATTTAAAAAAAAATATATTTACACATGTACCCATGCCAAGTACAGTTGGTTCAAGCTTAAAGGCCAGATGACTGTGGTGCGTTGCAGTTGAAGTGTTGCAGTGAGAAGATGACTTTCTTGATCATGAGGTGTTCAGTGATGAGGTAACCTTTCACTTAAGTGGGCAGATGAATACCCATAATGTTCACTAAGGGGTCAGAACATCCTCATGAACCAGTGTGATATCAAAGAGGTTCTCAAAAGTAAATGTTTCCTGCACTGTGTCATGTTGCCAAGTTTATGAGCTATTACTTTTGCTGAAGCTACCATAACAGGGATTGCTTATCTGGATATGCTGTAAGAGAGGCTATTTCATTTTTTTTTTTTTTTTTTTTTTTTTTTTTTTTTTTTTTTTTTTGTGTCAAAGGCATCAGTTCCACAGGAGATAACAAAAAGGTCAATAATTATAAACATGACTGCATGGACCATAGACATTAATGCATTAAACATGGAAATAGACTGACACAACAGTAATTAAATCACTTTTACCTACAAGTGGGCTACATCCAAGGCATTAGAGTTAGCATACATTTGTTAAGTATTTGTCCATGAGTAAACAGTCATAAATACATTTAAGGGTAGAAAAACTAACAAACATTCAATCAAATTGTTTTTGCCCAAAATGGGTTATGTCCAAGACATTAGAGTTGGCCATCATTAGATTTTCTTTGGTGCATGATGACGAGCACCAATGGCAATTGCGCAAGCGAGATATTGTCTGCTAATCCCCTCCACACTTACAGAAAGGTTGAGGGCCCACTAGCCTACTCCACTTTCCAAGATTTACTTTACATCACCCAACACCAGTTCGCATTCTGTTGAGGGACTTCCAAGTGCATCAGTTCTTATTGTGACTGGGGGTAGCTCATCTTTAGGTTTTCTCCAGTCTAGAGGAGCATCATCTACTCTGTTTTTTCACATGTCTAGCATGTGGATTGTATTGTTGTGGGTTTTTGTTACAAAACTTTTTCTGCTATGCCTACTGGTACATGTAGCTCCTCCACTTTAGTTGGTCTCAAGCATCCAGTAATTATGTGACACATCTCATTTGGGGCAATGTTCACTGGCTAACATGGCATAAATTATGCCAGACGGGTGCTGCATATTCTCCTGACGAATAGCAACATGCCAATATAGTAGTCTGGATAGTGGCTGGTTGTGCACCCCTGTTAGATCCCTTTAGTTTATTCCTTCCAGATACTTTCATTTTGTAGTTATGGTAATGCATTTTATGGGTTTAGGTGCATTCTAAAGTAACCTCAAGGTATTTTGGGGAAAAGGAATGTTTGAGTTGTGTGCCATTCCATGAAGCAGTTATAGTGCATTTAAAATTGGTCACAACTTTTGACATTAGACTGACCGGAGGGTGATGTAACACCATTGCCCAGGTAACACCAATGGCGAGCCAACTTTCCTTACCTGACTATCAGTGATTCTGCTGGTAAAGTGCCCCTGTTGCCATACTATGAATAAACAGTACCACATGGTGTCATGCATTAAATGTATCAATGTTCAACAGCTCTCATTGTAAAGTCACATTTCCTGGCATTAAAGTGTACTGTTGTTGTCAGGTATTGTGAGCAAGTGTTTCATGTTGGCATTGCATTAATAACAACAGTGCAGAACACCTGAATACATGATTTAGAATAAAAGTGTCGTCCATCAACACAATCATCAGCTGGGCTGATAATGTTCTGCTGCAAAACGTTCCTCAGAATTTGACAATAGTAGATGAAATGTCATACCACTCTGTTGTGATGCATAAAGCTCCAACAATGCAGTGGAGGAAA
Source organism: Schistocerca serialis cubense (assembly GCF_023864345.2). Lineage (NCBI taxonomy): Eukaryota > Metazoa > Arthropoda > Insecta > Orthoptera > Acrididae > Schistocerca > Schistocerca serialis. Next base: position 777,060,509 of record NC_064641.1, read on the forward strand.
GCAGATATTTTACTCCAGATACAAAGAAATGTTCTATGTGATAATGGTGAGCCTAGCATGTACAATGTAAAGTTAATGGAACTTTACTGCTCTACAAGCCAAAATCCCCCTGCGGGTTCGGGGGTAAGAATAGGCCCACGATATTCCTGCCTGTCGTAAGAGGTGACTAAAAGGAGTCTCAAATGTTTTGGCCTTATGTGATGGTCCCCTGTTGGGTTTGACCTCCATATCTCAAAATTTTTCCGAAGAGCGAGCCGATTGGGGAAGGGCGCCTTGCTTGGTGCATTGTGTCCATCTTGTGTTGAGAACTTTCGCCAGCTTATTCATTGTTGCGTTGCAGTCCTGCCCGCTCTCCATATCTTGGGCATGGATCTGTTCCTGCATGCACTTTCCGCCATGCGATGAGCAGTGCCAGTTTCTGCACAGATGAAAACCATGGACGACATGTCACCTAAAATCCAGCACGGTAGCCAGTCCATTGTGGTGGGGCTGCCATGTACCCTCTTGGTTGTAGCCCCCTGACAACGCAGGGATTGCTCTACTGATGCCTGCGCCGTTAACTCCCCACATATGCCAAGGAGTAGATGCCCATCTCCCTGGGGCATCGGGACTCCCGGCAATGGCCATCCTGCCAGGTGGCCTTTGCTGTGGCTGGGTGGCGCCCGTAGGGAGGGCCCTTGGTCGGAGTAGGTGGCATCAGGGCGGATGACCCGCAATGAAGCGTGGTACATCATCTCTCGCTGGTGGCACACTGTCAGCAGTCTCTAAGCATTCCAAAGCTCACTTTAAGGCTAATGTGTATGACCCCAAATCGTTACCCTCCCTGGCCACACCATGGGAGGAACGAAAGGCTATGAATGAGAGCGAAAGGTATTCACCCCGGTATCTCGTCTGTACCAGAGCTGACGGGGAATCGTTTGTGTCTGTGAAGCCTCAGTTCTTTGTCGAACATTTAGAGGACAAGTTCGGGGAGGTGGAGGGCTTGTCCAAAATGCGGTCAGGGTCAGTCTTAATAAAAACAGCATCCTCTGCCCAGTCACGAGCCTTGCTCGCTTGTACAAAGCTGGGGGATGTTTCTGTTACTATCACCCCACATAAAAGCTTAAATATGGTTCAGAGAATTATTTTTCACAGAGATCTCCTTTTACAGTCCGATGATGAACTGCGTGCCAACTTAGAGCGACGAGTGGTCCATTTCGTCCAGCGCGTCCACCAGGGTCCGAGGGATCACCAAGTTGCCACTGGTGCCTTCATCTTGGCCTTCGAGGGTGACACGTTTTCTGAGAAGGTCAAGGTGATGGTATACCATTGTGATGTCAAGCCCTATATCCCTCCCCCGATGCGGTGCTTCAAGTGTTGGAAGTTCGGCCATATGTCTTCTCGCTGTGCTTCCAGCCTTATATGTCGCGATTGTGGTCGATCATCCCATCCTGATACTCCATGTGCCCCGCCTCCCATCTGTGTCAACTGCGGGGAGCACCGTCCCCCTTGCTCACCGGACTGTAAGATTCTCCAGAAGGAGCGGAAAATAATGGAATACAAGACCCTGGATAGGCTGACCTACACTGAGGCTAAGCGTAAGTTTGAACGACTGTATCCGGTACAAATGACGTCCACTTATGCCGCCACTGTCGCTCCTGTTACAGTTCCTATAGCTGCACCACACAACGTTAGCTCTCAGAGCCAGAGAACCACACCTGCCCCCTTGATGGTGAGGGGCACTACACTCCCTGTTGCTTCTGCTCCATCTACTTCAGGAGCAACGCCCCCCCCCCCCCCCCCCAACCATCGGGGACACCAGTTCCCCCTTCCCAGCCAGAGAAGCATAAGACTTCTTCGGCTCCTGTTGCCAGGAAGGGGTCCCTTGAGGACCTCCCTTCGCAAGTTCCGACCGGTACAAAAGCAGACAGCCACAAGTGGCTCAAACAACCACCGGTCCCTGGTCGTAGGGCCTCACGGTCGTCGTCCATCCCTGAGACTGACCCAGTGAAGCTCTCCCAGCATGAACGACCGAAGGCAGAGTGAAGTAAGATGAAAAAGAAAAAGGTTCCCAAGGTTCCCGACATTGCGGTGGCACCCGTCCCACCGCTTCCTACAAGCTCTGCGTCTGAGGATGAGGTCGAGATTCTGGCATCTGCTGAAGACCTGGATCTCGCCGGTCCCTTGGATGCCATGGATGTCACTCGTGCGGGTTCTGAATCGGTGGCAGCGAGTGAACAAGCGGCTTAAATTGCCTACCTAGTCCCTTCACGCCTTCTCAGCCATGGACAATTTCATACTCCAGTGGAACTGCAGCGGTTTTTTCCACCATCTAGCTGAGCTCCGACAACTTATCAGCCTTCACCCTTTCTTCTGCATTGCTATTCAGGAAACTTGGTTTCCAGCAATGTGAACCCCTGCCCTCCGTGGCTATCGGGGTTATTATAAGAACCGGGCAGCTTATGAAAGGGTGTCTGGTGGCATCTGCATATATGTCCTTAGCTCTCTTCACAGCGAGTCTGTCCCTCTACAAACACATTTAGAGGCTGTTGCTGTTCGGGTGTGGACGCCACAGGCTGTTACCGTCTGCAGTCTTTACCTTCCACCGGATGATGATGTTGCGCAGCATGTCCTGGCTGCGCTGATAGCCCAATAGCTGCCCCCTTTCCTGTTACTGGGCGACTTCAACGCCCATAACCCTCTGTGGGGTGGGTTGGTGGCGACCACTATTGAGCATTTGAGCATTTATTGGCACAGCTGGATCTTTCACTTTTAAATGATGGTTCCTTCACAAACTTCAGCGTGGCGCATGGCACATACTCCGCCATTGACCTTTCGATTTGCAGCCCTAGCCTCTTACCGTCTGTTTACTGGAGTGTGCATGACGACCTGTGTGGTAGTGATCACTTTCTGATCTTTCTGTCACTGCCACAGCATCAGTCTTCTGGGTGGCCTTGCAGGTGGGCCATGAATAAGGCTGACTGGGACTTGTTTTCCTCCACTGCTGCTATTGGGCTTCTCTCTAGTGATGACATTGATGTGGTGGTTCAATTGGTCACCACCGGCATCGTTACTGCCGCCAAATCTGCCATTCCCTGTTCTTCTGGGTCCCCTCAGCGCCGGACTGTGCCTTGGTGGTCGCCTGAGATCGCTGAAGCGATTAAAGATCGCCGGCGGGCGCTCCAGCGTTACAAGTGACATTCCTCCATCAAAAACCTTATTGCCTTCAAACAGCTGCATGCACGAGCCCGCAGCCTTATCCGCCAAAGCAAGCAGGAGTGCTGGGAGCGGTATGTGTCCACCATTGGCCTCCATGTCTCTCCATGGCAGGTCTGGGCCAAGATCCGACGCCTCTATGGCTATCGGACCCCTGTCAGCGTCCCTGCACTTTCACTGAATGGAGCAGTTTGTACAGACTGCGACGAAACTGCCAACAGCTTGGCAGAGCATTTTGCTGTTAGTTCCGCTTCTTCCAATTACCCACTGGCCTTCCGCTCCATTAAAGAGCGGATGGAACGTCGGAGCCTTTCTTTTCACACCCGCCATTCTGAATCCTACAATGCCCCATTCAGTGAGTGGGAATTTCACAGCGCCCTTGCCGCTTGCCCTGACACTGCCCCTGGACCAGATCGCATTCACTGTCAGATGCTGAAACACCTTTCAGTGGACTGCAAGCGACGCCTCCTTGACCATTACAACCATCTCTGGGTCGAGTGTGAGTTTCCATCGCAATGGTGGGAAAGCATTGTCATCCCTATTTTGAAACCCGGCAAGAGCCCTTTGGAGGTGGACAGCTACCGCCCCATTAGCCTCACCAACGTTCTTTCCAAGCTTCTCGAATGGATGGTGAGCCGGCGCTTGAATTGGGTACTGGAGTCTCGGGGCATTCTGGCTCCATCTCAGGGTGGGTTCCGTAAAAGCCGCTCCGCAACCGACAATCTGGTCCGTCAGCACCTGGTCGCTGTCTTTTTCGACATGCGGAAGGCGTACGATACGACATGGCGTCATCACATACTTTCTACGCTTCATGGATGGGGTCTTCGGGGCCCTCTGCCGATCTTTATCAGAAATTTTCTGTCGTATTGTACCTTCTGCGTGCAAGCCGCGGCCTCTCATAGTTCCTCCCGAGTCCAGGAGAACGGTGTGCCACAGGGATCTGTCCTCAGTGTCTGCCTGTTTTTAATCGCCATAAATGAACTCACTGCAGCGGTGGGAAATTCTGTCTCCACTTCCCTGTATGCTGACGACTTCTGCCTTTACTACAGCTCTACTGGCATTGCAGCCTTTGAACGTCAGCTACAGGGCACTATCTGCAAGGCGCAGTCTTGGGCTGTAGCGCATGGTTTTCAGTTTGTGGCTGCCAAGACCCGCGTTACGCATTTCTGCCGGCGCCGAACAGTCCATCCTGAGCCACGGCTTTATCTTGCGACGAACTCCTTGCTGCGGTGGAGACCCACAGGTTTTTGGGTGTAGTTTTTGATGCCCGGCTGACTTGGCTGCCTCATATTCGGCAGCTTAAGCAGGCGTGTTGGCGGCATCTAAATGCTCTGCGATGCTTGAGCCACAGCCGCTGGGGTGCTGACCGATCTACCAGGCATTAATCCAGTCCCATCTGGATTATGGGAGCCTTTCTTATGGCTCAGCATCCCCATCTGCGTTGCGGGTGCTGGACCCAATCCTCCACAGCGGGATACGCCTTGCCACTGGTGCTTTCCGGACCAGCCCAGTGGACAGCATACTTGCGGAGGCAGGTGTCCCTCCATTGCGGATAAGGCGCCAAAATTTACTGGTCGCTTATGCTGCCCATGTTTTTAGCTTGCCCGGGCATCCACACTATTGTCTCCTGTTCCCGCAGTTGGTCGTCCATCTGCCAGAACGTCGGCCCCGGACAGGTTGTACGATCGTGGTCCATGTCAAAGAGCTTCTCTCCGGGCTTAGAGTTTTCACTGTTCCACCTCTTTTCCAGGCCACTTTGTGTACACCCCCATGGTGTGTTCCTCGCCCTTGCCTTCGGCTCGATTTGGCACAGGGCCCGAAGGAGTCAGTACCTCCAGAGGCCTTCCGCCGCCGCTTTTATTCCATCCTGGCCATGTATCAGGGCTCTGGCATTGTATACGCTGATGGTTCGATGGTTGCTGGTTGTGTCAGGGTTATGCGCTAACTCTAGGGGACCATTCCGAACAACATTCCTTGCCGGATGGCTGCAGCGTTTACACTGCTGAGCTGGTCGCCATCTTTCGTGCCCTAGAGTATATCCGCTCCTGCTCAGGTGAGTTCTTCATTATCTGTAGCAATTCCCTGAGCGGTTTACGAGCTCTCGACCAGTGTTTCCCTCGTTCTTGTCTGGTGATGGCTATCCATGAGTCCCTGCATACTCTTGCCCGTTGTGGCCGCTCTGTGGTCTTTGTGTGGATCCCCGGTCATGTCGGTATCCCAGGTAATGAACATGTTGACCGACTGGCGAAAGAGGCCACCAGTAAACCACCTCTGGATGTTGGCCTCCCAGAGACTGATTTGCAGGCAGTCTGATGCCGCAAAGTTTTCGGGCTATGGGACGATGAATGGCGCGAACTGACAATGTATAATAAACTCCGTGGTGTCAAGGAGAAGACAGCTGTGTGGCAGTCGTCCCTGCGAGCCATTCGCAGGGACTCCGTAGTCCTTTGCCGGCTCCACATTGGCCACTCCCGGCTGACACACAGTTATTTACTGCGCCGGGAGGACCCTCCTCTATGTCGCTGCGGGGCGGCTTTGACAGTGGCCCACATTTTGTTGGCCTGCCCCCTTTTAGCTGTGGTCAGGCAGACATTTGCGCTGCCTGATATGCTCCCTGCCCTTTTATCTGATGACCCTGCTATGGCTGGCTTAGTTTTACGTTTTATTCGGGCAGGGGGTTTTTATCATTTAATCTGAGTGTTTGTTATGTTCTTTTGTGTTGATTCTGGCCATTGGCATACAATTTTAATCTGAATTTTTAATGCGTTTCTCGGTGTTTGGCTTTTCCTTTTTTGTTTCTCTGGTCGGCCAACCACCATCACACTCTGTGTGATTTTAGTTCTTCTTGTCTGGTCTTTGTCTCAGTTTGTATTGTTCTGTGTCGTCTGTGATCTATCCTATTACTCGTTTTTATTCTCTGTGGGTGTTTTTAGTGTTTGGAAAAAGGGACCGATGACCGTAGCAGTCTGGTCCCTTTAATCCCACAAACCAAACCTACAAGCCAAAACTTCACACTACCAGGTAGGTGAACAGGCTAAAGGTAAAGGGCATAGTTCAATCAGGCTTCCTCAATATCATGCTCACTTAAATCTGACTGAGAACATACAAGCCTAGGTGAAAAGTAATATGGCAAAAAACAGCAAGAAGTTTGTGCTTGCTGAGATTGCAATCTGACAAGCCACTGCAAATTTTACATGACTGACTGGTTTTGAGTTGTCAGCCATACCAAGAAGATAGCTGAGGAGACACTGATTCATGAATGACTGTAATGAGTTTTGAGGAATATATAGCTTCTGTTGCTGCCATGTTAAAGTTTGCTTCTTTTGTCACAACATAGCTGAGTTTATAAAAATTCACCTCACTAACATTGTAATGCAATTGAAATTGAGACAGAATCCTGAAATAGAATATTATTAAACTAACAGCTGAGTGCAAGTCAGGTCAATAGTTTATGAAATGGCCCATTCTCAGAACAAAAATAAACGTGGAACTTCTTCACTTATGTTGCTAAAAACCCACATCAGTTCTCACTTCACCAGCTGTGAATGACTGTCAATAATTACATTATTTCATTGAAAAAAACTGTAGTTGCTTGAATATCACAGTAGGTACGGAAGTTTCATATATTAATCACATGACAAAGCACTTTGTGCACTATCATTTGCCAAAATCTTGTTTTGATATCTCTGAGCATTTGTGAGATATGAGGATTTATGTAATTTCATTCTAGTTTTTCTCACTGATGCATGAGTTCATGATAGAGCACTTTACATACATTTCATTTTCTTGAGGCTGGAACAGACAGTGATATGGCTCCAAGTTTAAAGAATGATTCAATATATTATATTCATTTAATATGCAGCAACATGTAATCTAACATGCACCAAACGTAAATTTTTCACTGCAAACTAAAAATTTGTAGCAGTAGTTACCTACAAACAAAATATCACAACAACTATGACCATTAACGAAGTGATAGGGCGCTCATCATGAATCTGACTAATTAAACTTTAAGATGTGCAAGAATGAGAGTTTAGATTGATTTCTTTAAACAGCATTTGAGAAAGATTGTAGCATGCAGTCAAGTGAACCTGCCATTATAGTGTGGTCACCTGCTGATGCACCTAGCAGATGTTGGCAACTATGTTTCCCTCCACTTGCTCCGTATTGAACTTCCAAAAATCACAAATTTTTTAAAACCCACTGTAGTTGTTGGTTGGTGTGTCTGCTTTATAAGTGGAAAGCACAGACTTGAGTTTGGTAGATTAGGCCTTAACTTATTATCAATTTAGAACTGACCTATTTCTTCCAGTGCTTTAGACAGGTTTATTTCAACATCACCAAAATCCTCTCCCTGGGTGACCAACATGAGATCATCCACCTAGAGAAAATTTTGGTGTATAGTGGAAGTTGTTTGTCTTTCATCTGTATATTGAAGAGTATAGCGGCCAGGATACTGCCCTGAGGAAGCCCATTTCTCTGTAGTCTCTGTCTACTGTGCTGTCCTTAAAACTGCATGAAGGATCTTCAGTTGCTAAATAAGTTGGCAATTCAGGTGGTTAAAATAGAATTATTTGACATGTCACAGAATTTTTTCAGAAGTAATTTATGGTTTACAGTGCTGCATAATGCAGACAGATCAACAAAGGCCACGCTGGAGCTTGTATGTGATTCAAAACCATTTTTGATGTACTGGATAAGACTGAGGATCTGCGAAGTGCAGCTTTCACTAGGTCTAAAACCAACATGTTCAGATATGAGTGCAGAGTCAGTTTGTGATGAAGCAAGCTAGGATGTTTTTACTTCCCCTCTTGTTTTGCCATCTGCCTGCTTTAAATTCATTTTTTCACTTTTAACTAATTAACATTAACATACATGAGTATAATTTGCATTTCCATAAAAGGAAAGGTTGGCCCTCAGTTTTAAAGAATATAACACCAGATCTAATTTTGTGCTTAGTTTTATGTACGTGGCTGAGGGACTGCGTCAGCTTTCAGACAACACCACATACAAAGTTTGCCAAGGTAACCCCATTCCCGATGTCCAGGCGGAGCTTCAAGGAATCCTCAGAACCTTAGGCCCCCTGCAAAACCTTTCACCTGACTCCATCAACCTCCTGACCCCACCGACACCCCGCACCCCTACCTTCTACCTTCTTCCTAAAATCCACAAACCCAATCATCCCGGCTGCCCCATTGTAGCTGGTTACCAAGCCCCCACAGAACGTATCTCTGCCTACGTAGATCAACACCTTCAACCCATTACATGCAGTCTCCCATCCTTCATCAAGGACACCAACCACTTCCTTGAACGCCTGGAATCCTTACCCAATCTGTTACCCCCGGAAACCATCCTTGTAACCATTGATGCCACGTCCTTATACACAAGTATTCCGCACGTCCAGGGCCTCGCTGCGATGGAGCATTTCCTTTCACGCCGATCACCTGCCACCCTACCTAAAACCTCTTTCCTCATCACCTTAGCCAGCTTCATCCTGACCCACAACTTCTTCACTTTTGAGGGCCAGACATACCAACAATTAAAGGGAACAGCCATGGGCACCAGGATAGCCCCCTCGTACGCCAACCTATTCATGGGTCGCTTAGAGGAAGCCTTCTTGGTTACCCAAGTCTGCCAACCCAAAGTTTGGTACAGATTTATTGATGACATCTTCATGATCTGGACTCACAGTGAAGAAGAACTCCAGAATTTCCTCTCCAACCTCAACTCCTTTGGTTCCATCAGTTTCACCTGGTCCTACTCCAAATCCCATGCCACTTTCCTTGACGTTGACCTCCACCTGTCCAATGGCCAACTTCACACGTCCGTCCACATCAAACCCACCAACAAGCAACAGTACCTCCATTATGACAGCTGCCACCCATTCCACATCAAACGGTCCCTTCCCTACAGCCTAGGTCTTCGTGGCAAACGAATCTGCTCCAGTCCGGAATCCCTGAATCATTACACCAACAACCTGAAAACAGCTTTCGCATCCCGCAACTACCCTCCCGACCTGGTACAGAAGCAAATAACCAGAGCCACTTCCTCGTCCCCTCAAACCCAGAATCCCCCACAGAAGAACCACAAAAGTGCCCCACTTGTGACAGGATACTTTCCGGGACTGGACCAGACTCTGAATGTGGCTCTCCAGCAGGGATACGACTTCCTCAAATCCTGCCCTGAAATGAGATCCATCCTTCATGAAATCCTCCCCACTCCGCCAAGAGTGTCTTTCCGCCGTCCACCTAACCTTCGTAACCTGTTAGTTCATCCCTATGAAATCCCCAAACCACCTTCCCTACCCTCTGGCTCCTATCCTTGTAACCGCCCCCGATGCAAAACCTGTCCCATGCACCCTCCCACCACCACCTACTCCAGTCCTGTAACCCGGAAGGTGTACACGATCAGAGGCAGAGCCATGTGTGAAAGCACCCACGTGATTAACCAACTGACCTGCCTACACTGTGATCCATTCTATGTGGGAATGACCAGCAACAAACTGTCCATTCGCATGAATGGACACAGGCAGACAGTGTTTGTTGGTAATGAGGATCACCCTGTGGCTAAACATGCCTTGGTGCACAGCCAGCACATCTTGGCACAGTGTTACACCGTCCGGGTTATCTGGATACTTCCCACCAACACCAACCTATCCGAACTCCGGAGATGGGAACTTTCCCTTCAGTATATCTTCTCTTCTCGTCATCCGCCAGGCCTCAATCTCCACTAATTTCAAGTTGCTGCCACTCATACCTCACCTGTCTTTCAACAACTTCTTTGCCTCTACACTTCTGCCTCGACTGACATCTCTGCCCAAACTCTTTGTCTTTAAATATGTCTGCTTGTGTCTGTATGTGTGGATGGATATGTGCGAGTGTATACCTGTCCTTTTTTCCCCCTAAGGTAAGTCTTTCCGCTCCCGGGATTGGAATGACTCCTTACCCTCTCCCTTAAAACCCACTTCCTTTCGTCTTCCCCTCTCCTTCCCTCTTTCCTGATGAGGCAACAGTTTGTTGCGAAAGCTTGAATTTTGTGTGTATGTTTGTGTTTGTTTGTGTGTCTATCGACCTGCCAGCGCTTTTGTTCGGTAAGTCACCTCATCTTTGTTTTTATATATAATTGATTTTCTAATTTATTTTGATTATGCCTAGTTAGTATCTTTTGTTATAGGGTGAAATCAGTAATTGTTTTGTAACTTAAATTCTATTGTTGACTTACAAACAAATATAAATTCTGTACTAATTATAAACATTTGCAAAACAAAAAATTAGTAATCTTAAAGTATCTATTTGGCTCTCCTCGAAAACATGTTAACACTTAATTAATTCCAAAGTAATTAACAGTTTTGTCAAAAGTATTGTTTGCATAGCTGTATATGTTAATTTGACGATTTTAACAAATAATTTGGCCTAACTGTTGTAGTAGAAGAAACTGTTAATAAGATAGAAGTTTTTGATGTATTCAGTTAATTTAATGAGTTAAGTTCTTATTGTAATTACTGTAAATTAATCATCAAACAATGTGTAGTTTCAGTATCTATTATTGTGAGGATACATAAAGGCCCAATTTTTGGTCCTGAGACATTTAGTCCACAGCCAAGTTTCTGACGAGGAACCTATGTTGGTTAGAACAACAACAGTGCATCAATGTAACTGTGAAATAAGTGTAATACAATCAGGCCATGTGTTAAAACAATGACAGTGTCTGTTCCATATGTACCTCATTATTCTGAAAGAACTGTGAATTTTGAATTGTGTGGTTATGTTTTTAGTGGTCATAGATATTCAAGAGTAAACTATTGTAGCAGTATGTGGATGTTTGCCTGCAAACTATTAATGAGGCTTATCAAAAGCTAAACAATAGTGCACTGACCATATTAAATGTTTCTATGGAGGGGGGGTTGTGGAAAGTGAAAGTAAACAACTTGTACCTGTCGGCTACTCATTTACAGTAGACAGTACTGCACTTCCATCCCCTATTTCTTTAGCCAATACATCAACACCGAGGGCAACAAAGAAAGAAAGAAAGAAAGCAGGGAACATTGTCACAAGTTACTTCCTTCAAGTGGCTCAGAATCATTTTCTCAAGGATTTTATACAGGTGGCTAACAAGGGAACCACTCCATCGCACCCCCCCCCCCCCCCCCCCCTCCCTCAGATTTAGTTATAAGTTGGCACAGTGGATAGGCCTTGAAAAACTGAACACAGATCAATTGAGAAAACGGGAATAAGTTGTGTGGAACTATGAAAAAAATAAGCAAAATAGACAAACTGAGTAGTCTATTTGCAAGACAGGCAACATCAAGGATAGTATGAACTCAGGAGTGCCGTGGTCCCGTAGTTAGCGTGAGCAGCTGCGGAATGAGAGGTCGTTGGTTAAAGTCTTCCCTCGAGTGAAAAGTTTACTTTCTTTATTTTCACAAAGTTATAATCTGTGTTTTGCGACCGCACCACAAAATCGTGTGATTAGTAGATGAAAGGACGTGCCTCTCCAATGGGAACCGAAGACATTTAATCGCAAGGTCATAGATCAACCGATTCCTCCACAGGAAAATACATCTGATATAATCTATACAACACTGGTGACGGCATGTGCGTTACATGACAGGAATATGTTGTCGACCCACCTAACTTGTACACTTGGCGAATGGGCAAAAAGATTCTTCTACCTTACCCAATTTAGGTTTTCTTGTGGATGTGATAATCACTCCCAAAAAAATGATGAAAACACAAGAGTTTGTCATATAAACTGCAACAAATTAATGCAACAGTTTCACAGTCACACAGTTTTCCCTGTGCTCTGTCAAAACATATGTTTGGTTTCGATGCTTGTTTAGGTGTAACGTCCCCATACTACGATGCAGTTACCTTACATCGGATGGACGGATGGACAAATAATAATTGTCTGAAAATAAAAAATTAAACTTTTCACTCGATGGAAGACTTGAACCAAGGACCTCTCGTTCCACAGCTGCTTACGCTAACCACAGGACCACGGTGCTCCTGAGCTCATATTATCCTTGATGTTGCCTATCTTGCACATGGACTACTCAGTTTGTATATTTTGCATATTTTTTTTCATAGTTCCACACAACTTCTTCCTGTTTTCTCGATTGATCTGTGTTCAGTTTTTCAAGGCCTATCCACTGTGCCAATTTATAACTAAATCTGAGGGGGGTGTGATGGGGAGGTTCCCTTGTAAGAAGAGATATTGGATGGTAATTCTTAGGTTCTTTGTTTCCTGTGACAGGTATAAGGATAGTAATGACTTGAGCTTTCCTGCTGATTCTAGGGATCCTTCCAGAGCATAAGCAGTTATTAAAAAGATTTAAAATTCATTTTAATGTTTTGGGTCTGAAACACTTTATTTGCTCATTCCTAATGTCATCCAAGCCAGCAGCCTTTTCTGTGTTACACTTACTACCTGCCCTCTGCAGTTCTTCCAAATAGTAAGGTCTAGACAGCTAGGTAACAGAAGTACACATGTTATTAGATTTTGGCTTGATGTTTTGGTTGTCAAATTTACTCTTTATTAATAGTTGATTGGCAATATCATTGACTGTCTATGTTTGCATGTATCATTATGGAGGCATCTCAGAAGTTTCCAGGCTTTTCGACTGTTTTTGCTGAAATCAGTTTCTTCCATAAGCTTGACTCTCTGCCCCTACTTGGCAACTGATACTGATTTGAGTAAATACAATCCACAAGATGATGTTTCTTTGTCAAATGGGTCTTGTTCAAATGTTGAGTAGTAGTGACTGAGGTCTGATGCTATCTTAAGGGCAGCCCTTGCACATGTGTAATTCAACATACATGAGGGATGGACATCTTAGAACATTTGTTCACAGCACTTATGTATTAGTTGTATTGCTCAGAGTATGGACTAATATGCATTACCTCTTGATCAAGGAGCAAGGAGAGATTTAAACTTCTTCCAGTTTTTTCTTTTTTTAAAAAGTAGTATCTGCGGCAAAATGAATCATACTGTGGATGTATTGCAGGCAAAATCTGATGCAATTGATCTGTGTTGAGACTTAGGAATCATTGAGCATACTGACTTTATGCACAGACATGTGAAGGTTGTTGTTGTTGTGGTCTTCAGTCCTGAGACTGGTTTGATGCAGCTCTCCATGCTACTCTATCCTGTGCAAGCTTTTTCATCTCCCAGTACCTACTGCAACCTACATCCTTCTGAATCTGCTTAGTGTAGTCATCTCTTGGTCTCCCCCTACGATTTTTACCCTCCACGCTGCCCTCCAATACTAAATTAGTGATCCCTTGATGCCTCAGAACATGTCCTACCAACCGATCCCTTCTTCTGGTCAAGTTGTGCCACAAACTTCTCTTCTCCCCAATCCTATTCAATACTTCCTCATTAGTTACGTGATCTACCCATCTAATCTTCAGCATTCTTCTGTAGCACCACATTTCGAAAGCTTCTATTCTCTTCTTGTCCAAACTATTTATCGTCCATGTTTCACTTCCATACATGGCTACACTCCATACAAATACTTTCAGAAATGACTTCCTGACACTTAAATCAATACTGGATGTTAACAAATTTCTCTTCTTCAGAAACGCTTTCCTTGCCATTGCCAGTCTACATAATGTGAAGGTGTTGCTGGAAAATATAAGGTCAGGATTGTATCCACACTTTCTTAGAACACTGTTGAAAGGTGGTGGCAATTTACTATTGGGTATAAGTGTCATAGACCTGGAATCTGCCCAATTCACTACTGTGACTTCATGGTTGTCATCTTCACTATAACACCAAATGGTACTATGGGAACAGAAGTTGACAATAACACATTTAGCTGGCTAGCTACGGAAATTATTAAATTATAATTGGATTTTAGGTTGGAAGTGTGCTGTAAAACTAAAGGTGCACACATTGAACATTTATAAGAAAAACAAGGTTAGTTTACCTACAATTTGATGTATGATTTGTGGTAAATAGTCTAAATTAAACTGTTATAATATACCACTCCAACTGGAATTTTCTTTTATGGACATCCTGTAAACTAACAACAGATTCTGCTTGGTACTAATCTTTTCACACTGATAATTATGAGAATTACTTATAGATTATTTTATACATGTATACCGGGAGAAAAATAGCTATGTTGAAAAAAGTTGTCAGCCTCCATAGCTGACTGGTGAGCATGGCTAACTGCTGTGCGGAGGTTCAATTACTGATACAGCTAGGGATTTTTCATTGATGGGAGGAATGCAATGAGATGACTCAGTCTTGTGATGCCAACTGAGGAGCTAATTGATTGAGAAGTAGCAGCTCCAAGGTCACGAGAGTCGCCAAAGCCCAGGATAGCTGTGTACTGACTCTATGACTCTATGCCCCTCTTATACTAAAAACTAAACTCCTCTCGAACAGGCCATGAAGGCCCAACAGTACCGACTGGCTGCCGTGTCATTCTCAGCCCACAGGCGTCACTGGGTGCGGATCTGGAGGGGCATGCAGTCAGCATACCGTTCTCCTGGCCGTATGGCAGTTTCTGAGACCTGAGCTGCTACTTCTCAATCAAGCAGTTCCTCAATTTGCCTCACAAGGGCTGAGTGCACTCTGCTTGCCAACAGCACTCGGCAGACTGGATGTCACCCATCCAAGTGCTAACCCAGCCCGTCAGCGCTTAACTTCGGTGATCTGACGGGAACCAGTGTTACCACTGCTGCAAGGCCATTGGCTGCTGTTTTTATACAAAATTTCAAAAAAGCATTTATGTAACTTTACATGGACATTTTGAAAGGTCTTTGTACTGGCAAAGATGAGAATGTTTAATAAAACATTACAGGTAGCATTTACATCTAAATATTTTGATAAATTGTGGTTGTGCACAAGAAGGATTCTCTTATTTTGGTTTTGAATATCTGGGGTTGTCAATTTACTGTTAATATCAAGCCCAAGCAAAGAACTGTATTACACATTTTCAATAAGGGGAAATAACTTTCTTTAGTCACAAGTACACTGCAACATTAAAGGGAGAAAAAATTTCAGGGATTTGTAAAAGATGACCCAGTTAAACATTTCAAAGTGACTTTACAAGATCCAAAAAGGGAAAAACTTACCAGGGACATGTAGTAGATGAGAATTTCAATTCTTTCCTAAAAAATTTCTTCCACCTTATGAATACAACTCTCTTTTACAATGTGCCAGGGACAGATGCAGTGGAAGCTGAGAGAAGGGATGGCCCACATCAGGAATGAAAATATCTTGTGTCACGAAGAGAGAAAGACTAACATAACTCTAATCAAGAGTAAAAAATTCACTGCTACAACTATTGCAAAGTTAGTCATCATTTCACTAAGACAGCAAAAGCCGTTTACTATGCACATAAAAATAAGAATTCCAACAATGGTATGCTGTGGAGTCAGGATGGTCCAAGCATTACTGAATCCATAAATTTATAGGATGATGTTGCAGGAAGGCTATCTCGGCAGTGATCACAGTGAACCAGCTCCTCAGCCATCATGGAATTGTAATGGCAATGAGAATAACAACAGATTTATTTAGTAGAATTCATGCAGATGATGTGATTGGCACCCCAGTGGTCGTGTTGGCCCTAGTGGCAATGTCAATTGCAAGAAAAAAAATGTGGCAGCCCCACTCAGCAGGACGTGATGGCAAGGCTTTATGTCATAAACATGTCTCCTGTGGTACCATGTCAGATGCTGATGCAGCACTGTCAGCCTATCACTGGCATGCTAAGTGGCAGTGTAGAGAAGAGGCACACTGCACCACAAAACTTGGGGTGCTGATGTAGGATACAGCATTAGCAGCCCCTCAGATACAGGTCTGCAGCAGCAGAGTGCCTGCACATAAGGCAAGAGGGGGTTTTGCAGCAAGTCAGGTATGGATGGCACCCAAGTATGGACTGTGAACCAAGGATCCCTGGAAGGTGCCCTGAAGTTGGTTTATGGTAGCCAGCCAGGGCTCCCAGCTGGAAGGCACCAGTTCAGCTCCTAGAAGCATCAGGGCGAGGTGTGAACCACTGATCTGTGGCTGGTGGAGACAGTGTCTAGTAGCTGAGCATGTACGACCCACCTTGGATCAACAGTCGGTGCGGATTATTTCTCAGTGTGGGCTGTTGTTGACAACAGATACTGCAAGGGTGGAGTGGGTGGTATTTATGCACACTTGACCCAGCTCTGTTACGACAGGATGTCATTTTTGGTCATGTAGGCCAGAAGCAACACAGGACCTGATGCAGGCATGGCATCATCCAGGTCACCACTGTGACAACCTGGTCCTCACACCTTGCTTCGTTGATAAGATTCGAGGCCTGGCATTAGGTGGCAGGGCTTGATGTGTGGTAAGCGAGTTCAGTTCATTGGTGAGTGGAGACTTTTGCTGTGTCAGCTTAGCACTTTTCCAGTTCTGACAGCAGAATGTGTTGGGCAGCTTTCTGACTCACCTGGCCTCGGGTTACAGATGACAGTTTTGAAAATTAGTGCTGTAAGAGAGGCAAGAACAATTTGGAGCATTATTCTGAATGAAATGAATAAATTTGACAAGACAGATAACATTAAAGTCCCTTATAACAGTATCCTGAGGCAGCCAATGTTAAATTCAAATGAATTCTTCTAACAGCAGCTGGGAGCAAAGTGCAAAAAGCAGTCCATCAAAGGCAGATCTGTTAGCTTTACTTAGAGTGGCATTGCATAGTCTACCATCAGTCATCAGTTTTGTCATATCTTGTGTTAGGGAGATTATAACATTTATTACACCAGTAAGAAGCAGTAACTCTTTTGGCTATGATGATATTTCAACCAGAGTACTAAAATCGTACTCAATAATATCCCCTCCAGTTACCTTTGTAATCAGTCAATAAGTCAATACGTATTTTGGGAAAGACTGTAACATGTAATAGTATCACCTATTTATAAAAATGGAGATAAGCAAGTGTTCCCTTATTATTGACTCATCTCCATCCTTCCCAACTTCTCTAAATTTCTTGAGAATGTAGCTCACAACAGCTCAGTTTGGCTTCCACAAAGGCTTGTCTATTAGGAGAGCTATACATGATCTCATGAACTCAGTGATGATAGAACTAAAGAAGAACAGTTATCCTGATGGTATTTTCAATGACTTGCCAAAGGTTTTGAATGTGTCAGTTACAAAATTCTTCTTGGGGAACTCAAATGGTATGGTATTAAACACCTTTCTCTTGCATGGTTGAAGTCTTGTGTTCACATGGGAAACAGGGGATCACATTATTTAAGGATACAAAATAGAATGAAGACTAAATTCATAGTGGAGAAACATTAAACATGGCATCCCTCAAGATTCTAAGCTTGGACTTTTCCTGTTCTAGATCTACAGTAGTGATTTACCTGGTGCAGTGGAAGACTCCTTAAAAACTCTAATGTTTGCTGATGACGCAAGTATATTGATAAAAGATCCAAACACATCCATACCTGATACAGCCAAGATATTAATGGAACCATGTCATAACTGGTTCACAGGTGGTGACAGTTCAAACTTGATCCTACAGAGACTCATATTATGCAATTCCAAAGAAATAAAAATACATTACAGAAGTTACAAGCACAGCTCAATTGGCATACACTGGACGAGGCTCCACATGTGAAGTTTCTGGACACCCGGATGAGTAATAGACTGAGGTGACATCAGCATGTGTATAGGTTAACCAAAAGGTTCAATTCTGTCTGCTTTGTGTTTAGAAATCTTTTCCATTGTGTTGACCTGGAAACAAGACTGGCAACATACTTGAACACTTTGAGTCAATATGGCTTTGCAGCTACAGAAGTATGTGATAAGAATATTGCACAATGTCAATAAACAACCATCTTGCAGAACCCTCTTAGGGGACATAGAGATTCTTACACTTATTGTTAATAATGAGAGTTAATAACAAGAGTGAATTTAAAATAAACTCTGATATTCGTTAGAACCAGATTATGATCCCTTTGTAAAGTTCACAATGGATTTTTGTAAGCTGGTGCAAAAGGCTCTAACACTTTACCAATTGATATCATACCTGAAATTATAGAACCCCAGATATTCAAAACCAAAGTAAAAGAAAACCCTTTAGCCATTCATTCTTCATTTTATCAGACTACTAGTCTTTTATCTGTGTCTTCATCCTTGCATGTGAGACATATGCGTTGTACACATCTCCTCCTCTCCTTTCTGTGCCCATTCCTCCTGCTCCCCCCTCTCTGTCTGTTCTCCCTTCTCCCTCTCTCTCTCTCTCTCTCTCTCTTCTCTCTTCTCTCTTCTCTCTCTCTCTCTCTCTCTCTCTCTCTGTCCATTCCACCACCTCCCTGTTTCTCTGTCTATTTCTCTCCCCCCCCCCCCCCGCCCGCCCCAATCTCACTCCTTTCCACACACTCCCCCTCTCTTTCTCCATCTCCTCCTCGTCCCTCCCTCTTTCTGCCCATCTCCTCATCCTTCCCCATCTGTCTGTCCATCTCCTCATCCTTCCCCATCTGTCTGTCCATGTCCTCTTGCCCCCCCCCCCCACTCTCTCTGTGCATTTCCTTGTTCTCCTCTTCCAACTATCCATCTCCTCTTCCTCCTCCCACTCTCTCCATGCATATCCTCCTCCTCCTCCTCCATCTCTATCCACCTCCACCACCTCCTCCTCCCACATCTTTCTGTCCATTGACTCATCACCCTCTCTCTGTCTATCTCCCCTTCTCCTCTCTGTCCACCTCCTCTTCCCACTTCTACCTGTCCATCTCCCCCTCCCCTCTTTTTCTGTCCCCCTGTCACTATCCATCCTCTTTGCCCCTACTCTCTGCTCAGTGCATGCTTGTGCATGAATACCTGTTCACATACATTCTGATACTACCCAAACAACACACTGGTCACACAGGGAATCTGAGATGTCAGGCAATACCAACCATTTTACCCCCACCCCTACCCCTTTGGGAGCTGGGTGGTATATGTAATAGATATCAATATAACTCTGATGATTTTAGTACACAATTTTGACTCTGTGAGCATGTAAACAGCTGATAGTGGTTTGTGTAAAGCTACATAAATTCTTGCTTGAATTAACTTTATAAATGGAGTTGATTCTTCTTGTAAGATAACATGCTGCATCACCACTCTCAAGAAATCAGCAATCTAGTCACCAAAATGGTTGGAATCCCAATTTGATTTTACAAAGCATACTCTACAGCATTGACCTCTTAATTAGCTTGTATTTATCACAAATCTCTTGCCCAGCACAAAGTTCCAAATGATTGGAAAGAAGTCTGGTGACTCCAGTATTTTGTATAAAAAGGGTAAAAGAATGAACCAGCAAAATTATGGACCAGTAGCCTTTACATCAGTTTGCTGCAGTATTCTTGAACATATTCTCAGTCTGAGTATAACAAATTTCCTTGAGACAGAAAAGCTTCTGTCTATGAATCAGCATGGTTCTAGAAAGCATTGCTTGTGAGAAATTCAGCTTGCTCTTTTCTCCTGCAGTATTATGTGAGCCATGGTTGAAGGGTAACAAGCATATTCATAGATTTGCAAAAAGAATTTGACACAATGCCTCACTACACACTGTTAATGAACATACAGAACAAGTCCCCAGATATGCGAGTGACTTGAAGACTTCTTAGCTAATAGAACTCGGTACATTGTCCTCAACAGTGAAAGTTTGTCAGACACAAGGGTGTCGTCAGCAGTGCCCCAGGCAAGTGTGCTAAGACTGTTGTTTTCTGTATACATAAATGACCTGTTGGATAGGGTGGGCAGAAATATGTGGCTGTTAGCTAATGGTGTATGGGCAGGTGCCATCATTGAGTGACTGTAGGACAATACAAAATGGCTTAGACAAAACTTCTAGTTTGTATGATGAATTGCAGAGACCTCTACATGCAGAAAAATGTAAGTTAATATAGTTTAGTAGGAAAAACAAACAAATAATGTTCAACTACAGTGATAGTACTGTGTTGCTTGACACAGTCACATGATTTAAATATCTAGGGGCAACACTGCAGAGAGATATGAAATGGAATGAGCATGTAAGAACTGTAGTAGTGAAGGCAAATGACTGACTTTGGTTAAGTGAGAGGATTTTAGGAAAGTATGGTTCATCTGTAGAGGAGACGATGTATAGGACACTAGTGTGACCTGTTCTTAAGTATTGCTTGAGTGTTTGGGAGCCACACCAGATTAGTTTGAAAGACATTGAAGCAATTCAGAGGTGGGATGCTAGATTTCTTACCAGTAGGTTTGAACAACATATAAGAATTATAGAGATGCTTCAGGAACTTAAATGGGAATCCCTGGAGGGAAGGAGACACTCTTTTCAAGGAATATTATTGAGAAAATTTAGGGAACCAGCATTTCTGGCTGGCTACAGAATGATTCTACTGCCACCACTATACATTTTGCATAATGACCATGAAGATAAGATATAAGAAATTAGGGCTCATATGGGGCCATGTAGATAGCCATTTTTCCCTCGCTCTGTCTGCAAGTGGAACAGGAAAGGAAATGACTAGTAAAGAGTACTCTTGCAGAGTATGTGTGTAGATGTTGATGTAGAAATTTTGTCAATATTCTGTGAAGTACTGAGTCATATGCTTTTTGTAAGTCAAGAGATTCTGCAGTTACCTGATTCCCTTGGTCCATGGCTGTCAGACTGTCAAAATTAAATTTCAGGGAGAAGAAATAAAAACTTTTAGATTGGCCAAGAACATTGTAATTCTGTCAGAGACAGCAAACGACTTGGAAGAACAGTTGAATGAAATGGATATTATTTTGAAAGGAGGGTATAAGATGAATATAAGTAAACAAAAGCAAGAACAATGGAATGTAGTCAAATTAAATCAGGCAATGCAGAGAGAATTAGGTTAGGAAAGAAGACACTCACAGTAGTAGATGAGTTATGTTATTTGGGTGGAAAAAGAACTGATGATGGCCAAAGTAAAAAGGATATTAATTATTGACTGGCAATGGGAAGAAAAGAAATTTGAAGAAGAGAGATTTGTTAACACCAAATATAGATTTAAGTGCTAGGAAGTTTTTTTTAACAGTAAATTGCAAAGCACTAAGGCTTGTTTGTTTACAATCATATAGCATGACAATCCTTTAAATTGTTGGCATCTAATCATTTTAGAACAAAAAACAGATGTGAACTTTTACAACAATATAAGCTACATTTTCCTATCTCTAGTTACAGAATTCATCTAGAGAAACTGGACTGCTATGGCATAAGAGGAAAAGCTGTGGATATTATAAAAACCTTTGTTGAAAACAGGCAAGAATGGGTTGAAATAAAACATAAAACCGAAAATACAGAGAAAAATGTCTACTCTGATTTCTTGCAGATGCAAAATGGACTAGCTCATGGTTCAATACTTTAACCTCTGCTCTATATCTTGTACCATGTGTAACAGATATGCCCACTCCACTAAATGAAACAGTTATTATCTATGTGAATAAGCCAGATTAACTGGTCAATAGTGACTCAGTAAAGGATTTGAAAAAGACAGCTATTGACAACATGCAAATGGCAGAATAATATTTTAGAGAAAATAATTTATTGATCAACAGGAAGAAACCAATGTGTACACAATTTGAAACAAACAGAACTAACAGCTCAGAGGTTCTTGTTCTGAGCACTGTGGGTGCAGACTAAGAACAAGTGGATGGTAGTAGGTTTCTGGGAATAGAGATGGACAAATTTTTTTCTTAAGAAAGCCACATTGATAAATATTGGTACAGATGCATTCTTAATGAAAAAATATGTGTATGTGGTGGACACAGAAATGTACTAGGTATGGACTTATCTTACCATGTGTATTCCAGTGATGGGAGGAGCAACAGAAGTACACATTCAGGGAATTTTAAAACTTCAAAAGAAAGCCATCAGATGCATAGCAAAACTAACAAGGAATCCTGCAAAAACTAATTCAAAGAATTTAAAATATTAACTCCAGCAAGTTTCTACATATATGAGAAAATATTTCTTTTAATAGCAAATTTTACAGCACCTCCAAATAGAGATTTTTATGACCAGCACCAAGAACTAGAGAAAATTACCATATCCGGGGCAACAAATTGCAAATACAGACAGGGGCCCAACATATGCTGGTAGCTTATTCTACAACAGACTGCTACTTAGTGTAAAGAGCACAAAGGAAATGAGCACCTTAAAAAAAAAAGCCGATTGAACATCTCATCTCTGGATGTAGGTATTTGGTGAAGCAGTACTTGCAGGGACTAGGATAAAACATTTGCTTTTTCTTGTGGAAAATAAGTATTCTGAAATAAGGAAAAAGAAAGACAAAGTGTAGTGCTGAAAATATAGAAGATGACATACAAAGTGGAAACTTGTGTTCCTGATCCTGTGTATTGGTGCAAATATGAGTTTTCACTATGTGTAACTGTCTAAATATTTTCTACAGTGTGTCTAACATATATGATCTAAAAATTTGGTCCCCAGTTTTTATACATGTATTACAATTTTGGCAGTAAGGTGAGAACATTCAACTTTGTAGACTTTCTTTATGTCTGCAAGACTGTTGTGTAAATTAATGCAGGCTATTGGTATTTATAAGCACTGGTTATTACTAAAAATAGTTTTTGTGTTTCTATACTGTGCCTATAGTACCTGGTCACTTTTGATTACCTGTCAACATTATTTTTTATCAATGACAAATTTCTAACATATTTGTTTATTCCATACAAAACTGGCAATGTGACATGTCTAAAATCATCATCAAATATGATCAATGGACAAAAACTAAAGCAAACTGCAGTGAACTAATCTACAGCTCATAATCAATAGATTCTGGCCAGAGTTCACATCTGCCCCAGAGATGTCTTAGTCTTATGGTTTAAAATCGGATACCAAAATCTCTGAACCTGAAACCTTCCATTGTCTCAAGGCCTTTTTTCCATGCACACAAACTTATTTCATGACTCTTAAAACATGTGTTAGTGAAGACGCTCTGTGCAAAATTCTTCCAGGAGGCTTCCTCTTTTATGCCTTTCCCCCCTGCCCATCTACTCCAACTACTTTTCCTTCTGCTCCTCTTCCTACTACTGAATTCCAGTCACCTATCACAATTAAATTTTCCTGTCCCTTAAATACCTGAATAATTTGTTTTATTTCATCATACATTCTTTCAATCTTCAAATAACATACGGAAATGCAGCCATGCGATATTTCTGGCAACCACTGATATTTCAACAGGAGAACACCCAGCTGTTACTAAGGCAAAATTTGCAGCAAGAAAATGCTGTGCAAGGAAATTATTTAAAACCTCAGTTTTCAGAGAAGCTCTGGAAAGATAACTCTCTCTCTCTCTTTCTCTCTCTCTCGCTCTCTCTCTCTCTCTGTAAATCAGAAGTTACTGACAGTGAAATTAATAATCAATGAGTGAGGCAGCATAAACTCTGTTCCTCTATTTTTTGACAAGTAAGAGAGCGTGGTTCCATACAAAAACCACCATCTCTATTGATAAAGTTACTTGCTAATTTATTTTCTACAGCTTCTTTAAGAACAGTACCCCAATAGCTGGAAGTGTATGCCAAAATCTCTGTGTTGTTATATTCCATAAGATGACTGGTGCCAAGGTAATGTTCTGTAATGGTGAATTTGCTTGGCTGTTGTAAGCATGTATGCTGCGTATTCTCAGTAGACCAGTTCTCCACAGTCCTGATAGTCTAACCAATATATGACATGCCACAACTGCAAGAAATACATTAGACATCTGCCTTAGGCAAACCGAGATTGTCCTTTACGGAACTTAAAAGGACCATGATCTTATATGGTGGTCAAAAAATACACTTCACATCATATTTTCACAAAATGTGACCACTCGTGTTCAAAATTCTCTCTGCATAGGTCAAAAAGACCATAGACATTGTTGCCACCTTGATTTCATCACCAGTCATCAGGTGCACAGTTGGTCAAAAGTGCAATGCATGTGTGATCTGCCTTTCACAATAACCATTCTGATGAAACTTCTCAAGGTCCAAGATGATATGGATATATGGATGCTGTGAACCAAGGGATGAAGTACCCTTTCATACTGAGCCAGATGGTGACAACTATGAGCCTGCAGTGTGAGTAGGCTTCCTATAATTGGCCTGTCCCTTATGAAATAAATATTTAAATGGATTGAATTCAGGTGTTCTAAAAAGACATTCAATTTTTCTCTAATGCAAGGCCAAAGAACAAAAGTGTTGTCTACATATCTGAAAAAAATGCAGGTTTCAAAGCTGCTGACTCTAAGGCACATTCTCAAAAACTTCTATAAACAAATTGGCAATAATAGGGCTCATATTCTTTCAATCAGTTCATCATCTGTGGAGCCAGTTGTTGTATAAACTTTTACTAGTGTGATGGGTGTTTGTGTTGTGTCTGACGTATGGATGATAATTCATTCACCATGCCCTCATAGTAATTTACCCAAATTCCTATTTTCTTATTGATTGTTAGACTTACTCCAGCACTACCACTATTTGGTTTTGTATTTATGACCATGTACTCACCTGAGCAGAAGTCCTGTTCATCCTGCCACTGAACTTCACCAATCCCCACTATATTTAACCTCAATTTATCCACTTCCCTTTTCAGATTTTTTAACCTAATTACCAAACCAAAGGATCTAATATTCCACACTACAATTGGTAGAATTCTAGTATTGTTTTTGTTATTTTTTTTATTAAAGATGTCATCCTGAGTGTTCCTTGCATGGGGGTCTGAATGGGAAATTATTTTATGTCCAAAATATTTTACGCAAGATGTCATCATCAACTAATCAAACAGTAGAGCTGCATGCTCTTGGAAAAAGTAAAGCTGTAATTTTCCTTTGCTTTCTGCCTTTCACAGTACCAGCACAGCAAGGCGATGTTGACTTATGTTACAGGACCAGATCAGTCAATCAGCCAGACTGTTGCCACTGCAGCTACTGAAAAGGCTGTTGCCCCTCTTCAGGAATCACATGTTTGCCTTGCTTCCCCCCATATACCCCTCCATTGTGGTTGCACCTATGCTTCAGCTATCATTGCTGAGGCATACAAGCTACCCCAACTTGGCAATGTCTGTGGTTCATGTGGAAGGATGTCAATATATGACTTGAAAATTACAGAATCATCATACTGACACTGCAGCACAAAATTAAATCAATACTCACACAACTAAACCATAAACTAAACATGCTGACCCCATTGATATCATTATACTGAATACACAAAATATTACCCTGTACATCACTTAATAATAGCTGATGATGTACAATAACTTTTAATGAGATTTATGGAATTATTATGGTAATTTATGTATTTATGGTTATAAGGTTTTTCATAGCTCCTGAACTATGATGGAAAACATACTTTTTAGCATTACCATTGTATGTTGTTGTTTAATCACCAATACCATTGGGGGATTATTATCCAGCCATAAGAACTGTGACTGAGTATGTGATGTGGTGATTAAGACATGGGAGTTGCATTCAAGAGGATCAGAGATAAAATCCATATGCAACCATGCATTTTTAAATTTTCCTTGATTTGCACAATTGTGTACAGCATATTTCAGGATCATTTCTCTCAAAGGATAGCTGATTTCAATCCTTATTCTTCCCCAGTTTTCACTTGTGTCTGTCTCTAATGGCCTCATTATGTTTGAGGAGGCACTAAATCATTGTCTTCTTCCCAGCCCTGTGTTACAAGTTATGAGGGAAAAGTTGTTTTTCAATATTTATTTAATTTCTGCTGTAGCTGAGTGTTTAATTAAGAATAAACTTATGATGTCCTCAAACTATTTACCATTGTCACACTCATATCGGTTTGCCATACCCATAGAAACTTAATTGGTTCTTGTTCTTACTCAGAAACTGTACATTTTTATTTTCACATTATCTGAGAAAGCTTGTGTTACCTGGGTATTCATATATAACTGTGCCCAAGACTTTGTATGCTTGGTATTTACTTTTGACTCATAAAGCTTCTTTGTCTACAGAGACTGAAGCAGTATGATTGGGGACATGTGTGAAGAGTTAGTTTGCTTCTGAATTTGAGAGAGAGAGAGAGAGAAAGAGAGAGAGAGAGAGAGACATAGAGCTGGTCATACAAAAGGCAACTGACACTAGGGTCCATACCCACAGCATACAGGTCATGCCATAACATAAACTCACCAGGAACTGTGGACATTTAATGAAAAATAGTAAATTGTTAATGAATAAGCAGGATTCAATGTATAAAAACTCACTTGCCCGTGCCACTTCCCATTAAAATTTATGATTCTATGATGTCACTTTGAAGAGAAGTAACTTTAAGCCTCTGCAAATGCAGGAGTGAGATAATGCATGATGCTTTTGATCAGAGTAAGATCACACCTCTCTTTCAGGAGGAGTTTGCAAAGAGTGAGTTAAAGGTTAGTGTTCTCAACTTGCACCATTTCTTGCCTCATGATCCGCATTGGATTCAGAAAACCATGTAGTCCTCAGTCTTTTATTCATTCTGGTGTACAGACAAAGACTCAAACCTTTTTCTAGACATTTTTATTCGTAAACAAAACACAATCAGTAGTGAGTAGGCATTCAAATCACAAAGCAAACTTAATAAATTCGTTTTTCATAGCGTAGAATATAAATAAAGTCCACTGAAATAAGCAAAGCAATATTGCTAAGTTTTTAATAAATGAAGCAAAAGCAGTAAATCCTTATATTCTAGCAATGGAAATTCAATATTAGTCTGTATTTTTAAAGATAAGATTTTGGCACTAAATTCTGTCACTAACATGAAAATATATCTATCACTGAGTTAAAAAAACTAACAACCCCATCTTTTGATTCTTTGGTGTATTGTAAGACTAACAATACCATCCATTAGCTTTTTGGTGTACAGTGCTGTGATGATTAAAAATCCAAACTACTAAGATGAGCAGACAATTTCAGGTAAAACTTTAAATTATGATATCTTTTTTCCCCTTCTTTGATTTTGATGAAATTAAACCTATGTGTTGCTACAAGATATGTTCAAGTCTCTGTGATAATTCCATGAAAATTAGTCTTGTAGGTTTACAGATTAGTGTTTATAAACACACAAGCAGTAGGTACAACAGTTTTGTTTTTAAACAATGGAAAACCCAGGATGGAATGTAACAATAATATGAAAAGGAAAGTTGTCACTCACCATATAGTGGAGATGCTGAGTCGCAGATAGGCATAACAAAAGGACTGTCACAAATAAAGCTTTTGGCCAGTAAGACCTTTGTAAAAAAAAAAGATGCTGAGTCACAGATAGGCATAACAAAAAGACTGTCACAAATAAAGCTTTTGGCCAGTAAGACCTTTGTAAAAAAAAGATGATCTCACACACACACACACACACACACACACACACACACACACACACACACACACACACACAAATGCAACTCCAACACACATGACTGCAGTCTCAGGCAACTGAAGCCACACTGCAAGCAGCAGCACCAGCGCATGATGGGAGTGGTTATTGGGCGGGGGTAAGGAGGAGGCAGGGGCGGGGATGGGGAGGGATAGTAGGGTAGGGGAGGCAGAGAGGGAAGTGCTGCTGAGGAATACCACCCGGGACAGGAGCAACTGCATTACATTCTCTGGGAGTGTTTCGACTACCTCTCGTCATGCCCTGAAATGAGAAATGTTCTGCCCACTATACTTCCCACCCCTCCCACAGTGGTATTCCATTGTACACCAAACCTACACAATATACTCGTCCACCCCTACATAGCACCTGCTCCCAACCCCTTACCTCATGGCTCAAACCCCTGTAATAGACCTAGATGCAAGACCTGTCCCATACATCCTCCCAGCATCACCTACTCTAGTCCAGTGCTTATGATCCCTTACTCCATCAAATGTAGAGTTACCTGTGAAACCAGTCATGTGGTCTACAAGCTAAGCTGCAACCACTGTGCTGTATTCTATGTGGGCATGACAACCAACAAGATGTCTGTCTGCATGAATGGCCACCGAGTAACTGTGGCCAAGAAACAAGTGAACCACCCTCTTTGCTGAGCATTCTGCCAAACATGACATCCTTCATTTCAGTGACTGCTTCACAGCCTGTGCCTTATGGATCCTTCCCACCAACACCAGCTTTCCTAAACTGCACAGATGGGAACTTTCCTTGCAATATATCCTACATTCCCATTACCCTCCTGGCCTCAACCTATGTTAGTCAATGTCCTCACCCATCCAGCCCCTTCCTTGTTCTCATTCCAGTACTACACAGCCCTCATTCCACCATAAGAAATTGATCTTAAATAATGATTACTGAAAGCTATCAGATCTCTACATTGCTACACATTTACACAAGACAGGGTTTTATATAATTTCAGCTGTCTCCACATTGCAGGCATTGTAGCTTTCCAAGTTTGTAAAATTCAGAATTGTGGTTTGAACAGAGCTGTAGGCCAATGCCTCCAAGCTTAGTCATGTTTGCATCATAAACACTATGCTGTCATCCAGGAGATCTGGAAAAGATGGTACTGTGATACAAGATCATGGAACTTTGTCACTCTTTCTACATCTACACAAATACGCCCCGTAAGTATGGCAGAGAATAACCAGTGTTGTCACTCACATGGACCATGAGGGTACTGTCTTTGGACTGTCAGCTTGCTTGTTATGATCTGTTGGTCAGTGCTAAACCATTTGTTATTAAACTGTATCTTTCTTTGCTATTTGGTTATTTAAAGTGTGGTACATGTATGGCATAATTTTTTGTGTGACACTACATGGTCACTTTCCTCCTTCTTTCTTCCTCTTCCACCACTCAAATGATAAAGGTAATGTCATCCTAGCTTTCAGATGTCTACTTACTTCTAGAGGTCACATACTTCACAGGCACTGTCATTCCATAGGTCAGGCTGTTCCTGCTCAAATGCTTGGCTGTTAGCAGCCTGATGCCTGCAGGCTATGATGGACATGTGTGGGCAAATGGCTGATATTGGGCAGTGAGGTACCTGGGCTAAAGCCTGTGTGGCTGTATGCCTCAGCTCATCCTAGTGTCCATGGATAATGATGGGTAAATATTTCATGCACAAGGCAGTACAAGGTACAAGTATGGTGGAAAAAGTCACACTGGCAGGTAGCCTACACTAGCTATGTCTGCTCACTGGCAGACTCTCACAGTTGCCCATGTCCCATGAGGCAGCATTAGAAGAGTCTGCTGTAAGTGACAGCAAGTACTTCCTCCTGAGCACATCATAACACTCTTATGATTCTCGAGTGCATGTGTACATGCATGCATATTCTCTCTCTCTCTCTCTCTCTCTCTCTCTCTCTCTCTCTCTCTCTCTCTATATATATATATATATATATATATATATATATATATATATATATATATATATAGAGGGAAACATTCCACATGGGAAAAATATACCTAAAAACAAAGATGATGTGACTTACCAAACGAAAGCGCTGGCAGGTCGATAGACACACAAACAAACACAAACATACACAAACATACACACAAAATTCAAGCTTTCGCAACAAACTGTTGCCTCATCAGGAAAGAGGGAAAAGAGGGAAGGAGAGGGAAAGACGAAAGGATGTGGGTTTTAAGGGAGAGGGTAAGGAGTCATTCCAATCCCAGGAGCGGAAAGACTTACCTTAGGGGGAAAAAAAGGACAGGTATACACTAGCACACACACTCATATCCATCCGCACATACACAGACACAAGCAGACATTTGTAAAGGCTTGTGTCTGTATATGTGTGGATGGATATGTGTGTATGTGTGCAAGTGTATACCCGTCCTTTTTTCCCCCTAAGGTAAGTCTTTCCGCTCCCGGGATTGGAATGACTCCTTACCCTCTCCCTTAAAACCCACTTCCTTTCGTCTTTCCCTCTCCTTCCCTCTTTCCTGACGAAGCAACCGTTTGTTGCTAAAGCTAGAATTTTGTGTATATGTTTGTGTTTGTTTGTGTGTCTATCGACCTGCCAGCGCTTTCGTTCAGTAAGTCACATCATCTTTGTTTTTATATATATATATTTCATGATATTACATATCACCTGTTCTTATTTTTACCACCAATAATCAATTTTTATGTGTTTCAGAAATCCCTTTAACTGCGGTAAATGA
This sequence comes from Schistocerca serialis cubense, assembly GCF_023864345.2. Taxonomy (NCBI): domain Eukaryota; kingdom Metazoa; phylum Arthropoda; class Insecta; order Orthoptera; family Acrididae; genus Schistocerca; species Schistocerca serialis. The sequence goes on from NC_064641.1 coordinate 777,090,779, forward strand.
AGTGGTTGTGTCACATGTTGGTGACAGTATAACAGTAGGCTGTCAGATGGTATCACCTATGTATGTTATGGAATACTGTTCATTTAAGCGACCTGATGGAGCTGTATTTGGACCTCTTCAAAATGCATCATCCTATGTTCACATTATGGAAGCTGGTCTCTGTCAGTTGAGTATCAAGAGTGTGGAAATGAGGGATCTTGGAGAATGGACTTGTACAGTAAAGATAAAACGTGAAGAAGATGAAATATCAACCACTACCATCATTCAGTTTTCAGGTACTTATCACACTAAATGATACATTAAAACCACTTGCTTAACTGACAGTGCTGCAGAAAGGTTGCGTGATGTTCAATGTAGCTAACTGCTGTAGTATTACAAAATGTCTCCCGCAATCTTCTTCATTTACCACTTCAGAAGTAATTTTAAGAATTCTGGTTCAACTAAACTGCTGTTAATAATAGAGATAACCAAATACTTAACATTAATTTAATACAAGAGAATCACATCACCCTGAAAGTGATTTGATGAAATTATTTATTTGTTAATGCATTTTATTATTAAATTTCAGTAGTATATCTAGATTCAAACAGCAACTGATGTGATGCCACAGCTGGTGACATTTTGCAGTCGCAGCATGAGCCACAGTTCACACAGTAAATCAGAACTGCTATGTAGTTCTACAATTTTCAAAATGATGCCAGTGCCAGTTGAAATGATTTGGACAGGTGTTAATGAAGTAGCACAGATTGTGCCAGTAAAAGTGAGTCAGAGTTAAATGTTCTGAAAATAAAAGAAAATGCAAATGTTGGACATAAAATGGATTTTGTGCAGCAAGACAATGGGGGTTACAAATACACTTGGAAAAGAATTTACATTCAAAGATGAAAGTTCATTCATAACCATTTTATCATGACAAAAACAAATTTTGAGTGTTTGTTGAGTAGTGTATCAAACTCCAGTCAAAGATCAGAAACACATATGAGGGATGTAGCCCCAGGTTGTGTGAAGCTGCAAGTAACACTTAAATATTTGGCAAGTGGTGATTTCATGTCATCTGTGCAGTACACCTATTGTGTCTCAAGGAATAGAATTATTGTGTTCTTACATGGGATGTTGAATGGTATTTACAGAATTAATACTCATAAATGTAGATACATTCATGAACTACTTTTCAGTAATAAAAGCAAATTTTGAGTACTTGTTGAGGTGCATACTGAACTCCATTAAAAAATCTAACCATCTTACTAAAGATGCAGTGCTTTCTTGATTGTAACTACAAGTGACACTTCAATGTTTGACATATAGCAACTGACTGTCATCAATCCAGTATGTATAGGATGTCCCCATTAGTAAAATTTCAAAGTTGTTGTTTAAAGAGTTGGATATTATTTTTGATGCTGAAAAGACTCATTTGAAAGCTAATTTTTCACACTTGCACCCTGTATCAGATAAAAAGTTGAAATTATCAAGTTATTCTATACCATAGTTTGTAATCATGCTTTTTGTAAGTGCACCAAAAGACACGTTCTATAGTTATTCATTGGATATTTGTTCCTTTATTAAAAGCTATAGTCAAGTTGAAATTATGCTGCAATTTCTATATCTTTTGCTGTAGTTTCACTGAGTTTAGTGAGAGATTCACCTTCAAACTACCCAGTGGTGAAAACTTTATCGGCATGATTAGTGTTTGATTTAGTTACATTTGTAAAGAACTACATAACAGTTCTTACATTTGAGCAGAATTTAAAACAGTTTTGTCCTCTACATCAATTTTAGAAATATCATGGCCACTAACTGTAGCATCTGTTTCAGCTTTGTTCACTGACCATAATGTCATTGTCTTATTTACATTTTCCAAGGAAATCTGTTATCTAATAATTCTTTTTTTACCTTCAAGATTTTCTTAAAAATATTTTTGTGATTTTTTTCCATAGGTAATAAACTCAGTAATTTGTTGTGTTTTAATTCTATGAGTAGCTGTCTTTTTCTCACACTGGATGTTTTTACTTCTCAATAATTCACTTTACTTTACTTGATAATTTTTATTGTATTCAGTAAGAGGCAAATTATCATGAAAATGTGTCAAAAGCTTTCTAAGAATTTAGAAACATTTGCAGAACTTGAAATACTATGCTCCATAGTCTGTTGTAACTTGTTTAATCTATGATGAACTGTATTTTGGCATAGATTTTTTTAGGGTAAGGTTCCATTTTTTTGTTAACTCCAAAAACAGAGCACAATGGTCAGAAAGTCCTAAATCCAAACAAAATTTATTAGTTTCATTATAAGTACAGTAAAACTTCACCAAAGCAGAATGTTTATAATTTGGGAATCTAGCCAAATTGTACAAATATTTTAGTACTGACTCCCAAATACACTTGCACAAAGAGGGATGTCTCAAATGCAGAAATGAAATGCAAATTTTAAGACTTAATTAATAATTGATTTTATAATTTGGACAAAAGCTTCTACAATACTATTGTATTATGCTATACCTTAGTTATTTATGTGTGTATGAGGATGCTACTTCGAACACAAAGATTGCACAGTCCTGGCAATGCTGTTATGTGGAAGACTTGAGTGTTGTTCTGTTAAACTATAGTTTTATCTGGCAAGGACACACATTCCAAGGAAATGCAATATCTGCATTATTTTCTGCAAGTTTCAGTTAACTTGTAGCGCTTTAAGTGACAATAGGATGTCAAACAAAAAGTTTGTGTCGCTAACATTTAACAAAAAGATTATGGTAATTGAGAAGAGTGAGAAAGGCAAATTGTCTGTGTGTAAAATAATATTGCATTTAAAATGCGGGAAAACAAAAATTTATGAAACTTTGAGAATCAAGGATGAGGTATGGGATGAATGGATAAAAGGGAACATGTAAAAGAAAGGAAAGGTGAAGAAAATAGGAAATGAAGCAATTAATGAGATAGTGTGGAAGTGGTTCATAAGTGCAGGGGCAAAAAAATTATCTTTGTCTGGAATCATGTTGCAGAGTGAGGCTCTAAAGATTGCTAAAGAGCTTGGGAATATGGAGTCTAAGGCATCCACAGAATGGGTGGACAGTTAAAAGCTAGACATAACATTGTGTGGGATGAAGGGCATGGGGAAGCAAGAAATGAGCTAAAAGTGTCTAGGGTAGTCCCAATATATAAAACCGGAGATATTGACTCACCTTCAAGTTACAAACCAATATCCATTGTCCCAGCTCTCTCTGAAGTGTTTGAATGTGTAAAATACCAACAGTTATCTGTGTACTTTGAAAATGCAGGAATAATTAGCAAATCACAGTATGGTTTTAGGAAGAACTTGTCAACTCTTGATGCTATAGACTCAGTAGTCAAACACATACATCAAGTTTTTGAGGATAAAGGATTTGCTCAAGTTACCTCTGTAATCTAAGTAAGGCTCTTGCCTGTGTAGAGCATAAAATACTCCTAGAAAGAATGGGGTACTACGGCATTTGAGGTAACACCCGTAAACTATTAAAATCATACCTACAGAATTGCAAGCAAACTGTTTGTGTAGGTAAAGAAAAGTCATGTATTGAATTAGTTAAAATAGGTGTACCACAGGGATCTGTACTGGCACCTTTTATGTTCCTAATAATGATTAATGATCTGCCATCATTCATTGAGTCCATGACAGTACTATATGCAGATGATACAACTTTCATTCATTGTAGTACCAGTAATGATTTCAGCAGCCTCAAAGCTTGTGTTGCAGAGACAGTGACTCAAGCAGGATGTTTAAATCAAATGCCTTCCTACTGAATGATAAAAAAGTGCAACAGATGGTTTTTAGTCTAAGACAAGCCTCCATCAGATGATCCTAGTTGTGTTAAGGTTTTAGGGGTCTGTATAGATGAAAAATTATCCTGGGGTCAACATGTACAATATATAAGTGGTAGATTGTCTAGATTGATGTATTTACCATGGCCATTTATGGACTGTGTATCTCAAAATTATGTTAGAATGTGTTATTTTGCATTGTTCCAAAGCATCCTAACATTTGGTATTATTTTATGGGGGAACTCGAGTTCAGTTTGTGACATCCTAATACAACAAAAGAAAACCATTAGGATAATTACTGGCTCTCCACATAAAGCACACTGCAAACCATTGTTCTGTGAACAAAAAATCATGACTGTAATAAACCTATATATTTACTGTGTTTTACTCCATACAAAAAAGAAGTTGGTGGAAGCAAAACGTAGAGAAAATATACACTCCTACACACGAGAAGGAGCAAATGCATTTATACTCCTTACCACAGACTGTCAAAGTCACTTAATAGCTATGAACTGATGGAACACAAATCTTTTAATAAGTTTTCACAATATGTACAAGATCTACCTGAAAAAGCATTCAAACAAAAACTGTATGAATGGCTAGTTGCTCACCCATTCTATGACATAAACGATTATTTCAAATGTAATATAATTTTGTGGTATTAATGACATGCCCTTGTTTTCTTTGAATTAATAGTTATATTGTATTATACTCCTGACGTTGGCTATTGCTGTAATGACCAAATGACAATAAAATTACTATTACTATTATTATTTTTATTATTATTATCATCATTATTATAATGGGAGGAAAACCTGGGCAACTGACATTGGAAAAGAGAATTCTGAAAGAGATTTTGCGTGCAAATGACCTGCATAAGTAGAAAAATTTCAGGAAGAATTAGAATAAGAAGAATAAACAGAAGAAATTTAACTAGTGTACATACAAATAGTATTACATAGTAGGTCAAAGTGTCATACTTTGTTACAATTTTTAGACTTTTCTGGTAGCCAACCTTGTAACAGAAGTGTAATATAGTTTCTTATTCCTTTTTCTAGTGCTAGCAGTCACTTTTTATGATCTGCAGTCATTTTCTGAAATTAGGAAAACTACTTTGGAAAATTAAGGGCTTTCCAAATGTAAAAACATGCTACAAGGTAAAACATGCTCAAGTACCTAGTGTCACAAAACAAGTGCTGTATCATTTGAGAGATACAGAGGCAAGCGAATGTGGTGGGGCTTACCCTAGTTCACTGCTAGTAGCAGAACGTCACCATAACACATCTATGCATAGCCCAAGTATTGCACCATAATTAAGAATGAAATTAAAAGTGAAAGATGCATTTTCAAACTTTTTCAAAATATGCTTTAGCATAATAATGTTTCAACTGTCAAGTCTCAGATTGATTAGATCATTACTTTTACCTAAATATGTCATTTTAAGAAAAAAAATAGTGGCGCTAAATAATAAAGCTAGGAAGCCAGAAATTGGTCATAATGTGCAGATGTATGTCAAAATTACCTGGTGCAAGTCTCAATGTGATTCAAAACATATTCTGGTCAGAATCCGTGTTTTAAAAAAAATTGAGGGCACTAAATATTAGACTTAGAGATATGAAAATTTGTATGGTGCTTCAGTTCAACATAAAAATAATAACTATGTGACTCTGTTAAGCAACCTCTAATAGTTTTTGAGTAATTTACTGAAAACTAAATTTGGAACAAAAACGTCCTTATTTATAGTAGATTAAGTATCTGCTATATTAATGCTAGGAAGTTTTGGTTAGAGCCCATGATGAAACCTACTAACTAATACAGTTATAATAAGTTTTAGGACCTTGATGATAATAACAACCAATACAATGTCTTTTTAAGTTGTAGATCAGCGGTCGTTTTCTACTGTCAGCCCTGTTCTAAAAATTCTAGAAGGCAACGTTTTAATGCAAGTGAGCTAAAACATTTTCTGTGATTTTAACCAACCTACCTACATGCATGCAAAATTACAAAGATTCTAAATTGATTCATAACATTGTTATTAAATATTGTGTGTCTGAGAAAGCGGCCGTTTAGAGACTGCTACTATGGGCATAGGGCAGATGACGGCACGTGTTCCCTTGGCCGTCCACTGCACCACATATACAGGGTGTTACAAAAAGGTATGGCCAAACTTTCAGGAAACATTCCTCACACACAAATAAAGAAAAGATGTTATGTGGACGTGTGTCCGGAAACGCTTAATTTCCATGTTAGAGCTCATTTTAGTTTCGTCAGTATGTACTGTACTTCCTCCATTCACCGCCAGTTGGCCCAATTGAAGGAAGGTAATGTTGACTTCGGTGCTTGTGTTGACATGCGACTCATTGCTCTACAGTACTAGCATCAAGCACATCAGTACGTAGCATCAACAGGTTAGTGTTCATCACGAACATGGTTTTGCAGTCAGTGCAATGTTTACAAATGCGGAGTTGGCAGATGCCCATTTTATGTACGGATTAGCACGGGGCAATAGCCGTGGCACGGTACGTTTGTATCGAGACAGATTTCCAGAACGAAGGTGTCCCGACAGGAAGACATTCAAAGCAATTGATCGGCATCTTAGGGAGCACGGAACATTCCAGCCTATGACTCGCGACTGGGGAAGACCTAGAATGATGAGGACACCTGCAATGGATGAGGCAATTCTTCGTGTAGTTGACGATAACCCTAATGTCAGCATCAGAGAAGTTGCTGCTGTACAAGGTAACATTGGCCATGTCACTGTATGGAGAGTGCTGTGGGAGAACCAGTTGTTTCCGTACCATGTACACTGTGTGCAGGCACTATCAGCAGCTGATTGGCCTCCATTGCAAATGGTTCATCCAACAATGTGTCAATCCTCATTTCAGTGCAAATGTTCTCTTTACGGATGAGGCTTCATTTCAACGTGATCAAATTGTAACTTTTCACAATCAACGTGTGTGGGCTGACAAGAATCCGCATGCAATTGTGCAATCACGTCATCAACACAGATTTTCTGTGAACGTTTGGGCAGGCATTGTTGGTGATGTCTTGATTGGGCCCCATGTTCTTCCACCTATGCTCAATGCAGCACGTTATCATGATTTCGTACGGGATACTCTACCTGTGCTGCTAGAACATGTGCCTTTACAAGTACGACACAACATGTGGTTCATGCACTATGGAGCTCCTGTACATTTCAGTCGAAGTGTTCGTACACTTCTCAACAACAGATTGGTGACTGATGGATTGGTAAAGTGGACCAATTCCATGGCCTCCACACTCTCCTGACCTCAACCCTCTTGACTTTCATTTATGGGAGCATATGAAAGCTCTTGTCTACACAACCACGGTACCAAATGTAGAGACTCTTCGTGCTCATATTGTGGACAGCTGTGATACAATATGACATTCTCCAGGGCAGCAATAGCACATCAGGGATTCCATGTGATGATTAGATTAGATTAGATTAGATTTACTTTCATTCCAATTGATCCGTAGTGAGGAGGTCCTCCAGGATGTGGAACATGTCAGAAAAACAACAATACATGACAAATATTTACAACTAAAACAAATAAGCTAATGTACCATTCCACAGGTCCCAAGTGGAATGATCGTCATTTTTTAATGAACACTAAGAGTCATTTTACAAATACTATTGCACTGAATTTAAAATAAAAAAGTTTTTTATTTATTTATAAGGTAAGAAACATCTAATACAACTACTGTAATACTTATTTACAATGAACACATTACTGCACTGAAATGGTGCAGAAGTTAGATTATACTTACACACTTACACACACACAAGCACACACACACACACACACACACACGCACACACACACACACACACACACACACAAATTTTCAGTGAACACATTACTGCACTGAAATTGTGCAGAAGTTATGTTGTACTTATATACAAATCAGTTGGTTTTCCTAAGAAATTCATCAATGGAGTAGAAGGAGTTGGCCACCAATAAATCCTTTAGGTGGATGAATGTATTCTCGCTAACGGAGGACATTTTGAACATTTCCTGTAACAAAGTGTTTGAAGTCACACTGGTACGTTCTGTTGCTGTGTGTTTACATTCCATGATTAATGTGATTTGAAGAGAAGTAATAAAATGAGCTCTAACATGGAAAGTAAGCATTTCCGGACACATGTCCACATAACATATTTTCTTTCTTTGTGTGTGAGGAATGTTTCCTGAAAGTTTGGCTGTACCTTTTTGTAACACCCTGTATAAATACATCCTGGGGGGCAAGACCTGGCTTCACTTCGCACACAGCTACCATAAGATCCACGTCAGTCAGACTCAGGAGTGTGCATTGCCTTGGATGGTGTCGGAGACCAGCTGTTCCAAAACGCTTAATTTCAATAATAATAGATAGTGAACACAAGAGGACTGTACACTGTTCTGGATTGCATAGATTTCGCAAAAGTAACTGTTGGTGTGCTGCACATAATGTTAACAAATCCGGGTGGCAAATGGTGACAGTTATTTTCCACTTTTGTGGTGAGCATTTATTTTGATTATCAGTAGTCAGGGTGAAAGACAGTTTAGTAGGAACTTGCCATAGAGGTCACCCCAAACTGCTCATAGTGCTGTTTAGGGCAGAGAGATTTACTGTCAGTATGAACATAATGAATATTACCATATTGTGCGTGTGAAACTTTACAACTATATGTATCAATTAAAACTCAAAATCTTCATTTATAGTCATAGTCCGGATCCCACTGAGCATATAGAGAACAGAAACATTTCTTTCAGTGGGCTGAACAAGAATGTGGACTTGCAGACTAGGAACTATGGTCGTATGTTCTCAATTGCTTTCTGGCTGATCACAGAAATAGTTGCCAGGCTCTTGTAAAATATGGCAAACAATATTAACAACAATTCCAATTTCCTCCTATGACTTATTATTATCATTATTAAAATTAGTCAACCTACTGCCCCACGCTAGGACAATATTTTCTATTGAAATTTAAAAGCATTACAGTTTAGAAAAATCTTGTCAATACTGTCTTGAATGATCTATCTGTTGCATTATTACTCTGCTACACACCAATAGACATTAAGTGAAATCAAATTAAGCAGAAAGATTATGAAAACCAGTTGCAAGAGAAAAACATTTTGAAATTGAATCTATTGAAAACCAACACAAGTTTCCATTTTCAGTATATGAAAAATTGTTAAGACATTAGAGAAACTCACTTCATTTGCGAGTATTACAAGTTCCATGGAAGCAGACCTTCTGTTTCAAGTTACACAATGGTGCATGACCAACAAAGTATTGCTTGTCTGTTCACATGATATATAAATACTTCCAAAAATTTATAGTATTTTACTCACCATAAAATTCTGAGCCTGAATAATTAATAATATATTGCAAAGAGCTAAAAAAGGCATATAAGTTTCTATTTCTTGATGGGGTGTATTTAATGTAACAAAAGGGTGAATGAATACACCATATTGTATAAATAAATACCTAGCATCTAGTGCCTTAGTGTTGATTGTGTTTGAATTTTCTTGTGCAGAAACCACATTCTGAATGTGGCACAAAACATATCAGTGGACTACAGAACATAAGAAGTTGTTGTCTGTGTAAACTGATAACATTTGTGTATTTGTGTTTAATCTCTGTGGCATGAAGCAGGTTTGACATAGCAGCAGCAGCCACCCCCTCACCACTTTCAGACTATGAGACAAATACTTGGATATTACATTTCTTGATGTATGGGGAAAAAAGACCATTTAGTATTCAGCTTAAGAAGATTTTGAGGTGGATGAAATAACATCCTTCATCATGGCTGCAGTGAATCATTGCGACAGCCTCTAAATGGATTCACATTGGTTTGAGATTAACTGGCATACAAGGAAGGCTGTACTTTAGATTCAGTTTTGTACCTGTGATCCAGAATTTTAATGGTGACAATAAATTGGGATTAACACTGGCAGGGCAAAAAAATTGTCATTTGCTTTGATTGTGAAGTACCGATAATATTACCCAGCATGTTGACTACGAATGTGATGCCAAATAGCCATCACATTCTTTAGTCTCAATGAAAATAATATAAAGAGTTGTTTTCTGTTGGAGGTGAGAATTCTTAAGAAACATAATGACATGAGTAGCTTGGAAGTGATAACTGGAAAGAGAGTGCTGAGTATTGAAATCAGTGGACTATGTACTGATTCTATTTTGGCAATGAATATTCCAATACTCAATTTCTTTCATATAGCTGAATCAAAAGTTGATTTATTAAAGCATGTATTACTCTGTCCTTGCAGAGCCACATTGCTTTAAGCAAATATCAAACTAATGTATATAGTAAATAGAAACCTTTTTCTGTGTCAAGCAGATCGAATATTACGTTAATTGTGAGGTGTTACCATATGTAAGTTTTAAATAGAAAATTTGGATATGAAATTCACAAATGAATAAAACCAAATTAAGAGTTTCAAGCCAAAATTAAGTAAAAGTCTTAATTGGTTCATTATTTTCAGCAAACCCTTCAGTAGCTTCAGCAGGTGTGGGTGCTGCTGTTGGCATAGCAGTTCTGGTAGCAGCAATAATTGGGCTACGCTTTATACGAAGAGTCTGCCAACAAAAAAATTCTAATATTGTAAGTTTATCATCTGGCAAGCACACAATGCTTGTGTTGTTCTGAATGTTATTGTTACAAGCTCTCATTTGAAAATACATAACACTAAAATGCTCAGCTTTGAACTGTCCCCTAGAACGCCCAATGGAGGTCAACTTACCACCAAGATTTTTAATGCATTTAAACCTTTTTCATTTATTTTTTTCCTCTATAATATTGATGTGGGGACATATTTACGAGGGCCGTTCAGAAAGTAACCTCCGGTTGATTTAAAAAAATACACCAAGTTAAATAAAAATATTTTAATATATACATCTTACAACTACATCTTTGCACTATTTTTCCACATAGTCTCCATAGCGATTGAGGCACTTATCGTATCTCTTCACAAGCTTTGAAATTCCTTCTGCATAAAAATCACCCGCTTGTGCCTGGAGCCAGCCTGTGACCGCATCTTCGAGCTCTTCGTCGTCATCAAACTGCTGTGACCCGAGCCATTTCTTCAAATGCATGAAGAGGTGATAATCACTTGGCGCCAGGTCTGGGCTGTAAGGTGGATGGTTGATAACATCCCACTTGAAGGATTCAAGAAGGGCCGTTGTTCTGCGAGCAGAGTGAGGACGGGCGTTATCGTGCAAAAAAACGATACTGGAAGTCAGCATACCACGGCGTTTGTTCTGTATAGCCCGTCGTAACTTTTTTATTGTTTCACAGTACACGTCTTGATTAATGGCCGTACCACGTTCCATGAATTCAACCAACAACACCCCTTTGGCATCCCAAAACACCGTTGCCATCAGTTTTCTGGCAGAAAAATCTTGCGAGGCTTTTCTTGGTTTGGTAGGCGAATTTGAATGTGCCCACATCTTTGATTGTTCTTTTGTCTCAGGGTTCACATACTTAATCCAGGTTTCGTCACCGGTCACGATTCTGTTTAACAATGGTTCTCCTTCGTCCTCATAACGTGACAGAAAGTCTAATGCAGAGGCCATTCTTTGAGTTTTGTGGTGGTCGGTAAGAATTTTGGGCACCCATCGTGCACAGAACTTACGGTAACCCAATCTTGCTGTCACTATCTCGTACAAGAGAGTCTTAGAAATCTGTGGAAAACCAGTAGACAACTCCGACATTGAGAAACGTCGATTTTCACAAACTTTTGCATCAACTGTCTGAACGAGTTCGTCAGTCACCAATGATGGTCTACCACTCCTCTCTTCATCATGAACGTTTTCTCGTCCGCTTTTAAATAAACGTACCCATTCACGGACAACTCCTTCACTCATAACTCTTGGTCCGTACACGACACAAAGCTCACGATGAATAGCTGCTGCAGAATATCCTTTGGCTGTAAAAAACCTTATGACAGCACGCACTTCACATTTGGCGGGGTTTTCTATTGCAGCACACATTTCAAACTGCCACAAAAACTAAACTAGCGCAGGTACGACATTCACTCGACCACGGCTTGATGCCGACTGACCTGTTGAGTGCGTGAACGCACAGATGGCATCGCTACTCCCCCCACAACCCGCACTGTGACCAATCGGAGGTTACTTTCTGAACCGCCCTCGTATTTAGACCTGCTAAATTTTATTTTTATGTTTCACTATACAAAAGTAAGTGACATTGTATTAGATATACATAAAATTGCTTAGTTTTCAGTACCTATGTCTTACATCATATAACAGTCGGTGACAAACATTATTATCATAGAATTGCTTATCTGTTCACTAATTATACTTTTATCATATAAACAATTAACTAGTGTTTTTCTACACACATCTGTTTACTCAGAGAATCTCGTGTATCTTTTTTCTTAAACATGAACTGCATACAAAGTTTTAATACATAAAACTCTTATCTTTAGTGTTGTTTTCCTTCCACAACCCAACTTTGAAAGTGTTTTCTTTGGCAATTTTAAACGTTTATTTTTCTCTGTTGGCAGTCCCTTACACTACTTTTGTGTGACATTTGCTCCACCACATCTACATCAAATTTGGTGTCGTAAAAGTTGACTGTTTCTGGAATATTACTTTCTGTAACTCTGAAAACTGTTACACTGGGGTGCATGGAATTAAGAATAATCCCCATTTCTGTTAGCCTTTATTGGTAAAATTTTAGAGTAATGTCATCAACCATGCAAATAACATTTCAAAGAAGTGTAAGTTGTCTTTTTCTCAAAGATGGTGGGCAATTCCTTTTTACCCCTGTTGGAAGTGCCAGCAATGCTTATATCCTTCTTTTTCAGTTCTTTTGCCAGTGTGAGAGAATTGAAGAAGCTGCATCATGTAACAGTTCCCTTCTCTCATAAACAAGGTTCTGTGAGATGTTCTGTAACAGGTTCTCCCAGGTTCTCTCTGCAACTCTCATTTCATCTTTTCCAAAATAAGGAAAACCATTCAGGACATGTCTAACTTTAGCATTTGTGAGCGGCCAGTATTTTATTTTCGGCTTCAGAAAGGCTATGACTGTGATAATGAACCATTATAGTTATTAGTTGAACAACAAATAGAGATGTAGAAACTGTTACGTGCAACGCTGTATGAAGTTAACCATTATTGGCTAACAAAAGGTCCTAAATAAACCTGACAAGATGCATTTCTGTAGGAAGTGGTCAACTGAACGCCATTGGGAACCAATGGTAAACATGTACTTCTCTTAAAAATTTGTAGTTACAAAGAAAAACAATTAAAACTAATTAAATATTCTCTAAAACAGTGGAAAGTCATTAAAATAACAGGAAAAACTATTTTATGCCAAAGAAATTCACATCTCAAAACCAAAAATTAGTCAGCTGACCTCTGCTGGGTGTTCTACTGTTACAATAGTTATCAATTAAATTTATCATATTAAATGTCAAATTGTCATTTTAATTTTTTTGGAAAGATAGCTTTCATTGTGATGTCACCAATTCACAGCTCTGTGACTGTAAAATGTACATAATAATGTGTTTTTTGCTCCGTGCTCTCCATTTGACAGACAAGCTCCTACATCTGATGGATGGTACGGTATCATTATGTTGTTGTATTAGATCAGGAATAGTCATTTAAGCTGTATTGCATTCTGGATGTACATATTCTTCTTAAGAGACATTATGGGGACTGATGACCTTAGATGTTAAGTGTCTTAGTGCTTAGAGCCATTTGAACCATCGGAGACATTATAGTATTAATAATTCCCTCACAAATTATTATTGAATGGTTTCTCTTATTTTGTAATTCACCTATTCCATTTTTAAGTATTTTACAGTATCTCTTTCTGGCAGGGGAGCAAATTATTGTTTGCAGCACTTTAACTTGTCACATAAAATAAAATAAAGAAATTCTCTTTGATTTCCAAAATTTTACAGTCTACACTTCTCTTAATACAAAAGTCAAATGCTAAATTAATCCCATTTTGTGCATCTGTACAGTCATCACATCATTAGTTTAAAAGGGGCTGATATTCTGCTATTTGTGTGCATACCTTTCATTTATAACATGCTTTGATAGTCAACAGAAAATTATGCCTGACAATGAAATAATAGAAGCAGATCTGTTGAAGTCTATGCATGTATCCATTTCACTACTAGACAGTCGTATACATTAATAAGAATAAAATCTACCTTCATTTCAAGATATGGACAAGAATGTTAGTGTGTTGCTGATAACTAGGCATAAATACATTAAATTCTTCACACAGATTTGATGTTTGATGAGTTAGATACTAGCATTCATAAATATGAACACCTGATGCTTGAAGTAACTGTATTATGAAGAAAATTCCAGGACTTAAAAAGAAAAAAATCTGGGAAGGAAACCACTCATCTTCCGCTTTTTATACATGGCACATATAAAAATGCATCACATTCGAAAATCACATAAAGTTTCCAGCTTTTTGTTGTTGATTTGGTCTTCAGGCTATAGACTTATTTGCTGCAACTCTGCTCACTACTGTAGCCTTTGCAAGGCTCATCATCTCCACATAACTAGTCCAATTTACTTGCTTGCTGTGGTCAATCTTTGGTCTTTCTCTCCAGTTTTTACTCCACACATTTGTACAGAAACCAGATGGCAGTTATAAGAGCCAAGGGGCATGAAAGGGAAGCAGTGGTTGAGAATGGAGTGAGACAGTGTTGTAGCCTATCCCCAATGTTATTCAATCTGTATATTGAGCAAGCAGTAAAAGAAACAAAATAAAAAAATGGAGTAGGAACTAAAGATGAAGGAGAAGAAATAAAAACTGTGAGTTTTACCAATGACACTGAAATTCTGTCAGAGACAGCAAAGGACTTGGAAGAGCAGTCAAATGGCATGAACATCAACAAAAGAAAAGCAAGTATAATGGAATGTAGTCTAATTAAATTGGGTGATGGTGAGGAAATTAGATTAGTAAATGAGGTACAAAGTAGCAGATGAGTTTTGCTCTTTGGGAAGCAAAATAACTGATGCTGGTCAAGGTGGGGAGGATACAAAATGCAGACTGGCAATGGCAAGAAAAGTGTTTCTGAAGAAGAGAAATTTTTTAACATTGAGTATAAATTTAAGCATCAGGAAGACCTTTCTGAAAGTATTTGTGTGGAGTGCAGCCATGTATGGAAGTGCCACGTGGACAATAAATAGTTTAGACAAGAAGAGAATACAAGAATTTGAAATATAGTGCTACAGAAGAATGTTGAAGCTTGATGGGTAGATCACATAACTAATGAGGAGGTACTGAGTAGAATTGGCGAGAAGAGAAATTTGTGGAACAATATGACTAGAAGAAGGGATCTGTTGGTAGGACACATTCTGCGACATCAAGGGATCACCAATTTGGTGCTGGAGGGAAGTGTGGCAGGTAACAATCTTAGATGGAGACCAAGAGATGAATGCAGTAAGCAGATTCAGAAGGATATGGGTTGCAGTAGTTACTTGAAGATGAAGGGGCTTGCACAGGATAGAATAGCACAAAGAGCTGCATCAAACCAGTCTTAGGGACTGAAGACCACAAGAACAGCAACACTCTTCCCTCCATAACCAAATCAACACCTCTCAGGATGTGTGCTATCACATTATACCTTCTTTTAGTTTTCTGTAAATTTTCCTGTTCCTCATTTCAGTCCAGCACCTCTTCATTAGTTATCCAAAGTACCAGTCTAAACTTCATCACTCTTCTGTAGCAATGCATTTCAAACACTTTTGTTCTCTTGTCATTTGGGATATTTCTCATTATGTTTCACTTCCGTATACAGACACTTCAGACAATCACTTTCAGCACACACACATATGTGCGTATGAGTGCATGTGCTTGCGGGCACACACACACATACATACAACCAAAACATGCGCCCCTACAGCTTCAGCAGCATTTTAAGTCACAGTAGCACAGTAGGGGTATATATGTTAAAAGATCATAAACTCAAAAGATAGCATGGTTTTTTTTGTTGTGTTAAATAAGTGTGTCCATCAAACAGTTGAAACTGCCATTACTGCATATTCAAACAAAGGAAACTCCATGTAGGAATATCAACAATGTAGGAAAAGATAGATTGCCACTTACCCTAAAAATGACACATTAAGTTGCAGACAGGCACAACAAAAAGACAATTATACAGAAAGCTTTCAGCCATATCCAGCTGCCTGAGCCATTCTGCCCTGAGTTGGCAGTCCTGTGTGCATGAGGTGATTGTTCATGTGTATGAATAGCATGTGTTTCTCTTTTGCTGAAGAAGGCTGTGGCTGAAAGCTTGTATAAGTGTCTTTTAATTGTGCCTGTCTACAACTTAATGTGTCATCTTTAGGATAAGTAGCAATTTATCTTTTCCTATGATACTGATAATTCTTTTTATTTGGTATCAACAAACAGTATACATCTTACACATTTAATGGTCGTAAACAAATTTTTTTTCATTGTATTGGAAAGCTATTACCTTAGAAAAAACTTAAATTTTTGCAGTTATATTACACAGTAACTACTTAGAACATACTTCGAGTATACGCAAATATATGAATCCTTAGTTCTTTCAATTTCACTGTGAGCACTTTGTGAAACATCATTATGAGAAAAAAAGAAAAAGAAACACTCATTTCATAAATGATGTGTATATGTAACTTAGGTTTCAAGCTCTTATCCCATGATCTACAACTACTTACTCAGATATTGTTGTGCATAATGATAGATGTGTAAACAGCAGATAATCCTCAAAGAAACTATTTGCTTATTATTAATATACAAAATAATATATTCATAATTTTAGAACACTATTACACCTAAATAGATGGCGCACAGTTTTATATGTTTTACTATAAAGCAAGTTAAAAGCTTTGCATCAGTTTGAAATCTTATTAAGATATGACTTAATACAAGGGTAAGTCAAATATTATCCACAAAGTAGTCATAAAATTTTATTGTAATAAAATAGGAAACTTACAAATACATTGTTTTTCAACTTAATCTTCTTGCACTGTAATGCACTTGGTCCATTGTTGTACAAGCTTCCTGATGCACTCATAAAAAAAAGGTTCTCGGTTGAGCTGCAAGCCAGGAATGCACCACTTCTTTCACTGCTTTGCCTGCGGCAAATTGAAAGCCCTTTAATGCCTGTTTGAGTGGACCAAACTAGTGATATTCAGAAGGGCCAAGATTTTGACTACATGGAGGATGATCCAGTACTTCAGATATGAGTTTCTGGAGGGTTTCAGCAGTGTGGGCAGCAGTATGTGGACAGGCATTGTCATGCAATGACATAACACCTTTTGACAGCAATCCTCAGCATTTGCTTTGTGTTGCAGGCTTTAGCCTGGCAGTAAGCATCTCACTGTAATGTACACTGTTGTGACCTTTCCCCATAATGTTACAGTACTGGACCTTGTGCATCCCAAAAAACTGTAAGCATCAGTTTTGCTGTGGATGGTTGGGCCTTGAAGTTTTTCTTGCATGGCAAATTTGGATGTTTTCATTCCATACTCTGCCATTTACTCTCTGGCTTGTAATGATGGGTCCATGTTTCATCAACAGTAATGATCCTACCTAAGAAGTTGTCCCCTTTGTTACCGTAGCAGTCAAAACGTTTTTTTGCAGATGTCCAAGTGTGTTTGCTTATGCAACTGTGTGAGTTGTTTTGGGACCCATCTTGCACAAACTTTATGAAACTCAAGTCTGCTGTGGATGATTTTCTAGGCAGAACCATGACTAATTTGCAGGCAATGTGCCACTTTGTCAATAGTTAATCGTCTGTCTGCGAGAATCATTTCATGTGAATGCTCAATGGCTTCTTCATTTGTGGCAGTAAATGGTCATCTGGCTCCTTCATCATGCATAACACTTGTGCAACCATTTTGAAATTTTTAAATCCATTCATAGACACTTCGTTGTAGGAAAACACTGTTCCCCTTCTGAACCAAAAGTCTTTGATGAATTTTGGCCGCTGATACTCCTCTTCTTTAGTGCCAATAGGAAGTGGAGTAGCCATGATTAACAGTATGGCAGTGATAATGAAACTACCCTAGCAGCTTGAAAATTGCAAAGATATAACAACAAATAAACAAAGCAGTGCCATCAATGTAAAATGATAATACTACCAAAATAAACAAATATATAACTTAATTGCGAATAATAATTGACTTACCCTTGTATTTGTGTAGCTTTCTCCAGACAAAGAATACATAACTCTATAAACTCTCCAAGATTCTTAGGTATTTTATTAGTACTGTTTGCCAGCTCTTTAATATAAAACATGAACAGTAAATGTTCCAACACACTTCCCTGGGAATGCCTGAAGGTACTTCCACATCTTTCAGTAACTTTCCACCAGAGCCTATACTAAAATACTGTTCAAGCATGTGTGACCTGTATCAGATAAGATTAACAGAGAATACTAAATGTATACAAAGAACAGCAACACAGTCACAGATTTGCTTGCTCTATAGGAGAGCACCATGGCAAAGCTGAGAAACCTAAACTGGGAGATACTTAACTTCTTTCTGGGAGGTGATAAATGTTGTAGTGTCAAAATACCTGTATAAAGTTATTAACATTTTTGTTTGTTGTTAATGAATTAATTGTCTTTTCCAGTTCACTTTCTTTAGTTTAGTTTAGTTTATTGAGCACCCGTTTTATCATGTACAATGATATGGGATTTGTCATATGTTACATACAGAAAAAATATGAATAACAA
Organism: Schistocerca serialis cubense; assembly: GCF_023864345.2. Taxonomy (NCBI): domain Eukaryota; kingdom Metazoa; phylum Arthropoda; class Insecta; order Orthoptera; family Acrididae; genus Schistocerca; species Schistocerca serialis. The sequence continues at coordinate 777,109,314 of NC_064641.1, forward strand.
CATATTATGTAAAAACTATCAGTGAATAATCTGAATTAAATATATGGGCAAAACAATTATAGCTTACATGATATAAATTTGTAACAATATAGGACACAAATAAGTTACATATATTCTGTGTATAATGGACAGCAACAAGAAACAATGATTATAACACTCTATATTGACAGATTAATTAATTTTTGTGTGTACATAAAAGAGTCTACCCCACAACACAAGTTTGTATATGAGTAACTTATAAGATAGGTGAAGGCACGCTATCTTTCTGAAGAATTCATATATTCACTAACACTGTAAAAACTATTACTGATTAACATTCTTTTGAGTTCACTTTTAAAACTGCTCAGCTGCTGAATCCTTTTTATTTTTAAGGGAAGAGCACTATAGAGAATTTTTGGGTGGTATATTGCACTCTTGTTGTATTGGGCTTTCTTATGCACTTCTCTGTGAAATTCATTACTCTGTCTTGTTGTATAGTCATGGAACTCACAGTTTAAAGAAGAAAACTGGGGGTGAGACTTCAGAAAGCATATACTTTCATAGATGTAAATGGATGGAAGAGTCATGATTTTATATTCCTTGAAAATTTCCCTACATGGATCTCTAGGTGCAGCTCCTTTTATGATTCTTATCACTCGTTTTTGAATAATAAAGGAGCGTTTTGCCTGACTTGAATTGCCCCAAAATATGACACCATATCGCAAAAGACTATGCATAAATGCATAATATGTACACAATACTGTTTGATCACTGCAGCAATTTTTGAGCATTCTAAATACATAGCAACATTTACTTAACTTTTTATTGAGCACATCTATATGCTTGTCCCATTTTAGATGCTCATCTAACCAAATTCCTAAGAATTTTGTATTTGGCGTTTGTAGTATATTCTGTTGGCCTAGCTTCACAGTTATATTGGGCTTCATATTATTTGAAACATGTCTGTAATTCATCCATAATGTTTTCCCCTCATTCACAAATAAACTGTTGTCCCTGAACCATTTACTTGCTTCAACTGCTGTTGTTTCAATTTTGCTGTTAAGATCAGTCTCATTCTGAGCTTTAATAAAGAGACTTGTATCATCAGCAAAAAGTACACAATCAGCTTGTGTTAAATAGTTTGGCAAGTCATTTATAAAGATCAAGAACAACAGGGGTCCCAACACCGATCCTTGGGGCACCCCATAACTAACTTCCTTATAACCAGAAAAGTATGACTTTCCATCATGAACTATTTCTACTTTCTGGGATCTGCCAGATAAATATGACTTAAACCATGCATGAGCAGTACCACGGAGTCCATAGCAACTAAGTTTTTCGAGCAGTAGTTTATGATCAATAACGTCAAAAGCCTTTGATAAATCTAAAAAGACCCCACAATTTACTTCATTATTATCAATGGAATTTAGGACAAGTTTTAGAAAGTTGTATATAGCTGTTTCAGTTGATCTATTCTTTCGAAAGCCATTTTGTTCATCGACCAATATTCCACTTTTTTTAGGAAAGTAGAGAGTCTTCTATACATTACTCTTTCTATAATTTTTGAAAAACAAGATAACATTGATAAAGGCCTGTAGTTTTTTACATCATAATGATCCCCATTTTTGTATAATGGTTTTATAATTGATTGTTTCAGCTTTCTAGGGAAAGTGCCAGTACTGAAAGATGCATTAATTATATCTACAAGAAGAGGAGAAATATATCTGCTGTGTTTAATGATTTTGTCTGGAATGCCATCGGTGCCACAGGATAATTTATTTTTTAGTTTGCTGATGGCATTCTCTACCTCATGTACTGTTACAGGATACAAAAACATAGTTTCAGAATTCAATGTGATGTTATGTCTGATGTCTGTACTACTTTGGGTTTGTATGAGGTTTTGAACTACACTTGTAAAATGACAGTTGAATATATTGGCAATTTGTAATGGATCATTTATAGTTTTGTCCTCAGTTTTAATAACAATGTTGTTTCTTACTTTGCTTCTTCCTAAGTTACTATTGATCACTTTCCAAACTGATTTCATTTTTTTGTTGCCATTATTTCTACTGATATATGAATCATTATTTAACTTTTTTGCTGCAGTGATTACTTTCTTGTATAATTTCCTATAACACTTAACACGTTGTTTAGGTCATACATGAAATTATTTAGATTTTGATCACTGTATCACATATAGCTGGTGGAGCTCACACAATCAATGGGTTCACTGTGGTCTAATTAGCCAAAGTCTGTGATTTTTTCCGTAGAGTCAACACTACCTGCTTGGATAAGAAAGCTAGCAACTTTTACAAATTATTATTTGTGGGCAGTTTCTCCAAAAAAATTAAGATTTCCACATATTAATAAACTTTTGGTGTTTTGACAAGGTTTTACTAGGAAAGAAATCAAGTTTCTGAGAAAAATAGAAAATTTGCCATTAACATACCTATATAAAATGATATAGATACAAGGTGTACAACTTTGCTTCCACCACTTTCTCCCCAACATTTGAGGCTTTAATGAAACAAATTGGTTACACAAGTATCATTCAAAGTATTTTCCATCACTGGCCACTACTTTCTCCCTTCTTTTGGGCAATATACAAATCCCGCGTCAAAAAAATTGTTCATCTTCTGAAGCGATCCACGAATCGATCCAATTTGTGACTTCTTCATGAGATTGGAAGTGTTGCTCAGCCAGGCCATGCACCATTGATCTAAGCAGGTAATAGAGGGAGCAATGTCTGGAGAATATGGAGGGTGGGGTATGACTTTCCATTTTAACTTTTCCAAGTACGTTTTGACCTCTTTTGCAATCTGGAGTCAAGCGTTGTCATGCTGCAAAACCACTTTATCGTGCCTCTCACTTTATTGCAGCCATTTGTCTTTAAATGCTCTGCTCAGACACATTAATTGTGTTTGACAACGAGTACCTGTGATTGTTTCACTTGGTTTTAACACCTCATAGTACACAACACCAAGCTGGTCCCATCACATGCAGAGCATGATCTGCGAGCTGTGAATATTTGGTTTGGCCATCAATGTGGAAGCATGACCAGGAATTCCCCAGGATTTTTTGCATTTAGGATTATTGTAATGAAGGCATTTTTCGTCCCTGGTCACAATGCAATGCAGAAATTCCTTCCGTTTTTGCCTCTGAAGCAACTGTTCACAAACACACAAATGCTGTTCAACATATTTTGGTTTCAGCTCACACAGGACCCAAGTTCCTTCTTTCTGAATCATGCCCATAGCCTTGAGTCATTTTGAAATGGCTTTCTGTGTCACTCCCACTAATCATGCCAATTCTTCTTGAGTTTGATGCGAGTCTTCACTCAGCAATGTCTCCAACTCTGCATCTTCAAAAACATTCCCTCTTCCACGACTATGACAGTGTACGATGTTAAAATCACCATTCTTGAAGCGTTGAAACCACTAACAACATGTTCTTTCACTAATAACATCCTCACCATAGCAGGTGACATTCCAGAACTGTAATGTATTTCTCCGATTCAGTTAAGAAAGGAGCAAAGAGATTACCAGATGACTAACCGTAAGTAATACCTTCAGTGGCTTCAGTATTTAATTGTAGGGTGAAAGCCTTCAATTCTCTCTTACGTTAAACACAGCTTATGCAGAAAAATTACCCTGTGGTTAAGTCAGGAATTTTCATGATTCTCGTTTTTAATTACAATAGTACGTTAACTAAAAACGATAATGTGTTGTGGTTTTCATCTAGTTATCTAGGGAGTATATAGTGTGAGATTTGCAGTGTAATATTTCATTCTGCTTAAAAATTTAATGACATTTGAAGCTGTATTGCACCTCTCCTCATCTCTTTTATGTGTGAACTGCAGCTGGCCACTTCACTGCAAGCTAGCTGTACCAGCTGACCGGCCAGTGGTGTCCGAGTTAAATGCACTGGTAAAGCTGTTGCCTCGTATCATCACTAAGGCGATGTGCGTGTAATGCACAGTGCAATATGTGCCCTTATTATTGTACTTGACAGTACTCGAGACAGCTTGGCTGCAGTCCCACGTGAAACAGAAATTCAATGAGGTTCCAGCAAATGCAGAAGAATACATAGTCTAATAATTACATCAGGTTTATTCTTATGATGAATAGTTTATAGGTACTATGAGTAGAGGTAGTAACATACTACCAATCCTGTCGTAGGTGAGGTCATGTCTCTGTATTCTGGTTTTGAAAATTAAGCTCATTTGGCAATTACTTAGGAAAACAAGCCCAATTATGATATATTAGAGCTATGTCAGGTAATTGGGCTCTGGTCAAGCCAGTTAAATTAACGAAAATATCCAGAATATCCTATAAAGATGATAGCTTCAGCCTGAACATCTTCAGTATCTTCACTGGATAAAAACATTTTGATGAAGCAACAGACATATTCATTATGACAGTACCAGGCATAAAACTTAAGCAAAGCCTGGAAAGGAAAATGTGATGGGGACCAAATGGGATTATTGCTATATAATAGTCTTGGGAGGAGAATGTCAGAACTAGTGTGAACTTTATGGCTAAATATTACCAGATAAAGATGGTTTTCAAGACAGGGTCTGAGCTCTGAGAGGTCACCTGTGATCTATACTCTTGGGGAAGATCTTGGCATAATTGATCATATAATTATAGTTTAGGATGCAAATAACTGTTTGAACAAAGCCTAAATTGCTAAATTGAGGATGGCAGCAGACAAATACTTGAGAAAACTTATTGCACTGATTTGAAGATTATATTTTTGCTTGGGTGGTATGACAAGCCTTGGATAAACTTCCCTATGGAACATGTCTACAGATCTTGAGAAGCTACATTCTGTCTGATATGGAAAACGTAAATATCAGTGGTTATAAACTAGCTGCACATATGAGTAGAGAGAATAAGGTGGGAGGAGGAGTTGCCACATATGTCAAAAGTTATCACTGTGTAAAAAGCTTAGATACAAAAAAGTTTTGTCTAGAGCAACATATAGAAGCATATTACTGTCAACTTAAACTGAAGGAGGGCTCTTTTATAATTGTAACAGTATATAGGTCCCCTTCAGGAAACTTTCATTTATTCCTGGATAACTTGGATGACTTATTGTGCTATCTGTCAGATAGGGGAAAGCAAATTATTATTTGTGGGGACTTCAATGTTGATTCACTGAAAGATTGTAATAGAAAGAATGACCTGGAAATCTTGCTCGGTTCTTTCAATTTGACATCTGACATTAATTTTCCTACTCGGGTAGTGAAGGACGGCAGCACATTGATAGATAACACTTTTATAGACCAAGATAGGTTTAAAAACATAAATTCTTGTCCTGTTGAGAATGGGATTTCTGATCATGATGCTCAGCTAGTTACAGTATATGTCATAGCTCCATTCAGTAATTCAAAACTATCCTCCAAAGTTGTGCATTCAGTTAATGACTCAACAATTAGAAATTTCAGAGAAAATCTTCAGCAGTTAGACTGGTGTGAGGTGTACAAGGAACCCAATGCTAATTTAAAATATAACTTATTTCATGATACACTTGTAAGAGAATTTGAAAACTGTTTCCCCAAGAAAGTAGTTAAATCTAATTATAAGAAACTATGCCAAAAACCTTGGCTTACTAGAGGAATAAAAATATCTTGTAACCACAAAAGGGTACTGTATTTAACAACAAGAAAGAGTAATGACCCAGAAACAGCCAAATATTATAAAAACTACTGTGCTACATTAAGAAAGGTTATTAAAAAGTCCAGAAACATGTGCATCATGTCTGAGATTAATACCTCTGATAACAAAATCAAAACAATTTGGAATATCGTTACAAGGGAGACAGGACAACCAAGAGTACAGAATGACGGCCTCACCATCAAAGCGAATGGAAACTTGATATACAGCAAGTTGGAAGTCGAAAACATTTTGAATAATCATTTTTTAAATGTTGTAGAGAAAATAGGATCTAAATGTTCATTAGAAGAAGCAAGGCAGTTAATGGAAGAGGCCTTACCCACACCATTTGATACAACTGAAATTCCACCCACCTCTCCATCTGAAATTAGGAAGATAATAAACTCTCTCAAGAATAAAAGCTGACATGGGGTTGATGGCATTTCCAGCAGGATAATAAAAGCTTGTTCCCAAGAAATAAGTGGGATTCTGAGCCACATATGTAATAGCTCTCTGAAGCAGGGTATTTTCCCAGATAGACTGAAGTATGCCATTGTTATACCACTGCATAAAAGAAGGGGTCACGTCTGATGTCAACAACTACCGCCCAATCTCTCTTCTGACTGCCTTATCCAAAATTCTTGAAAAAGTAATGTATTGTAGAGTAGCTTCACACCTTTGTAAAAATAAAGTTTTAACAAAATGTCAGTTTGTTTTCCAGAAGGGTTTTTCAATGGAAAATGTTATATATACTTTCACTAATGAAATATTAAATGCTCTGAGTAACCGGAAGTCACCCATTGAGATTTTTTGTGGTCTATCAAGGCTTTTGATTGTGTAAATCATGGAATACTTCTAGATAAGCTCAAGTACTGTGGTATGAATCGGACAGTGCTCAAATGGTTTAAATCATACCTAACGGGAAGAGTGCAGAAAATTAAAATAAACAGTTCACATAATATGCAAAAAACTGGTGATTTCTAAAACTGGAGAACAATCAAGAATGGGGTGCCGCAAGGTTCATTCTTGGGTCCTCTGCTGTTCTTAATATATATTAATGACTTGCCATTCTATATTCACGAAGATGCAAAGCTGGTACTTTTTGCCGATGATACAAGTATAGCTATCACACCCAACAGACAAGAATGGACTGGTGAAATTGTAAACGATGTTTTTCAGAAAATCATTAAGTGGTTCTTTGCAAATGGGCTCTCATTAAACTTTGATAAAACACAGTATATACAGTTCCACACAGTAAATGGAATGACCCCATTAATAAATATAGACTTCGATCAGAAATCGGTAGCTAAGGTAGAATATTCAAAATTTCTAGGTGTATGCATTGATGAGGGGTTGAACTGGAAAAAACACACTGAGGATCTGCTGAAACGTTTGAGTTCAGCTACTTATGCTATTAGGGTCATTGCAAATTTTGGTAATATACATCTGAGTAAATTAGCTTACCATGCCTATTTTCATTCTCTGCTTTCATATGGCATCATATTCTGGGGTAACTCATCATTGATTAAAAGAGTGTTCATTGCACAAAAGCGTGTAATCAGAATAATTGCTGGAGCTCATCCAAGATCATCCTGCAGATAGTTATTTAAAGAGCTAGAAATCTTCACTGTAGCCTCACAATATATATATTCACTTATGAATTTTGTTATTAACAATCCAAATGAATTCAAAAGTAATAGCAGTGTACATGGCTACAACACTAGGAGAAAGGATGATCTTCACTACTCTAGGTTAAATCTAACTTTGGCTCAGAAGGGGGTAAATTATGCTGCCACAAAAGTCTTTGGTCACTTACCTAATAGCATCAAAAGTCTGACAGATAGCCATATAGCATTTAAAAGGAAATTAAAAGAATTTCTTAATGGCAACTCCTTCTACTCATTAGATGAATTTTTGAATGTAGTAAGTGGGTAATTCCCCAACCTAAAAAAAAAAAAAAAAAAAAAAAAAAGGTATCTATGGAACATGTACTAGTCTAATCTAATCTAATCTAAAGTGATGGGTGTTCACGAATGGTTGTGACTGATACATTACCTGTCACTTCCTTGCAGAATGCCATTGCCTGCAACTGAATGCTTCTGTTAAGAGGGAACTTGCATGTCTAATTGTAAGCAGCGTCCAGTCTCACCAAAGTAATACCCAATCTATCTCAATAATTTCCAGTGACTTCAATAGGTATTTTTAAGTTAAATTTTTCTGAAATACAGAGCTGCAAAATAAATGTAGATACAATTGAAATAGCCACTAACAAAGCACAATATTTCATTTTGCACAAATCTCATAATTTAAAAGATCGCTCATGTATAAGGAGTACTGAAATGAAAACAGGACAGATGGGAAGAAAAGCAAGTAAACTTTTTATTATTCCAAAAGTAACTGCCATAACTGTTAATGCTTTTATCCCACAGTGAGACAAGATAATCAATGCCTTCATGGGGAAATCTTTTTGTTTGCCTATGGAACCATGGTTGTATCCATGGTGAGCACCTCTTTGTCCAAAGCAAATTGATAGCCACAAATATCTTTCTTCCATGCTCTGAAAACATGGAAATCACCTAGGAAGGGATCAGGACTGTATGGAGGGTGTGTAAGGGTTTCCCAGTGAAATGTCTGCAACGTAGTTTTAAAGGCATCATTCTGTTGGAGGAAAATGCCCGCCCACATGTTGCCAATACTGTTTTGGTTACACTGCAGAAGCTTTGCTGGGAGTCCCTCACACATCCTCTGTACAGTCCTGACCCCTCCCTATGTGATTTCTATATGTTTGAAGCCCTGGATAAAGACATTCATGACTATCAATTTACTTTGGACGAAGAAGTGCGTACCTGGGTTCAGTCATGGTTCTGTAGGCAACCCCAAATATTTTTCCATGAGGGTATTGACTATCTTGTCTCACAGACTATTGTTAATCCAGAGTCTGGGCTCTGAGATGCCACCTGTGGTCTAGGCCCTTTGACCTAGGTAAAGATGATCATATAATTATAGTTGGGTATGTAGGTAACAGTTTGAACTACAGCTTAAGTTACTTAACTGAGGATTGAGATAGGTATATTAACAGATATAGTGATTACTTTTGAAGTAATAAACTATTTACTTACTTTTTTCCTATCTGTCTTGTTTTCATTTGACTGCCCCTTATAATATCTCCCATGAAAACATAAGAAGCCAGAGAAACAAGAACAATGATCTCCTACTATCAACACTGGCACATAATGGGGCAAATGGAATACCAGCTAATGTGAAATGCTTCAGTTGGAAATCAATGAAATTGAACATAGAGCCCACTTCTAGAGGTAAACAAGCTAACAACAGAATGAAATTTTCACTCTACAGCGGACTGTAGGCTGATATGAAACTTCCTGGCAGATTAAAACTGTGTGCCAGACCGAGACTCAAACTCAGGACCTTTGCCTTTCGCAGGCAAGTGCTCTACCAACTGAGCTACCCAATCATGACTCATGCCCCGTCCTCACAGCTTTAATTCCGCCAGTACCTTATCTCCTACCTTCCAAACTTCACAGGAGAGCTCAGGGTAGCTCAGTTGGTAGAGCACTTGCCCGCAATAGGCAAAGGTCCTGAGTTCGTTTTTCGGTCCGGCACACAGTTTTAATCTGCCAGGAAGTTTCATATCAGCGCACACTCCACTGTAGAGTGAAAATTTCATTCTAGAAACATCCCCCAGGCTGTGGCTAAGCCATGTCTCCGCAATATCCTTTCTTCCAGGAGTGCTAGTTCTGCAAGGTTTGCAGGAGAGCTTCTGTGAAATTTGGAAGGTAGGAGATGAGGTACTCGCGGAATTAAAGCTGTGAGGACAGGGAATGAGTCGTGCTTGGGTAGCTCAGTTGGTAGAGCACTTGCCCGTGAAAGGCAAAGGTCCCGAGTTCGAGTCTCAGTCCGGCACACAGTTTTAATCTGCCAGGAAGTTTCAAGCTAACAGTAATGTATGAGTGTAAGAGTTGTGAGAAATAAGTGGGAGTGTCTATACACTGAAAAAATTTAATTAATTCCTGAATGAAATTGAACATAGAGCCTACTCTAGATGTAAACAAGCTAACAGTAATGTATGAGTGTAAGAGTTGTGAGAAATAAGTGGGAGAGTCTATACACTGAAAAAGTTTAGTTAATTCCTGGGCTCTACAAGTTAGTGAACATTGTGTTAAAAATACCTTTGAATTCTGTCTGGTAAGGAGTAGAATTGTAGCAAATTGATTTTTTTCTGTCTTGCTATGTGTCACCCTCCAAGTCCCCCTCCCCCCCCCCCCCACCCCCAAAATCTCCTTGCAACGTCTAGCCTCTCTCTCTCTCTCTCTCTCTCTCTCTCTCTCTCTCTCTCTCTCTCTCTCTGTGTGTGTGTGTGTGTGTGTGTGTGTGTGTGTGTGTTTGTTTGCATTCTATATTGGATTTGAAAGCAGCCTTCATAGTAATCCTCAATCATTTTATACTGATCCATAAAATATTGTTTAAATGCCATCTTCTGTACAATTAATGTCCCAATTTATAAAGTTTTTTTCCAAATAAATTAGTTATAAGTACATCCCTAAATCCTAATTATTGTGAAAATTTGAATGCTTAATTTACTTTTACAGACAGGGGAACATCCTGAAGGAGAAGAAATTGAAATGCAGCAGGCAGAATAGGTTATCTTGCATGTGCCTCCATAACTTGGCATGCTGAGTACTATTGTCAAAGTGGGAATGATAGTTGAACATACGAAGCTCTATTATGGTATTATAATTAACTGTTTTTATGAATTATCATTTATTTATGCACTTACGTCATGCAAGCATTTTTGTACCTGGCTACTAGTTTTCATAATTAGTCAAGACCATTTGTCATGTTTTTATGATCACTTTCAGAGTGACAGAGTTGTACAGAGAAAGAATCACTAACTTTGTACATTAACTGTCTGTATTTTATGCTAATAAATTCATTTGGCTGCTATTAGTATTATGCACCATATTCTGTGAATTGCAGCATGACTGAGAATATTTATGAATTTGAAACAATTCAAGGAGTACATTAGTCAAGACAAGTTTGTACATTAACTGTCTGTATTTTATGCCAGTAATTACACAAATGCTGAACCAACCTGAAATATTATCATCTGTAAGAATGGAATGAAATGAAAACGTTAAAATATACCCACTGGGAAGATGATCAGCTTACCAGTTTCATAGAAACTTATTGTATGATATTTCTAAGACAAAAACCAGTGAATAACTAATGGAAAGGGACTTACATATACCTTTCCTTTGAAATTTTCTGGTAGAAAATATTATGTTTCATTGTGTAATGTTTGTATAAAATATGTGGCAGCTAATAAATTCATTTGGCTGTTATTAGTATTATACATGATATTCTGTGAATTGCAGCATGACTGAAAATATTTATGAATTTGAAACTATTCAAGAAGTATCTTAGTCAAGACAAGCAACTGAATTTAAATTCTAAGTATTAACTGGCATCATTGGTGGTTCTGTGCATGGAATATGAAGACAAGGCACTTCCTTTCATTTTTACACATTTAAAATAGTTACAAATGTACGTTATTTGCTTATGGTGTTATTATTTAGTGCTAATGTGTACTTCACCTGGAGGTTGAGAAGAAAAAAAATATATCTGTTTACTATAAGTATGGAGTTTTCTTTCTAATGGGCTTTGTACAGATTTCTTCAATCACGATCTTGAATTATTTAGATCTTCTTTTATGAAGATTCTGTCTGTCTCTCTCTCTCTCTCTCTCTCTCTCTCTCTCTGTGTGTGTGTGTGTGTGTGTGTGTGTGTGTGTGTGTGTGTGTCTTGAAATGTGAAATTGTAATCAGTATTTTGCATGTATTATTATATCTAGTTTATCCTTCTGTAACCAGTAGTGTCTAATACTAACACTAACCTTTAAGAATAGAAAATTATATAGTTGTGTTAACAGTATGTTGCTGGCAACGTACGTAAGTATCTTTCACCAGCTCATGTCACATCTGCAAACATCACATCCTACAATTGAAATGTTCTTGAGTATAATGACTTACCCTATAAACATATATGCAGGTGTAGTTTACACTTTAGTTAAGATGTTATTACTGATTAATCTATGATCAAGGGTGTCAAATCTAAATTGCAAAATTTGCTATTGCATGAAGACATTGTTGGTCAATACAAGTTTTGAAATGCAACATCCTGATGGCAAATACTCAACATAATTTTATTAAAGGCAAAAATTCTCATCATAAATGGTATATCCTCTGGAGGATTGTCTTCAGGTTTCTGGTTAATGAAAACAGAACAAGTACATCCCAGTCAGACCTGTAGTTTTTCTGTTTGCGGTTATGTCCCACTAGTCCACAGGTGTATGTGCAGAAATGAAAATGCTATATGGAAATTTCTTTGGTTAAAACTAGTGATTAAGAACTGGAAAAATCTTAAAAATGAATTGTAATAGAAGTGAAACAGCAGTAAAATAAGATACCAGTATGCTAAAAACAAGTTAGCAATATGTTTGAATATACACCATCATAATTTAGAATTAAATATAATGATAATTTATCATGGTTTGAATCTGCACTGTAGAAAATCTTACAAGGTGCATGATACAAGGGAAAATTCACCAAAATGATAAGCATATTAACTAAAAACCTCCATTTTCCTGCCTCTCCCCCCCCCCCCTCCCCACCCCCTCCATCTGAGGCTTTTATGGCAGCCTCATGATAATTTAAAGATAAGATATCATTTGGAAATTTGTCAAATTTACACAGTTGTTTTAGAAATTTGCTTTTATTTAATAATGTATGTATTTGATGATTCATATGTTATTGTAGTTGTGTATAATACTTCTATTCTGAGCACATATAAATGTTTATCTACTCTTTATTAGATTAGATTAGATTAGATTAATACTAGTTCCATGGATCATGAATACGATATTTAGTAATGAAGTGGAACGAGTCAAATTTTCCAATACATGACATAATTAAGTTAATTTAACAACATACTTAAGTTAATATAACAACTTTTTTATTTTTTGTGTTTTTTTATTTTTTCTATTTTTTATTTTTTTATGAATACTTAATGCTTAGTAAATACTTGTCATGTTATTAAATGTATGTATCAATACTGTTTAATAAAATGTAGAAATATATACCAATCCTAGGTAGGTCAACCTTTCTCAGTTCTGTTGCAATACATTGTGAGATACCACTTTATGCTTGTAGTTGTAATGAGCAGTGCCAATAGAAAAGTACAAAGCATTCATTTTTCAACAAATGAAAAATTAGTGAATCAGAGGGAAAATCTTCAAACTCCACTAAATCAGTTATGTGGTTGCATGCATTGTCAACATAGTCCAATGATAAATCTTCTCACATGATAAGCTGTTGTGGTATCATCTTGTTGCAATGTTTCACTGAGTTTTGTAGCACTCACATTAAGGCAAAGATTTTGCCTGAAGATGATGGGTACAAAACTCATTGAAATATTGTGGCAAGACAATGCTGCCTCTCAGCTAATAACCCAAGAAGATTTTATCATCTACTAAGTGACATTTGTCTTCCCACTGCAGCTCATTGGAAGTGACTTGCACCCTTCAACAACACAGATAGCCATACAGTATGTGCATCCATATTAGAGAAGTGTCTATTGAGAAGTTAGAATAGATTTGATTCCTGAAGTGGAACAGGAGCCCTTTTGATAGGAGCAGGGGAAACAGCCTGGATGATGGACTGATATGCCTTCTAATGTTAGCTAATGTGGCCTTGCTGCATTCATACTGTCAATGACTGCAAGCAAGGTGCAACTACAGCTGTTATTTTTCCTGAGGGCATGCAGGTCTACTGTATGGCTTAATGATGATGGCATCCACTTGGGTAAAATATTCCAGAGATGAAACAAGGCTTATTTGTATCTTACAACTGATAATACTCAAAAGGAAGTTGTCAACAAGAAAAACAAAACTGTCTTTCTATGGGCCAGAGCATGGGATGTTAGATCCAGTCATTGGGTAGGTAGATTAGATGATTTAAAAAGGGAAATGGAAAGGCTGAAGTTAGATATAATGGGAATAAGTAAAGTGCAGTTGAAGGAAGAATAGGAATTCTGGTCATGTGAGTTAAGGTTATATATAAAATTAGAGTACTAGAGGAGTGGGCACAATAATGAATTAGAAAATAGAAATTCAGGTAGCACGCTATAAACAACGTAGTGAACACATTACTATAGCCAAGGTAGACACAAAGCCAAGACCCACCACAGTAATATAAATATAAATGTTTACTAACTAGCTTGTTAATTATCAGGTTACTTTTTTCACAGATCATATTTGTGGATACATTTTTTCTATAAAAATGAATAATTATTTCTATTCATCAGTTCTTTTATGGCACAGAAGGACTCATTAAGGAAAAAATATTATTAACCTGTTCTTGTCAATATCTCTGTTACTCTCTAATTCAGATGGTTGTCGATAGCAACTTACATAAGTGAATAAATGTATTATGAGACTGTGGTTAATATTCCCATTTGCTTTAAAAGAAAAAATAAATTTATTCTATTCATTAAGGAAGAAGAAAACTTAATTTTGATGGGAGAGTGGAATTTGATGGTAGAAAAATGAAGAGAAAGAAACCTAGCAGAACATGGATGTTGGGAAAGGAGTGTAAGGGGCAGGCACTACACATAATGTAGCACAGAGCAGATTTAATCATTTCAAACAATGGGTTTAAAAATAATGAAGAAGTTTCTATATCTGGAAGAGACCTTTCAACACTGGAAGCTTTCAGATACATTATATAATAGTAACAAAAAGCTCTCAGAACTACACTTTAAATTGCAATATATTTTCACAAACAGATGTGGACTCTGACCATACGTTATTGGTTATAAACTGCACATAAAATGTGCAGGAATTGCAGAAAGGTAGCAAATTAAGAAGATGGGACTTAGATAAAGTTAAATAATCAAAAGTTATTGAGAGTTCCAAAGTAAGCATTAGAGAAATATTAACCAAACTGGGAAAGGTTTATGATACAAAACAAATGAGTAGCTTTATGTGATGAAATAGTGAAAGTAGCAGAATGTCAAATGGTGATAAAGGCAAGTGACTTATTATTAATACCACACCATTAAAATACACTGTGTCTACAATAACTGGACCTAACTTTCTTTTCGATTATGTGCTATAAGTTTCCCGGCTAGCTGTATGGCCTAACTCGCTACTTCCCAAGTGGGAAGGCATGCCAATCCCTGGCACGAATCCGCAGGCAGATTAGTGTTGAGGTCCTGTGTGCCGGCCGGCCTGTGGATGGTTTTTAAGGCAATTTTCCATCTACCTCGGCAAATGTGGGCTGGTTCCCCTCATTCCGCCTCAGTTACACTGTGTCGGTGGTTGCTGTGCAGACATCATTTCCATGTGTGTGCACGGCATAATTTTTCCACCACTCAAACATTTGGGGTTACACTCATGTGATATGAGACATTCCGGGAGGGGGAGTTGTCCACTGGGGGCTGAACCACACACACCACACAATAAACCTGGGTTCGGTGTGGGCCAGCGGTGGGGTTGGTGGACTGCTGTGGCCTGTTGTGTGGCTGTAAACCACTGAGGGCTACAGCAGGAAGAAGCCTCTCCAGCATTTCTAGGTCCCCAGTTTAATACATACATACTATAAGTCTTGTTTGGTTGAACTGGTTCATAATAGCTCCTCAGAGTTTCTTTACATACTTCTGGTTAATGTCAGATGTTTTTTGTTTCTCACGTGGAAATCATCTGCCTTTTATCTGGAATGTGAGGCCCAGTGTTAGATGTGTTTTGTTTCTCACATAGAAATCATCTGCCTTTTATCTGGAAAATAAGATCCAGTGACACAAAACTTCCTTCAGTGATTTCAAAGCTACCAAGATATTCTGAAGGAGGCAGATAATAAGACCTAAAAAGCACTCAAGGTACCACAATAATGAGCAGCAAGCAAATATGCTAATTTGTAGTAGAATCAGCAGTACAGATATTCAGTACAGTTTCTATACATCACACAATTACCGTATAACATGAAAATATGTCAATCAATTATGTAAACATTGTTATGCCAGAAAAACTACAATAATTGATACCTTTGTGTAGACTTCTAAATGTCTTGCTGCTTTGAAGCAAGGAAGTTTCTTGTCTACTATAAACATATACAACTGGAAAGACAATATTTCCATCAGATTTGTGAAAATCGTGTGTAGTCCACAGCCACATATTTGATAAGTATCATTAGTATTCTCCCACATTTACTTCCATAATATATACTCATATGCTCGTATGACCTCAATCTTAGGTTCAAAATTATACATCACATTGTACAATTTCCCTTATGTAAATTTTGGAGGAGAATTAATACCAAATTATGTTCTGCAATACAAACTCATGCCTGCATTTATATATGTAATTGTTTGCTAACAATATGTAAAATATTTTTAATTATGGCTACATGGAATTATTTCATTTATGTTTGAGACAGGCTCTATATTACATATAAAAAGTCAATATTTATTTTTTGGTGCACATCTTTTTTATCATTAACTTGACATTAAAAAAAACATAGAAATTATATGTTTCTAATATAGGACCAACAAATGTTTCTTATAACTAGTATACTATTAGTGATATTACTCTTTGATGATGCAAACACATATGAGTGGCTTGTGAAATGCCATTCCAAATATTTATAGTTAAATTCTTAGCCTTTCCATCAGTAATATTTTTTTCTATCCCTTAGTGCTACATTCACCTCTGACAAAGATTTGTATACATAAAAAATGTCAAATTGTACCATAGTTCAGACACCACATTAAACTCACCTTGTCCAGTGGGACCTCACCTCACAAAGCACTGCAAAGTTCAAACCTACTTTCCAGCTGTGAATAGTAAGACAGTGTAAACAAAAAATGAATAGTGATGTCTTCAACGACTAAAGAATGAAAGCATCTTACGTTACCTAAAATTTATCATGAAATTTTACTGTTGACCTGTTTCTCTAACAACAAAAGATAAACTAACAGACAAAAATTACATTCATTTCATTCATTTCCTTATGAAATGACAGCACCATTGTCTTTCTTGACTACACTCTCTAGATCAGATACAATTTTCTAAATGAAAAACAGTTACATGGTGTTAGTATTTAAAGGAATTCAATTTCACATGGCTTTTCAGATAGTGTAGTGTACTAAAAATCAACATCCAGTAAGAACTGTAACTTCATTTCCATCGTTGTCTTTGTACTAAAAAGGTTATTACTTGGCAACACTCTTTATATTTGTATTTTGTAGATCTTCTCAGTATAAAACAGACTAATGGAATGGTAACACTTTATACCAACCTAATGGCAGACTCTACAGATGATAGTGGCTTGACACGACCCACTGCCAAAGTTGAAGTGAAGAATACAGTAACTTGCTTGCTGCAGCATAGAAAAGCTATGGGAGTGGAGGTGGTAAATTTTATCATATTTAGTGTTGATGTTTGTTTCAATATTTGATAACTTACAGGTCAATGTCTCTATGCACATTAGAGTAAACAGTACTCACACCCTCCATATTTTGCCTGTCTGGTTCTCATTTTCAATCATCATTCAGTCCTACATCCAGATAATGAAAATCACATGGACAATAATATGTTATAGATAGCTTGTGTAATGCACACATAAATAAATAAATGAAATGCAATATATAACTTACAGTTTCTCACATGAAATCCCCCTCCCAGTTTATAATAAATAATGCTGAAAGATGACATTCTGACAATTACAGAGGTACACAAGTGTTCAAAAAAAGCACACTGGAATGAACAATTACTGATTGTACACTTACATATATGTGAATATTACACTAGAATAAATAAAATGTTTGCTTGTAGCTAGACATGGTGACTTGTCAACATTTTCATTCCAATCAAAGAATTTATTATCTCAATCAACTTATCAGCACTCACCAAAACTGTCCGTTATGTGAAGTAATAATTAATGGAATTCTAAGATAAGATCTTATCCATTCCTTGTGGGTTATCCAACTTATCTCTGTCACAGGATTGTATCAGTGACACTTATGCTCCAATATTTAGAACAGTTTTCTGTAGTGCTACATTGTCTTTTTGGTGATCAAATAAGTAGCCAGAATGGTTTTAAGTAGAATTTTTATCCAGTACCAGCTGCCTCTTGTCTTCTTTAGTTAGTTGTATTTACCTTACACAGGCTAAGTCAGAAAAGAAATCTTTTCTTATAGTGAAAATATACAATATACTGTTGCATCTAACTAAATATTTAAATGGGTTATTGACACATCCATAATGGATATGTTGCTGGAAGTGCTTGAATTATTGATTTGTAAGCCATTTTTTACATTTTATCTAACTGAATGTAATATTCGTTGTTAACACATCGAAGAAATAATCATAGCTTTGTGGGCTTACAATATAGTTACTTGGAATGATAGTTCTACACACATATGACCTGTAATCTTAATTTCAGGCTTTTTGCTAGCTTGTAGTAAAACTGTAGATGGTAAAAATGTTTTGGCAGTACCACAAACTGTCTCATTGTACACGGGACAGGAAGTATATGTTTATATGGCTACTGGAGAAAACTTAACGGAGTGCTGGCTTTTGTTTCCAAATAAAACTAAAATTGATCTGCTACAAGAAAATGTAAGTATATGAATATAATTAATTGAGGATATTACTGTAACACTTGAAATTTTCATTAATTTTGCTTTAATGGTTGTTGTCAATTGATACCAACCATAAGATCTTGGGCAGAATTAGCATCAATATAATTCCTTAATAGAGATGCCCTGTTTCAATCATATTAAATGTTTATTTATGGCAGTTGCCTTTTCTTATGAGCATTCTTTTTAATTCTGTAATAGTTTTCAGTTTACAGAGAATAGATGAAAATGTAAAAGTAAATTTTATTAATAAAGGCATTGTTTTGTATACATACTTGG
This sequence comes from Schistocerca serialis cubense, assembly GCF_023864345.2. Classification (NCBI taxonomy): domain Eukaryota; kingdom Metazoa; phylum Arthropoda; class Insecta; order Orthoptera; family Acrididae; genus Schistocerca; species Schistocerca serialis. The sequence continues at coordinate 777,127,940 of NC_064641.1, forward strand.
TTGGGAAAACCTGGACACCACAATATCAGTATACATTTTTTCCATTTTAAGGCTCTGATTACAGAGTTTTTCTATTTTATCATTGTGGTCTTCAGTTGAAAGACTGCTGCTTGTCTCTACAGTAGTCTAGTCTATCCTGTGCAAGTATTTTCGTGTGTGTGTGTGTGTGTGTGTGTGTGTGTGTGTGTGTGTGTGTGTGTGTGTGCGCACGCGCGCGTGCGCCATCTCCTATGTCTTTTCTTATATGGATATCTGATAACATATTTGCAATGTGCCACATGATTCAGGATCTGCTGACTACTGAAATGCACTACATGTTTCAGAGTGCTGTAATTTGTCTCTAACACACCCTCAATACAAGCAATAGCATCATAGAAGAGACCTAAGTGTTCTAAGAGTCTTTGCTGCCACTGTATCCTCAACGAATGCATCTCAATATATAAGATTTGTCAGCTGATGTGGCTACTCCATTGTCTCTTCTGTTTCAAAATTTTCCAGCACCTGTGGTATTAGAAAGTAGTGCACTTTGTTCCATTATGCAACATCAACTGTACAAGACCTTTTTGCTCAATGTACAGCCTGTATCAAAATTGTTTGAATTAGTTCAGTAACCTGTTTCACATTTATCCCATGAGCATGTAACTATTAAGATAGAATTTACATCCTGTTAGCCGTGCACAAGTAACTACTCTCAACCATCTACAGAAATGAATCCTTATATGTACCACTCAAACGTAAGCATTTACAAAGTTCACATAAACTGTATTACCATCATACCAATTGAACTCTAAGTCAGTGCTCCCAGCAACATGTTGTAACAAGTAATGTTACACTTGGCATGACATATAGCTGGCAATGCATATGCTTTGATGCCAATAGAAGTACCATGGCACCAATCTTCTTAGTTTCTCTGTAAAACATTTATATTTTGGGTAAAAAATTAAAACCTTTGTTTTTGAATTTTTGCATGTTCTCCACTTCATGATCTATCTCATTTGATTTTGAGGAAACTGTTACATAGAAAAAAACTGTTTCTTTCACGGAAGATATTCTGACATGCCACCTTAATAATGAACTGGTTCTGTTTTCAATATTACTTGTCATTATTATGATATTTTATAGGTAAGTAAAACATGGAACATATTTTGAAAAGTTGCTGTTAAAGGTGTAGTCACTGGCCAGTTTATGTCTGGTGCATATAAAATGTAGCTAAAATATTGAGATTATTTTAAATCTTGAAAGGAAAGCCATGCCTATTTTGAGTAAGTAAATTGACATATTTTGAGATTTGGACCACGAGAAGCAATGACATGCCACACTTGATGGTATGGCCGCATACTTTATTGAGTTGTGGCCCATGGTTCTGTTTTGTATGTGGTTTATGATGTCAGTTACAGCCACATTAAGAATTATTCTAGTTTTAAAATTGGAGACAGATAATTTTAGATCCAGTAGCAAAGATAGCTATGTACTGTATGTGTCAATTTGTCTTGTCTGCACTAATAGTTTCATTCACAAAACATTCAGTAACTGCTTTTATTCACACATTATCAAACAAATTATGTGTGTTCCACTGAGGAATGAATATGAAATTTGATTTAGCTATTCACATAACTAAAGCATACCGTGTTCTGTTCTGGATGTCACCAACTTGATGACACATTCATTGTGAGGTGATTTGAGCCTGTCTCAATCCTGGAAGAAACAAGAAGAAATGTGTCTGCAATAAGAAACAGAGATGCAATGGCTAACTATTTTGTAAATGAGACTGATAAAATGCCTTGACAGAACAGTAAAATCTGGGAATGGGGACTTACATAAGGCAGAATATGAGTGATCATATGTATTTTTCTTTACTTGTACAGTGTTGTTGATTTCATTGCCTCCTCTTAATTGTTATTTTCAGTAGTCATATCTATAAATTCTTCTGAAGCATAACAACACAAACTAATCTGCTACTGCTGACTGTTCCTTCCACTATCCAGTAATATGTTTTAGAGGAGTGCTTATTGCACATGGTTTTTTTAATGTTCTATTTTTATCGATATATTTATCACTGTAACTCTCCTACAAGGTATTATGGTTTAATTTATGTTATAAAAAGAAACATATCAATAATGCCACTTGTTCATGAAAGGAGAGGGAGAACACTACCCTCTGTCATGCTTTGTAAGAAATTATAATGTATGCTGCCACTAATATTTCATTTTTATTGTTCATTCGTTAAATCTGTTGTGCATGTTTACAACAAAGTAATTAATTTTGTATTTACACCAACAATGTGTATATCAGACATATTCCCTCCATGTCCAGTTATCAAATAACCACACCTGGAATACTTCATAAATCACACGATTTAAAAATTTCATAGTTATTTGATGCCTTGTCCTTAGTTGCATATTAAAAATAATCATTATCGGATTCTGTCACAACTGCAATTGAAATTGTCTGTTTGCTGGGTTGCGTCAGAAGAAGCATGGCGAAATGTGTCAACATTAAGAGAAATGTTGTAGTTTCTCAAAACTTTGAATGTAAGAGTTTCCTGAAACTTTAACATGCTGCTGATGTCCCACAAATATTCTGCTCTTGTGAACTCTCACTTCATGTGTTTAAAGCCTTTAATATGTATCCCACTTTCCTTTTGGTTGTTTTTCTTGGGACACACTATCATTTGAATAATTGTGGATGAAACATCAAAGGCAGTATGAGAACCTTTGGAGCCTGAGTATTTACACTAAATCTGGATTGATGTATATTTTATGATTTCAGTCCATGCCATGTTAGCTGTTTTTAAATACAAATGGATTTTTTATACCAGTTGACATTAGGGAGTATGACTGCAACAGTATTGGGAGAGTATTAAAAGAAACTCATTTCAGTAAAACATTGTGTGGAAGAGCACTCCAACTACTGAACCTAAACATTTGCTGGAAGAAAGCTATGAATTTCATTTTTTTCCCTGCAGATGAACTTTTCATCTCATAAAACATATAATGAGACTATTTCCTTGTAGACAAATAATTAATGAAACATGAGTGTTTAATTACAAGTTATCCATGGGAAGAAGATCTCTAAAATGAACTTTCGGTACATTAGTATCAAAGATTCAGGTGTTGGATACTTCTTTACATTACAACATGAGTAAAATAAGTGTGGTAATTCATGTTATTTGTTTGTTTCATAATTATACATATTTATGATAGTTCATATTCTAAATCATCTATGGCACTCAATGTAGACCACACCACTGCAGAATGCACATCAAATTCCAGGAAATCACCAAAACTTATAGTTCTGTCCCACTCCATATTTTCTTTCAAAATGAAAGCCAAAATTTTAAATTTCATGTCTAAGAAACTGTTCACACAGGAAAACTGTGCAAACCTACCATCATTTGATCATCAAACAGGCTCCTGTATGGACACCATAGTAATAAGCATCCTTAGCATAGAGAAACAACTGAAAGAGTTGAAAACCAGTAAGTCACCAGGCTCAGATGGAGTCCCAATTAAGTTTTTCAAAGAGTACTCTACAGTGTTGGCCACTTACCTAGCTTGCATTTACCATGTATCACTTTCCCAGCACAAAACACCACATGACTGGAAAAAAGCGCAAGTGACTCCTGTATATAAAAGAACAGACCTGTAAAATTAGAGACCAATATCCCTAATGTTGGTGTGCTGCAGAAGCCTTGAACTCATTCTCAGTTTCAACGCAATAAATTTTCTTAAGAGGGAGGATCTTTTGTCCATGATTCAGCATGGTTTTGAAAGCATCACTCGTACAACACTCATCTTGCTCTTTACTGAAACTATGGATGAAGGGCAACAGGCAGAATCTAATTTCTAGATTTCTGGAAAGCATTTGACATGTTGCCTGACTGTGGGCTGTTAAAGAAGGTATGAGCATATGGAATAGGTTCACAGATATGTGAGTGGCTTGGAGATTTCTTAAGTTAGAGAACCTAGTATGTTGTCCTTCATGGTGAGTGTTTGTCAGAGACAAAGGTATCGTCAAGAGTTCCTTAGGGAAGTGTGATAAGACCATTATTATTCTCTACATACATAAATGAATAAGCGGACAGGATGGGCAGCAATCTGTGGTTGTTTGCTGATGATGCTGTGGTGTACAGCAAGGCGTCAAAGTTGAATGATTATATGAAGATACAAGATGACTTAGACAAAATTTCTTGTTCGTGTGACAAATGGCAGCTAGCTCTAAATGTAGAAAAATGTAAGTTAATGTAGATGAGTAGGAAAAATATACCTGTAATGTTTGGATACAGCATTAGTAGTGTCCTGCTTGATACAGTCACTTGTGTTTAAATATCTGGGTATAACATAGAAAAGTGATATAAAATGGAAGGAGCATGTGATAACTGTGATAGGGAAGAAAATGGCTGACTTTGGTTTATCGAGAGAATTGCAGGAAAGTGTGGTTCATCTGTTAAGGAGACTGCATATAGGACACTAGTGCAACCAATTCTTGTGTACTGCACAAGTGTTTGGGATGCATATCAGGTCAGATCAAAGGAATACACTGAAGCAGTTCAGAGGCAGGCTGCTAGATTTGCTCGATAGGGTCAAAGAACACGCAAGTGTTACAGACTTATTTCAGGAACTCAAATGGGAATCTCTGGAGGAAAGGTGATATTCTTCTTGAGGAACATTATTGAGAAAAGTGGCATTTGAAGCTGACTGCAAAATGATTATACTGCTTCCAACATACATTACACACAAAGACCATGAAGACAGGATACAAGAAATAAGAGCTTGTAAGGAGACATATAGACAGTCATTTTTCTCTCCCTCTATTCGTCAGTGGACCAGGAAAGGAAATGATTAGTAGCAGTATGGGGTACCCTCAGCCACAAGGCATACACCAGATTGAGGAGTGTCTATGTAAATGTAGATGTAGATTTAAACCTCATGTCATCCAGCTTTTATTACTATCTCATAATTTATATCTATTTTGTCTGTTCTGTATTGTCCATCCACATCTTTTCCTGCATTTTCCCTCTCACCATTGTTTTGCACACACCTCACAGGCTCTGTCCAATGCTGTCATGCATGAATTTTGGCCACCCCCTGAATAACTGGTCATGGCCATTATGACAACATTGCATGCTATTCTACAAACAACCTATCCATTTCCAGCAACTGACCACCACATTTCATCTCCAAATCCAACCACCCATCTTCAAACATTGCTCGCATCAGAATTTTAAATCTTTCCTTTTTCTGCCCCACACAAATTGAATTGGTCATTGGAGAAAGGAACTGTCATTTTTCTTATCTTTCAGGAGAGAGAAGAAACTGTCTTATTGTTAAACTATTTGATAGATTGCATTGAAATTTTCAACATTTGTTACTTGCTAATCATACATACTGTGAATGAAAATAATTTTCATGTATTCTAAAAAGTATCTTCTGAAAAAAATTGAAAATTTGTAACATAGGTTCTTTCTCCAATCATCAAGAGAATTTAGCACTTTTGTGAGTATAATGCTTTGAAAATTACACATTTCTGGTCTAAACTCAAATTTATTGATTAACTAGTGGAAAATTAGCTTCAACTGAACATGAAAACAACTACTTCATAGAATTAAAAGTTCTGAATAGCTCACAATTTATCATTGTGATTTATCCCTTGTAGTCAGCCATTTCAATACTTCCTCATAAAAAATGACATTGTCTTCACCATAGATGTACTTAACCAGTTTCTGAATATCTTCAGTTTTCTTTTTATTGATTCTAACCTTTTTTCCATCACATAGCCTTTGCAACTCAATTTGAAATTAAGCAAGTTTAGTTTTTGCCAGATTAAAGGAGTGACTACACAGCAGTTTGATTGCTCCATAATAAAATTCTTTGAACATTGACACCGAAAAAATTTGTTTTTCTTGACGTGGCATCTTGAGATGTGCTGTTTCCCTAGACTGTACATTTTTTGTTGTTGTAATGATGAGGCCATTGTGTTCCAGAGTCCATTATGTCTTCACTTTCCACCATAATGACTGTAACTTCAGAAATGCTGATTGCTATGATTTCCATAGACTCTTTATGGGTGTAAATTGGATCACATTTCCATGTTTCCCTCTTCAGTGTTCTAAACACATGGTCACAAGGGAGAAACAAGTGACCTCTTTTGGGAAATCTGTGAGTGACTTTTTAAAATTTTTCAATGTCTGTCAATGTAAGGCACATGTTTACTGTGGTTTTTATTTTGACCAGGTGCTCTATCTAAGAACAGGTGTCCTTCTGTAATATTCTTCAGTACATAGTTTTTGATGTAGTGGTACAGGAATGAACAGACCTCATTCACTTCCTTTTTTGCTTCTCCTACATGATACAAATACACTGTCGAAGCCCTGGACTTTATGTCATAAATGTAGAAATAGTTAACCCACAGCTGACATAAATTGAATGTTTCCTGCACTGGGACATTTGGCAGAGGCAAGTTTTGCGTGAAGTTGAAAGCTAGTCCAACAGTGTCTTCCCTGCCCGCATATTCTTGCTCAGTTATTTTAATGAATTTATAAAATGTCCTGCTGCGCCACTTGTGAATAGCTCTTTTACTACTGTCAGATATATGTGGACTTTTTTTTACTTAGACTGAAGCTCATCACATTTGCCACATACATCAATTTGGGGATGACTGAAAGGAAAACTGTAATTTTCATAAAAATGTTTCCTATAGAAGTCATATTTCACATTTATTTCTGGATACTTTGTAAGGAACATTTCATGCACAGTTTTTGAATCCAAGCATTCATCCAGGTATTTCATTTCCCTTCTAGCATAGTTAGTTTCTTTGAGGGGGAAAGATGTGATGTGGGTATCTATGAAATTTATTACATTTTCCAAAAGTTTGGTTGTGCATAGGTTTGCTCCATGCATGTCCTTTGGAATTTGCCCTTTAACTAGAAATTGGCAAATACAAAAAACATGTTTCTGTGATACAGCATGAAGACTGCAGATACAACTCTTCTACCAAGTACAATGGCATGGTAAACAAAGGAATGTTGTTTCTTGGTTCTACTGATGTCACTACCAACTTTCCTTGGCCTCCTTTTCGAAATGCCACCTGCTAAAATTAACCTTTGTAGATAAATATCTTGACTATTTTTTTCCCATGTTTTAAAAGTCTGAAAATATCTCGATGAGATCATTCTCACTGATACATTGGAAACATTCCATTTGGCATCTGGAATTTATTAAGTAATTGCAAAGCATCTATCACATGCTATGCAATTTATATTACACTGAACTTGTTGAATGGGTAAATGATTGGAAACATTCCATTTGGCATCTGGAATTTATTAAGTAATTGCAAAGCATCTATCACATGCTATGCAATTTATATTACGCTGAACTTGTTGAATGGGTAAATGACAATACTGGTACCTTACCTGCAGTCAGCATCAATAGATTTTTCAGGAACTGCTCTCCCACTGTTGTGAGAATGCTTGGCTCCTTGATTCTCTTGCTCTTGTGCTCATTTTCGTTTATCTTTCATTTGGGAGAGATTTCGAAAGATAGCATTCAAGAAATTACAGCAACAATCAACAATAACGAAGACACATCATGAAGTTGGTGGCAAGTTAGTGTTTTGTCATGCTTTCTGTGCCTGCATGCTACAAGTCAACACCATTTAGTTTTAAAGTGGTGTAGTACAAGTTCACTGACTGTGCAGTGTGCTGGAGGGACACGATGTGCAGTGGAGAAAGGAACTAAGTCAATGACTTTATTCCTTTCTCCTCAGCACATAACAAATCAACCTTATGTTATTCCCAGAGGAAGAAGCCACACGTAGATGTGTCTTGGGATCCGTTTAATACATTTATGTAAAAAAGTGAAAATTGCCAAAAAGTGACTTACTTCCTTTCTCCACTGATTGATGTAATTAAATATTGTATGGCCCTCAGTACAATTTCTTTCACCCTTTTCACTCCCCAAACTCAGGTATCCACTTCCCTTTATAACAACCTAAGTTTTTGTTTGTCCATTTCCCACATCATTTCTCGTTCTCCTGACACCGCCCAACCCACATGGACCACTGCTCCATCAGTCTGCATCAGTTCAGGAAAGTATTCCTTTCCATAGCTAAAACTCAGTCCCACACTAGTTCCTTAAATACTGCACAAGCCATGGAATCTCCCCATGGTCGAACCATAAAAATTCTTGTTTCTGGAACCCACCCCTCCTTTACAATGACCTTCATCTTTTCCAATTTTGCCAACCCTATCCCTCACAAACCTGGCAGTCTGGAAACACATCTCCACAGCACAGGCATTCCAGAACCAGCTCTGCTCCCTTGCAAAATCTGCTACTCTGCAGTCCTAACTACATACTCCACATCTTGGAAATTGAAAGCCTTTCCCTCTAACACCTGGAAGGGCATTCCAAACACCACCCCCATAAATTATCCAACCTGTAGACATCCTGTTCCCACCCTGCAGCACAGCTATTCGTAAACATCCATTACACCCATACCTGAATCCCTCTTCAACTCTTTGTAGCAACCAGACCATCCCTAGCAGACCTTTTCAAATTGACATTCCCTACAAAATTCTCTTACAACATTCAATGAAATCCAGAATACAAACAAACCCAAAACACCATTGTTAACCTTTCCACAAAAACTTCAATCCCACAAAAGTTTCAGTCCTATCCGAAGGCATCACCTTCAGCAGCACAGCCAAGTTCAATCACATTGGAATTGTCAAAGACTTTCTCTCCTTCTCCTGATACCCACAGCAGAAACACTTCTTCACCACCAAACTCTCCACTACAACCAACTTAATTCCAACAATGAACCTTGCTTCTTCCAGTTTATCCTTTCATCCAACCATGACCCTCCCCCTTCCCACCTAACCATCCCCAGGTCACCTTCCAGGAATTTATTACCTCCAGCTGGGCCTCATTGTTATTCTCCAGATCCCGTACTATGAACACTAATGTTTTAGCAGAAGAAATGAAAGCCGTACATAACCTCAAAACAGATCATGACCTTTTCATTTTTCCTGCAGACAAAGGCTTCACCAGCGGCTTGATAAACTGCAGTGACTACCTGACAGGAGGCTTCTGCCAACTGTCTGACTCCTTCACCTAGAAATCCCGCCATAGTGACCCCATCTAAGCAGTCAAAAATAACCTCCTAAGCCTTTACAAATACTAAGTCCATCCCAGAACAGCTCCCTTGAGTCCATCTCCCTCCTTGCCCCAATGACACCCCACACATTCACCTTCCACACGCACCCCAAAGTCTATAAACCCAACAATCCTGGAAGCTCCATAGTAGCTGGTTATTGTGCTCCTACTGAAAGATTTTTTTATGTTGACCAACACCTCCAACCAATTGCCTGAGAACTAGCCTCTCACATCAAAGATTCTAACCATTTCCTTCCCTGAATCTTTGCCATCCCCTCCCCTTAACCTCATGGATCTTTACTCCTCACTGTTCCATCTCTCTATGCACCAACATCTCTGTAGCCCAAAGCCTTGCTGCTATCAAACACTACTTCTACCAACCTCTTTGAGGCTCCAAAACCACTACCTCTTTTTTCATACACCTTACTAACTACATCCTGACATGTAACTACTTCTCCTTTGAGGGAAAGATATACCGGGTGATCAAAAAGTAAGTATAAATTTGAAAACTGAATAAATCACGGAAAAATGTAGATAGAGAGGTACAAATTGACACACTTGGAATGACGTGGGGTTTTATTAGAACCAAAAAAATACAAAAGTTCAAAAAATGTCCGACAGATGGCACTTCATCTGATCAGAATAGCAATAATTAGCATAAAAAAGTAAGACAAAGCAAAGATGATGTCCTTTACAGGATATGCTCAATATGTCCACCATCATTCCTCAACAATAGCTGTAGTCGAGGAATAATGTTGTGAACAGCACTGTAAAGCATGTCCGGAGTTATGGTCAGGCATTGGCATTGGATGTTGTCTTTCAGCATCCCTAGAGATTTCGGTCGATCTCAATAAACTTGCGACTTCAGGTAACCCCAAAGCCAATACTCGCACAGACTGAGGTCTGGGGACCTGGGAGTCCAAGCATGATGAAAGTAGCGGCTGAGCACACGATCATCACCAAACAACGCGCGCAAGAGATCTTTCATGCGCCATCCTGCATAAACATCGTACGTTCCAGCAGGTGTTTATCAGCCAGGCTGGGGACAATGCGATTCTGTAACATATCGGCATACCTATCATCCATCACGGTAGCAGTTACAAAACCAGAATCATGCATTTCCTCGAAGAAAAAAGGCTCGATAATGGTAGATGTGGTAAATCAAACCTGTACCGTGACTTTCTTGTCATGCAATGGAGTTTCCATGACAGTTCTAGGATTTTCAGTAGCCCAAATTCTGCAGTTGTGGGCGTTGACAGACCCTCGGAGCATGAAATGAGCTTTGTCGGACCACAACACATTACTCAACCAATCGACATCTTGCACCATCTTTTGAAACGCCCACTAAATCGCCAGGTAACAGTTCATGATGCTGATGGACTTTGTATGGATAGCATTGGAGGGTACGTCTAAGTGCCAGCCAAACAGTAGTGTATGAAATGCCAGTGCAACATGCGACTACACAAGCACTGACTTCCCCATGCATAGACGAACCCACTACAGTCTCCGTTTCTTCCTGAACTGTCTCAGCACCATTACGCCTTGTGCTCAGTCAGCCACTACAGGGTCTATTGTCTAAGCAATCTGTGGCTTCATACTTCGAGTCATTCTCGCCACAGCTGCATTTGTCAATGGACCTTTACCTGTTTGAATTCCCTTCATATGGTGATAGGATTGTAATGCTGAACTAGCACATTCCCCATTCTGATAATACAGCTTCACTAAAAGCGTCTTTTCAGGTAACGTCAACATGCTGCGACTCCTGGTGCATCTGATTCTCTCTCTCATTACAGGTCCTTTTATACACAATTCTCATGCGCTGTCACTGATGTTTTACTGTCCAGTGCCATCTGTTGGACATTTTGTGAACTTCGTTTTTTTTTTTTTGTTTTTTTTTCCCCTCCCTAATAAAACCCCATGTCATTGCAAGCACGTGTGTCAATTTTTACCTCTCTATCTACATTATTCCATGGTTTATTTAGTTTTCAAATTTATACTGACTTTTTGATCAACCGGTATAAACAATTCTGCAGCACAGCCATCCACACCTGCACAGCACCCACACATTGCAATCTGTTGTGGGCTATCTGGGAGAAACCCTCCAAACTGTGCAAAATCTCACACCACCTGCCTGGTTGGTTAATTAATGGTACCTTCATGATCTGGATTCAGGACCGAGACACCCTACCATCATTCCTTACCAACCTCAATACCTTCTCTCCCATCTGCTTTGCCTGTTCCTCCTCAACACAATGCGCCACCTTCCTGAACATTGACCTCCACATCTTTAATGGCTCCTTCCACACCTCTGTCCTTATTAAACCTACTTACAACCAACAGTACCTGCATTTTGGCTGCTGTCATTCTTTCCACACCAAACAATGCTTCCCATACAACCTGGTCACCTGTGATGAGAATTCCTTTTCCCAGTATGCTGAAGATGTCATAGGACCTTTACAGATAGGCTTTACCAACCAAATGTCACGTATTTCACATCTTCACATACCTCGAATCCTCCCCCCACCCCAAGAATCAGCTACAATTGAGTGCCCCCCAATCACCCAGTATCACCTTGGATGGAACAGCTGAATGATATCCTTTGCCATGGCTTTGATTACGAGTATCTATCTTCACCAGTGCTCGCATTTTAATGACCTAAAAATCAGTGAAAAATGCAAGCATTTAATATCTAAAACTTATATAAACATGATCATAAAGAATAAAATATAGCTTTACATAAATTTATTTAAAAATATTCTTGTTGATCTTTTTATATACCATGTAATACAAAATTTACTCCTCAGCAGACTATGACTGTAGTGCCTATTTTTTACAGTGTCTGAAACTAATAAGCACCTATTTGTGAAATGTTTCCATGTGTCTGCAAAAAACCACACATACACTTTGCAGTGAAAACAGTAACACCTATACTAACCATAAAACCATGTTTTTACTACTGCACACCACTTGTTTAAGCTATTACAAGTTAGTTGACACTTCCTGTCAGTCTTCAGTTTCTGCAGAGTGGCACTGGATCAAAAGGTGCATTTTCAAGTTTCCCATTTTCAGAGATCTGCAGCTGTCACTGAGGTTTGGTTTGTACTTGGAAAAGCTCCTCTCCACATCACATGACAACACAGGAGCTTATCTGAGTGTGGTGAGGTCACTGCAGACCAGCTTTGGTCCATTGTCTTCAAACATTGTGGCATTCCCAGAAAGACAATGACTGATTTGGCACATTGTAGGATATACAGGACTATGGTGGAGAACATGTTGTAATTTGTAGTTCACTTTGTCAGCCACATGATCTCAAGTGCAGCTTAGCTCACTCTGCACATATTACACAAAATCCAAGGTACCATGTAGTTGAGTATGTCAGATTCGAATCATGTCATGGCTTTTGATACCACTGAAAAATTGAAACTGAAGTGTGTCAATTTTACAGACAAGGTATCTGTAAAGACCCGTTTCACAGTTTTAATAACACTTGTTTCATTGGCATTATAATCACAAACGATAGTCTGTATTTTGATATAGTTGGTGCAGTAATACTCAGCAGCAATGAGCTAAGAACCCCACGTGCCAGAAAAGGGCAAAGCTGGAAAGGTAATAAAGGTGCTTGTTCCTTGAATTTCTGCACCTTGCCACAGGAAATTAATTTGTCCACATCAGTATAATATGATCACATCTTTTCCACAACCCTGGGTAACACATGTGCAAGACAAGTAACATACACCTTACTGGGATAGAGAATCTGAAGCCCCTTAGCTGCTTTAGGCAGCCATAAAGTACCATCTATTACTAGCAGCAAAATGTTGTCTCTTTTACACCATGTGGCCATAGTAGTTTCTTAGAGTTGTCATACAAAATGGCAATTGTGAAGTTGTTTACTGTCTTGAGAGCTTCACATGTTAGGAGGAACATTCTCCAGACCCAGCAACTTTTAGATCATCACCAGCAACGTTTGCAACATAATGCTCACCACCATTGGTTGTTTTATCTATAGCCACTCTAATAGTGCTGCTCTCTATGACCACTTAAAAGTAATTAATAGGAAATTTCATGATAATTAATTGCATTTTTTCCAGTTGTTCACATAGCTACACAGACACCTAGTAATGAGCAAAAATTTTAATACTCATCTTATTTCATGAATGTGTTTGTGGCTCCAAACTGTTTCTTGCCTAGGGTATGATGTAAAGGTCAAGGTTTGTTGATTGTTTGTTTTGGGGAAGGAGACCAGACAGCGAGGTCATCGGTCTCATCGGATTAGGGAAGGACGAGGAAGGAAGTTGGCCGTGCCCTTTGAAAGGTTTGTTGAACATCACTGAAGATACTTCCTCACATTTTCGTCACTTTTCTTTTACTTTCCACCCAGACACAGCAAAACAAAGATATTTATGTGTCAGTTTTCTGCACATCGCTAAAGAAGTCTTCTTTCAGTCATACACAGATTTCATACTGACCACTGTCCTCAATCAATGAACATGTAAAACATTTTGAATACATTTTCGATAAAAATTACAGATTCCAACACAATAAGTTATACATGGAGCACATTCTACTTGAAAACACAAAGACTAACTTACAACTGGTCATCTAGATAAAGACTGTATCACTCAAGGACAAGACAAACACTAACTAACTTTTGGAACATATGACAAACAATGTATTACAACACAAAGTTCTAGATTGTTCCAGAGCTGGCAACTGGTCATATTAACATTTGTACATATTTTTCTGCATGCATGACTGAACAGTTACAAACAAGTATATTAAACAGCTTTATGAATTATATGGAAATCTGAACTCACAAATGGAAGACAAAAGTGCAGAAAGCGATGTTAGGCTTATCATCCAACAAAATATCAACATCTTCAAAGTGATGTTAAGAAAAGAACAGTGGACGGACACACTTCAAGTCCAGGGAACAGATGAAAAGAACAATGCTTTCCAAGACACCATAACACATTACTTCTATTTAGAATTTCCAAAAACCAAGAGCAAAAGAAAACATCTCAAAAATAAGCAATGGATCACGAAGGAAATAATAAAACAGAGAAAAATGAAACAGAGAGAAAATATTGAAACCTACAGGCAGCACCTGAAGAAATATAGGCAGTTGATAAGACAAGAAAAAGCAAATTCAATCAATGAGACTATTTCAAAATCAACAAATAAAATGAGAGCAGCTTGGAATATAATTAACTCTGAGAGGAGCAAGAAAAAATCTCACAGAAAACAAATGAAATGTGATATGTGGTTTATTCATCTCGTTACATACAATTTTCAAATCATTTGATTTGATGTACAGGAGACATGTCAAGGTTTACAAAAGAAACTTTTTTCACTTTTTTAAGACAAATATAAAAGTTTACATTATATTTTACATTTCTATTAAGTTACAACTACACATGTACATAAAATAATGCATGTAATACAATCCCTGTGTTCAGATTGTGAAGCTGTCCTCAATGAATTCATCAAAAGAATAATAACACTTTTCCACCAGAAGAGTAAAGAGCAATCTTTCCAGTGAACCAATCTCCATTTTAAATATATTACAGCCTTTTATTTTACTGAAAATTTTTAACCCTATATACTCTGGTGTTTGGGCATAAAGTTTTAAACGATGTGTTGGAAGTTTGAAGTTATCTCTGTGGCGAGTGCTGCAGTTGTGGTCAAAACGGAAAGTGTCTAGTGTATGTTAATTTCTATATAGGAACACCACCATCTCATATATGTAAAGTGAGGGCATAGAAACCATGACAGTAAATAACAAAATCATCACAAATAAAACAAAAATTGCCAACATCCTGAATAATAACTACACAGATGCAATAGAAACACTAAAGCATGGATATAGTACCCAAGGAACTCACCAAACTATTGTGACAGATGCGACAAGCCACTCAATATTTCTGAAATGAGTCTCTGAAAAGGAACTGACAAATGTTATGAAGAAGCTAAAAACAAAAAAGTCTGCTGGACATGATGAACTACCTAATGAAGAATGTGGCAGCAGAAATAATAATGCCAGTACTGGATATTGCCCACTGCTCTTTCCACGAAGGAGTATTTCCAGATAAACTCAAATTAGTTAAAGTAGTACCTGTACACAAAAAGGGAAAGCACGATGGCCCTAACAACTACAGGCTAGTATCTTTAGTATCAGGCTTCTTCAAAAATATGAGAAATTCTCATGCTAAACAGACTAACTACTTATTTGGAAAAACATAATGTAATAACCCCAGCACAGCAAGGATATCAGAAAGGAAAATCAATGGAAATGCCAATTGAATCATTAACAGAATCAATCATACAGGCCTTGGACAACAAGATGGTAGTGTCTGGAGTTTTTCTTGATCTATCCAGTCCTAGTAAGGAAACTAGAGAATACTGAGTGATAAATCTCACACATCATAAAAAAGTCCTAGCAACAGAAATCAGTGTCAAAGAAATTAGCTATAATTAGGAACTACTGATGTATAATACAAGCTAATTATGTCTCACAAAATTATTATTTTATTTTGTATGTATCATGTATCATAAGTCATTTTGTACTGTGTAATATTATGAATATACTGCATCATAAGTCATTGTGTATGATGAAAGCTACTATATATATTTCATGTGTAAGCTATTTTATATACTTTTATATTTCATATTATCGAGATGGTAAGCCTAATGACCTGTCCCATGTTACAAGTACATATCTGTACAAAAGGTAATTTACGGGACCAATAAAAATCACAATCACAATCACAAGACATGCCACTTGAGGTTAGTAACATTTAAAAAAAAATACAAATAATATTTTGCTATTCACAATTTTGAAAAAGAGTTTTGTAAAAATTATGGTGTATGCCACATTGCCAAAATAATAAAAATCCCCTATTTTCTTTCATATGACTCTTTTCTGTGAAAACTGAGTTTGCTTTAGAAAATCATAAGTGTAATGAGATGTTTTGTAGCCAAAATGTTGTACAGTAGGAATTATATGCCGTTTATCATCAAATAAAACAAATGGAATCTATAGGATAATTAATTTCTTTTAAAATAAAAAAATAAAGGTGACAATCCAAAGCAATACAGAAAAACTTGGAAAGATCTGAAATTTAAATAAATCATTCCTTACAATGCACCAGTCCCATGGGCTCACCTCTGGTACTTCAGACTTAAAACTTTACATAAAACATAGCTGAAAAAGAGTGGAATCACAATTGTTTCAAATAGGCTTAGTACTGTAATCTACTTTCAATCAAAGATCCCTGTAATTCTGTTTCATTACCACACCCAGAATGTTTGGTCAGCGACACTAATTTGTCTTATGCTGAGCTCATAGTACACAGATAAATAGTTTTTTCACAGAACTGGATGTGATGTGTATTTCTCCGAGAACTGTCTGAAGCATGGATTCTTCAACTTCTCCAGTGGGATATTTGAAGACACCATCATTTCACGTAACTCCTTAAACAATGATTGGACAGGTGAAGATGGACCTGTCTGCTCCAATAATAGTGTTTGTCATCTATCATTTTAGCACTTCATTTCACACAGTTATTTAGTTTGGTTATATTACAATGTTGTTGCATATTAAGACACTTTTCTGCACTAACTTCACATAATTTGAAAATAATATTTCCCTGTCAGTGCTGAAGAGCTTTGCTCCAAAATCATGAACAAAACCTTGCAATAATATATTACTGGAGTACTTCACTTTTGGCATGTTGAACCAGACTGAGTTTTTATTCAGACTGAGTAGTGTGGCCACCGTTTGTGATGTTCATTACATTAGAAACTGTCTTCTTCAAGCATCTTTGTATGCCTTACACAACAATAACTTATATCAGAAAACTGACTTGTGTGTTATATTGCTTGTTTATTACAGTCCTGATAAATAAAGCTTTGTAGTAACTGTCATGTTTATTTGTGACATTATCATCAGAGGCAATGGCCATATGTGTGTGTGTGTGTGTGTGTGTGTGTGTGTGTGTGTGTGTGTGTGTGTGTGTGACAGTCTATTATTTTCATAAAGTGTCATGATTCCATCCAGGATTTTCTATTGTTTGATTTAAACTGTACATCATGTGAGTAACATTTCATGTTTTCATTCTTGTGTCCTTAAAGATACAACAAAAAATGTATTTTGGCAAAACTTCTCCATAATATAGCCTATTATGGCAAAAGTCATTTGAAATATGACCTGTTACTAAAAAAAGGCTTAAATTTGACTTTATATGCATAATAAAAATACATTTTTTGACATGGAAATACCTGGATTAATGAATAAGGTGTTGTAAAATTCATCCTAAAGTCCAGGAAAAAAAGTCCATGCTCGCTCGATATCAGTGACTGCTTTACAACCCTGGGCCATCTGTATTCTTCCCTCCATAACCAGCTTTTCTGAACTATGCTGACAGGAGTCATCCTTGCAACCTATCCGTTGCTCATGGAATGATCCTTGTCGCAATCTCTGTTAACCAACTGTCCCAATACCATCCAACTGTCAGTTTCCCTTTCCTTGTTCTATCATCGTCTCCCATTTTCCCTCTCCACCCCTCTGTATCACATTCACCATGTGCTGCTCCCCACAGTCATACATCACATGCCTAACCCTTGCACCTGCCACCCCTCTCTCCCACATTCCTTGCCAGGAAACCGTCTTCCTCTCACCCAGCTGCTACCAACCCATGCCCAACTTCTCTTCCTGCCTTCCATTGTTGCCGTATCACTCTGCTACCTCAACTACCAGTTGCCATGCACAGTTTTAGATGACACTTTCTGCAGGTAACAAAACAATTGTATTTTGTTTTCATTGTATCTCTGTGCAGCATGATATTTATCTGTCCAGCATGATTATTTACATTACAGAATATCCCAAACTACTAGAAAAAGTGACTACATAAGTGATAAGAGAGCAATGAGAGAAGCATTCAACGAATTCGAACATAAAACATTGGCAAACGATCTAAACAAGAACCCTAAAAAGTTTTGGTCATATGTAAAATCGGTAAGCGGATCTAAATCCCCTATTCAGTCACTCGTTGACCACGATGGCACCGAAACAGAGGACGACCGAAGAAAGGCAGAAATACTGAATTCAGTGTTCCGAAACTGTTTCACTGCGGAAAACCGTAACACGGTCCCTGACTTCAGCCGTCGCACGGACGCCAAAATGGAAAATATTGAAATAAACGATATCGGAATTGAAAAACAACGGCTATCACTTAGTAGCGGAAAAGCATCCGGACCAGACGAGATACCCTTAAGATTCTACAGTGATTATGCTAAAGAACTTGCCCCCTTTCTATCAGCAATTTATCGTAGATCGCTGGAAGAACGTAAAGTACCTAGCGACTGGAAGAAAGCACAGGTCGTTCCCATTTTCAAGAAGGGTCATAAATCAGATGCGAATAATTATAGGCCTATTTCGCTTACGTCAATCTGTTGTAGAATAATGGAACATGTTTTGTGTTCTCGTATTATGACGTTCTTAGATAATACAAATCTCCTTCATCATAACCAACATGGATTCCGCAAACAGAGATCATGTGAAACTCAGCTCGCCCTATTTGCCCAAGAAATTCACAGTGCCGTAGACACTGGCGAGCAGATTGATGCCGTATTCCTGGACTTCAGGAAGGCATTTGATACAGTTCCGCACTTACGTTTAGTGAAAAAAATACGAGCTTACGGAATATCGGACCAGGTTTGTGATTGGATTCAGGATTTCCTAGAAGAAAGAACACAACATGTCATTCTTAACGGTTCAAAATCTGCAGATGTAGAGGTAATTTCGGGAGTACCGCAGGGAAGCGTGATAGGACCTTTATTGTTTACAATATACATAAATGACTTAGTTGACAACATCGGTAGCTCCGTGAGGCTATTTGCAGATGACACGGTTGTCTACAAGAAAGTAGCAACATCAGAAGACTCGTACGTACTCCAGGAGGACCTGCAGAGGATTAATGCATGGTGCGACAGCTGGCAGCTTTCCCTAAACGTAGATAAATGTAATATAATGCGCATACATAGGGGCAGAAATCCATTCCAGTACAATTATGCCATAGGTGGTAAATCATTGGAAGCGGTAACGACCGTAAAATACTGAGGAGTTACTATCCGGAGCGATCTGAAGTGGAATGATCACATAAAACAAATAGTGGGAAAAGCAGGCGCCAGGTTGAGATTCATAGGAAGAATTCTAAGAAAATGTGACTCATCGACGAAAGAAGTAGCTTACAAAACGCTTGTTCGTCCGATTCTTGAGTATTGCTCATCAGTATGGGACCCTTACCAGGTTGGATTAATAGAAGAGATAGACATGATCCAGCGAAAAGCAGCGCGATTCGTCATGGGGACATTTAGTCAGCGCGAGAGCGTTACGGAGATGCTGAACAAGCTCCAGTGGCGGACACTTCAAGAAAGGCGTTACGCAATACGGAGAGGTTTATTATCGAAATTATGAGAGAGCACATTCCGGGAAGAGATGGGCAACATATTACTACCACCCACATATATCTCGCGTAATGATCACAACGAAAAGATCCGAGAAATTAGAGCAAATACGGAGACTTACAAGCAGTCGTTCTTCCCACGCACAATTCGTGAATGGAACAGGGAAGGGGGGATCAAATAGTGGTACAATAAGTACCCTCCACCACACACCGTAAGGTGGCTCGCGGAGTATAGATGTAGATGTAGATGTAGAAGACTATTGCCTCTCTCGTAAAGAAACTGATCACCACACATTAAGTGGCAGCATATGAATATATCCAGAATGGAAATGCCCAGCTGTTGCTGCTGCCATATTATATGTACAGAAACATGAACCAACAGCATCACACACTACCATGTTCAGCTGTTAGTCACTTGGTTATCCCGATTGAGTTATGAAAGCACACAGTTCCATGAAACTACACTAGAAATTTGGTTCCTCAATTCAAATTTAATTCTACATGTTTCTTTGTCAGAATTTCCATGAGAAATTCAAAATACCTTTTTTATGCCTGCATCACGAATATTCTAAAGGAAAACAAGAACATTCCCTGTAGAAGTTCCAGAAAATGTGTAAATAAAATTACTCATTGACATATCCTATATTACATTTACAGATATGTGCTACTGCTGGAGTGATGGGATTAGTTAGCAAACCTGTGATAAGAGTATTAACATGTAAATCTACAGAGATCCTCAAGTATGTCTTTCTTAGGTATGGCTGGATTTTGCTGGAACTCCTGCAGCCACTCCCATAGACTGTTTTTTCTAGCTCAGCTTGTAGTGAAATCAACTGCATTTCAGTTCTGTATTTTCTAATTATAGCTTACATGCCATGATTGTGGGGGACTACAGAGGATCCTCTTCACTGGCCCAGTGTTACATTTTAGCTGCAAGTGTATGGCAGATGCATTAAATTCTAAAAATACTAGTCACTCAACGTACAGTGTCATTCACAACATACATCGAAATACACCACAAAACACTTTCACAGTAGTAATACACAAAACATATTTAGTCAAAATATAACTACACAGCGTATCTCCTCAATGATCCTGAAAACAAAAGCACAGTCACATGAAGCACATATTGTTCAGCTTGGCCTTCCATGTTGGCTGCAATGCAATGATGGTGGTGTCTGCTCAGTCACCTGTTGAACACCTGCTAGAGTGTTTGAGATCCACACTTACATTAACAATCTAGAACAGGCAACAGATTGTAGTAACAGCAAACACACCATAGAGATGACAGCAGCAGCTTGATTGTGTAAGGGGGTTGCACAGTGACAGTTCACCACTGGAAGTTGGAGAGTGCCAACTGTTTGAACCCATGGCCCTTGAGTTCAGATCTCATCCTGCCCTGTTCAGGTAGCAGCAACTAGCATGTTTCCTACACCAAGTGACAAATCAGTGCTGTGACTGCACTCGGCATCCAAGGCTACTGTGCATTTTGCTTGTTGCTGAAGGGTGTTGTGGCTTGCACTTAACATGGATGCTCTCTGGGAGAAATATGGCACAAATTTCAATTAAGTGATCTTTGATTATTGTGAATGTCATTAGTCAGATGGAGAAAATACTCACAGGAGGTGACTCTTCTGGTCAAGATCAGGAAACCTTGAATCAAATTATTTCACAGGAGAGTGTAGGTGGGCCCATGCATTGCCAAGGTTGTTTATAACACACTGCAGAACTTTCCTGGAAAGCCTTACACATTCTCCATACATTCAAGATCCCTCCACAAGAAATTTTCAAATGTTTGGAGCCCTGCAGAAAAACATTCATGACCATCAATTTGCTTCAGATGGAGAGGTGCACACCAGGTACAATCTTTGCTCCATGGGCAACTGCAAGCATTTTTCCATGAATGCATTGACCATCTTCTCTCACAGTGGGATAATATATTTTATCAGTCATAGTGACTACTTCTGATGGTATAAACAGTTTACTTACCTTTTTCACCTGCCTCATTTTCATTTGGTTGCCCTTTATATCTCTATTAAAAAGTGATGCAGTGGTTATATTCTAAATCTATTAAAACTTTATAGAAGAGAAAGTTCGTCTTTATTTTAGAATGATTAAACTATTACCTATTTTTCTTCAGAGAATTTAATAGGGAAAATAACTGTGTATTTATTCCCTTTTATGCTGCATCTAACAAATTTTGCTCACTTACATAAAAGTTATTAACAGTGCTTTTGGTGAAGTGAACTTTTCATTGACCGTCTTTGAAGGATGAACCACCAGAATCATTGCTCATTGTTTCAAAACTGAATTTTTTTTACCCCCTATGAGCCACAACCTTTGCAATGTGGGGTGGCTTATGTACCTCAGTCATACAGAGAGCTGTACTGTAGGTGCAGCCACAATGGAAGATTATCTGTGGAGAAGCCACACAAACATGTGGTTTCTGAAGTGGCAGCAGCCTTTTCAATTGATGCAGGGTTAATGACTTGCTGATTGACTGCCATGAATTGTCACTTAAGCCAGCATGGCCATGTTGTGTATGACCGATGAATGACTGAAATCAAGGGGAAACTACAGTAGATATGTTACCCATGGGCAAACAACTCTACTCCATGGCTTAATGATCATAGAATACTCTTGGGTAAAATGTTCTGGTGGTGAGACAGTCCTCCAGAGGCTCCTGTCATCAGGAGAAACAAAATTGTGGTTGTTTGGGTCAGGGCATGGATGTTAGATCTCTTTGTATGGTATGTAGGTTAATTTAAAAAAGGAAATTGTTAGGTTGGATTTGGATAAAATGGGAATTAGTAGTTCATGGTATCAGGGAGAACAGGACTTCTGGCCGGGTGAGTAAAAGGTTAAAAATACAAAATTAAATAGAGATAATATGAGAGTGGGTATAACAATGAATAGGAAATATGAATGCATGTAAGCTTGTAGGAACAGCATAGTAAATGCATTATTGTAGCTTAGGTAGGCATGAAACCAAAACTCATCAGAGTGGTACAAATTTCTCTGCCTGCTAGTTCCATAGATGATGAAGTGATTGAAACAATATATGATGAGATAAAAGAAATTATTCAGGTAGGTAAGAGAGATGCAAGTTTAATCATGATGACGGACTGGAATTTGATACTACGAGAGGTAAGAGAGGAAAAAGAATAGGAGAACAAAGCCTGGAACAAAGGAATGTAAGAGGAAGCTGTTTGGAAGAATTTTTCACAGAGCATGAGTTAATCATTCCTAACACTTGGTTTAAGAATCATGATAGATGGTTTGTATATATGGAAGATATATGGGGACACCAGATTGTTTCAGTTAAGTTATATAATGGTAAGTCAGAGTTCAAAATCAAATTTTACACTGCAAAACATTTCCAGAGTAGATATGGAATTCATTGGTTATGAACTGCAGATTAAAACTGAAGAAATTGTTGTAGAATGGGAAATTAAGGCGATAGGAACTGAATAAATTGAAAAAAAGTATAAAATAATAATAATCTGAGGATGCTGAAAGTTTCAAAGGGCAGCTATTGAGTGAACCATGGCAAAGTAATACAACAGAAGATGAATGGGTAGATTTGGGAGATGAAATGGTGAAGGCAGCAGAGGATCAAACAGGCAAAAAGACAGGAATTGGAAGATATCCTAGGAGAAACATGTGGGTCTGAAATTTAATTTGAGAAAGGAGATAATATTAAAATGCAACAAATGAAACAGGCAAAAAGGAATACAGATATCAGAAAAAATGAGACTGACAAAAAGTGAAAATGTCTAGGTAGGCATGGCCATAGGATAAATGCAAGGCAATAGAGATGTGCATGATGCTTCCTGTAGGAAACGTAAAGATATCTTTGGAGAAAAGAGAAGATGTTGTATGAATATCAAGACCAAGCCAGTATTAAGGACAGAAGGGAATGCTGAAAGGCAGAAGGGATGTACTGAAGTGAAATGAATTTGAAGAAAATATTATAGGAATGGAAGAGGAAATAAATGAAGATGAAATGAAAAGTTTGATATTATGAGAAAATTTTACAGATCACTGAAAGATGTAAGTTGGAACAATGTCCCCATTGTACCAGTTATTATGGGTGTCTCCCAAATTCTTATACAGAGCATTGGGAGAATGACTGTTTAAACACCTCTGTGCATGCTGTAATTCATATATACTCATCCATGCCATCAGTATGGGAGTGATATGTAAGGGACTGTAGTATTTCCTACATTCATCATCTAATGTGGGCTCTTAAAACTTTGTAAGCAGGCCTTTTCATTATAATTTGCATGTATTTTGATGTGCCTAATAGTTTAGTTCCTTTGGCATCTCCATGACATTCTCCAACAGGTCACACAAATTTGTGATTGTACGTGTTCCCTTTCCTTGTAAATGTTTATTGTGCCTTGTTAGTCCTATTTAATATAGGTCCCACATACTTGAACAGTATAGTATTGTAGAATGGTGCTCATGAGTGTTTCATAAGCAATCTCTTAGTAGACAGATTACATTTCCCTAATATACTACAGATGAACTAGTCTGCCACCAGCTTTAGCCATGAATGAACTTGTATGTCATCCATTTCACATTGTTACTAATTGTTACACCCAGTTATTGATATGAGATGACAGACTGCATCTGTTGCTCGTTGATATGATAGTCATAGTATACAACATTTCTTTTTTTTGTGAAATGCATAGTTTTATACTTCTGAACATTTAAAACAAGTTACCAATCATTGTGTCACTTTGAAATCTTATTAAGATCTTATGCAATACTTCTGGAAAATCAAATAATAGAAAATCCAGGATGAAGTAACAACAGTATTATGAAATGAATAGATTTCTGCTCACCATATAGAGAAGGCACTGAGTCACAGACTGGCACAACAAAAGATTGCGTGGAAAACACGCATCTCACACAAGCACAACTCACACGCACATGACCACTGTCTCTGGCTGCTGAAACCAAATGGACTGTGTACAGTAACTACACCTAATGGAGGAAGCAGTCCATGGCTGGTGGGGGTGAGAAGGACAAAGGATAAAAAAGGTGGGGTTGAGAGAAGTTGTAATGCTGCTTGTGAGAGCATGCAGGGACATGATAGGGAGAGGGTAAGGCTTCAGGGTGTAGTTGGGAGTCTTGGGGTCAGGGAAAGGGAGTGGAAAAGGAGAGAAGTGGAGGAACGGAAAATGGTTAGGGGTTGCATTGGTAGGCTAGAAGGCTGTGTAGTGTTAGAGTGGGAGCAGAGAAGAGGATAGGTGGGTGAAAGAGAGGATTAGTGAAGGCTCAAGCCAGTGGGGTTACAGGAACACAGGACGTATTGCAGGTAGAGATCCCACCTGAACATGACAACCAACAAGCTGTCTGTCCACATGAATGGCCACTGACAAACTGTCGCAAAGAGACAGCTGGACCACCCAGCTGCTGAACATGCTGCACAACACAATATGCTTTACTTCAGTGACTGCTTTACAGCCTGCACCATCTAGATCCTTCCTACCAACACCAGCTTCTTTGAATTAATTGCGTAGGTGGGAACTCTCCCTGCAGCATTCCCCTATGTCCCTGTAACCGCCCTCCCCCCCTCCCCCTGACCTCAACCTTCATTAGTACCTGTTGTTTACCTACCTATCTGCATTGTCCCCCACACATTCTCACTATCCCTGCCCATCCCAGCCTCCTCCTTACTCCCACCACCCACAGATTTCTCCTCTTGTTAGGCACAGTTTCTGAACACAGTCCACCTCAGTGGCCAGAGACAATAGTCATGTGCATGTGAGTTATGATTGTGTGCGTTTTTTATTTTAGAAGAAGGCATTTGGGCCTGAAGGTTAGGTATATAGCAGTCTATTTTTTGTGCCTGACTGCAACTCAGTGTCTCCTCTATGTCGTGAGTAGCAATATATCCTTTTCATAACGTCATCATTATTCAGTATTTGTGTGATATTTTTTGGCTGCTACCTTATTATAGATAACAGCAACATCTGCAAAAAGTCTGATGTTAATATTAATATTGCCTGCAAGTTAATCAATATAGAACATGAACAGCAATGGTTGCAACACTCTTCACTGGGGCTCACTAGAAGCTACCCCTACATGTGTCACTGACTCTTCATCTGAGATAAGATGTTGCATCCTTTCACAAGGAAACCCTTAATCTAGTCAAAACTTTTGCTTGATACTTCATATAATCATACTTTTGATAAAAAGCATGAGTGTCATACTGAGTCCAATACTTTTCTTCTTGAGAGTCTTGATCCATTACGGAGGTAACTCTGTTCCGTGAGTTACTTCATTACTTTTGAATTCAGGATATCTTCTAAAATTCATCAACTTGGGGATATCAAGGATATTGTTCAGTAGATTTGTGGACCACTTCTGCTGTCCTTGTTGTAGATAGGTATGAGCTGTGCTTTCGTCCAACTACTATTGACCTTTTTCTTTTTACAGTGGGTTAAGCTTAAAAGAGTGGCTAACTTAGCTGCATTGTGGTATAATATTTGATAGGGATTCCTTCAGGCTGTGGAACTTTGTTCAACTTTAGTTATTTTGGTTGTTCCTCAACTCCACTGATAGTAATATCAATATCACACATCTTGTCATTGGTACAAGAATTAAACTGTGGCATATAGCCTCTATTTTCCTTTGTATAGGAACATACAAAAATGGACTTCTGCATTTCTGATTCTGCATTGCTACCCTAAATTTTAGCTTCTTGAGTGTCTGCACACTAACATTGGCCCCACTAATAAGTCATGGTTGTACAATACTAATATTAATTACATACAGAGGAATGGAAAAACTGCTAGGAATTGATCTTGGGGAAGATCAGTTTCAGTTTAAGAGCAATGTACAACTTGTGAGGCAATATGGGCACTACTGCTTATCTCAGAAAATAGGTCAAAGAAAGGCAAACCTACATTTACAGTGTTTAGAGATTGAAAGAAAGCTTTAGATACCAGTAGTGGTGACTGGAACAGTTTCACGCCATGAAATTATGAAAGTAAGAGGAATCAAATACAGGGAACAAAAAGTTTTTCTAAAGCTGCACAAGAATTGTATTGCATTTACAAGAGTCAAAAGACACAAAAGGGGAACAGTAACTGAGCTGGGAGTGAGACATGGGTGTAACCTTCCTCTGACATAATTCAAGCCTGTTCATTGAGCAATTTGTGAAGGAAAGCAAGGATGAATTACAAAAAGAAATTAAAATTCAGGGAGAAGAAATATAAACTTTGTGGTTTGCTAATGACATTGTAATTCTGTCAGAGACAGCAAATGGCTTGGAAGAGAAGTTGAATAGAATGGATAATATTTTGAAAAGAGTTTGTAAATTAAACATCATCAAAAGTGAAAGGTAATGAATGTCATCATGTTACATCACGTGATGCTGAAGGAATAAGATAAGGAACAAAAACACTCAAAGTAGTAGATGAGTTCTGTTGTTTGGGTGCCAGAATAACTAAAGATGTATGAAGTGTAGAGGATAGAATATGTTAACTGGCAGTAGCAAGAAAATAATTTCTGGAAAAGAGAAATTTGTTAATAAACAAACAACACACACCTATGAGGCCTTAGGCCTGCTTTGGCTTACTGAGTATTGCCTACAGAGCAGTACAAGGAGCAATCTATTACCAAGGGACATGTTATCAGAATGTTGCCAATCCCTCCTGCATTTGTTCCCAGAAGATGAATTCTGATTGTGACACTGCTGACTGAACTCCATACCATACCTTTCTAACCTCAGAACAAAACTGAGGAGCTATTGGGAATGAAACTGAGGTTCTCCAACACCACAGGCAGTGATGCTAACCATTCAGATATGGTGATTGTCTAGAAATTAGTTAATATCATAAGTGTTGCAATAAATTTTTCTGAAGTTTTTTGTCAGGAGTGTGACCTTGTGTGGAGGTGCTGATAATAAACAGTTCAGACAAGAAAGGAATAAAAACTTTTCTAATGTGCTGCTACAGAAGAATTCTTAATATTAGATGGATAGAATGAATAACTAATGTTGAGGTACTGATTCAAAGTGGGAAGAGTTATTTATAGCACAACCTAACTAAAATGAAGTACCAATTGATGGAACATTTTCTGTCTCATCAAGGAATTGCAATTTTGGCAGTGAATGGAAGGTGCACAGTCAGAACATGATAGTGGGAGAGAGGATGGAGAGGGACAGGCTGGGGGGGGGGGATTGTAAATCGTAGAGTGTGCACATGGCTTGACATAGTAATTGGGTTCAAATAGATTCAGCATGCAGTAGCTATGCAGAGATAAAGAAGCTTCTGTTGGATGGAGTAGTGTGGAGTGCTACAACAAAACAGTCTTTCAGTTGAAGACCACAACAACAGCATAATTTTTGAGAAGCCACATATATAATATTTTTGAAGGAACTTTTTCTCTTTTGAAAGGTTGAATATGGTGTTGACTACTGGGGAAATGATCTTAGTGTTGGTATATGTGGTTTCCATGCCAAAAATCTCAGTGTGAATGCTACAGGAAATTGGATATTAAGAGCTATTGATACTCAAAAGATAACATATCAAGCAATAACTACCATCAATGTATTTGGTAAGTAAAACTTATAATTTGTTGAACATCAGCAAATGCACACTTAAGAGCTCATATTTCTTGTGTTCTTAGAGTTCTCTAATGATGTTTTTCCAGGATTCTTTAAATTGTAACTTTCTGTCACCAGTAATTATGATTCTTACAATGTATTTCTAAAACAACAGTAGAATTTCAAACTATTGGTTTCTAGATTGAATACTTGATAATTGACTTTTCACTGAAGAGATATTGCCAGCACTGTTTGAAAACCTTGCAGTAATTTTTTTTAAATCTCAACTGAGTACATCTGAGTAGATGGCAGTTCACCAAACAGAGCTATTTCTGAGAAGTAGAGAGACCAGTAGAAAGTAACAATACAAATGAGCATGTATGTATGTGCACACACACATGTGTGTGTGAGTTTCATTTGTGTGAGTAATGTGTGTGTCTGTTGTCTATTTTTGACTAAGGCTGTATTGGCCGATAGCTTATTTTATGACAGTTTGTTTGTTGTGCCTATCTATGACTCAGCATCTAAGCTATATGGTGAGAAACAACTATCCTTTTCATAATGTTACATTCCATCCAGTGTTTTACATTGTTTAGTATAATATGTGTCACACAGTTATAACCACTTTCAGAAAAGTTTTGGTGTACCGTGTCAGGAACGTTTGCTTATGACCAGCACAAAATTAGAAAAAATGACAGATGCCAAGTTTAAAACAAACAGTGAAATGTTCAGGATGAAATAACAATACGAAAAGAATACATTAAGAAGGCATTGTGTTACAGAGAGATGTGATGAAAACACTGCTAAACTTTTAACTTTTGGGCAAAAAGTCCTTCCTCAGAAGCAGAAAACACACTCTCACATGGATGAATCACACATGATGGCTACTGGTGTGGAATGGGAGAGATGTGGGGTAGGCGTGGGAAAAGAAGCGCTGCTGTGAGAGCCATCAGTGTTGCGGCATGGACAGGATAGAGCTAGTAAGTGCAGAGTCAGGAAGCTATGATGGAGGATGGAAGAGGGAAGAGAAGAGTTATAGAGAAAGGGAAAAGACTAGTAAGTGCATTGGTGGAACAGAAGGCATTGGTAGTGGGGGGGGGGGGGGGGGGGGTGCAGGGGGGGGGCAGAGTTTATCGAAAGTTGGAAGCAGGGGAGTTATGGAAGTGAAGGAAATTTTGTAGAGAGAGTTCCCACCTCTGAAATTCAGAAAAGCTGATTTTCGTTCGAAGGATAGCAATGGCACAGGCTGTGATACTGTCGCTGAACTAAAGTACATTGTGTTGGATAGCATTTTCAGCAACTGAGTGATTCAGCTGTCTCTTGAACACAGTTTGGCAGTGGCCATTCACGCAAAACAGACAACTTGCTATTTGTGATGCCCATGTAGAAAGCAACACAGTGGTTACAGCTTAGCTTATAGATCACATGGCTGCTGTCACAGGTATCCCTGCTATTGATTGGGTACCTCTACAATCACATCGTGCTAAGCAAGCCTCCTAATAATGTGTCATGGAGGGTAATTTTTTTTATCACTAACTGAGCCCTTCCACTTGTGAATGGTGCATGGAAGAAGCCTCTGTATTGGTTCTAATTTTTCAAATTTTCTCCTCATGGTAATTACTCAAAGATGTATGTGGGAGAAAGTAATATGTTGTCTGACTTTTTCCGCAAAGTGCTCTCTCGAAATTTCAATAGTAAATATCTCCATGATTCACAATGCCTGTCTTGTAACATCTACCAATGGAGTTTGTTGAGCATGATGCTCTTGTGTCAACTAAATGACCTCATGATGAAAATGTGTCACTATTTGTTGGACCTTCCCTATCTCTTCTATCAGTCCTATATGGTAGGGAACCCAAATAGATGAACAATACTCAAGAATCAGTTGAACAAGCACCCTATAAGCCACTTTCTTTGAGGATGAGTTACATTTCATTAAGATTCTTTCTATGAATCTGAGTCTGTCATCTACCTTTCCCACTATTTGCTCTATGTGGTCATTTCACTTAAGGTC
The DNA here is from genome assembly GCF_023864345.2 of Schistocerca serialis cubense. Taxonomy (NCBI): domain Eukaryota; kingdom Metazoa; phylum Arthropoda; class Insecta; order Orthoptera; family Acrididae; genus Schistocerca; species Schistocerca serialis. The sequence continues at coordinate 777,158,132 of NC_064641.1, forward strand.
ACTCTGGATAGTTACACCTAGATATTTTATGGCAGATACTGTTTCCAGCAGTTTTTCATCGATAGTATAACTATATAGTATTGGATTTCTTTTCCAGTGTATGCACATTACATTTATTTATGTTCAGGGTCAGCTGCCTAAGCTTGCACCATTTATCAATTCTCTGGAGGTGAAACATAACAGTGAGCAGATTCTACCACAGTTTAAAATAAAAGTATACATTGAGACTTGTTGTGATAACTCCAAACTGAGAAGTATAATCAATAGATCATGTGAAATATTGTACCTGTGAAATACTGTTCATGTATGTTTCATGAATTTGCCGTGGAGAAGGCTACTTCAAGTTTAAGTTGACATGCTACCTGGCAGCACTATATTTTGCGTTTGACATTGTTAAAATGAAATTTATTTAATTAGTTTTCTGTGTTAAAAAGAAAAATGAATGACATTGTTGCAAACATGTATACATAGACTCTGCAAGGTCGCTGTCTCATGACAATTTTTTGAGAGATTTCAAAGTAGCCATATCAGCAATGAGTTTAGTAAAAAATAAGAGGACATTCTTTTTTTTAGGGACATCATTGAAGGTGGGGGTGGACGTCTTTGGGCTTTGTTTGGTGTGGAGATATAATGGAACCACAGTGGTATAATGGTTTTGTCTTTGTTCCATTGTAAAAACTTCAAGATGTGAAAAAAACATTTTGGAAACTGCAAAAACAATATGTGCACACAAGCTAATGGCATATAATTGATCAATTGCCCAGTGGTCATATCACCAGAAAATCTTAATTACCTTTTATACAGCAGTAGAAGCATATCAATTCTGCAGCACCGATTACTCAGAAAGTGCAGAGGAACTTTTCAAAGGTCATTCTGTAAATCATTTCTACCTTCTGGAGTTACTACTTTGTTATTATATATATATCTAAAAACACAGGATAGAGTAGCATGGAGAGCTGCATCAAACCAGTCTCAGGACTGAAGACAACAAAAACAACAACAACAACAACAACAACAACAAAAACAAAGATGACGTAACTTACCAAATGAAAGCTTTGGTATGTTGATAGAGACACTAACAAACACAAACACACACACACAAAATTCAAGCTTTCACAACCCACGGTTGCATCATCAGGAAAGAGGGAAGGGGAGGGAAAGACGAAAGGATGTGGGTTTTAAGGGAGAGGGTAAGGAGTCATTCCAATCCCGGGAGTGGAAAGACTTACCCTGGGGGGAAAAAGGGACAGGTATACACTCACGCACACACACACATATCCATCTGCACATATACAGATACAAGCAGATATGTCTGCAACTGCATAGTCCAGCTGTCTCTTGGCCACAATTTGCAGTGGCCATTTATGCAGACTGTCAACTTGTTAATTGTCATGCTCACATAATAGCAAAGTGGTTAGATACTAGTTTGTAGATCACATATCTGCTTCTACAGGTAACCTTGCCTTTGGTGATGTAGAAGATGCGTGTGACAGGACTGGAGCAGTTGATAGTTGGTTGATGTATGGGACAGCTCTTGCAAGTCGGTCTATTGCAGGTATATGATCCATTAGGCAAGGGGCAGTAAGCAGGGATGGAATGCAGATGGACAAGGGATGTTGTGTAGCTTTGGTGGTTGGCAGAAAACCATTATGGGATGGGATAGTGGGTAGGATATTCCTCAGTAGAGGATATCAAACCCCTGGTCGAGAAGTGATTTAGTTGCTCTAACCCTGTGAGGGACTGAGTCATGAGAGGAGTGCTCCTTTATGGTTGGACAGTGGCTGTGTGGGAGGTGCTAGGTGACTGCAGAGACAGGGCATGGGAGATCTGTTTATGAATGAGGTTGGGAAGTTAATTTTGGTCTGTGAAAGCCTCAAGGTGGCTTCTGCATAATTGGAGAGGGTCTGCTCTTCACTACTGACACAGTGACAATGGGTGTCTAGGCTGTACAAAGGGGCTTCTTGGTATGGAATGTGTGGCAGCTGTCAAAGCGCAAAGTGGAGGTATTGCTGGTGCTTGGTGGGTTTGATGTGGTTTAAGGTACTGATGTATCCATCCTTTATGTTGAGGTCAACATTGAGAAAGGTGGCTGGTGGGTTAAAGATGTCCAGACGAACTGAAGATGGTAAATGGTATTGAGGTTCTGGAGCAATGTGGAGTCCTCACTCTCAGTCTAGATCATGAAGATATGGCAATGTATCTGAACCAGATGAAGGGTTTGTGATTCTGGGTGGTTATGAAGGATTCCTCTAAATGACCCATGAACAGGTTGGCATAAGATGGTGCCATGTGGGTGTCCATTTCTGTAACATGTTTTTTTTTTTATAAAGGATCAGAAGTGGTGGAGATGTGGAGGAGGAAATGATTGATATCTTTTATATAGGAGGGTAGGTTGTGGGTAATAGATTAAATGTGCTGATCCATGAGAATAGAGGTTCTCTCAGTGAAGACACAGTAAACATAAGCAATGGCACATCCAGGATGAATGAGTTCATGGACTATAGGAAGCCTGTAGAATGTAGGCGTGTAGGCAGTGAACTGTGGTGGTGGTGGGGGGGATGTGATTGGAGACAGAATTAAAGGAGAGGTTCTGGGGTGGACCTAAGGATCTAAAATCCTGCTGGATTTCTGGAGTGGGGTCATTGTATAGGAGTTTGTAGGAGGATGCACCTGACAATTGGTAGAGACCCTCCACCAGGTAATCCCTGTGGTTCACATCCACAGTGATGGAGCCTTTGTCGACAGGTAGAATTATAAGGTCAGGATCAGTTTTTAGGTGGTGGAGTGCACTTTTTTCTGTGGATGTAAAGTTGGTTTCCATGTTGAGGAATATGCGAAAGGATGGTCAGACTGTTTGTGGTTAGGAAACTCTGGAGAGTTAACAAGGGATGACATGTGGTCAGTGGGGGTGGATCTGGTTGGATAAAGGACTGAAATGAATCAGGCAGGGTTCAGTATTGGTAGGAGTGTTGACGAAAAACTGTGTTTCTCTTGTAGAGAGGAGGAGAAATGGAGAAGGTCATTAACAAGTACAGCATGAATGAATTTGTGACTACAGTCAAAGGTATGGCCCATGGAAAGGACTGATACTTCTATGAAACTGGAGGAAATGTTCATGAAAGTGTTTTGGGTCTGTTTATGTTCTGGACTCTCCATGGTGGTTGAGGGTGGAAGTTTCTGAGGTTGTGGCAAATGCAATAGTATTGAAAAAAAAATTAGAAATGGATAGCTCAAAAACACTAATAGTGAACCAGGCAGCAGTGGCAGGGCAGCAGCAAGTAAGAGCTCTAATATAAAAATTTTAAATTGAAGGCAATTTTGAATTTAAAAATTAAAGTAGTAATTCTATATCATGAAATTAATTTTCATTATTTTTGAGCTTCCATAGAAGTTATAGAAAACTTATTTTAATTTTAATTCATTAAAATAAATGAAATAATGAATTAAATTAATTTTAATATCCATAATGCACTGTATCATAATTTTTTAGAACTACTCTTTTATCACTAGAATTCTTTCTTAACCAGTTTGTTGATTAGATTTTTAGTATCAACATCTCTGGTTACCTGCTTATATTCTAGTTGTATTTTCCTTTCTCTTCACTCCCAGTTAATTTTATCATTTATTCATCAATCAACTTTTGAATATGTTTATACACTCCTGGAAATTGAAATAAGAACACCGTGAATTCATTGTCCCAGGAAGGGGAAACTTTATTGACACATTCCTGGGGTCAGATACATCACATGATCACACTGACAGAACCACAGGCACATAGACACAGGCAACAGAGCATGCACAATGTCGGCACTAGTACAGTGTATATCCACCTTTCGCAGCAATGCAGGCTGCTATTCTCCCATGGAGACGATCGTAGAGATGCTGGATGTAGTCCTGTGGGACACCTTGCCATGCCATTTCCACCTGGCACCTCAGTTGGACCAGCGTTCGTGCTGGACGTGCAGACCGCGTGAGACGACGTTTCATCCAGTCCCAAACATGCTCAATGGGGGACAGATCCGGAGATCTTGCTGGCCAGGGTAGTTGACTTACACCTTCCAGAGCACGTTGGGTGGCACGGGATACATGCGGACGTGCATTGTCCTGTTGGAACAGCAAGTTCCCTTGCCGGTCTAGGAATGGTAGAACGATGGGTTCGATGACGGTTTGGATGTACCGTGCACTATTCAGTGTCCCCTCGACAATCACCAGTGGTGTACGGCCAGTGTAGGAGATCGCTCCCCACACCATGATGCCAGGTGTTGGCCCTGTGTGCCTCGGTCGTATGCAGTCCTGATTGTGGCGCTCACCTGCACGGCGCCAAACACGCATACGTCCATCATTGGCACCAAGGCAGAAGCGACTCATCGCTGAAGACGACACGTCTCCATTCGTCCCTCCATTTGCGACACCACTGGAGGCGGGCTGCACGATGTTGGGGCGTGAGCGGAAGACGGCCTAACGGTGCGCGGGACCGTAGCCCAGCTTCATGGAGACGGTTGCGAATGGTCCTGGCCGATACCCCAGGAGCAACAGTGTCCCTAATTTGCTGGGAAGTGGCGGTGCGGTCCCCTACGGCACTGCGTAGGATTCTACGGTCTTGGCGTGCATCCGTGCGTCGCTGCGGTCTGGTCCCAGGTCGATGGGCACGTGCACCTTCCTCCGACCACTGGCGACAACATCGATGTACTGTGGAGACCTCACGCCCCACGTGTTGAGCAATTCGGCGGTATGTCCACCCGGCCTCCCGCATGCCCACTATACGCCCTCGCTCAAAGTCCGTCAACTGCACGTACGGTTTACGTCCACGCTGTCGCGGCATGCTACCAGTGTTAAAGACTGCGATGGAGCTCCGTATGCCACGGCAAACTGGCTGACACTGACGGCGGCGGTGCACAAATGCTGCACAGCTAGCGCCATTCGACGGCCAACACCGCGGTTCCTGGTGTGTCCGCTGTGCCGTGCGTGTGATCATTGCTTGTACAGCCCTCTCGCAGTGTCCGGAGCAAGTATGGTGGGTCTGACACACCGGTGTCAATGTGTTCTTTTTTCCATTTCCAGGAGTGTAGTTTAAAGTGAAGCCCTTCATCTCCATCACTGCGCTTTTAACGTTTTTTTTTTTTTTTTCAGAATAATGACCCTTATCTCCACTCAAAGCCCGATTTGTAATCCATTTACTATCTCCTAACTCATCTGGCCATCCACCTAACATACAAGTTTTTTCTGCACTGACTTCACAATCATCAAAGTATACTGCTCTGCCCATATCAAAATACATAACATTTTCTCCTGTATTATCTAACCTATCAAACAACCTAAACCTTGCATTTGATGTTGTGAATACTGTTATAAAAATATTTGCAGCTGTATTATTTTCTACATAATAATCCTTGAAACTGTACTTTATCTCTACCATATTCTCATTAATGAAAATAAAACTTTATTATCTGATTGATCCTCCTGTAGTATCTCATAAAATTGTTGTTAATTTGTAACATACTCAGTTTTTCTCATATTTTGTCTTTGTTCAAATTTTCTCCAAAATGAATTAAGACATATTTTTGCAACAGCTTGTTTTCCTTAATTCTTTTTTATCTTATCAAGATCTATGTCATCATCCAATTTTTCTTTCACTTCTTTGGTATACATCTTATTGTTTGGAAAATCATGTTTACTAGTTTCTAATTTCATTTTCCTACAATTTTTTACATAATTTTTAGAGAGCTTGTTGGTTTTATTTCTAAAATCCCATACCTCATAGACATTTAAAATTTTATATCCTTTTTCAACAGTTTTCTTCACTTCATCAGTTACCCAAGTTCCAATAAAACTTCTTTCATCATCATTGTGATTATATTTATTTATTTCCTCTTTGCATGTTTTACATGCAAAGGAAACAACAGTTTTTCATTTTTATTGGTCTTCATTCATACTAATAAAACTGGATGATACAATCCTCTGGGTCCCAATACTTTACATTTTATAAATCCATTCCATTTCTTAGGGCAATATCTTAATCTATATATATCTTCGTTTCATGTTACTCAGGATAATAATCACTATATTATACAGTTAGATAAAGACTACACAGATTATCAAAATTTTTTTTTGTCTTTATGCCATCTGGTTTAGCTGTCAATTTTATCATATTTGTTCATCTGCCATAAGAAGCATCTCTTGCATTCAAAGTCTGGACAACTTCAGGTAACTGTTTTAATTTCTTAAGTTTTTTGTATTTTACTGAGTTAAGCCAGTCACATTCCCACAAATTCACTAAATTACGCCAGAATTTCATATTTATGTAATTGTTAATTTCTTCTGATGCAAGTCATGTGTTGATTCTCTGTTTTTGTTGTTTATTGTCTCATCTTTAAAACATTTCTTAAAAACTTTATTGGTTTCCTTATCAAAACCATCTACTTTACCTCCAGCTATACTTACATCACCACCATTAAGAGTGCACTGAATATTATTATTGTTTAAACTTTTTAACCAAGCTATGGATTCTTTACTACAATTTTCTTTCTATCTTTATCAACTTCTTCCTTCACACAAACATTTAGATCTGTATATAGCCATACAGCCTCAATAACTTTTTTCCTTCATTTTTGACACACAATTTTCTTTAACTTTTTAATTATGCCTTGTCTTTCTTTTGGCTTCGAGTGTCAACACAATAATATTCAATATCAGGAATTGGCCCTATATAATTTTAATTTTCCTGTGTCTTGAACAAATATGGGAAGTAACATATCTTTAGTTCTTCCAAATTAAATTTTTTTGGAAATCTAGCAATAGTATCTTGTACCAAATTACTGCTATCTATAATTTTAGATGTAATTTTTTATCTCCAATAACATTAATTTAGTTTCTGTGTAGATAAATATAGTTTTATTGTATCTGCAATACAGTACTTTGGAATGAATTGTGAATCATAACCTTTGCCATAATGAGCTACAAATGTATAATTCCTGTTTTCTTCAACCGAGCAAGGTGGCACAGTGGTTAGACACTGGACTCGCATTTGGGAGGACGACAGTTCAATCGCGCGTCCGGCCTTCCTGATTTAGGTTTTCCGTGACTTCCCTAACTGCTCCAGGCAAGTGCCGGGATGGTTCCTTTCAAAGGGCACAGCCGACTTCCTTCCCCGTTCTTCCCTAATCCGATGAGACCGATGACCTCGTTGTCTGGTCTCCTTCCCAAAAACAACAACAACAACCTGTTTTCTTCAGATATCATCCGTCTACTGAATTCACCATTTGTCTTAAATTTATAAAAAGTATCTCCATTAAAATTATGAACTATTATGTGATTTTGAATATGTATTCCTGTTTCTTGTTAAGCTACATAATGAAACCACATGTATCTTTCAGTACAGCTACAATTAAGTCTCATTGGGAATACTTTTTCACATCGTTTAAACTATTTGCCTGTTACTATTTTATTACATACAAAACATTGGAAAACATAGTAATCTTTGAATTCTTCATTAATACAACAACTGTCTTTACCATAGTTTAATCAACCTTTGACTATAAATTCCTCAAAAAGTTTCTTTCACAAATACCACCTTTTTGCGATTTGTATTGCATATAGCATTTATGATTTTTAATTTTTACTTTTTGTTCACAGCTTCTACATCATTCAAAGCCACATCTGTATTTTTTAGCTCTCAAACAAATGCACATACATTCTCTACATTTATAACCTATATCACAAACTTCTTGGTGATTTTTAAGCATTCTTTATTATAACAGCATATATCTTACTTTTTGCAGGATTGTGGTCTGCACCATTGCACAGTATACAGATTTTTCTCTCTATTTTACAGCTGTGTGTGTGTTCTTGTTTTTACATGCCTCATTCCATATACTACAATAATATGATGATCCTAAGAAAGCTGTCATACTGTTAATTACATCAAAGTGGTAATGATTTTTGTACAGATACTTCTTGACTCTTTTCTCAGGGCCAAGATAGATAATGAACTTGAAATTCTCAGGACATACAATATTTATTTGGATATATAATAATTTTTCAACATTTTAAATGTCATCAAGAGTAAATCCATCTTCTTCATTATATTCTCCTAATTGATTGCATAATATATCAATTAACTCTTTCCACAAATTGTAATTATCACCAACTCAAGTCATTTTATATTGTTTGTAGTTAGTTCTCTGCCCAAGGTAATATTTGTGTGATATGTTAATGCCACTGTTATTCCTCTACCACAACATAGATTGCCATTATTATTAATTTTTGTGATACACCTTTTAGTCTTTATATAATCAACTAAAATTATTATTTTCTTACCCCTATCACCTCTGCCTCTAGGTATTGTTAACATTTGAATATTAAATGAAGTGTCTATTATATCAATAGATTCATCATATTTTAATATATCTGTTATTTTACTGCACAAAACTTGAACAGATTGTTCAGTGTTATCTGATGCTTTATATCTTGCAGAAATTGGATGAAACATTTTTGTATTTGAGCTTTTTGTATTCTACTTATCTCCTTTTCTAAAATCAGATCTCTTTTTAGCTGCTTGCACCATAGAATTGAGTGCTTTCATTAAATAAGCTGTTTTCTCACAAGTGACATCAGGTTTCCTAATATTAACATCATTAAAGGCACTTTTATACTCAACAGATCAAGCTTTAAATATTTCATTAATTTAGATTTTAGTTCTTTAATCTAAAATAAATGCTTTTTAGGCCTTTGTCCTCTTTTTCTTGCTCATATAGTTTACTAATAAATATGTAAATCTGATCTAGTCTCACTATTTTTTCTTGTCCAGTGGTTGAGTTTTTTCAAAGACATCATCATCAAATCTGTAAAAATAATTTATACAAGATACATGTTTTGGCCATGATCTGGTCTTTTGGAATATTTTTGGATGAGATGGAAAATCCTGTAACACAATTATATTATAACTAAATTTTCCTTCAGACATTAAATTAAACAATTCTGATTTGTTTAATTTGCCGTAGCCTCTAGCCAAGATTTTTAGCTAATGCTTTGAGCTCAGTTACATTCATATTATTGAAATTTCTTATAGGGGGATGGTAAGTTGTGGGAAATAATTAAATTAATTAATTCATATTTTATAAATCTGCTATATACTTTTCAATTATTCCTTCTACAACAATCAAGTTGAGCAATTGTGTATTATCTCAAAATCTGTTCCATTTACCTAGACAAAATTTTGTGAGGTTTTTGGAGAATGAGAGTTTCATAAAATAGCTAAATGTAGTAACTACTTAAATTTTATTTGCGTTTATTTTTGTGTGTCTGTTTGTCAGTAAACGGTTTTCAGACTTTTTAAAATTATTTCTGTTCCACATCTTTTTTGTCTATCTTCTCATTGACAAATCTCGTATCTACTTGAGAACATGTCCCTAGATGTAGTATTTAAGTAGAAACAACTAAAATTTTTAATTTTTTGACAACTAATACATTTTTGTTGAATTATTGCACTCACCATTTTTCATTGACAATAACATATATGAATCTTCATCTCCTAAATTTGTCTAAAGTGATTCTCATAAAATTTTTATGTGACATATTTTCCACATAAACAGAGAATTTGTTACTGTTGTAAATTTTTTTGTTACATTCAGCAAAACATTACTTACATGACTTCTTATACTTACCCTCTGTATATTTGTGTGAATGAAAGTTATCAATTGACTTCTCCACTTCATTAATTTTACACTTCTTAGATTTAACTGCTTCCATTTATCGAGACAATTTTTCATTAGTTTAATTAAAATTATAGGAGTAACAGCTCCAACACTTTAATAATAAATTATGCACAAGCTTCATTTTTCCTTATACTAAGTAAGAATGTGTATAAATAAATACTACTTTTTCTTGTTGCTCTGCACTAGATGACTGTATAGATGAAATATTTACACTCTTAATTTTTTGCTGTCACTAGGATTTCTACTATGTATTTTTTATTTCATTTACAAATTTTTAGTACATTTCAGATTTCATGAAAAACAAATTCAGGTCTATAATCAAACAGTTTTAGACACACTCTTAGGAATATTACAAAACCAGATTACTCAAATAAACTATGAGAAAATTTCCAGGTGTGCTTCTGAGGTGGGTAGAGAAAAAAAGGAAAAAAATCTGTCAATCTGGTCTATAAAAATTTAAATTTAAATTTTATTAATTAAATTTAGAAAATAATAAATGGATCCAAACTTTCGCTTGTATTTCAGAATACCTATGATAAATGTTTTTCAGAAAAGCAACATGTTTTCATATAATAATAAATGTTTCTGATAATTGATAAGTAGAATATCCTTGGTTAAAAGCTAAAGATGTTGCTGGAGTATGCAGTGAGAGCTATGATAAATCAGCGAGTGCTACATGTGATCTTAAACAGTTTCTGAGAAACCTCAATCACACAAATGTAGTAATGGTCAATATTCTGTATTGCCATGGTGTTGTAATATGATCATATGTAAATGTGGAAATAACAAGGGCCAACCATCAGTTATCAAAAATTTGCAGACACACACAGACTTCACCTGAATGGCTTGGGGAAAAGATACCTGGCAAACCTGAAATAAAGAAAATAAAAAACCGCTAAAAGAAATTCAAAAACAAAATGATAATTACATCAACATTGCCAGACTCCACAACGAAAGCACATTAAAAGACATATTAACAGAAAGAACAGTGGACAACAATTTGAACAACAAGAGGACTATAGGTCCTCATCATTCAAATATTGTTTTAGACAAAAATAAGAAAAACAAGAAGACTCCAAGTTCACAAGAAAGCACAGCAGTAGTGGCAGAACCAACATTTGAAATGTCAGAAACAGCATCACCATCATCAACAACAACAGAAATGGCAGTATTAAGGACATTAGCAGCAGCGCCAATTGCAGCAACAAGCAGCTCACCACAGCCCATTGTACAGATATGTCCCAAGAGGTGCAGGAAACTTGTCCTTCTCAAGGATTTTTGGTATCTCATCAGGACATGGGAACAAATATGACAGCACAAAGTGTAAATAAAACTGTAACAAGTTCTCACTCAAGTCACCTGAAAATTTTAAACGTAAATATTCAGTGCTGTAGACATAAACCACTAGAACTTGAGGTAGCTATGAATGGAGCAAACATTGACTGCATGTGCATCATGGAGCATTGGTGCAGAACTTTTGAACTAAGTATTATTAATATTCATCTATATAAGCTGGCAAGTCAGTACTGTAGAAAAAAATGCCAAAAACGGAGATGCATGTATCTTTACTAAATCAAGTATCAGGTGCAAAAGAATGTGTGAACCTGAATTATTGCATGTGGAAAATCATTTTGAAGCAGCAGCTACACAGTTGCATAAAATACAGGGAAAAGTCATGGTCATAGCTGTACACAGACCTCCTACTGGGGATACAGACATATTCATTAATCAATTAGAAACACTGCTTAACATTCTTTATACTGAAAGAGCCACTGTAATTGTCAGTGGGGATTTCAACATAAATCTTATGAATGAAAGTAGGCTAAAAATTCAATTTCCAAATCTACTATGTAGTTTCAATCCATTTCCAAACATACATGAACCCACAAGAATAACATATAGTACAAACTTATATGGATATGGTGTCTGTTCTTTTGAACATGTCTGAAAAAACAGACACCGTCGATGACCTGCAGCTGTTAGAATGAAATTAGAATGATATTAATACCTTCAGCTGCTAACGGGGGTTGAAATATATCAACAGGGACAGGGAAATGCGTGCCTCGACCGGGACTCGAACCCGGGATCTTCTGCTTACATGGCAGATGCTCTATTCATCTGAGCCACCGAGGGCACATAGGATAGTGCGACTGCAGGGAGTACCTCACACACGCCTCCCACGGGACCCACATTCTCACCTCGTACGTCCACCCACAACATTTGTAGCGTCCCAAACCAACACACTCATTACTCGTGGAAGACATTCTTACCAAGTCCCATAAGAGTTTGGAGAGTATATGTTGCATCCACACAGAAGAAGAAGGTCATGGCCAGTGTTGCCAGAACTGTATACTTATATGTATATGGTTTCTGTTCTTTCAGACATGGTGTATGTTCTTTCTGACATGTCTGGACTATTGTATAGGTTTTGTTTCCTGTTTTCATTGTTGGATATGACAGCCTATTGTTTATACTCTTCCACTCAGTGATACTATCCAGGTATCTATGATCTACTACAAAGGCTGTGCCAATCATAAAAGGTGGGTTTAGCCCCCCAACACTGAGTATCCCTTGCAGAATTACATATCCCTCTGATTCCATCGTGCTTTTGTCCCTGAATCTTGTTTCCTGTGGTGCCTGTATGCCAATCCCAAGTTCTCTCATACTGTCAAGAACTTGCTTTAGCTTGCCCACCTTCATCATTGTCTGTATGTTTATCATTCCCATTTTAAAAGTCTGCTTTGGTCTGATTTTGTGAACATGATTTAGATTGGATTTTGAGGTACTCGTAGGTTCACGATTTTGTTTCGCACATGATGCAGGTCCCCCAGAATCCGATAGCTTGCTTGCATTGACCTCACTCAATGAGGGATTAGCCCACTGGGGTATATTTGTAATTGTTACATGCTTCATGACTGCTTCACAAGCCGAAGTTTCAACTTTGGCTACTGCATTTGCAGTAACATGGTTACAACTGAGGTGTTTAGCCCCAGAGGATGTAATCAGGCTGCCCCACTGGGATCAGATGCCTTTTGTGGCCACTCCACTGGAGTACAGATGCCACTCTGTTGTGAGAAGGTTCATCCACCTTGATGTCCATTGGGCTTCACCAAATCTTCTTTTGAAATGACTGGTGATTTTCTTCCACCCCTCAAGCTGTTGAACTTTTCACGCTACACTTTTGATTAAGAATGATAAGGAACAAGGATAGGCTTAGGATAAGATAGGACAGGATACAGGATATTGATGGGTTGTTAAGGGACACTGTCTAGCCTGTTTATTTATTTAATCTATTTTTGGATTAAAATTGCATAATTTATGAAATATTTTTTCTATTTTTGATTATAAAGATTCTAATGTCCATATATTAAACTCAAAACATCATTAAACTTATGATTATTATATAATGGTTTTAAACAAATTGACACTAATAATGACATATTGTTTCATTAAAATTTTTAATTTGTTGCCATTACAATACAGCTCACTTGAGCCAAGATAATTAATCAATTCTTTAGAAAAATTTCCTTCAAATGAATCAAATACAATTTTTAACTTTGTTCTTACATTAAGAGGTCCAATGTGTGCCAGCATGATCAGACATATCTAAATTAGCTATTCAACAGTGTTATGAAAAGGATAGTTGCTACTCAAAATATAGCAGAGATGCTGGGTCACAGAGAGGCACAACAAAAAACTGTCAGAAAATGAGCTTTTAGCCAAGAAGGCTTTCATTGAAAATAGACAACATACATACACACTTTCATAGAAATGTAGCTCACACACAGACTACCTTCAACACCCAGAGACTGCGGACATGTTTGTGTGAGGTGCATTTCTTTTGTGTGTGTGTGTGTGTGTGTTTTGTCTGTTTTTGATGAAGGCTTTGTTGGACAAAAGCTAAAGCTCACTTTCTGACAGCCTTTTTGTTGTGCCTATCTGTGATTCAGCATCTCTACTATATGGTGAGCACCAATTATTTTTTTCATGACATTGTTACAGACCATCCTGTATTTTCCTTTGTGTAAATTAACTATTCCAGATTCACATACTCCAGGATGATTAGGTGATTCATCAATCATAAAAACACTATGAAAGTATTTGATTTTCAATTTTTTAGAAGGTTTTTCTATGTCAAAATTATTTAATGCATTAGGATACACACGGATTATTTTATGCAATTTTTTTTATTCAAGCACCAGCTTTCTTCTCCATTGCTAAATTATGTCTTTTTGTTCTTCTAATTCTTTATCACCTTCTTTCTTGTCCATTACTTATCACCTTCTTTCTTGTCCATTACTGCTTTTGCAACACAAGCTGCTCCACCTCCTAGTGGACCAATAGTTGCTAGGTATGGTAGTGCAGCAAATAGTAGTTGAAGAAAATTACCTTTGAGTTTTGTTAGTCCTGAACTTTCTTTCTTTTTTGTTAGGTATTCAATAATTATTTTAATAACAGAGATACATACTGTTATGAGTAAATTTCCTCCTTTATTCTTATTTTTCTTTTTTGTGCATCAGTTAAAAAATCAGACAAAAATTTTACAAGAATTAATATTTTTACAACCCCCACCCAATTTCAACAAGGAACATGCCTATTTTTCTCTTTCCATACATTATTCCTGCAACAGCATTTGCAACTAATTTTTCACAAAGTGAGGCAACTTCACCATTCAATCTCTCTTTCACAGCTAACTGAAGTTTTTTATCAGCTTGATGTCTAGATACTAAATCTGTACTGTATCTATATGCAATATCATGCTTTTCACAAGCTTCAGCTAACAATTTATTCCTTGATCTCCTCTTGCTAATCTTTCATCTAGTTTGGCAAAAGGTCTGCAGTATGTGTTGCCTGATAGATGCTGATGCTGAAATTCTTTGATCTAAAACTTACTTACCTTCTTGACTCTCCTTCCTATGTTATAAAAATAGGTGTTTTCTTGACTCTTTTGTACACATTTGGTTGATCCACAATGACCAAAACTCTCATGTGTATAAGTAATTAAAGTATCAATACACTGTTCTGTTCAACCTAGCTTCCAATCATCTGAGTCAGTCTTATGTCTCCTGAATAAAATACCCTTGTGTACCTTACAGTATTTTTCAGTCTTTTCTCCTCCTTTCTTACTCAACATATTTTTAACCAATTTCCAATTTTGATCATGATTTTTATACCTGCAGATGTGTTTGTAAATTTTCGAGATTTCTTTTTCCTCTTTCACACCTCTCAAGTACATAATTTTAAACTCTTTCTCTCCTTCTCCAAAGTTATAGATGAGTCACTCCCTAAAAGTAGCCCAGAATGGCTCAATGAGTAATTCTGCAATGATACAGCTTACACTCCAGGAGTGAACATAATGCTTTGTGATCAGTATAGGTGATGACTTTGTGACCTAGTAAATAATTTTTATACTTGTTGAATGCCCAATGTGCAGCAAAATGTTATTTCTCAGTTGCAGTGTATGTCTTTTCATGCTTTTGCGATACTCTACTAGTAAATGCAAGTGATCTGTGTTCAATAATACCGTCAACTTCAACCTACTGAAATAAATGAACATCCAAACCAACATCACTGATATCTGTCATAATACAAAAAGGAAGAGACACATCTGGTCTAAACAATATCTAACTTTGACACAACTGTTCTTGGATCTCATTGATAGCATCCTGACATTCCTGATTCCAATTTCAAACAGTACTCTTCTTCAAAAGTTCACACAGGCATAAAGCATTCAAAGCTTGGCTGCTACAAGATTTTCTAAAGAATCCAGTTAACCCAAAAAATAATGTAATCTGTTTTTTGTTGTGAGGAGCAGGAAAGTTAGCAACAGCATCCAGTTTCTCTTTATCAGGTGCAGTTCCTTTCTCAGATATAATCTGTCCTAAAAATTTTACTTCTTCCACACCAAATTTACACTTACCTATTTTCAAAGTCATGCCTCCTGATTGAAATTTTAAAAACACATGTCTTAGCAGATTCAAATTTTGTTCCCAAGTCTTTTCAGTTACACAATTAATTTTGAACTTACTTCACTCCCCAAGTCAGAATACAGAGCTCTTATGAACTCAGCTACAGATACATTTTGTCCAAATGGCATCTCACACTACTGAAAAAACTTACCTCCATACAAAAATGCAGTATACTTTGTAGAATCAACTTCAGGTCAAATCTGACAAAATTCGAAGGACAAATCCAAATTACTCATGAATTTTATACAATCAAATTTGTGTAACAGCTAGTCCATTTTCTCAGGATGATCATTCTCTCTCATAATAAATTCATTAAGATGTCTAGAGTCCAAAATAATTCTCACTCCACCATTTCTCTACTTAACACAACCAAGCACTCTTACTTTTCTCAATGACTCCACATGTTTCCATTTTCTCAATTTCTATCTCTGGATCTTTCCTTTCTGAAAATGCTATATTATATGGCTTGAGAAAGAAAGGTTGATGATCTCTAAGGTAAAGCATGCACTGATAGCCTTTCACTTTCCATAGTCTTTCACCGAACACATTCCTAAACTCGAACAATAGTGGCAAGATTCATGACTGGTTCATTTAGCCATTGTGAGAGCGTTACAAATCTCATAGAAAGTTTGAAGTGGGACACACTTGCCACGCGGGATTAGCCAAGCTGTCTAAGGCGCTTCAGTCATAGACTGTGTTGTTGGTCCCGGCGGAGGTTTGAGTCCTCCCTCGGGCATGGGTGTGTGTGTTTAGGTTAAGTAGTGTGTAAGCTTAAGTACTGATGACCTTAGCAGTGAAGTCCCATAAGATTTCACACACATCTGAACATTTTTTTGACACACTTGCAGATAGATGATGCACTAAATGGAAAGGGTTGCTCACTAAATTCTGAAATCTGATCTTTGCCGAGAATGTAGAGCATATATTATTACCACCAACATTCAGATTTTGGAATGATGACCATTCAAAGATAAGGGAAATTAGCACTCGTACTGAGTTGTTCAGACTCTTGTTTTTCCCTCGAGCAATCCACGAGTGGAACAGAGGGGGAGGAAATACGACTTTGGCACGAATTGTGCCCTCCAACACACATTGCTTGGTGGTTAGCAGAGTATATGTTGTTGTAGATGAATGACAAATTCCTAAGTTGTTCCTTTTGTTAATCATTAAGAGTTTTAGCTTCCCTCACTTTAGAATCTACTACACTTACAAAATCCTAATCTTCAGTCTCATCAAAATTTGTATCATCATAAAACATCTGCTACTCACCTGGGTACTCAGTGTTTTGCAGATAGTTACAACTTTTCCCACAGTTTAAAATACAGAAATTAGTTTTCACATAAGTATTACTTTTAGGTTCCAAAATAAACAATTCTGCAGCACTCCATCCAGAACAAGCCTCAACTTTCACTCTCCAATCCTTACCGAGAATTATATTTTCTTCCAAACTGGGGATCACTAACCATCCATGTTCAAAGTCTTGTCTTCTATAATAAAATTTAAAAGTATGTGAGATTTTACCAATTTGCTTTGCTTACCTGTAGCTCCTTTTATCTTTACACCTACAATGGGTATTTCCACAAAATTCTTACAATACTTGATCTTGTTTCTAAATTGTTCGGATATACCACAAATTAGGCTATCTGTATCAGACAGTTGCCTTCCCCCTGAGCAAACTTAATTTTAATGTAAGGACACCCAAAATATCAATCATCCTCTCTGTTGTCAGATCCTTCATGCAAAAGACCATTTTCAGTTTCATAAAATTCTCCATCGATGGTGTCTTCATAAGGTTTTATCAACTTTACAAGCATCATAACATTACTTTGATTACTCATATTGTCAGGTAAAAATTTGAACACAGTGAATAGATTACATGGCACAACTAACATCACTTGTTGTCAAAATTGCACTTCCTGCTTAGATCCTCTTTCACTTCATTCCACCAATTGGGATACAAATTCTGCCTAACCACAGCCAAATTATTACAAAATGCACCTTTACCTAAGTTATCATCAATCTGGCCCTAAACAAACTTCAAAAAGTTTTCACCTTTAGTCTCCAGGCTCACAGATACCTCATCACCACTGTTTGGATTATTACTCTCCATGACATTAATGAACACTTGTTTTAACTGGACTGGTATCCCATGACTCTCACTTACAACATCACGTACATCTCTTACCTTACCTGTATTGTCAACATAACTTACAAATAGCTCTGAAACTTCATTATTCTTAAGCTCCACAAATACCTGATACTCATCATCATCATATTCCTGCAAAATTGTTTCATCAACAACATCACTGACAATACAAGTCTCATCTCCATCAAAGTAATTTGTATCCTAGTGCACTCAATCTGCCCACTTAGTAGTTTTGGGCTATGGAGTGACAGAATTTGAACAGATAAAGGTCATCTTACAAGGAGAGGTTGCAGTCAGGTATTGTTAATTTGATTGTCAGCCCATTTGGGGAGTTCTATCAGCTAGGCTCACACAGGGACAGTATGTGGGCAGGGGTTCTGTCTAGGGATGGAGAAACTTTTCAATAATTGCATGGATGGAAGAAACAGGGATCCATAGTGGCTGATAAAAACCACATAAAAATTTGTTGAAAAAATATTTATAAATGACAAAATGAATAAGGTATGAGGAGAAAAGGTGAGGTCTGATGGAGTAGAGCCAATAGTGAAAGAGGAAAACAAACTGAAATCATCATGAAAACACAGTGAGATCAAAAAGAAAAACAGCTGAAGAAGCCATAATAACGGGTGGCTATGTGTGAAGAAAGTGGGCAGTAGGTGTAACTGGATTATGTGGGTCAGTCTGTGCATGATGGAATGAGGGATGAGAGAAATAGGAATGGGAGCGGTTAGTCATGGGTAGGGCTGTTGACAGCCTGGACTGAACCCAGAGCAGAATATGTAATTGGGGCCAATCTTCAAGTAAAGCAATCCAATTTTATTGCTACACTCCTGGAAATGGAAAAAAGAACACATTGACACCGGTGTGTCAGACCCACCATACTTGCTCCGGACACTGCGAGAGGGCTGTACAAGCAATGATCACACGCACGGCACAGCGGACACACCAGGAACCGCGGTGTTGGCCGTCGAATGGCGCTAGCTGCGCAGCATTTGTGAACCGCCGCCGTCAGTGTCAGCCAGTTTGCCGTGGCATACGGAGCTCCATCGCAGTCTTTAACACTGGTAGCATGCCGCGACAGCGTGGATGTGAACCGTATGTGCAATTGACGGACTTTGAGCGAGGGCATATAGTGGGCATGTGGGAGGCCGGGTGGACGTACCGCCGAATTGCTCAGCACGTGGGGCGTGAGGTCTCCACAGTACATCGATGTTGTTGCCAGTGGTCGGCGGAAGGTGCACGTGCCCGTCGACCTGGGACCGGACCGCAGCGACGCACGGATGCACGCCAAGACCGTAGGATGCTACGCAGTGCCGTAGGGGACTGCACCGCCACTTCCCAGCAAATTAGGGACACTGTTGCTCCTGGGGTATCGGCGAGGACCATTCGCAACCGTCTCCATGAAGCTGGGCTACGCTCCCGCACACCGTTAGGCCGTCTTCCGCTCACGCCCCAACATCGTGCAGCCCACCTCCAGTGGTGTCGCGACAGGCGTGAATGGAGGGACGAATGGAGACGTGTCGTCTTCAGCGATGAGAGTCGCTTCTGCCTTGGTGCCAATGATGGTCGTATGCGTGTTTGGCGCCGTGCAGGTGAGCGCCACAATCAGGACTGCATACGACCGAGGCACACAGGGCCAACACCCGGCATCATGGTGTGGGGAGCGATCTCCTACACTGGCCGTACACCACTGGTGATCGTCAAGGGGACACTGAATAGTGCACGGTACATCCAAACCGTCATCGAACCCATCGTTCTACCATTCCTAGACCGGCAAGGGAACTTGCTGTTCCAACAGGACAATGCACGTCCGCATGTATCCCGTGCCACCCAACGTGCTCTAGAAGGTGTAAGTCAACTACCCTGGCCAGCAAGATCTCCGGATCTGTCCCCCATTGAGCATGTTTGGGACTGGATGAAGCGTCATCTCACGCGGTCTGCACGTCCAGCACGAACGCTGGTCCAACTGAGGTGCCAGGTGGAAATGGCATGGCAAGCCGTTCCACAGGACTACATCCAGCATCTCTACGATCGTCTCGATGGGAGAATAGCAGCCTGCATTGCTGCGAAAGGTGGATATACACTGTACTAGTGCCGACATTGTGCATGCTCTGTTGCCTGTGTCTATGTGCCTGTGGGTCTGTCAGTGTGATCATGTGATGTATCTGACCCCAGGAATGTGTCAATAAAGTTTCCCCTTCCTGGGACAATGAATTCACGGTGTTCTTATTTCAATTTCCAGGAGTGTATTTTAAACGAGATTTCATGTTTTTGAAAGTATCAGAGTTAGGTGAACATTGGAGCACATGGAAAACTCTTATCAGACTGAAATACAGAATAAATGTAATTTCTTATTAAGCCTTAAACATACACAGTCCCATCACATTAATGTGACCACCACATATGTTCAGACCGAGCGAGGTGGCGCAGTGGTTAGCACACTGGACTCGCATTCGAGAGGACGACGGTTCAATCCCGCGTCCGGCCATCCTGATTTAGGTTTTCCGTGATTTCCCTAAATTGCTCCAGGCAAATGCTGGGATGGTTCCTCTGAAAGGGCACGGCCGACTTCCTTCCCTGTCCTTCCCTAATCCGATGAGACCGATGACCTCGCTGTTTGGTCTCTTCCCCCAAAAAAACCAACCAACCAACATATGTTCAGTATCAATTTGCAAAAACCACTTACAGTGGCAAGTGGCAGCAGTTGCAGTCGAGGGCATATAAACCATGTCTGACAGACACAGAAACAGTGCAGTTGTTGTAATGTGGAAATGGAGGGGTTTATCTGATGTCTGAAAGGGCATTGGCTTTAGGGCCAAGAGTGGAAATTTTTCTGCAATAGCAAAGTTTGTAAACTGGTCATGTGCTTCCATGGTTAAACTATGCCACACATGGCAAAATGGCACTATCCAAAACTGGTGCTGATGTAGCTGTGGCACACCACAGTCTATAGATGTCAATTGTTCCAGCCAGAATGATAGTAGCTTGGGTCCTGTGCAAAGTCTCTGAACTGAAGTGTGGCCTAGTTGTGGTTGCTCTGATGCTGTCATGCAAAACAATGACACTGACAAAGTATCATGGAGCACTCACAATGTGCTTGTCAATGCAGTAAATCACATCTGGGTACTACAGGGCCTGTTGTATCCACTATACATGGTGGTCACATTTCCTAATAGTGTTTGAACTACAGATGATGTGAATGGTAAAGAAGTCATTTTATTGTTCATGTTTTGTCTGACCTGTTCTACTGAATCATAAACTGATGCTCTTGGTGCCAAATCTTGTACAAAGTCCAACAGTAGATCTTTTGATGGTGGTATAGTGTGCCGGAGCATGTGCTGCTTTAAAAAGCAACATCTGTATTCAAATTTTTTGTGTTTGAGCACTGGTTGAAAGTTATTGCACTGATGATGCATATCTCTCACATTAATCCGTGAGGTATATTCTTGAGGGGCTGGTGATGTAATGCAACAAATGCAAGATGTCTGCATTGTTACTGCATATCATCATCATATGGATCGAAAGATCTCCCCTTTGCATTATGCAGTTGTCACAATAGTCACGGATAACCAGTGTGATATTTTTCCTATATGGTGCAGGGATTGACCAACAACAGAGACAAGACATTGATATGTTTGACTTACAAGCAAACATGCAAGAGATCCACACAGTACAAGGTTCTAAACCAAACTTCTTTGGAGTTGACCCAAATATTACACCCAGCCAAATGTTTTCTCTGGTCCAAGGTGTTACTACTACTGTTGTCCCCACAAAGTAAATATAATGCATGATGAATGGTATCTGCTCAATATGACTAGAATGGAATCAAAAGTTGTACCAACAATAATTGAATAATGCTTCTCATTTCCTCTCTTTTTCCAAGATGGCACTCCTGACATGATCAGTAGTGCCAGAAATAAATTCATTCTGAGTATCACTTGACAGATAATGCACTTGTAAATGTTTTTCAGCTTCATGTATATCTCTGATCTTCCTAAACTGTTTTGCAAGAAGTGTATCATAATGATTGAAGAGCTCTAATTTGACAAGGAAATTTCCATTATTTGAATTTCCCCTGAAGGACAAGCCTCTTTGATCAAGAAATAATGTTAGATCCAGTAACAAGAGAGTCTTCCCATAAGTTGGCTATTCTTCAGATTGATGAAGGAAGTACATTACCCATTTATTTCTGAGCATCAGTAGGACAAATGTACCTCTTTCATGTCATTTCAGTTCCTCACCTTTAGAATTCTTCCATGACAGCTGTATAGAAATATATATGTTTTAATTTGTGTTCACTCTTGAATCCAAAATATTTTCTTTATATCATGTGCAAATTCACCACGTGATGGAATCAAAAGTGTCTTATCTTGAGCGTTTTTGGTAATCTTACCAAATTAAAATGGTGATTAACAGCTGGTGCAAAATGCATTTTTGGGGGAAGTATTTGGTAGGCTTCCCAACAACAATTAAAGAATGCACATTTTTGACTCCATCACAAGGTGGTTTTAGTTCTTGATGACTAAAGAAAACATTGTGCATTCAAGATTAAACACAACTTGTATGCAGTTGGCCTGTAAGAATCATAAAAGTGAGGAACTGAAGGGGAAAGCAAGAGCTAGATTGGCTATGCTGGCACAGGGATAATGTACCTTTATTACATGTTACAAAATTTTTTAACAGCAGTCTGATATTTGCCAACTGAGCAAAACAGAAATACTTACCTTTTATAGTATGTAGAGTTGATCCAAGATGTACTAAACAAAAGTTACAAGCCTCTTTTCATGCAATTTATACTTGAATACACAAAATGAAAAATCATACAGCCTCAAATGAATCAGTTCAGTCATAAAAAAAGCTAAAGACTGGGCAAGACCTTGTGGCTTCTGCCATGTCTATATTTATAGTTTCTCAAGAGTCAACTCATAATCTGTCATTGTTTTCAAATTCGTCACAATTACTTTCATTACTGTCCAAAACTTTTTGCATAATTAATCATCTTACATTTTCTTTCCTTGCCTCCTTCATCTTAAAACACATTTTCTTTCCTCTCGGAGTAGTTTTGATATGCCATAATTAAAATTGATACATTTATTGTGATGATTAATTTCATACTTGTCTTTATTTAATTAATACTGGGCTTCAAGAATCTCCCACATAAACACAGACATTTAATACTGGGCTGAATTCATAATTAATTTTAATTTTTATAAAGGACTCAGAGTTTTTGTAAAATACATTACATGACCAATGAAGTGCTCTGTTTGAATACTTTTATCAGACATTATTAATTTTGCCACTTACAAAATATATGCAGGTTTTGGATGCTTCACTAGTTCTTTGTTCATCTTTGATCAGTTGACTTTTTACTTTAACAGAAATTACATCATATACCTGATTCATTTTTATGTCTCATTTTTACTACACTCCAGAAGGTTCCTATGTTTCTGAAGGAGCTTATTTTTGTTGACAATACATTCATTTTGATGTTTTGATATCCTACTTTGAAGTTCACAGTGAAGTTTTTAAGTGAATTTGCCTTTATCAGTTTCCTTGATGTTAATTAAGCCTTCCCTTAGTTCTTCATGACATTTTTAAACCCTTTGTAATGCAGGTTACAGGAGTATTTAATTTATAGAGAACAGTTAATTTTGTAGGATAGTGATTTTCAAAGTAGCCTGTACATATTTTTCATTTGGATAAGATGCATTGTGAGTAAACTTTCAGGTTTTATATTAGAAGTAGTTCTGCAAAGGGACTTATGATTATCACTTCCAAATATTTGTAGAGTATCCAGACCTACATGATCAAGAGGTGCATCTATACTTGGATTCAGATGGCAGCTTTAGTGGGAGAGTAATTAACCTGGTGCCAGATGGTGTTCCGAATGAGACAGCTGTTTACTGTATAACACATGCACCAGGTGATCACCTTACTGGTGACTTTCATTATAATGGATGCTCAATTTACATTGGTAGACATGCAAAGGCTTACACAGGTCAGTGGACCTATCAGCTTGGAATTGAAGGACTGACTGAAGAACTCAGCTATTCTCTAAATGTTACACTTTCAGGTAAGCAGCAATATATATTTATTACAGAGCAATACTTTCCACTGAGTCAGAATGTCTAATTGTGATTGTATTTGGGTCACAGCAAACATAAGTAGCACTCTTCATTTCTGTAATGTGTTTTGAGCATATCGCTCTTTAAATAAGTAATTCAAAAACATACTTTATTTCTGTATCAATGAAATATAGAAATTATGAATTTCAAGAATATCATTCAAATGTGGTGTAGATTTCTTATATTGTGTGTTGTTAATGCCTGCCATTATTACAGTTTACATAAAAAACTATTTTTCAATATTCTACTTCATATGTTTATTTTAGCACTTCCTTTGACAAATCCAATGATTTTTAAGCACAAACTTTGCATTTAACATATATCTCTAGGTAATCACAGTATATGTATTTCAACTGGGGGGGTATTTTTTCATTGTTTTGACTGTAATGGAGATTATGTATAACATCAATATACAAAACACTCCTTTTATTTTCATGTTTGATGAGTAGTGTTGTACAAATGTTTACATTTTGATTTATACAAATACTAGCTTTATTTTCTAAAATTGTTAAGTCTTAAGGTGTTTGTACAAAATTTAGTAGAAGAATGCTTAGTATGTAGTTAGTTAGTTTTATTGCATTGCAGGTGATCATCACAAATACATGATTTTAGTAAATTCAAAATATTATGTGATAAACACAGTCATAACTGAGTGACTGAAGAATACTGATAGTTGCTAGTCACCACATAGAGGCAGCATTGCGCATCACACGGGCACATTTAAAAGAAGACTGTAGGATATTATTAAGCTATCAGGCAAAGACTTTCATTGTACCAGAAAGCAAACACATTCCTTTGTACATGTACAACTTACACATACATAGTCACTGTAACCCTTGGGCATTCAAACTCTTATGAATGCAGTGAGCAGTTATTCTAGCTGAGACGGCTAGTGGGGATACAAAGGAGGTATAGTGTGGGGAGGAGGATGAGTATCAGGAGAGGAAGTGGGGGAGATTTCTGTTGCATCAGAAATCTGTACTGGTGGGGAGGAAAATAAGGAGGAGAGAAGCAGCAAAGGGGAAAAGGCTGTGGAGGTATACTAGGAGAGAGGATGCATGTGTGACGGGAGTGGGAACAGGAAAGTGGATAGAAGCATTTAGAGGACTGGGGCTATCTAAGGTTGAAGCCAGAGGAGATACAAGAATGATAGGTATTTTATAGGGAGAGTTCCTACCTATCCAGTTCAGAAAAGTTGGTGTTGGTGGGAACAATCCATATGGCAGGCCATGAAGCACTCACTGAGGTGATGCTTGGCCTCAGTTTCAAAGTGGCCATATACATTGACAGAGAAAATTGCAACACAAAAAATAATCAATGCAGAGTAATGATATTTCAGGAATACATTTGTCTAGGTAATATATTTAAGTGTTTAAGACTGCAAAATCACAGGTTAATGTAAATGTGAAATTCTGGTGCATTAATAATTGGTGTAACCACCAGAATTTTGAACTCGAGCATGCAAGCGTGCATGCATTGTGTTTTACAGGTGCTGGATGTCAGTTTGTGGATTGGAGCTCCATGCCTGTTGCACTTTGTCAGCCAATATGGGGAAGGTTAATGCTGGTTGTGGATGGCTCTGGTGTTATCATTGAATTCTGTCCCATATGTGGAGACAGATCTGCTAATCGAGCAGGTCCAGCCAACATATTGACACTCTGCAGAGCATGTTGGGTTGCAACAGCAGTATGTGGATGAGAATTATTCTATTCAAAAACACCCCTTGAAATGCTGTTCATGAATGGCAACACAACAGATTGAATCACAAGATTGATATACAAATTTGTTGTCATGGTCCATGGGAAAACCATGAGAGTGATCCTGCTGTCATATGAAATTGTATCCCAGGCCATAACTCCAAGTGTAGATCCAACATGTGTAGCACACAGACTGGTTGGTTGCAGGCCCTCAAGCAGCCTCCTTCTAACCAACACACAGCAATCACTGGCACTGCGACAGAACCAGTTTTCATCAGGCACCAAGACAGAACCAGTTTTCATCAGGAAAGGCCACAACCCTGCCCTCCTACAAGGAATCACTTAACACAAATGAGGTTACAAATGGCAGTGGCTTGCAGTCAGTGAAATGCATGCTACAGGGCATCTGGTTTGGAGGTGTCCTTGAAGTATGACATACAAGACTTTGTTGAAAAAGTGTACTTGGTCATATGGGCCATATCTGTCATTAGGAAAAGTGAAAATATCTGTAAAACACCTAAATATCTTGCAGAATTTCATTTCTGAACCCTATAGTGCTCCTGTTATATGAAACTTCTAACCGATAAACAGATATGTGCCACACAACAAGGACTTGTATTTCATACCCGTCTGATGTCTTTTGACATAGAAATAATTTTTTGTACTTGAAAGCGACCTAAGGCCAAAATCTGGATTGTATAACAATAAAATAAAAATTATGACAATAAAATGGTGGCAATATCATTCAAAAAGTTTACCATTACTGTGACTTCACCCAAAATAAAAATTATATTGATTTCTAAAACCTTGTTGTGACATTGTGGCCCCAAATGCTGCTCAGATTGCTGCTGCAGATGAATAAAATGTGCCAGAGCCCTAAGCTGAACGTGGTGGTCTTTCCTCTTGGTAGCATCTCGTGACCGCTTGGAGCTGGGTCTTCCCGTGACTACCACTACCAGAAATCACATACAAGCCTACATTCCATGTCTTACTGTAATATTGCAGCTTCTCATAGTCCTATTACATTACCTTGTTCAAACTCAGTGAGATGTTGATAATCTGGCATGAATGGACATTGTCTTTCAGATGTAGAAATGTGCCTGCCAACTTTCATTTAGGTCGTACAACTCCTACTTGGTGTTGCAATTTTTTGAGAGATAAGATTGTTACTGGTTATGCCTATGCAGTATATTGCACAGAAGTTGAAGTTAAGTAGGAAGGGCACATGATGACCTGGCTGCTTTCAGGGGTGGCATTGGTTTGATAGGTAGGAAATGTTTATGACAGGACTGTAGTGGGTGGTGATGGGACACTGTATAAGACAGGCCTTGAATCTTGATCTCTACTGGGGTATGAGCCTGGAGCAAGGGGCTAGGAGCAGGGGTTGAATATATATAGTGTAGACTGGGTGGTTGGTTAATATCACTGTTGGTGGAATGGGGAGGATATTCCTCATTTCAGGCCATGACATGCAGTAGTTGAAACTCGATCACATTCTCCGGCAGATTCTCCCCACTACAGTGCCCATCCTATATCCCTATTACCATCTCTCACAGTTGGTCCTCACCACTCACAGAAGCTATATTTCCTGTTTTCTATGTATAACATCTTATGAAACAAATTTGGTCTTTCTTTGGACATGGGTATATATTACATTTTTCATACTGCATGTATGATTCAAACTTAATACATATTTGCTATGGTACTGGTTGTTTTCTTTTATATGTGATATACATATTTGTTGTTTTGGCTGTCATCCTTATTTGGTGTGCACATGTATTGCGATGGCCATAAGTCCATTAAGCCTGTATGATATTGCTTCAACGGCTAGTTATCAAGTATCTCCATTATTCTTGAATGACATATCTTCAATGATCATTTAGGAGGATACAACAATTTAAAATTTTACCGGTTATAAAATCCTTGAAAAAGAAACATTATATTAAATAGCAATAATGGAAATTTCTGGATTGAGCATTATATAAAGTAAGGAAAAGGCAGGGATTCACCTTTAGCAGATTGATGCCTAAAACACAGAGACACATAACAGGAAATGCCATTCACGATAGCTTTAGAGTTCTTACTCTTTTTGTAGCAAAAGTATTTGGTAATCCCACTGGTGCATGCCAAGGAGTTGGTAAGTTCTATGGCAGAGAGTAAAATAATAAGACACACATAGTGTCTGATAAAGTTCTTTTATTTCACCTGTGCTCCAGTAGTAAAATCCATATCAGTAAACAGTGCAAGTCTTTGATCCAGGCCAAGTCCATATATCTGTAACAATAACAGAGGCTGAGTGTCAGGGTACATCAGTCAGACTAAACAGACCGATCTCAACTGAGCTGAGTGGTGCAACATGCACCAGCCTTTAAGTCAGCTCTATGGTGATGCTAGCTGTGTAGGCTGAGGAGGGTGTGTCTCATAACTGGTTGCAGGCTGGCAGTGCAATCACATGATTGCTACCAACTTCTGTATGTGGACTGGCTTAGTGTGATATTGATAGGGAATGATACCACAAAAAGTATAGATGTTCACACACACAACTGCACAGACACACAAATGCACTCTCTGTGGCCACATAGTGACTGATTATTAATACTCAATTATTGAAAGTAGTTGCCTGAGCTGATGGGGATGGGAATGGGGAAGTGCAGTAAAGGGGATAGTGGGGAAGAAGTAGGTGTTCAGTCAAATGACACCATGTCCTCACAGAACAGAAGGAGTACAGAGGGCAGAGCTGAAAGAGGTATATGATGAGGGAGGGGACAGAGGAAGGTGGTAGGGGTAAAATCAGAGAAAGGTATAGATAAAAAGGGCAAAAGGGATGTGAGAGAGGGGAGTGGAAAAGGAGGAAGAGAGATGGGGAAGGGAGTTTGTGAGGGTGAGAGATGTGGGAGAGAGAGAGAGAGAGAGAGAGAGAGAGAGAGAGAGAGAGAGAGAGAGAGAGAGAGAAAGCGCTCACTTTGGGGGGGGGGTCAAGTGGTGGGAGAAAGCAGTGCATGATCTGGATGGGGAAGGAGTGGTGTGGACAGAACAGAGAAAGGAAAAAGAAATAGAGAGCCAGTGGGAACAGGTAAGGACAGGGGGATTGTGAGAATGCAGGATATGCTGGACAACAGTTACCATCAGTGTAGGTCAGAGAAATTGTGCTGGAAGGAAGTATCCAAATGGCATACATAGTGAAGCAGCTGTTTAAATCATTTATCACGTGTGCAGCACACTCAATAAGTGTATGGTCAAGTTTTTGGTTAGCCACAGTTTGGAGGTAGCCATTCATGTGAATACAGTTCCTTACTTGTGAAGTCCACATACAATGCTGTACAGTAACTGCACCATAGCTGATATCTAACATGGCTACTTTCCTGTGTGACCCTGCCTTTTACTGGGTAAGAAATACTGATGAATGGGCTGTTGCAAGATGTGGTGGTTGGTGTATGGGACAGGGTTTGCACATGGGCAGACCACAGGGGAATGACCCATGGGGTGTAGGTTGGGGAGTAGAATTGGAAGAAGGCTGGGCAAGGATAATCTGTATATTAAATGGGGTGCAGTACACTACTTTGTGTGACATGGTAGGATTTTGCGTAGGGTATTCCTCATCTCAGAGCACAATCAGAGGTAGTTAGTGTCATGGTGGAGGTGTGGTTGATATTTTAAAGGGCAGAATGATACTGAATGATCAGAGGAGGCTGGTCAGTGAGTGGTTAACAGCTTTACTGGTGTCAGAGGAGCAGATGACATGGGAGATCTTTTTATGGATGACCTGGATAGGATATTTCATGTCAGAAAAAGCTCTGGTAAGGTTATTGGTATAATTTGACAACTTCTGCTTTCCACTGCATATGCATAAACCAGGGTGGTGAGCTGTAAGGAAGAGACTTTTTGACATGGAATTGGTAGGTTGTTGAACCTGATACCTGATGTGGACAGATGTGTTCATGCAGCTATCTGAGACGTTGGGATGAACATCTAGAAGGTGGCTCAGTGAGTTGAGAAGGACCAGGTGAGGTAGACTTGGGAGTAAGAGTTAATTTTATGAAGGAAACGGCTAATGTTGCCCTTGCCATAAGTCCAGACTTTGGAAATGTCATGCCTCTCAGATGGCTCGATAGGCACTCAGTCCAGTCACAGGCATTTCCCGTCCATTAAAAGGCAGGGCACATGTAGAAATAGCTATCTCATATATCAGTTGTGATACATTTATTGTACAGCATTTGATGTAGGCATGATAAGTAACTGTCTACTGCCAAACTGTGACAAATTGAAAAGTTGACCATCCAATTGTCAAATACGTGGCACACCACAACACAAATGACAATGCAGGTTATTTGGTTACTGCCTTCCAGTATGTTTCTCTCACTTACATCAATGGGAATAGTTCTGGCTAAACCTCTGCTAACCTGTTCCCACTGCTTCACCTTTACCGTTTTTTCTCTCTGTTCTGTTCACAACACTCCTTCCCCATCAAGATCATGTACTGTCTTATCCCACCACTCTTCCTGTAGGTCTTCCCCTGTACAGGCTCTCTCTCTCTCTCTCTCTCTCTCTCTCTCTCTCTCTCTGTCTCTCTGTCTGTCTCTCTGAAAGCTAGTTTGAATGCTATTTCCTGTTACATGTCTCTGTACTCCATGTGTCATTCCACTATAGGAGAGTGGTTGCCTTTCTTGTATTTCATGTATTGCTGCATCCAAGAATTTCCATTGCTCTTATACATTGCCAATTCATTTCTCTACCTTCCAATACCCTTTTACTTTTGTTACTAGCTCTCTTTAGTTACCTACAACCCATTGTCCATTCTTTATTCCATATTTATAGTTTCTTGTTTCTAAAGTATCTGCCTTCAAAACACTCACTGTCATGCTCTATTGCACAATCTGGATGCCCCCTGTTGTTACAGCCCACCACACCAAACAATTACATACTACAACTCCAGAGCTGTTTTTAGCATATTCTTCTCTGCTGACTTGTGTTGCCCAACTTGACTGTTAGCCGATCACACATATTTATTTATGATCTCATTGTACGATTGTGCATGTTTCTTACTATTGCATGTGTAAATTTGTGATTGAACTGATTTATTTATGAGAGAACCCACCATTTCCTGCTTCTTTAAAACCTTTTCTGACCTTGCTTCTAACTTCCTACATAGCTCTCTGTACTTTGAAGCACCTTGACCATAAGGTTTTATTTCTTATTTTCAGCCTTTTTCACTACTTTTTCAGTCATTCCTTTTGTCTCCCAACCGCCCAGCCATGAACCCCTCCTCATTCTACCTTCACAAATTCCAAAAACTGTCCTTTGCCCTGGCAGACCCCAATCACACACTCTCTTTCTGAAACCTTGTCTGACACACTGTATCACAACTAACGGCCTTATCATTAAAATTATCACCTCAGGCTCTTATCCATCCTTCTGCAGAACCTTCACCTTATCCAATTCCATCAGTGCTTCGCCCTCACTATTCTGGTCCTCCTAATCATACAATCCAAGCTCAATCCATCATTGAAAGTCTGTTCTCCTTTCACAAAATCCCTTTACTCTGTGACCACAACTTCCTGATGCTATTGCTGCAATAGAAATTTTACTTTTTAACAATTTGAACAACATTCCCAGCACCATCCAAGGAAGCATCCCTAGTTACTCCTGTCTCATTCGTACATGGGACTACCTATAGCTAAGTAAAAGCCTTCTGCTCTGAACTAACTACCTCCACCCCTCCCTATCAAACCCTCACCCTCTCTCTCTCTATTCATTTAGTTTGTTCCAACTCTCTGTGACCCCGTGAACCATAGCATGCCAGTTTCTTCTGTCCTGCACATTGTCCCTTACGCTTTCCAGGTTGGATCACATTACTTCTGTGATGTTATTGATTCATCTCATCCTCTGATGGCCTCTTCTTCAAATGCCTCTGATCTTCCTCAGCATAAGGGTTTTTTCAAGTAAAAAATGTTTTCGCGTGATGTGTCTGAAGTAGATCAGATTTCATTTTAGTATCAGACCTTCCAGGGAGTACTCTGGTTACTCTGGATTTATTTGCTCCAATATTGAGCTATTCCTTCTCTTTTGTAGTCAATGGGACCCTAAGAAGATTCCTTCAACATTACAATTCAAAGGAAACTATTCTTCACCATTTGTTTTCCTTATGGTCTCACATCCATACATCACAACTGGAGAGACCGTAGCCCTTACCATACAGATCTTTGTTGCTAAAGTTATATCTCTACTCTTTAAAACCATGTCAGTGTTTGACATTGGCTCTCTATGAAGCAGTCATCATCAGCAAAAATCTGAGAACATAGATAACTGAATGTAGACACTATCTCCATTGTTTCTCCTCCTATATGCTTTGAAATGATAAGTGTAGTTGCCATAATTTTTGTTTTCTTAACATTCATCCTAAGACAAGCTTTTCCACTTTCTTCTTTCACCTTTCTTTCTTCTTCACTCTTCTTCACTTACTGCCAAGAGTACATATCATCTTCATATCTAAGGTTGTTTATATTTATCCAAGGAACTTTAATTTCAGTTTCTTCTTCATCTATCCTGTCATTCCTCATTATGTGCTCTGCATACAGATTGAATAAGTAAGGTGATGAAGTCCAGCCTTGTCATAGCCCTTTCTGAATCTTGATCCATTTAGTTGTTCCATACATAACTCTCACTGTTGCTTCTTGGTCAGAGTGTAAACTCTATATGAGATAAATGAGCTGATCTGGTACTCCAATATTTCTTAGTACTTCCCATAATTTTTTGTGATCAACACAGTCAAAGGCATTGGCATAATCAATAAAGCAGATATACATATAATTTTTTAGAACATTTCTGTTGGAGAACAGCAATTTTTTTTATTACTTAAAAATGAACATGAACAGTCACAATCACAAGAAACTTCTTTTTTATGATGTTACCAGTTTTGGTCTGTTTTAGACCATCTTCAGACCTACCACCATGATGTTAGATGGTGGTACTGAATGGAACGGGCACTACGATGCCACAAGCAGTTAGTTTTAATGCAATCATAGTGGCTACTCTGTTGAGCACCACTGTCTGCCATCATGGTGGTAGGTCTGAAGATGTCTAAGACAGACTGAAACTTCTAAAATCATAAAAAAGAAGTTTCTTGTGGTTGTTGTGACTGTTCATGTTCATTTTTAAGAGATACACATCCTTCTTGAATACTCGTGTGTTTTCCATAATCCACTGAATGTTAGCAATTTGATCTCTGGTTCCTCTTCCTTTACAAAATGTAGCTTGTTCTTGTTACTGGCATAGTCTATTTTGTAAGATTTTCAGCTTGATTTTGTTAGCGTTTGAGATAAGTGTCCTTGTTTGGTGATCTGAGCATTCTTTAGAAATTCCCTTCTTTGGTATCAGGATGAGTATTTATCTTTTCCAGTCTCTTCGCGCCTGTTGCATGCTCTAGATTTTCTGATATATTGAATACAGCATTTTCACTCCATCCTTTCCAATGACTTTGGACAATTCTGCTGGATTTCCATGATGTCCACTAGTTTTGTTTTTAGCCATATTTTTGAGAATCCATTTGACCTCACTCTCCAAAATTTCTGGCTTTAGTTCTAAAATAACATTAACTTCTTCATTTCCAGCATTGTCAGTATGCAGTTCTTTCTTATATAGATCTCTTACATATTCTGCCCATCTTTTCTTAGCATCCTCTATTTTTTGTTAGGTCTTTCCCATTTCTGTCTTTCGTCATTCCAATTTTTGCCTGAAATTTTCCTTTGATGTCTCTAATTTTCTTGTAAGGATCCCTTATCTTCCCCATTCTGTCATTATCTTCAGATTCTTTGCACTGTTTATTTAAGAAGACATTTTTGCCTCTTATAGCTAATTTCTGAAACTCTGTATTTAATTTAAAAAATGCTGATCCATCCCCTTTGATTTTTGCTTTCCTTCATTCTTCTGCAACTTGCAATGCCTCAGACAGTAGCCATCTGGCCTCCTTATTATTCTTTTTATTGGGAATGTGTTTTTCTGCTGCCTCCTTGACAGTATTGGCTACTTCTGCCCACAGCTCTTGTGGGCTTTTATCTTCCAACTCTAATGCATTAAATCTGTTTCAGACTTCTAATATGTAATCAAAGGGTATTGTCTTAAGAATGTATCTAAGGTGGAACAGCTTTTGCTACTTTCCTCAATTTCAGCCAGAATTTTTCAATTAAGAGTGCATGATCCAGTCCACTATCAGCTTCAGGTCTTGTTGTAGTTGACTGAACTTGACTCTTCCATCTCTGATTACAAAGTATGTAATCTATTTAATTCCAGTGTTGGCCATCTCAAAAAGTCCAAGTATATAGGCATCATTTGAAAAGATGGGGAGAATATGTAGGAGAGCTATTTAAGAAAGAACTGCATACTGACATTGCTGATGATGATGAAGTTAATGTTACTTTAGAACTAGGTTCCCAAACATGCCTTGCTGACTTATTCTGTCTTCCACATCTCCAGAAACTTCCTTCACCCTTCATGAAACACACTGTCTCTGAACAACTAAACCATAACAGTGTTGACACTCTTTCTGCAAAATTCTGACCCCAGTACTTTATAAAAGACAACATAATTTCGACCATGCTGGACTTGTAGAGAGAATTCTTCACTTTACTCATTCTCAGCAGTGTAAAATTTTCTTTGCCACACACGCCAGTGACAAATGCAACCAAAATCCCATATGGAACATTGTTTAAAACAGTTCCAACCTCCCTCAAAGCATGATCCTCCTCCCTTACCACCCAGTCATCCCTAGAAGTCTTTCAGGAATTCCACACTTCTAACCTAGCCTCACCTTTCTTCACTAAATCACTCCCTGATGAGTCCAACATCACTCCTATGGCACATCCTGCTACCTGTAACCTGAAAAACAATCCAGACCTTACTATCCTTCCCACAGGCAAAGGTTCATCACAGTGACTGTAAGGCTGGGGTTCTCCCCCAACTTCTTGAGACCTCTCTGTTGCCATGGTAACCCCCACCCCATTTTCAGGACACTGCTCACTTCCTTCACTGCCTCTCTACAATTCCTGACCCATTACCATCAAACTCATTGTTGGACACCACAGATGTGAAATCTTTGTACACCAACACCTCCATGTCCATGGTCTTGTGGTTACTGAACACTACCTTTCCCAACATCCTCTTGGCACTAAGCCAACCACTTCTCTCCTAATTCTCCCACCCAACCACATCCTGACCCACAATTATTTCACTTGTGAAGGCCGAATCTATAAAAAAAAAATCTGTTGTACTGCTATTGGTACTTGCATGCCACCATTTTATACCAACTTTCACTGAAGTGCCAAAGAAACTGATATAGGCATGCATATTCAAATAAAAAGATATGTAAAAAGGCAGAATATGGCAATGCAGTCTGCGATGCCTATATAAGAGAACAAGAGTCTGGCACAGTTGTTAGATCCGTTACTGCTGCTAAAAAGGCAGTTTATCAAGGTTTAATTGAGTTTGAACATAGTGTTACAGTTGGCACACAAACAGTGGGACATGGCATCTTCAAAATAGGGATGAAGTGGGGATTTTCCCATATGACCATTTCACGAGTGTATCGTGAATATCAGGAATCTGTTAAAACATCAAATCTCCTACTTAGCCATGGCTGGAAAAAGATCCTGCAAGAATGGCACCAATGACAACTGAAGAGAGTTGTTCAATGTGACAATCAACAAATGTCAGTGTGTGAGACATTCAATGAAACATTTTCAATATAGGCTTTTGGAGTTGAAGCCCCTCTCATATACACTTGATGACTGCACAACACAAAACTGTATGCCTTACCTGGGCCCATGAACTTTGATATTGGACTGTTGATGACTTGAAATATGTTGCCTGGTCAGACAAGTCTTGTTTCAAATTGTATCAAGTGGATGGACATGTACAGCTATGGAGACAACCTCTTGAATGCATGGACCCTTGCATGTCAGCAGGAGACTGTTGAAGCTGGTGGAGGCTTTATAATGGTGTGGGGTGTGTGCAGTTGGAGTGATATGGGACCTCTGATACATCTAGATATGACTCTGACAGGTGATACAGACCGTATTTACTTGATCCTAAGCCGCACCTGAAAAATGAGACTCGAAATCAAGGAAAAAAAATTTCCTGAATCTAAGCCGCACCTGAAATTGGAGACTCAAAATTCAAGGGGAGAGAAAATTTTTAGACTGCACCTGCAAATTGAAACAAAGCTGGTCCATTGTAACATGAGACACAATTGAGGTTGAATGGATGAAGACACAGCTACAGTAGTTTGGTTCGAGTTGTAAGCTTAACAGTTAAGCCTTACGAAGTAGCCATTGCTATGTGTCAGGCACTCTGTCCGTATTTATAGGGGTACCCTTCCTTTTTCACATGCTTCGTCTGGTTTGAATCGATTGCTTATTTTGCTTTGATCGGATAAGTACCGTTCTCTTTCTTAAAGGTATTTTGCGTCACTCTATGCTGAAAATGCATTATTGTACTGTGTCATGCATTGTTTGTCTCTTTCTGATAATGAGTGTTTATGACCTGTGGCCGTTCGCGGCGTGGCTTGCTTTTGTGTGCGCTACCGCGGCTTACAATAAAAAAAAGAGAGGAATTGTCTCATAAGCAAAAAAATGGCAAGAGACTGCTATTTGTTGTTACCTACACTGCTGCTTTCTTTGATGATGATCAACAAGAACCAAATAATAGACTTTGTATGATAGAAGATGTTCTGAACGAGAGTTTAGCGAAAATTTTTCTCCATTTGAAAATCTTTGCAGACGCCTCTTTAGTACATTGCATTCTGCACACAAATTAGATTCATCTTAGATTTAATAATCTAGTCAGTTGCTGTGCTTCATTTCTGACTGTATCACTATTCAGCATAAGAATAATACAAATGTAAACATATCATGATATGTATATTCTTCCATGTTTACTGTTGTCTCACTCTAGTTTCATAGTTTATTAGGCAGACAGGATTTAAATGAGATAGCAGCAAACATGAGAGAATGCATGGCAAATGTTTACATTCTTCTACCTTTTATTTTAATTTATTTACTGATGCAGAGGTTTTGGTGCTAGTATTTATCTTTGTGCCTGGAAAGCATGCCTGTATAGCGCTACATATATTCAGTGGCAGAAGTTAGTTGTGGCAGCACCTACCAACATTTTTCAGAACTTCTGCTTACTTTGCACTCAATTCTAAGCCACAGGAGGTTTTTTGGATTGCAAAAATGTGAAAAAAGTGCAGCTTAGATTCGAGTAAATATGGTACGTAAGCATCCTGTCAATCACCTGCATTGACTCATGTCCATTGTGCATTCCAACAGACTTGAGCAATTCTAGCAGGACAATGTGATACCCCACACATTCAGAATGGCTACGGAGTGGCTCCATGAACACTCCCTCTGAGTTTAAACACTTCTGCATGATATTAGGCAGGTGTACCGGTTTATTTGGCTCTTCAGTGTATTTATGGGCTATCTGGAGGATTCATTCCTATCCAGTCAACATCTATAAACCCTTGTCCAGTTTAGATTCATTGATAACTTTTCATGATGAGGACTCTTTGCTCTCTTCCCCATGACCTCAACATCTACTCTCAAACCCACTTCATGTGGTCATTTCCAATTACAGAGGCTGAAAATACCGCTACAGTTCTAACATTCTTTTATTTAACACATGGCAAGTTTCGGGCTCTTATACGCCCATCTTCAGGTGTCATAACTTTGTGCTGTGAACCCGAGCACTGTGGTGGATGAGCACAAGACTCCATGCTCTGTGCTCGTCAGTAGCATACTGTGTCTTGTACTGATCTGCTGTGATACTTGGGGTCACAGCACTAAGTTACAATACCTGAAGGTGGGCATATAAGAGCCCAAAACTGGTTGTTTGTTAAAGAAAAGAACCTTACAACTGTAGTGGTATTTTCAACCTCTGGTATAATGCTCAGTTGCTTCCTTCAACAGGATTTTTTGCATTTTCAATTCATTGTGCCACCTTCCTAGATGTCAATTTCCATCTCTTGGGCGGTTACATGTATATGGCTATCCATATCAAGCACGACAATCACCAACAGTACCTCAACTTTCACAGTTGTCACCCTTTTCATGCAAAAAATCTCTTCCTTACAGACTTGGCAACCTTGGACTCTGCATTTGCAATGGAAAGCATGAATTGTAGAAATATACCAATAACC
The DNA here is from genome assembly GCF_023864345.2 of Schistocerca serialis cubense. Taxonomy (NCBI): domain Eukaryota; kingdom Metazoa; phylum Arthropoda; class Insecta; order Orthoptera; family Acrididae; genus Schistocerca; species Schistocerca serialis. The sequence continues at coordinate 777,195,972 of NC_064641.1, forward strand.
TTACTGAGCATTTACTCACAGACAGTATCCTATCCAGCTCATCCATAAACTAATTTCCCATGCCATCTTCTCCTCTCACAACAGTAAACCTGTTAACCAACCACTGACCAGAACACCTCTGATTGACCAGTATAAACCCTCCCTTGAAAAAACTCAGCCACATCCTCCACCATGGCTTCAATTGTCTCTCATCCCACCGTGAGATGAGGGATACTCTACAGAAAATTCTACCTACATCACACAAAGTAGTGTGGGACTGATGTCTGTAGCAGTCTGGTCCCTTTAATCCCCCAAACCAACCAACCACAAAGTAGCGTTCTGTCACACACCCAGCCTACAGATGATCCTTGTCCATCCCTGTCCCAGTCCTTCTCCAAATTCTGCACACCATAGGCAGTGGCAACTCATAGCTATTTTTATTTTTTGTTTTAAAATTATGTAAAAGGAAACAAACATGTATAAAAAATTTGGTCAGAAACTTGTTAAAATCCTAAAGATCAATATCAAATGTATTTTACTTCCTTCAGCCCAAATCATTGGAATTTCTTCTTGTTTTAATTTGTGGAAAAAGATCAGTAATTTTCTCCTTTTTCTCAATGAAAACTGAATTAATTTTTCTCCATTGAGAGCACTGCAAGCATAAGAAAGTTTCAAAGTTTCCACAAAAGAAAATGTAGTCTATTATTTGGACAAAATTTCAGTTCTTTTTATCCTTTATATTGTGCTCACTGATTGAATGTCTGAATGCCTCACTTTGTATCTTCTTAATACTAATGGTTCCTAAAAGTAACAGTGAAACACTATTATCAACATGGTTCTTTGACATATGCTTTTCAGTTTTTTATTTTATTTTATTTTATATTTCTGTAATTGGGATTTATCCATATTACATGACCTTGAAACAGCAAGCATGTGAAGTGCAACAGTGCTGTTTTACCTCACAGCTGCAAGGTCAACTTTACTGTTGGTGCAATGCATTATTGAAGCTACGAATACATTTCTTCTTGTTGCTTATGTCTATTTGAGATACCAGAATATCAGGTGTTGAATGACCTCTTTTCTTTGTTGTAGCTTGCTCATGAACTCATGAAGAGACAGCTGTGAAAACTCAAGCTATTGAAGTTTGCTTACAATCACAGAAGCTAATTTTTAGCCCACCCAGCTAGCTATGCAGTCTAATGCGCTGCTTCCCAAGCTGGAAGGCATGCTGTCCTCGGCACGAATCCACACGGCAGATTAGTGTTGAGGTCTGGTGTGCCAACCAGCCTGTGGATGGTTTTTAAGGTGGTTTTCCATCTACCTCAGTGACTGTCTCCCCTTATTCTGCCTCAGTTACACTATGTCAGCAAGTGCTGCACAAATACTGTCTCAATGAATGTGTACACCATAATTACTCTACCACACATCTGGTATGAGACATTCCCGGGGGGGGGGAGGGGTCCACTGGGGGCTGAACCGCACAGTAACCCTGGGTTCAGTGTGGGGCAGCAGTAGGGTGGCTGGACTGCTGTGGCCTGTTGAGGGGCTGTGGACCACTGAGGGCTACGGCGGGACAAAGTCTCTCCATCATTTCTAGGTCCCCGGTTTAATGCACAATACATAGTGGCTAAACTTTTCTGTAAAATAAAAGAAACAAAGAAATGACTAAAACAGAATAGCTGATAGCAGAATAATAATCTAATTTACAGTTTATCACACTCAAGAATATAGGAAATGGTTTTTAAGAACTACACCCATGGAATAAAAAAAAGAAAGCTGCCTTCCCACAGCAACAAGCAAACCAGGATTGGCAACAGTGTTGTCTCCCTTCACAGCCTCACATCAGTTTCGTTTGTGTGCATGTGCAGGACAGGCAAACACCACACCATTGGAACTGTGATGTGCACAGCTCCACACACAGCATTTTTATCTTCATCACAATCTGGATGGTGGCTGTGCTCATTAAGCTTCATGATTAATCTTCAAGAAACTATTAACAATATTCACAGTGATTGAGTGAAATGGTTTAGTGTCCATGGACTCTTGTTAAACTATAATAAAACCAACTAGATTCAGTTCATCACAGCTCCCAAAACTGAGGAAGAGTTAACTGCTAAGTGCACCACAAAGACAATAAAAAGAATTGAAACAACTAAGTTCCTTCATGTTATGATTGACTGCAGAGTGAGCTGGTCTCATCATATAATAAATCTTCACAAGAAACTCAGTTCATCAATTTTTGCCATACATATTACATCTGAGTGTGGCAACTTAAACACTTTGAAAGCAGCGTACTATGGATCTTCAATTTTCTAACAACATATGGAGTTATATTTTGAAGAAACCAATCACTAGCAAAGAAAATATTCTTGGTTCAAAATAGTATTGTAAGAATAATGAATGGTGTAAACTGTAAATCTAGTTGTAGAAGCCTTTTCTGGAAAGTAAAAATTTGTACTACTACTTCTCATTATATATTTTCACTTATGTGTTTCATCAGTTAAAATGCTGTGTTGCTCAAAAAAAGTAAAGACTATTGGGAATACAATACAAGGAGAAACATGATTTACACAATGACTGTAAAAATCTGACAATGATGCAAAAGGTTGTACAGTACACTGGTCCAAGAGTTTATAAAGCTCTACCCTCATATATAAAATGTACTTTAGAGATCCTCTGAGGCAGTTTATTCTGGAAAGGTCATTTCACAGTTGGAATGAGTTCCTTAGTCACAATGAAAAAAATCTACTGGAACTACTATATAATAGAGGGAAACATTCCACACTGGAAAAATATATCTAAAAACAAAGATGATGTAATTTACCAGACGAAAGCATTGGTATGTTGATAGGCACACAAATAAACACAAACACACACACAAAATTCAAGCTTTCACAGCCCACAGTTGCTTCATCAGGAAAGAGGGAAGCAGAGGGAAAGACGAAAGGATGTCGGTTTTAAGGGAGAGGGTAAGGAGTCATTCCAATCCCAGGAGCGGAAAGACTTACCTTAGGGGGAAAATGGGACAGGTACACACACACACACACACACACACACACACACACACACACATACCCCACATATATGGGATATGTATGTGTGTGTGTGTGTGTGTGTGTGTGTGTGCGAGTGTATACCTGTCCCTTTTTCTCCCTAAGGTAAGGGGGATATGTGTGTGTGTGCGAGTGTATACCTGTCCCTTTTTCCCCCTAAGGTAAGTCTTTTTGCTCCTGTGATTGGAATGACTCATTGGAATGACTCCTTACCCTCTCTCTTAAAACCGACATCCTTTTATCTTTCCCTCTGCTTCCTTCTTTCCTGATGAAGCAGCAGGGTTGTGAAAGCTTGAATTTTGTGTGTGTGTGTTTGTGTTTGTTTGTGTGTCTATCAACATACCAATGCTTTCGTTTGGTAAGTTACATCATCTATATATATGATTTGAGATAATGTAAGAATGGGTAATTATGTAGATACTAAATTTTTATTTTTAACTTTCTGCCAAACATACATATGCTGCTAATGTGACCTGGTATTATTATTGTATTGTTGTTGTTGGGTTCTTCAACCCAAAGACTCTCCATGCTACTCTATCTTGTACAAGTCACTTCGTCTCTGAGTAACTACTGCAACCTACATCCCTCTCAATCTGCTTACTGTATTCATTTCTTGGTCTGCCTCTAAGATTTTTATCCCCCACACTTCCCTCCAGTACTAAGTTGGTGTTACCTTGATACCTCAGAAAGTGTCCTATCAATCAATCCCTTCTTCTAGTCAGGTTGTGCCACAAATTCTTCTTCTGCCCAATTCTATTCATCACTTCCTCACTAGTTATGTAAGTTACCCATCAAATCTTCAGCAGTCTTCTCTTCTCTTCTTGTCTAAACCGTTTATTGTCCATGTTTCACTATACTCCATATAAATATATGCAGAAAATACTTTCTGACACTTAAATCTATACTCAAAGTTGACAAATTTTTCTTCTTCACAAACGCTTTTCCTGCCATTCCCAGTTTACATTTTATATCCTCTCTACTTCAACCATCATCAATTATTTTGCTGCCCAAATAGCAAAACTCATTTGCTACTTTAATTGTCTCGTTTCCTAATCTAATTCCTCAGCACCAACTGATTTATTGCAACTACATTTCACTATCCTCATTTTGCTTTTGTTGATGTGTGTCTTACATCCTCCTTTCAAGACACTGTCCATTCCATTCAACTGCTCTTCCAAGCCTTTGCTGTCTCTGACAGAGTTACAATGTCATCAGCAAACCTCAAAGTTTTTATGTTTTCTCCCTGGAATTTAATTCCTACTTGAAATTTTTCTTTTTTTTCCTTGACTGCCTGCTCAATATACAAATTGAATAACTTCAGGGATAGGCTACAACCCTGTCTCACTCTGTCATCAACCATGCTTCCTTTTAGGCCCCTTAATATTATAACTGCCATCTGGTTTCTGTAGAAATTGTAAATAGCCTTTTGCTCCATGTATTTTACCCATGCCACCTTTATAATTTTAAAGATAGTCTTTCAGTCAACATTGTCAAAAGCTTACTCTAAGTCTACAAATGCTATAAACACAGGTTTGCCTTTCTTTAACCTACCAATATCTTCTATGAGAAGTTGTAGGGTCAGTATTGCCTCATGTGTTCCAGCATTCCCATTGATCTTCCCCAAGATCAGCTTCTATCAGTTTTTCTTTCCTCTGTAAAGAACTCATGTTAGTATTTTGCAACCATGACTTATTAAATTGGTAGTCCAGCACACGTCTTACACCTGCTTTCATAGGAATTGGAATATTATGTTCTTGAAGTCTGAGGCTATTTTGCTTATCTCATACATCTTGTCCACCACATGGAAGAGTTTCGTCATGGCTGTGTCTCCCAAGGCTATCAGCAATTCTAATGGAACATTTTCTACTCCTGGGATCTTGTTTTGACTTATGTCTTTCAGTGTTCTGTCAAATTTTTCATGCAGTATCATATCCCCCATTCCATAATATTGCCCTCAAGTACACCTCCCTTGTATAGACCCTCTATATACTCCTTTGACCTTTCTGCTTTCACTTCTTTGCTTAGGACTGGTTTTCCATCCGATCTATTGATATTCATGCAGGTGGTTCTCTTTTCTCCATAGGTCTCTTTAATTTTCCTGCAGGTGGCACCTATCTTACACCTAATAATATATGCTCGTACATCATTACATTTGTCCTCTACCCATTCCTGCTTAGCCATTTTGCACTTCCTGTCAATCTTATTTTTATGTGTTTGTGTTCTCTTTCACCTGCTTCATTTACTGCATTTTTATATTTTATCTTTTCATCAGTTAACTTCTGTATCTTTTCTGTTAGCTAAGAACCTCTACTGGCTCTTGTCTTTTTACCGACATGATCCCCTGCTGCCTTCACTATTTCGTCTCTCTTCTTTTACTGTATTCATTTCCCCTGCTCTTGTCAATCATTCCCTAATGCTACCTCTGAAACTCTCTACAACCTCTGGTTTTTTCAGTTTATCCAGGTCCCATCTCCTTAAATTCCTATGTTTTTGCAGTTTCTTCAGCTTGCAAGGTGGCAACCTATGTGTCCCCTCCACAATGAGTGCAAGACCCAAATCACTCACCCACCTTACATTTTTAATACTTAACTATGCACTTTGCATATGATTTTGTGAAATAATTCTGAATATTTCTTTATCTTCAGACCAGAGTAACCAAGCGAGGCAAGTGGTGATTAAATGTCACATGTCATGCCAATAGCAAATTTTGTAGCAGATGAAAATAACTGAGTTAGCTTCAGTTTCTGTGACTGAGCCACAACAAGGCAACAGCCAAATCAGAGTTGTTTAAAGCGGTCTCCATGGGTGGCCCAAGAGAAAACCAAAGGACACCCCACCCCCGGCGGGTGGCAGCTTTTGTATCAGATAAGAGTGTGGTGGTGCCCTCATCCTTACAGTAAGACTCAAAGCTGAGATTTCTCCACTATGTGGAAAGCTGGCCCAGACTTAGTTTTTGGTGGCCAAGGCGCCATATTAACACAAAAGATGTGTCTGGTGCTGCTACGGGCAATATTGATGATGTGCACTCCTTATAATCTCCTCACACCCCTGTTCTTGTTATGGGACTCTGCAGAAACATCCTGATGGTTCTGTTAGCAATGCAGAAGCCTTGAGATCATTTTGACTTAAATCACCTTGGGAGGTGCCATTGGCTCTGAAATTGTGTGATGTGGGGCAATGTTACCAGTGCATACAATGTTTGGAGGGAAGACAGGGGATTTGCAGGAATTTTGCTGCAAGAAGATGGCTGCGCAGCCACTGATGTAGAGTAGGAAAAACTGATGCTATGCTTGACTGAGAAACAGGGATTCATGTCCTGACTATTTTCGTGAGCATTTGTAGTACTCTGTATTACTCGCTACGGGATATGGAGATAGTAGTTTACCATGATCACGCACCGTGGAAGTTGCAGCTCTGTCAGCAATCTACATAGCAACCCATTGGGCAATGAAGACAGTCGATGACAGCAACGGGTACAGCTGCAGGTATTATTGGTAAATATATAGACCACTGGTGTACTTTGATCACCCTTGCTCCATCTTGCTGGAGCAATAGAACTCGCGACGTTGATTATCAGTTTGCACCATTCATGACTGCCAATTTACATAATTTTTTTTTATAGACTTGTGACAGGACACACATAGGTTTCTGTGCACTACATCTGTAAAGGGAGAATGCCAGCCATCACAGAAGCTATTTCTAAATTTGCTGTGTAGATTTTAACTGTTCTCTTCTTACCACTTAGGATAAACTTTTAATAACAATCCAATAGTTTTGTCTCTGCTGAACTGAATAAATTCAATAATTATTCTGGTCCTCACAGCACTTATCTGTTCAGAATATCCGTTCCTTGCCTCCTAGCAATCATTTATTTTGGAGGGTTATATAAAAAGTTGAAGATTTACATAATTTTTTATGAGGAAACTGGTCACACTCAAGTTAGTTGCATAGCACGGGGAACATAACAATGTCAGATAGAGTGTTGTGCAATTAAATACACACCTCTCTTGGTTTAAGTCTTTGAATTTCAAGCCTAAATTTCAGTCATTTACATAGTAAATTGTAACTTTCTTGTGACAATTCAGTGGCCAGTTCCCAAGTTTTAATCTACAGCTCATAACCAATAAATAGTGGTCATTGTCCAAATCAGCCCCTGGAATATACTATTGTATATTTTATTACAAATGACTTCACCAGTTATGCAGGCCATTTGGATGCTGCCTTCTAGCACAGGTCTCCCTGAAACAAAAAGATGAGAATTTTCTTTCCAGCATATCCTGCATTCTCATAATCCTTATAGCCTATATCTCAACTAATTTGTTCCCACTGCCTCACCTTAAATTTTCCTTTCTCTGTCCTGTCCACACCACTCCTTCTCTTACCAGATCATGTCTGGCCTTTTCCTACCATTTCCCCCTCCCCCAATCTCCCCCATTTTTGCATTATCTTTCTCTCCTGTTCTCTCTGTCTCTCTCTCCTCTATCTCTGTCCCTCACACCCTCTTTCTCTCTCTCCTTATCTACGCCTCTGCCTTCTTCTCCATTCCATTTCTCCCTCTCCATCTCCTCCTTCTTCTCCTCCCCCTCACCCCTCCATGTCCGCCCTTCACCCTCTTTCTACATCTCTTTTGCTTCTACCATCTGTACCCCTTTCGTTCTGTTGTGCAGCCATAGAGTCATCTATCCAAAGACCTACCTCTTTCCCACTATGTCTTCTTTTCATTCTTCCCTCCTCCCTCCCCACTTCTGTCAGCTTTGTCAACTTCTTTCAACAATTGAGCATCAATAAGCAATCTTGCTGTAGCCAAAGAGTGCACATTTGGGTGCCTGTGTGGCTGTGTGTGTAAATGCCTGTTCTTTTGACAGAAAAAGAACAAGTGATCGAAAGCTGTTTTCTGATAAGAGTGTCTGTGCTCCACACATCCATCCACTATAGGTGATTGGTTGCTTTCAACATTATATTAGGTTAAATGCAATGTTTGTTTCTTTGATCCACAATGAATAGATCAGCAAATATGTGTTAACTGTCAGAAAAATGTGATATAGGATACATTCTTACATAAGAATTAATGCACATAGATTTAATGTTCATTTCACAGATTGTTAGAGATATCAGCTCCAAGTTTATAGAACAGGTAAAAAAATATTAAATCTAATTTTCATTTACAGATTGATAGTTGTAAGTAGAGCTATTGATGTTTCCCCAAAAGATCAGTTAACTGCATCAAATGAAAATTAAGTTGTGAAAACTAATAAATTATGTGACAGAATTTCTGGCCAGTATTACCTACAAGAGGCAAAATGTGTAGTGTTGTCAACACACGCATATAAACGTGAAAGTATTACATGTCCCAGCTTTCATCTGATACAGGTGAGGGATAGATTCTGAAAGGTTAAAAGGAAGAGCAGGTTACTCATTATAAGAGGGACCCATCTTTACTCAGTATATTATTACCTAAAGGTAAGCAGTGACAGTTATGTCTCATAATTATAAAATTTTTCCCCAGTGTGGCATATTTATGTGAAAATTTTCAACAATTATTATTGCACAACAGATGAAAATCATCCTGTTTCTTTTGTAGTAATTACTAGCTATGATACCTTGTAGTGGCATTATACAGGGTGTTACAAAAAGGTATGGCCAAACTTTCAGGAAACATTCCTCACACACAAATAAAGAAAAAATTTTATGTGGACATGTGTCCGGAAATGCTTAATTTCCATGTTAGAGCTCATTTTAGTTTGGGCCCCATGTTCTTCCACCTACGCTCAATGGAGCATGTTATCATGATTGCATACGGGATACTCTACCTGTGCTGCTAGAACATGTGCCTTTACAAGTACGACACAACATGTGGTTCATGCACGATGGAGCTCCTGCACATTTCAGTCGAAGTGTTCGTACGCTTCTCAACAACAGATTTGGTGACCGATGGATTGGTAGAGGCAGACCAATTCCATGGCCTCCACGCTCTCCTGACCTCAACCCTCTTGACTTTCATTTATGGGGGCATTTGAAAGCTCTTGTCTACACAATCCCGGTACCAAATGTAGAGACTCTTCGTGCTCGTATTGTGGATGGCTGTGATACATCTACATCTACATCTACATCTATACTCCGCGAGCCACCTTACGGTGTGTGGCGGAGGGTACTTATTGTACCACTATCTGATCCCCCGTTCCCTGTTCCATTCACGAATTGTGCGTGGGAAGAACGACTGCTTGTAAGTCTCCGTATTTGCTCTAATTTCTCGGATCTTTTCGTTGTGATCATTACGCGAGATATATGTGGGCGGTAGTAATATGTTGCCCATCTCTTCCCGGAATGTGCTCTCTCGTAATTTCGATAATAAACCTCTCCGTATTGCGTAACGCCTTTCTTGAAGTGTCCGCCACTGGAGCTTGTTCAGCATCTCCGTAACGCTCTCGCGCTGACTAAATGTCCCCATGACGAATCGCGCTGCTTTTCGCTGGATCATGTCTATCTCTTCTATTAATCCAACCTGGTAAGGGTCCCATACTGATGAGCAATACTCAAGAATCGGATGAACAAGCGTTTTGTAAGCTACTTCTTTCGTCGATGAGTCACATTTTCTTAGAATTCTTCCTATGAATCTCAACCTGGCGCCTGCTTTTCCCACTATTTGTTTTATGTGATCATCCCACTTCAGATCGCTCCGGATAGTAACTCCTAAGTATTTTACGGTCGTTACCACTTCCAATGATTTACCACCTATGGCATAATCGTACTGGAATGGATTTCTGCCCCTATGTATGCGCATTATATTACATTTATCTACGTTTAGGGAAAGCTGCCAGCTGTCGCACCATGCATTAATCCTCTGCAGGTCCTCCTGGAGTACGTACGAGTCTTCTGATGTTGCTACTTTCTTGTAGACAACCGTGTCATCTGCAAATAGCCTCACGGAGCTACCGATGTTGTCAACTAAGTCATTTATGTATATTGTAAACAATAAAGGTCCTATCACGCTTCCCTGCGGTACTCCCGAAATTACCTCTACATCTGCAGATTTTGAACCGTTAAGAATGACATGTTGTGTTCTTTCTTCTAGGAAATCCTGAATCCAATCACAAACCTGGTCCGATATTCCGTAAGCTCGTATTTTTTTTCACTAAACGTAAGTGCGGAACCGTATCAAATGCCTTCCTGAAGTCCAGGAATACGGCATCAATCTGCTCGCCAGTGTCTACGGCACTGTGAATTTCTTGGGCAAATAGGGCGAGCTGAGTTTCACATGATCTCTGTTTGCAGAATCCATGTTGGTTATGATGAAGGAGATTTGTATTATCTAAGAACGTCATAATACGAGAACACAAAACATGTTCCATTATTCTACAACAGATTGACGTAAGCGAAATAGGCCTATAATTATTCGCATCTGATTTATGACCCTTCTTGAAAATGGGAACGACCTGCGCTTTCTTCCAGTCGCTAGGTACTTTACGTTCTTCCAGCGATCTACGATAAATTGCTGATAGAAAGGGGGCAAGTTCTTTAGCATAATCACTGTAGAATCTTAAGGGTATCTCGTCTGGTCCGGATGCTTTTCCGCTACTAAGTGATAGCAGTTGTTTTTCAATTCCGATATCGTTTATTTCAATATTTTCCATTTTGGCGTCCGTGCGACGGCTGAAGTCAGGGACCGTGTTACGATTTTCCGCAGTGAAACAGTTTCGGAACACTGAATTCAGTATTTCTGCCTTTCTTTGGTCGTCCTCTGTTTCGGTGCCATCGTGGTCAACGAGTGACTGAATAGGGGATTTAGATCCGCTTACCGATTTTACATATGTAATACACCATTCTCCAGGGCTGCATCAGCGCATCAGGGATTCCATGCGACGGAGGGTGGATGCATGTATCCTCGCTAACAGAGGACATTTTGAACATTTCCTGTAACAGAGTGTTTGAAGTCACACTGGTACGTTCTGTTGCTGTGTGTTTCCATTCCATGATTAATGTGATTTGAAGGGAAGTAATAAAATGAGCTCTAACATGGAAAGTAAACCTTTCTGGACACATGTCCACATTACATATTTTCTTTCTTTGTGTGTGAGGAATGTTTCCTGAAAGTTTGGCCATACCTTTTTGTAACACCCTGTATATTAAAATATTCCAACACAGTTTAGTAGCCAGCCGAAGTGGCCGTGCGGTTAGAGGCGCTGCAGTCTGGAACCGCAAAACCGCTATGGTTGCAGGTTCGAATCCTGCCTCGGGCATGGATGTTTGTGATGTCCGTAGGTTAGTTAGGTTTAACTAGTTCTAAGTTCTAGGGGACTAATGACCTCAGCAGTTGAGTCCCATAGTGCTCAGAGCCATTTGAACCAACAGTTTAGTAAAGGGAAAAAAAACAATATTTTTTACTGTGCTGAAGCTCTTCAGAATACTGAATGGCTGCTGAAATTGCCTCTGCACAAATTATAGAAAGTTTTATGAGACTCCCACTGGAGATTGGTCTATGATGTTGATGAATGTGTCAGAAAAGAATTGCATAACACTCTCTGTAACTTTAAAAAACATGTTTAATATTTGCTAGGAAGGGCACTGTTTGGTTAACTAACTGGTTGTTACAATGTCATCATGACAATTTTTAATTATGTTGGAGATGATTACAGAGAGTTCATTAGGAACATATGCACTTCACATCAGTCCTTGTGTCTACAAATATTATGGTTATTTTGCCCTGACTATCGGAGGAACACAAAATCTCCAAAGATTCCTGATGCAACACCAGGTAATACACCATGAGTGACATGAAGACCTGTAATGCAACAGCCTGTGAATGTGGTAAGCTCACCACATTTAATTGGTAGTGATTATTGGCCTATACAACAGTGTTGTAAGTGGTAAGCACTGCCATTGTTGCCACAGATGGGCCATTTGGCTTGGACTGACCTCTGTCTCATTTATCAGCCAATGGCATGATGTGGATGCCATATGGAGGGGAGGGCATCATCATGCTGCACTCCTGGCCATTGTCAAGTCTTGCCTCAGTCAAGTAGCTCATCAGTTGTCATGACAAGACTCAGTGCACCCTATTCTAGTCCTCTCAGCAAGGAAAAATTCCTAGCAGTATCAGAAATCAAACTCAGGTTCCACCCCATGGCAGTAAACTATGCTGACGACCCAGTTATGGAGGCAAACATACAACTGTGTAATTCATTACTGTTGTGTAGGTGGTTATGTCAGCGCAATTCTTAGAAATTTTAGTTCTATTACAGTTTCTGTAATGTAACAGAAGTGCCGTGACAGTCCCTGTTGGTGAGAGAGTATTTAGGTTATATCAGACATGCATAATTGTAAAGGAGTATCAGATTTGTAGCTGTTCTATTTTTTTTTTCTTTTTTTTTTTCAGAACAACATTTGACATCAGGATGGGAACTTTCAACATCCAATGATGGAGTAATTGATGTGTTCTGTGAGTTAGAGGAAACTTCATACAATGAGGAAATACAACATTGTTACTTCACACGTCCAGGAGACAAAGTATGTAATTATTGTCTGCTTGTTACATAATTTTATTTTTTAAGAGCAACTAAAATTTTTGTAACAGACTGGTAATGACATTTTAAAAGCTGTTTAATTTCATGTCATTGCTGAGGCAAGTAGAGATGGAGCAAGCTGCAATTGGAAAAGGACGGAGGAAGAATGGAGTCAGTCACATCCTTGGAAAGTGGACAAACTTGGAATTCCTATGAAATGGTTTAGGAATATAGCAGAAAATATTTTTTTAGAATGACCATGTGGAGATATGATTAATACATTCCATTAACTCAACTATGTTGTCGTAACTACTGTGTCACATGTCTTGGTCAAAAGTCTCCTATCATTCAAACTGCTAACAGCTTCCACACAGAATTCGTTAAGAAATCTTGTAAGAGAATGCAGCTACAGAAATTGAAAGATAAATTGATGTAAATTCTCGGAACTGTAAACATAACAAGCTATAAAATGACTGAGAATTGTTGTACACACTCAGTTTTTTTTTAATTTGGCCACTTACCACATGAATGAATGACTACTGGAAAAATGTCTGAGAGTGCAGTTTGACCACCTGTTGATGGGGCACACTGCTAAATTTAATTGTATTCAACTTAAGTGGCTGCTTCACAACTCTTACGATCTGTCACTCCCTCTTTGTCCAGTGCTCCAGGACAACCATGCACCATGGTTGAGCTGCAATAGCAGTGGAATATAGAAGGCTGGGACAATTCAGCCCCAGATCTCTCTCTCTCTCTCTCCCCCTCCCAGCCACTAGATGTATTTGCTTTTGAGTTGGACCTGGTTTTCAGGATTTCCAGTTCTGTAACACACCTCAGGAAGAATGAATTACTTACATTACTGGGATTTAACACCTGTGGTGGCTCAATCACATCCTTCCTACTCATGTTACTAAACTGGTCTATGAATTTCTCACATACTTCCTTTGGGTCACTCAGCGATTTTTCACTGTAACTTATTATTATGTTATTACACACTGCATTGTCGCTCCCTCCTCTTTCCTTATTTACTATAATTCACGCTGTTTTGGTAACATTACTAGATTGCCTCATCTGTTCAGCATACATCTGTGATTTCAATGTCTTAAGTGCTCCCTTGTAGGTTTTTCTATAGGCTTCATATTTAGGTTGGAAGTACTGCAGTTTTCTTTATTTTTATCATGTTAGGGGGAAGTTTAAGATTCCTGGAACTGTCAGTTTTCTTTAGTATTTGGACCACTGGACATACTTGACTAAGACAATGGGTTAATGTTGTATAAAATTTACCCCACTAATCATAAATATCTTCTATTTCATATAGGCCTACCTGCTGCCAATTTATGTGTACTATTGTTTCCTTTAATGTATGATAGTCTAGCTTTCTCTTGTAGGAAAATAGGTCCACATCATGTACTGTTTCTTTGTCTGTATGAAGCTCTAGGATTAATGCACTGTAGTTTGAAATGTGATTCCCAACAGTTCTAACTACAAGGTCTTCCCTTCTGAAGTTTGTAATAACATGGTCAATACATTTTTAAAATTCCCATGTAATTCTTGTTGGCACTGAATTCACATGGGTGGAATTATAGGACTCTAAAATATCAATATATATAAAATAATTTATGCTATTAGTTAAGGAGTCTATGTTCACATCCCCTACTGTTATAGTCTGTTTTTTATGAGGTGAGTGTTTGTCAACAAATTGCTCTAAATGACAGAAAATTTCTTCCATGTTACTGTTATGGGGTCTGTACATGCTAGCTATTATTAAACTGCTATTTCTAAGCATTTGCAGCTATTTCAAAAACCATGTAACATTCAAGTTTATTTACCCAATCAATTCTTTCATACTGGACATTATTTTTGACATAAATACCAACACCCCCACCTTTTTGTTGTTTCCTACAATAGACACTGACCATTTTATAATTACTTAAATTAATGCTACAGATTTCTTCATTTTTGCACCCTATTTCAAGCATAAGATAAATATGAGGACTACTAACACTTAAACATTCGTCAATTTGTTCTATTTTGTTGGTAATACATTGGATGTTTTGTGATATTATTTTGAGTTTACTGTCATTTATGATGCTGTTGTCAAGTACTTAACCTTCATGTATACATGGTGAAGGCTCTTTTACTCATGAACTGTTTTTATATCTAAGGCTTTTCAGTTCGATCCTTTCTTTTATTATTTGACTAAATTTATCACACAAATAACGTATACCTGCATAATTCAAACGAAATCTGTGGTTCTACATCTACATCTACATGTATACTCCGCAAGCCACCCAATGGTGTGTGGCGGAGGGCACTTTACGTGCCACTGTCATTACCTCCCCTTCCTGTTCCAGTCGTGTATGGTTCGCGGGAAGAACGACTGTCTGAAAGCCTCCGTGCGCGCTCTAATCTCTCTAATTTTACATTCGTGATCTCCTCAGGAGGTATAAGTAGGGGGAAGCAATATATTCGATACCTCATCCAGAAACGCACCCTCTCGAAACCTGGCGAGCAAGCTACACTGTGATGCAGAGCGCCTCTCTTGCAGAGTCTGCCACTTGAGTTTGTTAAACATCTCCGTAACGCTATCACGGTTACCAAATAACCCTGTGACGAAACGCGCCGCTCTTCTTTGGATCTTCTCTATCTCCACCGTCAACCCAATCTGGTACGGATCCCACACTGATGAGCAATACTCAAGTATAGGTCGAACGAGTGTTTTGTAAGCCACCTCCTTTGTTGATGGACTGCATTTTCTAAGGACTCTCCCAATGAATCTCAACCTGGTACCTGCCTTACCAACAATTAATTTTATATGATCATTTCACTTCAAATCGTTCCGCACGCATACTCCCAGATATTTTACAGAAGTAACTGCTACCAGTGTTTGTTCCGCAATCATATAATCATACAATAAAGGATCCTTCTTTCTATGTATTCGCAATACATTACATTTGTCTATGTTAAGGGTCAGTTGCCTCTCCCCGCACCAAGTGCCTATCCGCTGCAGATCTTCCTGCATTTTGCTACAATTTTCTAATGCTGCAACTTCTCTGTATACTACAGCATCATCTGCGAAAAGCCCCATGAGACTTCCGACACTATCTACTAGGTCATTTATATATATTGTGAAAAGCAATGGTCCCATAACACTCCCCTGTGGCACGCCAGAGGTTACTTTAACGTCTGTAGACGTCTCTCCATTGATGACAACATGCTGTGTTCTGTTTGCTAAAAACTCTTCAATCCAGCCACACAGCTGGTCTGATATTCCGTAGGCTCTTACTTTGTTTATCAGGTGACAGTGCGGAACTGTATCGAACACCTTCCGGAAGTCAAGGAAAATAACATCTACCTGGGAGCCTGTATCTAAAATTTTCTGGGTCTCATGAACAAATAAAGCGAGTTGGGTCTCACACGATCGCTGTTTCCAGAATCCATGTTGATTCCTACATAGTAGATTCTGGGTTTCCAAAAACGACATGATACTCGAGCAAAAAACATGTTCTAAAATTCTACAACAGATCGACGTCAGAGATATAGGTCTATAGTTTGCGCATCTGCTCGATGACCCTTCTTGAGGACTGGGACTACCTGTGCTCTTTTCCAATCATTTGGAACCTTCCGTTCCTCTAGAGACTTGCGGTACACGGCTGTTAGAAGGGGGGCAAGTTCTTTCGCGTACTCTGTGTAGAATCGAATTGGTATCCCGTCAGGTCCAGTGGACTTTCCTCTGTTGAGTGATTCCAGTTGCTTTTCTATTCCTTGGTCACTTATTTCGATGTCAGCCATTTTTTTGTTTGTGCGAGGATTTAGAGAAGGAACTGCAGTGTGGTCTTCCTCTGTAAAACAGCTTTGGAAAAAGGTGTATAGTATTTCAGCTTTACGCGTGTCATCCTCTGTTTCAATGCCATCATCATCCCGGAGTGTCTGGATATGCTGTTTCGAGCCACTTACTGATTTAACGTAAGACCAGAACTTCCTAGGATTTTCTGTCAAGTCGTTACATAGAATTTTACTTTCGAATTCACTGAACGCTTCACGCATAGCCCTCCTTACGCTAACTTTGACATCGTTTAGCTTCTGTTTGTCTGAGAGGTTTTGGCTGCGTTTAAACTTAGAGTGAAGCTCTCTTTGCTTTCACAGTAGTTTCCTAACTTTGTTGTTGTACCACGGTGGGTTTTTCCCGTTCCTCACAGTTTTACTCAGCACGTACCTGTCTCAAATGCATTTTACGATTGCCTTGAACTTTTTCCATAAACACTCAACATTGTCAGTGTCGGAACAGAAATTTTCGTTTTGATCTGTTAGGTAGTCTGAAATCTGCCTTCTATTACTCTTGCTAAACAGATAAACCTTCCTCCCTTTTTTTATATTCCTACTAACTTCCATATTCAGGGATGCTGCAATGGCCTTATGATCACTGATTTCCTGTTCTGTACATGTTGTTGTTGTGGTCTTCAGTCCTGAGACTGGTTTGATGCAGCTCTCCATGCTACTCTATCCTGTGCAAGCTTTTTCATCTCCCAGTACCTACTGCAACCTACATCCTTCTGAATCTGCTTAGTGTATTCATCTCTTGGTCTCCCTCTACGATTTTTACCCTCCACGCTGCCCTCCAATACTAAATTGGTGATCCCTTGATGCCTCAGAACATGTCCTACCAACCGATCCCTTCTTCTGGTCAAGTTGTGCCACAAACTTCTCTTCTCCCCAATCCTATTCAATACTTCCTCATTAGTTATGTGATCTACCCATCTAATCTTCAGCATTTTTCTGTAGCACCACATTTCGAAAGCTTCTATTCTCTTCTTGTCCAAACTATTTATCGTCCATGTTTCACTTCCATTCATGGCTACACTCCATACGAATATTTTCAGAAATGACTTCCTGACACTTAAATCAATACTGGATGTTAACAAATTTCTCTTCTTCAGAAACGCTTTCCTTGCCATTGCCAGCCTACATTTTATGTCCTCTCTACTTCGACCATCATCAGTTATTTTGCTCCCCAAATAGCAAAACTCCTTTACTACTTTAAGTGCCTCATTTCCTAATCTAATTCCCTCAGCATCACCCGACTTAATTAGACTACATTCCATTATCCTTGTTTTGCTTTTGTTGATGTTCATCTTATATCCTCCTTTCAAGACACTGTCCATTCCATTCAACTGCTCTTCCAAGTCCTTTGCTGTCTCTGACAGAATTACAATGTCATCGGCGAACCTCAAAGTTTTTATTTCTTCTCCATGAATTTTAATACCTACTCCGAATTTTTCTTTTGTTTCCTTTACTGCTTGCTCAATATACAGATTGAACAACATCGGGGAGAGGCTACGACCCTGTCTTACTCCCTTCCCAACCACTGCTTCCCTTTCATGTCCCTCGACTCTTTATAACTGCCATCTGCTTTCTGTACAAATTGTAAATAGCCTTTCGCTCCCTGTACATACAGAGTCGAAAAGTTCGGGTCTGTTTGTTATCAGTTGGTCCAAGATGTTATCTCCACGAGTCGGTTCTCTGTTTAATTGCTCGAGGTAATTTTCGGATAGTGCACTCAGTATAATGTCACTCGATGCTCTGTCCCTACCACCCGTCCTAAACATCTGAGTGTCCCAGTCTATATCTGGTAAATTGAAATCTCCACCTAAGACTATAACATGCTGAGAAAATTTATGTGAAATGTATTCCAGATTTTCTCTCAGTTGTTCTGCCACTAATGCTGCTGAGTCGGGAGGTCAGTAAAAGGAGCCAATTATTAACCTAGCTCGGTTGTTGAGTGTAACCTCCACCCACAATAATTCACAGGAACTATCCACTTCTATTTCACTACACGATAAACTACTACTAACAGAGACGAACACTCCACCACGGGTTGCATGCAATCTATCCTTTCTAAACACCGTCTGTACCTTTGTAAAAATTTTGGCAGAATTTATCTCTGGCTTCAACCAGCTTTCTGTACCTATAACGATTTCGGTGTCGGTGCTTTCTATCAGCACTTGAAGTTCTGGTACTTTACCAATGCAGCTTCGACAGTTTACAATTACAATACCAATTGCTGCTTGGTCCCCGCATGTCCTGACTTTGCCCTGCACCCGTTGAGGCTGTTGCCCTTTCTGTACTTTCCCAAGGCCATCTAACCTCAAAAACCGCCCAGCCCACGCCACACAACCCCTGCTACCCGTGTAGCCGCTTGTTGCGTGTAGTGGTTAGTGTGTTGACCTCATCCAACTTTCCTGTATCTAGAATTGATCAATTTCCATAGTTTTAACATAGTGCCTTAATTAAAATATTTGTTTTTCTTATTTCCTTGTTTACACATGAGTTGTTGATCAGATCGTACCGATGTGGGACAGTAATGACAATTGTGTGTTCTGGTTATTTTCTTGAAGGAAATTCTTCAGAATTTCAATTCAGACACCAGCTTCATTGCTTCCTAGATCATTTGCACCACTTACACAAATTATGAAGTAATTGCTATGCAGTATTATACCTTTCAAGTTGGCACCTTGTACAATGTTTTTTGTTTTTGCTCTGGGTTTCACAACACTGCTCGCTTGAAAGTTATTGTTTGAGTCATTTACAATTTCAGCTAGATTCCTCCTATGAATATATGTGAGTAAAATCACATTGCACTTTCGTGTATGTTTTGTAGATAAATTACAGAGTTCGCTGAAGGAGTCGCTAACTGCATTGCCATAATTATATTCGCACTGTGAACTACGCCCATTTTCCTCATTAACAGCCTTTTTTTCGTTAGTTTTTGGAAGTTTATTACACTTCATTATGGTAGTTGTCAGAGGTTTGTTACGCTTTTCTTTTTATATTGCCCATCACTATAAAATGTGTTGCGACTATCTGCAAGCTTTACTTGGACTTATCACTGTAATGGCCCCTCTATTGTGATAATGAGATGCTGTGGATACAAACAAATTACACCTAGCTTCTCTTCCTATCCATTGTTACCATTTTGCTAAGAGGTACTATTATTAATCACACATTTGAACAACAGGCAATTAACAGGCCTCCTCCCATCCACACTTATCAGAACGTATCATGAAATGATGAAGACTTTGCAACAGGGAAGCGTAATGCACCTACCCAGGTTCATTGTCAGTTTCAGACAGCACTTTTTACTGGTTGGCAAGGGGAGAGGTTGAATTGTGGTTGAATTATCTGAAATCCCTACTGACACCGCTTCCTATGTATGAGGCATCTAGTCCTACCATGAACACTCAGTTCACAAATAAGTAAATGCTTAGCCCAGTTTTAATGTCAGTGAATGTGTTTGGGTGTATCTGTGTAAGAATATGTTCTTAAACTGTGTAAATTGTGGAATCACAAAAGCTAGTAAAATCTGTGTGTTTTTGTATGAGTCTGTGTGGTAAGAATCAAACAGTTTCATTGAGTGGCTGCCTTTCTTTGTTTTATTTTATGATTTCTGCCCTGTAATTTTTGTTATTGTAATAATTATAAAATAATTGTTTTCTTTCAGAAACTGAAACAGCAACCATATAAAAATAAAACAAAAAATTTACATAAAATAATATTGTGAGCTTTCGAATTTTAGTATTTGCAAATGAATCTTGTGTTAATTCCAGAAACGACTCCATGTCAGTAATAATGTTGGTAATGGTGACTATTTTAGTTACAAAGTAAACCATGACAGCTGCCATCTTATGATACTAAATCCAAGTTCCTTAGATTACGGACTGTGGTTCTGTGTTATGAAAACAAGTGGCTCACTGTACACTTCTACAGTCTATGTTCCTGGCTCTCAAAGTACGGAGAAAGAAGGTACATATGTTTATCAATGATTATTTAACTGACAGTTATTTTATCTCATTTTTACAATTAACGAATATTTGGTTTCAATTTTTATATTGTATTGTATTGTGAGCTTCTGCCAGGCTTGAAAAAGAGAATGAGGCATTTATTAAACTTCTCATCATTCACTAGTTCTAATTTTTAAAAAGCTATACAAAACCTAAATCATGTCTAATATTTGAATATCTATCTACATAAAGTGAATTAAGTCTGTACTCTTATCTAAATCATGTCTAATATTTGAATATCTCTCTACATAACATGAATTAAGTCTGTACTCTTTCAATTCCACAATAATATTTAGAATTGAAGAACAACACAGACGTAGTGTTTTGAATGTAATGTCTGAAGTTAGTTATAATTATCACCACAAATATATCAAACATTAAGTATGGTACTGGTGCACTAAGACTAGTGAAAGTTTCAAAACCCATAGAAGGTGGCCTGAATGCATTCAGACTTGGAGGATCTCTAGGACAGTGTTCCAGCAGAAGCGTTGTGAGATGGCATATGTGTCTACGAATGGAAAGCTTAGTATTATGACAAAGCCACAGTGTCTGTTTGGTGTCAGGCACTATAATATCAGCATGTCAGTGAGTGATTTAAAGAATATCATACACATTAATAAGCAAGTACTACACCATGTAATGTGACTACAGCATAGACTAATCCTCATATTGACACATGATGGAACACACTCTCAACCTTCCTCCATTATGTTGGCCCAATGCTACAGCAGTGCAAAGGTTATGGACATATGTGAATTAACAGTAGGATACCATCTACTATGAGCTGCACTACTGCCTTACATGCCATTAAATTTGATTGCATTCTCCAGAAATCACAAATGATTCATACTGTAATGACACATGTGACTTTCATTACTGAGTGAATGGCTCGACGTAGTGCTTTTGAATTAGTCTCATGCCAGCCTGTCCTGATGTTAGCTACTGCTGCAGTCAACCTGTCCTAATGTTAAGTACTTCTAGATGAGTGCAGTCTGTCAGCTTTCATTATTGAGTACCATACTGAATGAATGTGATGTGTGATGGTTGAATCACCATTGAGTAGAACACAAGATCTCATACAGTTATCTTATTCCCTGTTTGTTGGAGGGCAATCTGAACAACACATTCTCTTCAAAGAAAGTGGTTACTACCACTGAGTATCTGAAATGTGTGGTCATCCAACATTTCCACTCCCTCTTCATTTCTGTGCTATGATATTTAATGGTTCTGATTGCAGCACTTAGAACCTTGCTACCACACAATATTTGTAACTCAGATATGATATAAGCTTTGCAGTCTGAATTATTTGTGTAGAACTTTTATGAAATATGTAGTTTAATATAAGTTGCAGTCAGATATGCCTGTCTTAGTATTACATTTATCAAAAATGTTATTGTAGATATCACAGAAAAAATATAGATGTACAAATATTCAACCAATTTTACTGCCAAAATAAATTGTGTAAATCATCATTTATTTGAGCTACTTCAGTTACTATTCTATTATGTAGTTGCGTAGTCAACAAATCTGACTTATAGGGCAACAGTTATTGAGCTATATGAAATAAAATCATCATAGCTTCTGAACAGCTTGCATTAGGATGTTCAGACTGCATGTTTGGCTGTGGGACATGATGGGAATTAGTATCTGCATGTGCATGCTCCTTGTTGGTGTCAGCAAAACTGGCACATTTGGGGGACTGAGAATCCACATTTCATGATCGAGAAGTCCATTCACCCTCAATGGGTGACTGTGTGGTGTGCAGTGTCTAGTCACAAAATAATCAGTGTGATATTCCTTGATGGTACAGTGACTACCAAATGGTATGTGAAGGTTCTGGATGATGATTTCACCGCCATTATGCAAAGTGACCCTGATTTCGACAAGATGTGGTTTGTGCAAGATGGAGCTCAACCCCATGGAAGCAGGAGAGTGATGATCTGGAGGAGCACTCTGGGGACCACATTCTGGTTCTGGGGTAGCCAGAGACCACTGGCATGGGCCTTGATTGGCCACCACATTCTCCAGATCTGAACATATGTGGCTCCTTTTTGTGGGGCTCTATTAAAGATGTGGTGTACAGAAATAACCCCAAAACCATTGCTGAGCTAAAAACAGCCATTCAGGAGGCCATCAACAGCACCTTTGTTCCAACATTTCAGTGGATCATTCAGAATTTTGCTGTTTGTATGCACCATATCATCACCAATGATGGCAGGCATTTCAAACATGTCATAACCTAAATCCAAATATCTGTGGTGACATTTAGGTGTTGAATAAAGTGTGTGCATGCCATATTTATAATTGGTTTTCATATAGTTCAATAATTGTCACCCTGTACAAATGAAAGGTGTGATATTTGTCTGCTGTAGTACTAGGGAACAGAGGTAATTTATGAAATGACAGGCCAATATTATTGATTTTCACATTTGGAAAATCTGTAAATTGATAATAAGGAATAGAACTACAAGTTTATAACAAAATTTCATATTCTGTACTCAACACAACATGGTTTGGAAGAACAGAAGTCAAAGGTAATGACATCAACAGATTTAGTTGAATGTGTTCTGAGCCCTGAGCTCTGAGGCAACAGAAGATCTGTAGGATCTTTAAGGACCTGTCTAAAGCCCTTGACTTTGTAAATCATTCCAGCCTGATGGAAAAACTGTCAGTACGTGCATTGAGAGGAATGTTATGACGTAATAAATTGATACATGATAAATAACAAACAGTCCGCAAAAATCAGGTATGCTTGTGAGGCAAATATAATCACTTACAGATCTGATTCACAAACTATCAAACATGGTGTGTCATAAGGTTCAGTACTTAGAGATATACTATTTATTCTCTGCTTAATGCTCTCCCAGTCAATACAAATCAGCATCTTATAAAGCAGCAATATTATGAAAAGGATTGTTGCTATTCATCGTATAGTGGAGAAGCTGAGTTGCAGATAGGCACAATGAAAAGATTATCATACAATAAACTTTCAGCTAACAAGGCCATTGTCAAAAAAGACAACAGACACTCACACACACACATTCCATCCTGGATTTTCCACTGTTTAACTAATAAAGTATACTGATGACTTGGCAACAATCTGTTCAACTCAGGCACAGGAGAAAATTGAAAAGGAAGCAGTTCTGAGTATTAAAAATGTGAATGAGTATCTACTAGAGAAGTCTAAAACAATGACTGTAGTATTTTGAACCAGACAGAGTGACATGTATAATGTAAATATTAAACATAATAGAGAGGCAATTAAAGAAGTAAGCAGCACAAAACTTTTAGGAACTATTACAGATAAACATTTGGCTGATTCAGTGCATCCAAATGACATTAAGAGTCCTCAGAAATTGCCAGTTCTGTTCACATGCAAATTGAGCTTATAATATAATGTTTGCACTGGGTTGAAAGAGGAGAAAGAGATAAAAATATACAAAAATGAAAATCATGAGAAAAACGTAAAAATAAAAATAAAAAAAATTATTGTAATGTATGAGGGCTATCCAGAAAATAACAGACATTTTGGTGTATCACAGCATTGGGCAGGGCTATAGCAATCGTCTTGGTGCCATATTGTTCCTGCACTCAGTACACATCCAGCAATTGTAGTGTGTAGTCTATGTGTCTGCTACTTTGCAATTTGTGATGTGTTAAAATGTGTGATGCAATAAAAAATCTCACCACTCATGAGTTGCATTTTGTGGTTAGGATTTTGTTGAGTGAAAGCTGAGTGAGGCAATGGTGAATTGATTTTAAAAATGACAGTACAATGTTAATGAAGAGGACCTCAGTGATAGGCATAGCCTATCAATGACAAATTTCATGAAAATGATTGTTTCACAATTACAGATCTTTCACAACATTTTCTCCAAGTTTCACAGAGTTTGGTTCATGAATATGTGGCAGAGAAGCTAGGTTACCACAAATTTTGTGTTAGGTGGGTTTCCAAAACCCTAATGGAAGACAACAAAAAACAGAGACTGACTGCAGCAGACCTCCCTCAAAGATTACAGTGAAAACGGTAACAAAGTTACAATTGTATTGTAACTAGGGATAAGACTTGGGTGAAACATGTCAATGGTGAATCAAAAGGCAGTCAACTGAATGGGAACATGCAGATTCTCCCAGAAACCAAGGAAGTGTCTTCATATGATGTCAGCAAGATCATGGCTACTGTGTTTCACAATTGCAGTCAGTAGATTTCTACAGAGACAGAATTGAAGAACTTGTGCCACAGTATGATAAGTGATTCAATTTGAATGGCATTTGTGCAGAAAAATAGGAAAAGAGTGTACCTTCAAAATGTGTATAATAAAATTTTGTTCCTCCATATTGTTAATTTTTTATTTCAAAATGTCTGTTACTTTCTGGATAACTTTCATATTTTGATTTTATTTCATCAGAGCATTGCAAAACTGAAAGTTTATCTAGTATAGACAATGTATTACAGGAGTTAATGACATATCTTTTTGATTTTTGATTAATTGAAACATCTTCTTTTAAGTGAAACTAGTTCTCAAAATTGAGCTATTTTGCTTCAGCTGAAATATATCAATAGCCTCAAAAGGCTTATCAAAAAAAATCTCAAAATTAAAATGAGCAGTGCTCTCACTTTGAGGTTTGCAGGAATAGATCACAGAAGCAATCCTCCACAAAACCTTTCATCTTAATGTGAACAAGAGTTGGTTCTCACTCCTAATGGATGTTAGTAAAACTGGGGATAAATTCTAAAACAGTACAAAATATGAAACCTTAAACCATGGGAAGAAAGCTGATAAAGTGAAAAGATTGTTATGACAAGGAACAGAATTAGAAAGCAATTTTATGTAGTGTCTGGAAGTGTCCGCTGTGTTGCATGATATATATTTTTAGGTTATATTTCACAGAGAAATTTTCATCTCAAGCAATTGATTTGGAATATTTATTTATTTATTTATTTAGTCATCCATGGACATTTTAAAATGTATGGATGTTGTCAGATTGTATGGTTGCAACTGATCTCAGCTCTATGAAAAGAGTGTATATATCAGTAGAATAATATCACAATAGGTATCACAGCATTCCAAATCTGAAGGAAATAAAATTACTTGAACAGGCAACATGTCCACTTACTAAAGGAGATGAGGAACAATTTGAAACAAGCAGATGTCTGAAAGTGGATTTTTACATCTTATAAATAAAGTAACAGTGTTGTATTATATGATCTCAAGGTACTCCTGCTCACAAAATACAGAACTATGTATTTTTCTTCAAACTTTCATTAGTTCTGAAATAAGCATTTGCTGTTTTTGGATACTGAATTTTTCACATTAAGCATTTCTACACATTGTTGTATGGCTAGTGCAGAATTTTCTCAGAGTAAGTATCTTTATTATAACGGAAAGCTCTGCCTGGAATACAAATGTAAGAAGGAGTGAAAGTAACTGCATAGTGTATAGCTGATTAGTTGTATAACTGAAAGGCACATAAACAAAACTGATGTCATCACCAAACTTCATATATGGTTATATTGTGCTGATGTGGCAGCTCAATTATTTGGCTTCATTATACATAAGTTCTTTTTATACATTCTTAAGTAAGTTGATCCTCAAGAATGTAACTTCAGATGTTATGTCTATAGATATGGTTACTGACACTGTGCTCTACATTTTTGAGACTGCATTCATATCTTTTTTGTAATAGTTGTGCTAACATAGTTTCAGAATAATTAATAAAGTTTCTCACTTCTGCAATGCATTTAACAGATTTTGGTAGTCATGATTATGTATGATATTTGAAATCTCTGGTTCCAGACGTGTTCACGAACATGAAAAAAGAAGTTGTGCTTGGCCTTCCTACATTCATCTTGTGCACTTCACCATACCCTTTGTCTTCATGCTTTATTTCTTCACCAAATGGTGAAGTATTTTCTGGAAACAAAAGTCACCTTCAATTTGGAGAATGTTTGTTGATCATTCCAACAGCTGAGCAGACACACAATGGAACATGGAAATGCCAGATGTATAGTGAGACTGAAATCAACATTTCCGCCACTGAACTTGTTGTTTGGGGTATGTAGAACATAATGATTTTTGAAGACAACAGTTTCTGTGTACATGTGATAATATTGTGCTTCATGTTATATAGAGGTATAGAGGTAGTTGTACTGTATAGAGTGGACCAATAGAAATTGAACCAAAGAATTAATTTGTAGTGACGTATTTGTCCTACATGAAGATCTGGTCAATTTAAGTGTCAGTGGATATTGTTAATAGCTTCCTATGTAGAAAATAAAACGTCCAACTGCAGTGAATATGTTCTCCCCTGTCAGATATATTTATCTTGGTCTGCTTAATGTGCCCAGTCATTTAATCCATGAGAAACTTTCTCTGCCCTTATTTCCTCGGCAATGTAACAGCATCAGTAATTTGCAAGAAGCAATTGCAAATCTCAGCGGAAATTTCTGACCGCATCTGAAGAAAAGGAACCTAAAATAGCCACTCACACAGAACTACTAAGTTGGGTACTGGTACTCAAATATATGCCAACACAAATGGTTGATGTACCACAGCTAATGAGATTTTAAGAAACCATGAAATTTCCAGAAGTAATTAGTTACATAGGATATTATCAGTAAACCATTGATTCTTGAGGGAAGTGAACTCCCATTAATAAAACAGGTTCATACATCTGTTTACTTTACAACTGAGTTAATGTGTTAAATATTTGGTACTAAGTGCATAAGTGAGAAAAGGTTTAGAAAGGTTTAAAATTATGCTTAAAGCTCTTTGGAAGAAAGTAAGTGCTCTCATTATAAAATACTGGATGA
The DNA here is from genome assembly GCF_023864345.2 of Schistocerca serialis cubense. Classification (NCBI taxonomy): domain Eukaryota; kingdom Metazoa; phylum Arthropoda; class Insecta; order Orthoptera; family Acrididae; genus Schistocerca; species Schistocerca serialis. The sequence continues at coordinate 777,223,156 of NC_064641.1, forward strand.
ATATAGTCTTGGTAATTTGCTCCATTTTAAGTATCTCAGTGTTTCTAAAGTCATATCTCATAAACTATATGATGAACACTGATATCATTTTGAAGGCATATTCAGTGATATGCTGTCTGCAAACTGTGTTGTAAATGGAGTTTGGCTGCATGCTGTGAGTTATGCGTCCTCAAGATGCACAAGCATTGTCTAATTGTCTAACTGTAATTCATGTTGTACTGTGTTACACCTTTAATATAAAATCATATCTCTTAGTGAGTTCTTAATAATTTCTCAAACCATTTCTAGGCTATTCCATCCAAGTAAAAGATACTTCTGAGACATATAATGTCATCTCATCTGCTGTTTTGAGTGGCAGGGTTAAATTCTTTCAACTATTTAATGGATCCTGGCCAGGATCTTACTTCACCACTGCTGCATGGTTGATGTCCAGGCGCTTTTGTATCCGTTTTTACCTTGACATTGTGAATTGTATGAAGAATGTAGTGTTTGTACTAAGGTTTCTGCCCATGAAGATGATATTTTTTGTCTAGTATTAGAAGAGCTATGGCAATGTCTGTTTCTGAAATACTCATTGTCTCCACCAAACATTATAATATAGAATCAAAATCAAGTACCAGATATAGTCCAAATGTAAATTGAAGAGTGAACAGCACAAGTGGTGGGAGAAGTTGTCTTTCCCATAAGAATGCTACAACTCCCATAGTTAATAAATGTAGAGCGATGTGTCTGCAGCAGACATACAACAGTCATTGGACGCTGGCCCTCAGTGCTGGGTGCAGAGGCATGGACATGCTGACACAGGCATTGCTCAAGGGCAATAGTGTACAGCTTTTGCTACCTCTGCATTTTGGCTGGCAGTTGTTGGCTATGTCAGAACAGTGAGGTGACAAGCAGCCAAGCATGGGCAGGCTTGCCCAGAGGAACTGCTCAATGTGTTGAACACAGACCATGCAGGCTGGAGAGTGGCAGTGTCATGCTGGCTGGGTCTCACTGTGTGTCCCAGATCTTGTGGCAATAATAGGGCTGACTGCCAGTGGTTGTTGGTTCACAATAGCAAAATGTTGTGTCCAACAACAGGTCACTGTCTGCAGCTGCTGGTGGCAACAGCAGCTTGGTTGCAACTCTAGATTTTGGTAGAATTTTATGCCATTAAATGTTCATCTGCGTCTCTTGTGTCAATTAATTACTAATTACTGTATTCACAAAGTGTTAAGGTATTTGGTGGAAAGTAAACAATTTTTGGGTGTATGAAATTACAGTGCCTGTGTTGTCCAGAATTATAACGCACTGTTACTTTGGAAATGCATGCATGTCCAAAAGAACAGACACTACATGAGTATATCCATTATGAAATATATTAAATATATTTACAGTTGTGAATATGAACAACTGCCAGCTGTATAATGAATGATACAATGAAACTTTGTGCCAGACCGGGACTCAAATCCAAATTTCCTACTTATCCCAAGAAGTTACCTAGCCAGTAGGCTATCCATGCATGACTCACAGCCAGTCCTGTGGGGTTGACTCCATATGGAAGTTTGAGTCTGACTGTTAGCTGTGCATGGATAGCCTTACAGTAAGGTGACCACTCTTGGTAAGTGTGAAATCCAGGTTTGAAACCCAGTCCAGCACAAATTTTCATTGTTGTCATTCCATTATGCAGCTGATGGTTGTTCAAATTTGCAACTGCAAATAGATTTCAAGTATTTCATAACTGCTGTAACTGCCGCTGTGCAGGAACATTGCATCATAATTCTGAACAACACAGGCACTGCAATTTCGTACTTATACACCAACACTAGGGAAGAGACTTTCAATTACCATCTCTCTGCTGTACAAGAATACACATAATGAATGTATGAGTGCAGGTTGTAGACACATAATTGATGACACGTGTAGTTGGGGTCTGGCCATGATTGTGCACAGATAGCCTAATGGTAAGGCAACTGCTCATGATAAGAGGGAAATCCAGGTTGAGTCTTGGTCCAGCACAAATATTCATTGTTGTCATTCCATTATTCAGCTAATGGTCATTGATATTAGCAACTGTGAATATATTTCATGCTTTTTGTGTGTATCTTTGCACTGAACAGCCACTGATTTAAAAGATGCACTAAGCAAGGTTGGTATAACTTTATTAAACAGCCTGTAGGTGCTCCTTGTGATGGGGCTGGGTAGAGAGTGCTGACTCGTCTGCTTGCTCTTCAACTTTTAGATGTACAGAAAGGAGCAGGTTTATCAACAATAATAAATATTTCACACTGAAAGCTCCTCTATGACACAGATATTAAAGTACAGATAGAGTTGAACTGCATGCCTCAGAAGATTGTCATCCTTTTCATACATGCATAGAATTTTACAGTATATTACAATATCCTGTGAAACAGGAATTACCAGAACATTTCAGAAATATTAAATATTGATATAATTGATGAATTGCAGCATTGCACATATGGAACTGAGCTGTGTGGATGATGATGTGAAACCAGCAGTTAATTTGTAGAAGCCAGAAACTAAAATTTATAAAGACCTTGAAATATATTGTGCTAAATTTCAGCAATATAGTCAGAAAAGGTATAAAATTCAGTACATTAGACAAGGGAAGTGAAGCAGATGTCATAGTAACAGAATCCTGGTTGAGAAGGGATGCAGAGGGCAGAAACTGTTCTACAGAAGGTACCGTATAGACAAAAATGGTAGTGGGACAGGAGGTGGTGAGACTTTAATTTGAGAGCATGAAGCATTTGCATGTCAGCAGAGTTTCTGTAGTAAAGTAAATGAAATTCTAGGAGAGTGGCTCAGCAATTATAACAGTAGTAAGTCTATATAAAAAACACATTAAAAACTGGGAATTGCAAGGCATGGAACTTGATAGATTTTTAGGTTTTGGTAAGCAGAATGAGAAGAATAAATACTGTTATAATTGGAAGAGTCCTAAACATGGGAGGAAAGCAACGAGAAGAAAAAGTGGACACCCAGGGAATGAATCAACTCATAGAAAATAGGTTAATCTGAGAAATAGGCTATGAACTATATGTTTAAAAAGATATAAGAAATAAAAAGTTCACCGTATGAGTTTTTTGATCAAACCTGCTAAAACATTGCTTACAATGGGTGCTACAGAGTGGTATGTAATGGGTTCCCAAGGAAGGACAATGGGAAGTCCAGACTGGAGTAACAAAAATATTATGAAAAGGATAGATTGCTGCTCACTGTAAAGATGATACACTGAGTTGCAGACAGTGATGATAGAAAGTCTGTTACATATAAGCTTTCAGCCAAAGCCTCCTTCACAAAAGAAAAACATTAACTGCAGAGAACTAGCCTAAATTTGGCTGCAGTCATTTATGACTCTAACTATAACTTTTCATTGCTTCAGTATTCACAAAATTATTAACTAATGTAATTAATCTGATAAATCACTGTGATTAAACTTTGAGCTTGTGTGGTGTTTGAGAGCCCTCCCCACCTCTATTTCACCAGCAGTGAACAATTATGTGTGTGAAACAGCCACCAAAGCCAATCTATGTAGTCCAATAAAATATTACTGTAGAATCATCAAAGACAGAAATCACTATGAGTAATGTCAGTATTATTTCCATGCAAAGTATTGTTCTCTAATCAGTGTGAAAAGAGGTGTTGAAATTTTTTGTATTACTGTGATTGTTAAACAATACTGGAAAGTAATCTGCTACTCAGAATCAGGTCCCTGACACAACAGGGTAATTTATTTTGTCTTGAAGAGCACTTTGAGTGCTGTGCCACAACAGTTGATCTGGAGCCACAGAAGCTGGTAGCGCTGACAATTCAGAAATCATAAAACCGTAATTTTCATCCAGCAATAAAACAGAATGTCAAAACGATTATGCAGAATCAAATGAAGACTCATTGTATGTTTAGAGTTAAATATCAATCTTCTTTCTAGTAATAATAATGGAGCACTTGAAGTTCAGTTTCAAATTATTTATCACAGCACTTTGTTCTAACAAGGGAAGTTTTGCTGATCTTTCATACAACCCAGCACACATATAGATCCAGCAAATGCTCTTCTAGTCTTAGGTTCTTCTCAAGCTCTCTTCTCTTAATCAGCATTCAAAATTTTACAGGCCTGTCAAATACCATACAAGAATGTCATCTGTCAAGTAGTGGCATCAATGACAAAAATCCTGAGGCAGTTGCAGAATGAATTATGTTGCAGTAGAGCCAGAGAAAAATACCTTCCCATGAAGACTTACTTTACTGTTCACTCCACTATACTAAGTTAACTGGAAGGTCCGATATTCATAGTTATGTTGAAAAACACACTGTTTCTAACAAAGACATTTTTCTGAATGGCCATTCTTTTTAATTGCTAAGAAGGTTTGTTTTCTGCCATTGTTATCAGAAATGAAATATGCATGTCCAAAAATGGTATTTATAAAATGTGCTTGGAGCAAGTCTGTTATATGTATTTATGGCAGATACCACCCAAAATGCTGTCAGCCTACCAATGATGATGAAAAATTATGAATGTAATGACTTTGCTCTGACAACATTTTAATATACTAATGAATATACCAACAAATAAGTGATAAATTCAAAATAATTTCTTATTATACTTTGCTACAGATGTGTCACTATGATTACCATTATCATTATTATTATTGTATCTTTCCAAAGAAACATGGTTCTTTGTAGAGATAAAAGTGTTTGGTGCATAATCTAAAAAAAAAAAAAAAAAATATTTCACAGGACTTGCAGCGTAGCCATTATCTGTACAAATATGCCTCCAGTAGATGTGCCTCTGTCAAATCTGGCTGAAAAGTGATTGCCAAATGTAGATTATTGTGAATGATGCAGTCTACACTGAGATTACAATTCAAACACTTTAATTTCACTTTGATTGCTGAATGAACTACTGTCTATGGCCACATCAGGTCTCATCTATTGTAATTATGTACAGGTAAACAGCTAGTCACATATTACACTGTACACTCAATTGATGTCCTATAATGTGATTTTTCAAGTGCAGTAATCTAACACTGAAGTGTGGCAAATATATATAATTAACACAGTCACAGAGTGAAGTTACCAAATCATTGTCCTTGAAATCTTTCAGTCACATCAATATGAAAATGATATAAATAGGCCTGCAAAAGAAAACTAAAAAATGCAACAGTTAGAACCAAGTAAACTGTAGTTCAGAATGTGTACATAAAAAGATGGAATGAATGTGTTAAGTCACATGGTAACCACTATTAAAGATATAATCTGATATTTATAAAGTCATATAATAGGATACATTATTTCTCTTTGGAAATTCAATTGGATAGTTGAGTCTGCTGCTAGTGACAGGTTGATTTACATTTTCATGTTTGCTGCAGTCCTATCATCTCCCCACCCTCACAGACATGTCTGCCCATGTAACCTTTTATAATCAGTACTGCTGCAGGCATAACTCCTTATTTCCTTTGCAAATCCATCACAATGCAATGCCCTTATCATAGTTTCCTCTGTTGTTGAACAATGTAAATTTCATCTCTGAAGCTATTTCTCTAGTGTTGATAGATCTATATCCTGATGAACTTCTCTTTAACTTGAGCTGATAAGAGTTTTTAGTTGCTGGTGAATGTCTGAGTTGTATGGCCATGGTCCATTAAACTTTTTTGTTCTTAATGTTTCTTTTAGAGTTGCATTGGACATCTCCAGAGGTGCTCCTGGTTCTGTTTAGTCTTTCCACCCAGAGATCTATCATCCATGGCTATACAGAGAAGATGTCAAAATATACAAATATGGGGACAATTTTAACAGAAAGGAAAGCTATGAAACTTAATAATATATGGACAGTAATTCTACAGAACTGACAGATAAGTTTTCATCTTATACATATGACAGTTCAGTAGTTAACCGACCACCTCCTTTGTAGTCTGCATGACCAACTATATCCTCACCCACAATTACTTCTCCTTTGAAGGCATTACCTACAAACAATTCCAGGGTACAGCTATGGGCACCCGCATGACATCATCCTATGCCAACTTATCCATGGGCAATCTTGAGGAATCCTTCCTGAGCACCCAGAATCTCATACCCCTCACCTGGTTCAGATACACTGATAAGATCTTCATGATCTTGATCAGCAGTGAGGATGCCCTATCCCATTCCTACAGAACCTCATGACTTCTCCCCCATTTGCTTCACCAGACTCTACTCAACCCATCAAGCTACCTTCCTCAATATTGACCTCCACTTCAAAGATGGCTACATTAGGACCTCTGTCTACATCAAACCTACCAACCACCAGCAATACCTCCACTTCAGCAGCTACCACCCATTCCATACCAAGAAATCCCTTCCATACAGCATAGCCATCCATGGCAGTCACATCTGTTATGACCAGCAGCCCCTGTCGAAATATACCAAGGGCCTTTACAGATTGTAATTACCCTCCCAACCTTGTACAAAAATACGCCTCCCATACCTTGTCTTTCCAGTCACCCAACACCACCTGAGCATTCCTAACTCAGTACCACCCGGGACTAGAGCAACTGAATTACATCCACTGCCAGGGTTTTGACTAGCTCTCAGTGTGCCCTGAAATGAGTTATGTTCTACCCACTAATTCTTCCCACTCCTCCCACAGTGGCACTCTGCTATCCCCCGAACCTGCACAATATCCTTGTCCATCGCTACACAACCCCTGCTCCCAACCCCTTGCCTCATGGGTCATATCCCTGTAATAGACCAAGATGCAAGACATGTCCTGTACATCCTCCCACCACCACCCACTCCATCCTATCCCAGTCTTGTGATTTACAACATAAGCTGCAATCACTGTGCTGCCTTCTACATGGGCATGACAACCAACAAGTTGTCTGTCCGATAAATGGCCACTGACAAACTATGGCCGAGAAACAACTGGACCATCTGGTTGCTCAGCATGCCGCCAAACATGACATCTTTAATTTCAACCTCTGCTTCACAGTCTGTGCCATCTGGATCCTTCCCACCAACACGAGCTTTTCTAAGTTGCACAGTCATTGCCCTTATCTGTCTATCCCTTTCCCAGTTTCCATTTCAGCCCAGTGCACCCAGTCCTTTTACTTCTCTTCTTTTTCACTAACTCCCCTCTCTCCACCACACTCCATCTAACCTCCCAAGTGCACCTAGCCACCCCAATCTCCATCTCATCCCTGCACACTGCCAGCAACACTTTACCGTCCCCACTCCTACTCTGCTATCCTTCCCCTCCCCATCCCATCCTCCTCCTTACCTCCACCTGGTTGCCTCTCCCATAATACCCTGCTGCTCACAGTCTGGCTTCAACTGCCAGAGACTATAGTCATGTGTGTGTGAGTTGCATTTGCGTGAGTGTGTACATATGTGTATGTTGTCTATTTTTGACAAAGGCATTGTTGGCCGGAAGCTAATTTCCTAACAGTCTTTTTGTTGTGTCTTTCTGTGATTCAACATCTCCACTATACGGTGAGTAGCAACTATCCTTTTCCTTATATTGTTACATTCCATCCTGGATTTTCCATTGCTTGTTTTTGTTAGTTAAGTTTTATCTTTGATAAGAGTTATCTCTGCTGATCATGGCCTCATTTTCAGTATATTTATGTCAGTAAAATTCAGTGGAACCAGAAGTACTTCTGAAGTTGTCCTGCACAACTCTCAAATGTTAGGAACAAAACGGTTTTGTTGACCATGACCACATAATCCAGAAAATTCACCAGCACCTAAGACAGTCAGTTGTAAAAGTCTTTACTATACATTGTAGTTTTGTTCCATCTGATTCCTTCCAGACATAACAAGCTTTTTTACTGCTTTTATTTGTTATTTTTTTATCAAATCTCTTGATATTTTAATTATCTTTGGATCTAAGCTTTCTAGTGTGACACTGTAAAGGAAACCTTCCAACAGCAAGTTTTGTTCTTTGTATTTAATTTATGTGAATCATTTCATTTGGTTTCCACACAGCAGAACATTTGGATTTTCATTTGCAACGAAAATGTTAAATGACACATCATTATATCCGCTATGTAAATGAAAATTAACACATATCTAGATGTCACATATAGACTTTAACACAGTGTAACTACATTAAGACATTTAATAGTTGATATGGACTTAGTAAGCAATATTATAAAAGAAACAGCTCAGTAAAACATATGACTGGAAGAAATAATTTGATATGTTTTATTTACAGAAAATAATTTCATAGCTGTAACACCTTTAGTGAGTGCTGTGAGTGGCGAAATAACTTCAATTTTATGCCGTACTGTTTTCACATCTCGAATGACAGCACCAAGCCTTGCTACTTGCTGGTTCATTCACCCTGATGGTACAATTATTTCACCACAGTACAATTCATCAGTTCTAAACAGCATCTACAAGTATTATGGTCAGGGCTTAGATCATGGTGAATGTGGTCTGACAATAAATGCTGCCAGTAAAAGAGATGAAGGAAAATGGTTCTGCATTGGACAGCTGCATGGCTCCCTTACAGAAACATATGCTGAAGTAAATGTCAGTATTCATGGTAAGTGTATCATACACACTAAAATAAGTATGCCAATATAATCAGATAAGCCTATAATCTTTTATTCTAGTCCAATTCAACTGTTCGTACAAATTTTCACTGATATTTCAAATAATAAATACAGACAGACACACATATAATTCATGTCTCCTTTTAAATTACTACAAATTTCTCATTCACACAAGTATAATTTTGTGTAGTTTTGAAGAGACATTTTCTACTTTTGTGAGTTTCCCACATCATGTTAGTATATGGCCATAAGTAGTTGTAGTCACCTTGAAGTTGGTTGTCATTTGCTTGGGCCTCTGCAGGAGGTGGTTGCTGAATTTGTCCAAGAGCTTCTTTCAGTCCTCATTCAAAATGTCAATCCCTATGGGCTCTTGTTAGTACTGGGGAGGAGGAGGAAGAGGAGGGAGTGATGATCCAGGTGGCATTGTGGCATTGATTGTGAAGCCCCCATTTATGTTACGTATTTTGTGCTGAGCACTCTTTTGTCAACTTTGCTCATGGAAACGATTTTCTAGTGGCCATTATACATTTGGATAGACAATTAATTGATGGCCAGACTCACATTAAAGTCTGTACATAAATTACAGCATAGCTGTTCCATGGTAAAACTGTTTTCACAGGTGACACAGCCTCTTACTGGGTACAATGTGTCTGTGACAGGACTAGAACAGGATGTGCTGGATGGGATAGATATTGCATCTGAACCTTCCAGAGGGAAGTGAATCATATGTTAAGGAGCTACAAGTAGCTATGGCTTGAGGACTGACAGATATTTGGCAGATTTAGTAACAGAATATCAATTTGGGGGAGTGGGACAGATTTAGAGGGTGGCGGAATATCACTTTGGGGAGAGTGGGAAGGATTATGGGTAGGACAGTCATTTTTTCAGGGTATGATTCTAGGTAATAAGCCTGACAAAGCATGTGATTTAGCTAGTCCAGTCCAGGGTGATACTGACTGATGACCAAGTGCTCCTTCATAGGCTGCTTTGTGGAAGTAGTTGGAGCAGTATTGGTAGTAGATATAGTACAGGAAATCTGTGGACTGGGTGTCTGTCAGCCAGTCAGTACCACAAATATGGTGGTTGATTACCTTTACTCTTTCCTTTACAAGCGCCAAATTAATCATGTAATTAAGAAATATGATAAGTTGATGGTAACATAAACGCAAAATATGACATTCCTCTTTGCATATAATTAATTTTGAAACATTAACTGTGTATGAAATGAGGGAACAAATTTACTTCTTTTTATTTACCAAGGTTATTATGTTGTACAGGTAGCTAAATGCATTCATGCTAAAAACTTGGTACCTTTAGCAACATAAACCACTGCATTTTCCAATACAAATATGGCAATAATGAATAATCATTTAAGAAATTAAGAAATCAAGTAGTAGAATATGGTTGGAGGAACAGTTTTGTAATTGACATAAGAAAGACTGAAAAATACAAAATAATTTCAAAGTTATAAATATGTCTTTCATCATTGACTTATTTCCATGCTTGCTAAGAAAATTGGAGAGGAATTCCACCTTACACAAGACTTCTTTGTAGTTTTGTCTTCTCCCAGATGTGTTTCAGCACTTTTTGTGATATCTTCAGTGGGTTTGTTTATTTTACTTCTCCAAAACTGTTACATGTTAACCTTTAAAGAAACTTTGGCACAAATTATTTACTTTTGTAAAATAAGCAATTACTATCAATTGTTTTTACACTGATTTGCATGCAGTACGAAGTACAGACATGTATCACTGAGCTGAGGCATTCTATGTTGTTTATTTACTGTATGTCTAAAGTTTCTAGTTTTATAGTACATTTGGAAATAATGTGGATGTATGCATTTTTTCACATAGCTCAAATGGAGCTATGAGAAGTACCATAGCCTTAGATCTACTACACAATCTACAGTTTGTCATCTGCAAATAGTGAAACATTATTTAATTTTTTCTATTTATTATGCTTTTCTGGCCAATAATCACTATATGTCATGTTGTTTGTCATGTTACTCACAGTTTTATTGATGCTGTGAGGTTTTTACTTATTTTGTGTCATGAAAACATGCATTTTTGTTTGTTTTTGTCATTACATATTAATTCTATATGATTCCTTGCCAAGCACAGAGTTTTTGCTGCAATTACATATTGTTGTGACTGTATAGTGTTAATTTGTTTCATGCCACGTTTGTTTAGGATGTGGCACATAGACTTGAATTCTTGTTGACATTGTGGAGATAGGAGGGAGGAGGGGGAGAGAGAAGCTGAGGTAATTGTGGATAGGCATGTAGAGTGAATGGTTTGCATTGTGGGGAGACACAAATTTAATTTTAGAAGCTGATCATATGCGGTTTTGGAGTAGGCATTATTTATATAGTTCATCTATTGTGGCAAAGAGAATTTTATTGTGCAGTGATGTGTATTAATTTAGTACTTTCTTCCTCTATCCATTTTTGGATGTGATAGTTTTCTTCTGCTGTTAATTTTTTGGTATAGGCTGTTACTAATTTCAAGGATTTTCAAGTTGGTTTCTATGTTGGCTGGTTGGTGAGCCTGTGCTGTTAGGTGACCTGCAAATGTAGAGTGTGAGCTACTGCATTTCAGTGCTCTGAGATGTTTAGTATACCTGGTTCTAAAATTCCTGCATATTTGACCCACATATACAGATAGACAGCAGTTGCAAGTTAGCTGACATATTCCAGTGTTGTTGGCATTTCTTCCAAGTCTGTTCTGCATTGTGTTGCTGGTTCTGTATGTTATATTGAGCCCATGTCTCTTTAGTATATTGCCCAACCAGTGTATGACTTTGTTGTTGTAAGTCATTATGTGCAGTTCATTACTCATTGTCAGCTCATTCTTTGTGAGTTGTGTTGTGTTTGTGTGTATATGTTTCATGATTATGTGTTGCATGTTTTTGTCTTTTGTTGCTTATTTTATCTACAGTCTTTGTATCATACCCACTATCCTGTGCAATTTGTTTTATCATGCTCAGTTCTTCTGTATAATCATGTTTGTTCATGGGTGTTTTGTTTAGTCTGTGTAGTAAATATCTGAATCTAGCTTCTTTATGAGTTATGGGGTGATTGGCTTGGTTATGAACGGTGCTGCTAGTGGTTGTGTGTTTCCATTAAATTGTGAACACATGTTAATTTTTTCTCTTGTATATGGTGAGATCATAGGAACTGAGTTTTTCATCTTTTTGCGTTTCAATGGTGGACTGTATTTGTGGATGGATGGTGTTTATGTCCTCCTGGAGTTCTTTTATACTAGACTGTGGTCCATCTGTTAGGCAAATCATATTGTCTACATATCTGTCCCAATAATTTATTTTGTACTGCTTTGGTTTTACTGTTTTGTCAAAGACTTGATTTTCTATCTGAGTGATGAAAATGTCAGGTACAAGGCTAATGACTGGGGATCCCATAGATAGCCCTTCTTGTTGAGAGTAAAATTTTGCTGTTGAAACTGAAGTAGTTTTGCTCTGTGATGAGCTCGAGTACAGCTGATATTACTTGTATGTTTGTTGCGGGTGTGTTTCCTTGTAGTTGGAGGTATCTTTATATGATGCTGATGGTTTCTTCTGTTGGAACATGTACATGGAAATTATGTCAAGCGAAATTAATGTTGCAGTGTTTGCTATTTTTTTATTTTTCATTTTTTCTATTAAGCCACTCAAGTTCTTCAGGCTTCTGTTTTGGGTGTGTTTGTATATTGGCTGTATCAGTGTGTGTGTGTGTGTGTGTGTGTGTGTGTGTGTGTGTGTGTGTGTGTGTGCAGTACCTGGTTTGTGAATTTTAGGCAATGATTTTAGAGTGGGGGCCTTGGGACTTTCCTGCATCATTCTTTTAATCTGTGTGTCTATGAAAACTGTTTCTTTATTTTTCAGGGTTTTCTATAAGTTTCTTTGGTAGTGACTTGTTGGATCATTTGTTAATTCTAAGATGTTGCTTTGGACGAATTCTAATGTTTTGTCAATGTATTCCTTTTCTCTCATAAGCAAAATCAAATTGCCATTGTAAGATTTTGTGATTCTGGTATTTTCTTGTGTTCGTTTCTTCTGTAGCTTTCTGTATGTTTTTCCTTCAGTTGTCATCGTGTTTTATTTTATGGTGGTTTTGCATACAGCACAGAGTTCAGACATGTATAATTGAGTTGAGACATTCTATGTCGTTTATTCTTCATCATCTCCAAGGGAATTGACAGCATCAGCTCAAGGTAAATCAACAAGCAAGTCATCAGTTTCATCATCTTCAGTAAAGAAGGAAGCATCTACTGAAGAAAAATCGACATCATCACAGAGAACAGGAGGTAAACGTAAAGTTGTGTGTCCTCCTCATCTGAAGGATTTTTTAACCACAGGCACGAGAAAGAAGAAACCACCAAAATAGGTAATAATCCAAACAACTTCTCCATTTTTCATCAAAACATAAGGGGAATAAGAAGCAAACTAGATCAATTAGAAGTTAACATAAATAACAAAAACTTTATGAACAATGCTCAGATCTTATGTTTCTCAGAACACCATATTACAGAAGGAATTGAAATGTTACATATAGACAGTTATAGCCTTGCCACCTACTACTGTAGAGATAGCATGAGAAAAGGTGGAGTAGTAATTTTCATTAAGAATAATTTAACTTTTAGATCTGTAGATGTAAGGAAATATTGCAGTGACCAACAGTTTGAAGTGTGTGCAATAGAAGTGACATTAAACAGTTCCAAATTAATAGTAGTTACAGTGTACAGGGCACCAGGAACCAATTTCACAGTCTTTATGGTTCAGTTAGAATTGTTACTATCAACCTTATTTTCTAAAAATAATGACATTATCTTACTTGGGGACTTTAATGTCAACTTCGCAATGGAATGCAACAACAAAGTAGAGCTCCAGAATTTGCTGAGTTCCTACAATCTTACATCAGTGGTTGACTTTCCTACTAGGATCACACCTGACTGTCAATCTCTGATAGACAATATATTTTTAGATGTAAATTTATACCAGAACTTCACTGTCACTGCAATAGTAAATGGCATATCAGACCATGATGGACAGCTCCTCACTCTACATGACTACAGACCTGTCAAGAAAGCAGTCCCATCCTGGAAGGCAATCAGACTTATGAACAAAGAGACCCTGGAATTTTTTAACCATAAGCTGCAGCATGAAGATTGGAATTCAGTTCGCAGAGTAGATGATGTTGATACAAAGTTCAACATATTCATAAATGAATTCCTATCCCACTTTGAAGAAGCTTTTCCTAAAAAGTTTGTTAGGAACAATATTTCCTCGTCCTTAAAGAAGCCATGGATCACAAAGGGTATTCGAGTGTCATGTAAATATAAGAGAGAACTTTATGTTGCAACCAGAGGATCAAGGGACAGAGAATTAATCAGCCATTATAACATGTATTGTAAAATCCTAAAGAAAGTTATTCAGACATCAAAAGCACTGTATTATGTAAAAGAAATTGATAACTCCAATAATAAAATGAAGACTGTCTGGCAAATAGTTAACAAGGAGACAGGGAACAATAAAAAAAGAGCTGTAGAAAACTTCATAATCAAACATGAAGAGAATCTTGTGCAAAATCCTGAGATCATAGCTGAAATCTTTAATAAACACTTCCTGTCAGTGTCTGAGCAAATAGGCTGCAAGGGTTCTGTGAATGATGCCCTGACCTTTTTGCGAAATGCTTTCCCTAACAAAATCATCCAAATGCATATTAGACCTGTTACAGTATCAGAAATTGAAAGAACAATTGCCTCCATGAAAACCAAGAACTCCTGTGGAGTAGACAATATTTCTAGCAAATTGTTAAAGCAGTGTTGTACTTCTGTAAGCAATATACTGTGTCATATTTTCAATGCCTCTTTGCAGCAAGGAATTGTTCCTGATAGACTAAAGTATGCTATCGTGAAACCTCTCTTTAAGAAAAGGGAGAAAACTGATGTTAAAAATTTCAGACCAATATCTCTCCTGACTGTGTTTTCAAAGGTACTAGAAAAGCTCATGTATTCTAGAATTTTAGAACACCTACATAAATTCAATATTCTCAGCAAACATCAGTTTGGTTTCTGGAAAGGTCTGTCAACTGAACAAGCAATATATGCTTTTATAGATAAGGTTTTGGAATCTCTAAATGAGAAAATGGTGACAACAGGGTTATTTTGTGATTTATGTAAAGCCTTTGACACTGTGAACCACCAAATACTGTTACTGAAGGCAGACCATCTAGGAATAAGTGGTGTAGCAAATAACTGGCTTCAGTCATACCTGACAGAGAGGAAACAGAAAGTAGTCTTAGATAAGTCAGACAATTTGTGTGGTGGAATGATTTCATTGGAATGGAGAGACATAAATTGTGGAGTTCCACAGGGCTCTATTCTTGGTCCTTTACTGTTCCTGTTATTTATAAATGATTTACCTTATTCTTCAATGATTCAGTGCAATTTTACCATCTTTGCAGATGATACTAACATAATGGTTAATGGTCTTAAATGTGAAAATGTTCAAGAGTCTGTTAATACTATTCTTATAGATTTAATGAAATGGTTTACTGCAAATGGTCTTTCACTTAACCTGAGTAAGACTAATTATATTCAGTTCACCCCAACTGCCAAAACTGAGGAAGAAATGACTGTTAAATATGCCACACAGGTCATAGAAAGAGTGGAAGTAACAAAGTTTCTAGGCGTGAAGATTGACTGTAGAGTAAACTGGTCCCATCACATTTTAGATCTTTACAAGAGACTCAGCTCTTCAGTTTTTGCAATGCGAATCATCTCTGTCAGTGCAAACTTAAGCATTAAAAAAGCTGCATACTATGGTTACTTCCATTCTTTGATGGCATATGGAATTATTTTCTGGGGCAATCAACCTCTTGCAAAGAAAATATTCATTGCTCAGAAGCGTGTTGTAAGAGTGATGTCTGGTGTAGATCCTAGATGCAGCTGCAGAAGCCTATTCCGGAATCTGGGAATTCTTACAACTACTTCTCAATATATATACTCACTTATGTGTTTCATAAGTAAAAACACTGATTTATACAAATGTAACAGTGAATACCATCAGTATAACGCAAGGAGGAAACATGATTTCCACACTGAAGGTAATAATTTGAAGATTGTGCAGAAGGGTGTACAGTCCTCTGGTATAAAGATATTTAATGCTCTTCCTCCAGAAATCAAATGTGAAATTGCCAACAAATCTACATTTAAAGAGCTTCTGAGGCAATTTCTTTTAGCCATGTCATTTTACAGTTTGGAAGAGTTTATGAAACACAGTGAGAAACGCCCTTAAAATAAGATGTATTATCATATAAATTGAACATTAAGCTGAACATTCTTGTCACATATGTAACTCTTTTAGTGTTAACTGCTTATATTTAACAGTCTGGGTTATATGACCTTTTCAGGTTTAATTTACTTTGTTTTATACCTGTAATCTGTAGGTCTAAGGATTCTCATTCCATTATATTGTGTTATGGATCATTGTAGTGGTTAAGTAACTTTATATTCTTTACCTGTAAACATAGTGTACTGTACAAGTACTTGTCATTGACAATGTAAAAATTGACACACACTACATCCATGTGAAATTGTCACAGTTGGATCCATGGTGTAAGAAATAAATAAATAAAATAAATAAATAAAATAAATTTATGATATGTCTAAAGAGAGAAGAGAAAACTCTAGGCTTTGGAAGAAATCATATAAAACGAATGTGTAATGACATAAACGAAAGAAAAAGCATGCTATATCAATGCAAAATAAGTAAAAACACCATAGCATCATTTGAACATATGATCATCAAAATTAAATTTTTGTTTGTAGAGGCACTTCATCACATTGATAAATACAGAAAATGTATAATAAATCAGTACCAGAACACATTTGTGCTCATGACAATGAAAAACATGAAATATCACTCACAATTTTCCAACATTAAACTTGCCTGTGGCTTTGACATAACACATAGCAATGGTTTTTACTTTCTATCAAGTTTTATGGGACATATTATCAGCTAACTACAAGTGATTTATGAACAAGCAGAATTACTCAGAAGTGATGTACAATTTCAAAGCAATCCCTACAATGTACAAGGAAACACAGCTACTTATTTCAGACATTCTCAGAATGGAGAATATGGTCATTTGATTTGATTTTCTTGGAAGAGATGCATCATGAAAAGTCTAAGCACATGCCAACATGCCACCCACACATTGTCACTTGCACCAATTGATGTATGCAGTGCACAGTCCATAGCATTTTTCTCCAAGTTCTGAAATCCACTCATTAGATGATAGCAGTAGACACATATGAGGCGTAGATATCCCAGTGCTGAAAACTGTGTATTACTTTAGTGACACATGTTTCATCAACCACAAAATGGGCCTCTATATATGGAAATTTAGAGTGTAGTGTGTGATAATTAAACCTTTCATAAATTCACCATGAACTTATAAGGCATTCAACTAATTCATTTCTTAAATTGTTAGCATTAAGTACTTCTATAAAGTTTCTTTGTTATTTACAGAAAGCATTACATTTGCAAAAAGGTAATACTCACATTTTATCTTTTCCACAATGTCCAAATGTACTTATGTTGCAAACTTTGTGTCTTCGGCAATGTACATTACTACTAACTTTGTAGTTCTTCCATACTACTTTCATGTCTGATTTATTACAAAGTAACTAGCCATATTTTATAAGACAATTACTCACAATGAATAACTGACATTTTCCAATGTGTTTATTTTAGTTTCACAGTTTGTTATGTGTTGCATAGAACATTTTATTGATTCTTTTATTGAAATGATATGTATACATGATTAGTGTTAACATTGATGAACACGCTATTTTTTGTAGTCCTACGCATGGAACTACACTTAAAAACAAGTTTTTTATGCTATTACTTTTCAGATAGAAATTCATCTGTAGAACAGGAGTTGTCTAGGATAAATGATTTTATTTTACCATTGTACCACTTCTTTGTTTCTTTCTTTCTTCATGCACAAAGGTAATTAGGTAATAAGATGATGAGAGCCAATGAACTCCCTCAATTAATCAATAAATGAGAGTGACACTGGGTGAAGTATTTTTGGAAAATCAGTACCTGTAGCAACACTTTTGGAAAGCTCTCAATCATTGCTAATGAAAAATTGGCCCAATACATAGCAAAAAGCATTTCTGCCTCTAATATGCAGAAAGAACTGCCTTTTGTTAAGAGTTGTAAAATTTCATTCAAGAAAAAGATCTTCACATTCTTTATGAATAAAAATCATTTTTCATTAAAATGAAACAGAAGCTGTCTTTAGACAGGAAATCATTATATTACATCATTTGCTTGAGATCATAATGTTGAGTTCCTTAAACCCTATTATCATATAGTAACTTAATTGAAAAGTTTGTTTTAGAGCTCTTCAACATCAATTGCTACATAAATACCCCTTGTAGCTTATTCCTTGCATTATTTAGTGATTTGCTTCTATGATATATTACCAATTTTTTGTCATCTACCCATCCTGGATTACTGTACCATCTTGCTTGTTTCTTTCTTTTTTTCCTTCTTCTTCTTCTTCTTCTTCTTCTTCTTCTTCTAGTCTTTCATGTGTCTTATGGGGTTGGCATGTTAATCTGCATTTCACTATGCTAGTGGTAGAGGTTGGATGGATGCTCTTCCTGTTGACATATACCAACTCCCCTTACACAGGACAGAATTTGTGTACTCCATCTGTCCACTTCAGTGTTTCCCATTTGAAAGAGTGAGAACATTTCTAAAATATTTGTTAATCATCTAACTGAGGCACGGTGTATCAACACAGTATTCACCTAGCTGGATGTGGAAAGTGACCTAAAAACTACATTCAGCTAAATCCTATAAGTGGGGGTTAATGCACACAGCTATCTGAATGGACAATCTTGCTCTTTCCTTTTTTCTTGGAATCTAGAAAAATTCTTTCTACCACTGATTGCACTGAATACATATCGCTTTCACCTCCATTCATTTCTATCATATTCTTAAACAAATTTCCTAGTTGAGTCCCCCTGATTTACTTCTTTACTTTACTGTCTTCTCTAGTATCACACAAAATGCATACCTCACATAGCAATAATGCTCAAGAGAAGAACGCACAAGCTGAGAAGCACCAATGTAACTGTCTTCCCTGTTCTACAATGACATGACTTACTGTTATTGGCCATGTCTAATTAAAGAAGTGGCAAGTGCAAATAAAGATATACAAAATATGTGCAACAGGATAGATAAAAAAATTTGCTCACCAAGTGGCATCAGGAGGCCACATATATAGAAGGTATTACGTGTGCAAGGTTTTGGATCTAGTGGCTCCTTCTTCTGGCAGCAGGGCTGAAGGGGAGGAAGAGGGGCAAAGGAAAAGGACTGGTGAGGTTTAGGAAAAGCAGTAAAGTTTGGAAAAATTACCTGCATCATGGCAGACATGCCAGATGGGATGCGAAGGACAGATTGAGTGTTGGGGGACTGCACCAGATGAGATTTGAAATCTTGAAAGCGGAAGATAGAATAATATGCAAGAGAGAGATTACTGCTAAAACATCGTGTATGAGTTAATAACAGTGAAAAGCTAAGTGCATCTTATGTGATAGATGTGGAAGGGGTGTGGTAACATATAGACAGGTGAGAAAATGAAAGATGCAGAAAATTAAAACAAAGTGAAGTAAGGAATAGTTAATGTGAAGAAATGCTGAGACCAAACAAATTGCTGTAAATAAAAGCCTGGTGGTGAGAACCAAGGCATGGTGTAGTGCCAGTTCCCACCTGTAGAGTTCTGAGAGACTGATGTCTGGATGAAGAATCCAGATAACACATGTGGTGAAACAGACACCAAGGTCACAACTGTCATGTTGTAGTACATGCTCTGCAACAGGGTATTGTGTGTTGCCAATAGAGACCCTCTGCTATGTGCATTCATCCTAACTGATAATGTTGTGGTAGTTAACTGATGTAAAACACTAAACAGCGTTTACATAACTGCTGGTATATGACATGTGTCATTTCACAGGTGGCTCTACCTTTGATATTATATGTTTTGCCAGTTACAGGGCTGACATAGGTGGTGGCAGGAGAGAGCATAGGGCAAGTCTTGCAGCGGGAATGGTCACAGATGTAGGAGCC
This sequence comes from Schistocerca serialis cubense, assembly GCF_023864345.2. Taxonomy (NCBI): domain Eukaryota; kingdom Metazoa; phylum Arthropoda; class Insecta; order Orthoptera; family Acrididae; genus Schistocerca; species Schistocerca serialis. Next base: position 777,242,838 of record NC_064641.1, read on the forward strand.
ATAGTGTAGGACGATGGCTACAGAAAGGGCATAGAGTCTGACAAGGACATTGTGGAAATTTGGAGGGTGACAATAATCTATGTTGTGTGTGGTGGGCAGAATCTCAGACAGAATGGACCTCATTTCAGGGTATGATTTTAGGAGGTCATCACCTTATAAAATATCTGATTAATACATTCAAGACCAGGATAATACTGGGTGACAAGTGGTGCACTCTGAAGTTGATTTTTCAAGGGATCAGCAGTACCAGGACTGGATGTTATGGCCCAGTAAATCTGCTTTTTAAGTAGGCTAGTGCAGTAATTACATCCTGTGAAGCCTGAGGTGAGAATGAAGGTGTACTGCTGTATAGAGTCTGCATCTGAACACATAACTTTCCATTGAATACCAAGGCTGTATGGTAGAGAATATTTGACACAGAAAAAATTATAACTGTCAAAATGTAAGTACTGTCCTTTGTTAACAGTTTTAATATGGGTGGAAATTTGTGGCTCACCTTCAGTGTGGGTGAGATCAATATTAAGGAAAGTAGCATGAGATTCAGAATAGGGCCATGTGAAATTTAGTTGGGAGAATCCATTTGAGGATTCCAGGAATTTTAACAGGTCTGCCTCACCATGAGTCCATATGGAAAAGACATCATCAATGCGTCTAAACCAAAGTAGGGCTGAATGCTTACAGATCCAAAGAAAGCCCCTTTCAAGTAACCAATGAAAAGGGTTTCCATGGCTGTACCCTTGATCTGTTTGTATGTCTACCACTCAGCGGTGAAACAGTTGTTGGTAAGTACAGGGTGGCGCAGGGAAATGGGAAATTTTGAAATAACGTCATTTCCATGAATAAATTCATAAAACTAGTAATTTATTAACAAAAGTGAATGTATTCAGTATGCCATTATTCAGTATGTCTTTACAATCAAAATGTCCAAAAGTGTCTCTTTACTTTTTAAAGATGACATCAGAAAGATGTGCTCCCATTCGGCATTCACACTCTAACAGCCTGTTATGAAAACTCTGGAATGCGCGGTGTAGCAAATCTTGGGGAATGGCAGTGATTTTGTTTTCAATGTTCTCCTACAGTTCATGGATTGTTGCAGGACATGTACGGTACACCTTGCCTTTAAGATATCCCCACAGGGAGAAGTCGCACACACTAAGATCAGGGGATCTCGCAGGCCACCATTACATGAAATAATGCATCTTCCAAACAATTGATGAACTGCTGCCATCGATTGTTGAGCAGTGTGTGACGTGGCTCCGTCCTGCTGAAACCACATGTTTTTGACGTTAAGATTAAGCTCGTACAGACTCAGTGTAAAGAATGTTTGAAGCATTTTAACACATCGAGTGGATGTTACTATCACTGCACTACCATCCTCACATTAAAAAAAATAAGGGCCAATAACACCATGACATGATACAGCCCACTATATTGTGACCTTGGCGCTATGTAGTGGTCGCTGGTGAAACTCACAAGGATTGTCCTGTGCCCAATAACGAAAATTCTGTTTGTTCACGAATCCGTTCAGGTGGAAATGGGCTTCGTCTGATATCCATAAGTTACCAAGGAAATTTGCGTCCTCATTGATTTTAGCCAATATCTGGCTACTAAACTCCATACGTGACGCTGGGTCTCGTTCATGTAAGTGTTGCACAATCTGCAACTTATAGGGATGGAAGTCTAATTCATGGAGTATTCTTTGTAAGCTTCGTCGCTTAATCCCTAGCGAAGATGCATGCTGTCGAACGGAGTGGCGAGGACTTCTCTCGATTGCAGCTCTAGCAGCTGCAATGTTCTCTGGGGTACATACCGTTGGAATGCCACCTAGAGGGTTCTTTTTCAAGGCAAATCCTGTTTCTTCAAAATTACGCACCCATGTTGTAATCGCATGCGCAGATGGGACACGTCCATGACGTCCAAGCTGGTAATGCTGTCGAAATGTTCTCTGCACAGCAGTCACACTATCACCATTTTTGTAAAACGCTCTCACAGCTACTGCACGTTCCACACCAGTCAAATTCTCCATGATTACTAAATGGCAATGCGTTCACATCAATTGTGCAAAGTTTCGAACATCTGCCAGAGCCACAGTGCTGCCAACTGTAACATTCAAAATTTCCCGTTCCCCTGCGCCACCCTGTATAAAGTTGATTAAGGTATGTAGGACAACACAGTTTTGGAATCAGATGGGTGCTGAGTAGGAAATGATATTTCCAGTTGATTATATGTGAAGGAAAGTAGGACTTTCACTAAAACATCATGATTAAGTACAGGTTTAGGGCTGAAATTAAGACCCTTGGATAACACAAATAATTTAGGAGGAGAGAGCGCTATAGACAAAAGGTTGAGAACACTATACTCTTGTGACTAGTTCTTGTAATTATAAGTTATTACTGGTGTGGAAGGCAGTGGTGAAGGTTGGGAGATGTTGTGGAGGTTGGCCAAGCTCGGTTTGTAGGAGAGGAGTGGTGGTTGATGTAGCATGTTACAGAGCTGTAGAGGGACAGGAAGGGAAACAACACTGCTGAGATAGTCAGGGAGAAGGTGAGATAGCTTTTAGAGGTGTTATTGCAGGTTAAAGTTGGCTTGGTGGATAATGTCATCCAAGGAAAGGTGAGGGGTCGATAACTGCAGGATTTTGTAGAAGGAGAGAAGTATGGTGAAGTGGGAATTGGCATATGCGGCATTTAGGTCACAGATTAGCTGGATAAGAGAAAGAGATTGCTGTATTTGAAACTGTAAAAGAGGCTGGTGAAGAATGGGATTAAATCCAGAAACAGGGACATTCAGTGTTAGACCTACAAGAGTAATATGAGGGGAAAAGTAGGTTTCAAGAAACAGAATGTGGGCCCTTTGCTTTGAGTGTGCAAAAGCATGTTTTTGAAACAAAGATGTGTTATGTGATGAGATTCATCACGGCAAGAGTAGGGGGTTTGGAGTGTTAGATATGGTGAGAGTGCCAAAAATGGAAGCAGAAGGTGGAGAAAGATGGAAAAACAGAAGAAAAGCAAGAAAATACAGAAAAAACATCAGAAAATCAGAAAACTTCATACAAAAACCATAACAGACAAGGGCGAAGAGGAGGTTACTGAGTGGGAGAGAATTTCTTACAAGAAAAATGACTGTATGACACAAAAAAATTATTGGTGAAGAAAAAAATTGATAGCGAAAGTTGTGAAAAGAAACAAAATTTTAAAAACTTGGCTAACAGAAATAGGTCATAGTTGAATACATAGTCTAAATGTGTTTGGCAAATAAATTAATGTAGGAGACAGCAGCAAAAGCCAATCAGAGCGACTCAAAGAAAAGAAAAGCACAAAAATGAGAAATAAGTAGATATAAATAAGGTAGGTGGAGGCTGGAAAAGAAAATAGCTGCCAAATCTGCAAATACATTGGCAAAAGACAATCGGGAGAAGTCCCTGCAGTCTAAAGAACTGCAAACAAATTATTATAGACTAATTTGTAAATCAATGAAGTTGTTATATCCAAAATCATCAGTAACAATGGACCCATATACATACAGGGAAATCAATACCAGAAAAGATATACGGGGAAACTCTCTTTTAATCTTCATTGTTAACATAAGTAAACAAGTGAAATAGCCACTGGCTCCAAAAGCTTGTACACATAATACTTTTCATGTGTGTATTCCTGCTGCTGCTTGGGACATTGATTTTTTATCTATGCAGTCACATTATGTTTTCAAAATATTTTTTGGATATTTATATGTATTTTTATATATTGGAACATGTAACAATCATTCCTTCTTATGTAAAGCTCTTGTGAGTCTTTGTTGTCATCTATCTTGTTCAAACTGTCTTCTGTTTCCACCTTATGTGCTAGTCCACTCATTTATTTATCTTGTGGCAGCCCCACCGCATAAATTTGTGAATGGAGCACAGCAGCTTATAGCCAGCCCACGTTAGCTGCTTTAGCTGTCTATTGGTGTGCATTCCTTCTGATAGGCAAAACTGTGGCAATGTGGGGTGCACATGGGCACAGGTCAGGAGGAAAAACAACGGCAGTGTGAACTGAGCTGACACATTTTTTAATAATCTACAACTTCAGTCTGCAGACCTTGTTGGTTGAGCTTAATGTGAGCTCCTGATAGATATGTGCAGAAGTGTATTTGGCTCTATTTGTTTATTTCCACCTTTGCTCCATCATGTCTGTGAAATACATCATACCCTAAAATCACAGTCAAAAGATTTGTTTTGTTCTGGATGCCTGGTCACTATTCTTCTGCACTCACATGACTGACACAGTCATCACAGAGGTGTGTACAACTCCAGGATTGGTGTTCAGGTGGAACTGTTGTGCAGAGTTATCACAATTGCTGGTTATTAGACATGTGAGGGGTCTTCGGTTTTGTCACTTGTTTATTTAATCATTTGGCAGCATAAACAGATTTTCGACAAGTGTACTTATCAGTTCCCATTATCACATTGTCACCATAACCTACATCCTGAACAAAGTGCATCAGTGCAACATTAAAATCGACCTACTGCAAGACTGACATACCTACACATTTCCACTTCACTGGTGATTCCAATGTGATCATTAGGGTAGATAAGTGGTGATAAACTTTCATCAGTGTGAGTCACATGAAACTGAAAGTGATCTAACACTTATGTATACATGTACGAAAAATGAGTTTGTGAACAGTGAAAGTAGTAAACAATTTATTTCGTTACTTTATTCACGATAAAGGATGACAGCCAAAAACAGTTGCAGGATAAAAATTTTATTAAAATTCTTGACCAAGGTTTCAGTACATATAAATATACCTTCATCAGAAGTAAAACATCTAAAATTACATACTGCACTGGAGATAAATAAAACAATTGTGCCAAAGGCGTCGTCAATAATTAAGACATCTTCTCCATTTGTACAACATGACTATGGGCACAGGGTCAAAGTGAACAGTTTAGCACCATTACTTTGCCTATGAACTAGTGAAAGTGCATGAGTGCAACAGTAAAGTTGGCCTACTGCACAACTGACTTAGTGGTGATACCCACACATCCTGCTTCAATCTGTACCACCCACATTAACCAACTCGTTACTTTAGTATCAGTGTGTTTGTCAAGATGACAACTTTTCATGTAACACACAACCAATGCTGCCTGCCACTACTGTCACTAGCCAGCCATGCTAGGTTACACCCACTGTGCATTTGTGTGCTGACATCATGCACCACCACGCAATCACCACAGACTGGTTGCCTCCATCACAGTTGTGCTGATGTCACAACAAAGCATGTGAAACCCAAATATCCGTCACACAAGCAGGATACCTGCACTTTCTCACATTTTCTGAACTCCACTCTGCAAGAGGAAATTTATTTGACACCCATGCTACAAAAATGCGTGAATGGACTAGAGCCACTCATGGTCAGCCCTAGTTAGCTGCATCAAATATCCATCAGTGTGCATACCTGGCGATAGGCAATATTGTGGCAACATGTTGCTCCCTGTCTTCTTCTTCAACAGCACCTTCCTCTGCTTTTGGCCCTTCCCTGTCCCCTTCTCCCTCCCTATATCCCTTATATGCTCTACCCTCTGAATTCCTTTCATCTTGTTGTTCAGATGCTGAGCCATGTGGTGAAACACTTGCCTCATACTATCCTGCTATCCCCTTCTTCCCTACACCTCATCACCTCCATCTATCCAGACAACTGCTTTCGATAATTCATATTCATTAATCAGTGTCACTGCTACTGTGAGCTTTATGTCTGTGTGGCTGTGCATGTAAATGTGTGCACTGTTACCAGAGAAAGACTATGAACTCAAAAGCTAATGTTAACTGCCTTTTATTGCATGTCTCTGCACACCATGCATCAATCTTCTACAGGTAACTGGTTGCCTTTCCCTTATTTTACATAATAATTTATTGAAATATTCATATCTATGGATAAGTAATATTCTGTATCATATTTTTAATGTTTCAATTTAATAAGGCATTGTTCCTGAAAGACTCAAATATGACATTGTTGATCCCCTATACAATAAGGGTGACAAAACTCGGCTCACTAACTACTGCCCTGATTCATAATTAATAGTTTTCCCTAAAATTCCAGAAAATTAATGAATACAAAGTTACTAAATACCTCACAAAGAACAGAATTATCAACTAAAGCCACTTTGACCTTCTAAAGGGCTGTTGAACAGATCATGTTAAGTTGTTGAATCACTAAATAAAACATGATAGCAACAGGAGTCTTCTGTGACTTATCCAAGGTTTTGGTTGTGTCAGTCACCATATTCTCATGGGGAAAGCCAAATTAGTTTGAATAAGGCTGCAATCATATCTCTAGACACAAAAAACATAGTTTTAAACAAGTCAAGTGGGGTGTGAGATACTTCTGGGCAACCTGAATGGAGTCCTATTGGTTGTATTGTGTCTCAAAGCTCAGTTTTGGGTCTATTGTTGTTTTTGATCTTTATAAAAGATCTACAATTGCATGCAAGCTGGCCCTGTAAATTTACTTTGTTGATGATAGCACAATTTTCATGAGTAGATGACCAGATGGCAGTGTTGAGGAGTCCATAAACAACACATGCTCTGAAATGGTTAATCATTCTGTGAGAACTGTCTTTCAAGAAATCCACATAATACCAATTTTATTCAGTTCTGCAACAAAACAATAAATGAGAAGGAATAAATGTTACATGTGGAAATCAAGAGACAGAAAGAATGACACACGTAAATTCCTTGGAGCACACATTGAAAGTAAAATGAACTGATCCTCTCATATCCAACAGAACTTACAAGAGTGAGCTGAGCTACAAATGCAATCAGAATGACATCTTACAGTGGAGACTTAACCACCATGAAGTCTGCATACTATGGGAACTGTATTTTCACTCCATTATTTGCTATGGGATTATCTCCTGGGGGAATTCAGCTATGGCAAAGAAAATTTTTGTGGTCCAATAAAAGGCTATCAGAATGATTTGTAAAGTAGTCTCTCGTAGCTTATGCCACAACTTTTTGAGAAAGCTTCAAATGTACAAAATTGATATATATTTTTTGTAAATGTTTAAAGAAGGCTTAAGGTGTATGCACATTATCCAGGATTTTTTTATTAAAAAAGAAAAAGAGATCAGTGATGTAAAATAGGACTGTTTTATAAACATCTTTCTGGCTGATTTGTTTCACATATATACGGATGAAATGGTATCTGTTCTTTTGGTCATGTCCGAAAGAACAGATACCATCTTCCTATATATATATAGTTAAGGATCACTGTCCATTTGACCATATTGTTCTGTGCAGATGCACAAACAGTGCCTGAACTCTTATGGGAATCGGCAGTAAAGCCATGAGTAATGAGTACGATGGGCAGGGGCACTATGAATATAGTGTGGGACAATAAGTTGTGAATGTGGGTCTCACGGGAGGCATGCCAGAGATAAGTCCCTGCAGTCGCACTATCCTTTGTGTCTTTGGTGGCACAGATGCATAGAGCATCTGTCATGTAAGAAGGAGATCCTGGGTTACAGTCCCAATTGGGGCACACATTTTCAACTGTCCCCATTGACTTATATCAATACCTGTATGCAGCTAAGGGTACTCATTTCATTGTTTCACATCTCATGTGATGTGCTCATGATTTTGAGATCAATGGAATAAGAAATAAATAAATAAAAAATACATAAATAAATAAATACATATGAAACCTCTGACAAACAGAAGTGCAGAACACTATGTTATGTAACAGGCCAAGATTTTTATACCAGAGTAAGTCATACATGTTTTAACTGAAGAATACGATGCATCAAAATTTTTGCTGTGTAGTTTATGATTATGCAGATATCTATTACACATATTAATCATTGTACAACACCAATTAAAGTGATTTAACACTTACAATGTGAAAGATCACCATTTTATTTCTTATGAAAGAGCAAGAGTTCAGTCAAGTGACAACTTAGTGCATACATTTACATCCCCATATCAACATCTACCTCTATATCTATACTCTGCCAATCACTATGATGTGCATTGAAGAGAGTTCATCCTATTTTAGTAGGTATCGGGGTTTCTTCCTGTTCCATTCACATATGGAGCATTGAAAGATTGATTGTCTGGATGCCTCTGTGCATGTGCAATTATTCTAAACTTGTCCTCATGATTCTTATGTGAATGATACATAGGGGTTGCAGTATATTCCCAGAGTCATAATTAAATGCCAATTTTTGGAACTTTGTTAGTACACTTTTGCAATAGTTTGTGTCTATATCTTCAAGAACCTGCCATTTCAAATTCTTCAGCATCTCCCTGACACTTTCCCATGGGTCAAACAAACCTATGACCATTCACGCTGCCTTACTCTGTGTACATTCAATATCCCTGTTAGTCCTATTTGGTATGGGTTCCACGCACTTGAGCAATATTCCAGAATGGGTCACACAGGTGATGTGTCAGCAGTCTCTCTTGTATACTTATTGCAATTCCCCAGCATTCTACCAGTACATTGAAGTCTACCACCTGCTCCCCCACAAATGAGCATATGTGAATATTCCATTTCATATCCCTACAAAATTTTACATCCAGGTATTTGTATGAGTTGGCCAATTCTGATTGTGATCATTGATGTAATAGTCATAGGATGCTACATTTTCTTTTTTCATTTTGTGAAGTGCACAATATTTCTGAACATTTAAAGCAAGTTGCCAACCTTTCCACCACTTTGAAATCTCACCAAGATTTGAATGAATATTTATCCAGTTTCCTTCACACAATACTTTATCATAGGTAATTGTATCACCCAGAAGAAATCTGAGGTTTCTATTAATATTGTCTGAAAAATCATTAATATACAACTTCAACAGCAAGAGTCCTAACACACTTCCTTGGGGCACAAGCAAAGCTATTTCTACATCTGTCAATGGCTCGCTGTCCAAGGTAGCATGCTGTGTCCTCCCAATCAAAAAGTCCTCAGTCCAGTCACAAATTTCACTTACCCCATATTATCATAATTTTGACAATAAGTGTGGGTGTGGTAACGAGTCAAATGCTTTTTGGAAATCAAAAACCACTGTATCTACCTGGCTGCCTTGATCCAAAGCTTTCAGTATTTCATGTGAGAAAAGTGCGAGTTGGATTTGACATAAGTGATGTTTTCCAAATCCAAGCTGGTTGGCATATCAGTAGCCTATACATTCCACATGTCCTTACATTTTCCCCAAAAATCTCATTGCTATCCACTTCAGGTTTCAACCAGCTTTCTCTGCCTGGTATTATGTGAGCTTCGCTGCTTTTCAGGAGCACTTCATTGCAAATGCTTCAGCAGTTAATCACTATAATTTTGATACTCTCACCTGTCGGAGGCATTTCTTTTGATCTTATACTGATACTTCCAGGTTTCCCAGAGTTGTCATTATCTGGATTAGATGGAGAGTTGCCTAATCATAAAAACCTTGTGTGCACCCCACATACAGTCAGCTACCTGGGTAGCAGTCACTGACCCATTAGGGGGACCCTACAGTTCTCAGCCCTATGGCACAAATACACAAAGTCACAGCCTAGCTTATCACAGAACCCCACAAAGTCTCTGGTTGAGCTTTTCAATCAACTCAGAACCAAGGGGCACCAATCAGTTCCAGGGGCAATGCTGCAAACTGTGAGCAGATTCACTGAAACTCTGTATGCAAGGCTGGTCTTCTCAACTTTCTCTGCCTGTCACTGGAATGAACTCAGAGACCAAGTGACAGCCATCATTTGTTCCAACATGCACCATAAACTGCAATTGTTGCATCCTGTTCCCTCAATGGCTGCCATATAGAATCTTCAACATGTTGAATGAGGCCCCCAGACATACAAACTGAGTGCACCTGGTGTCCTTTCCTGTCCCTTGCAGCCATTTCCCTAAGGAATACCATCATTTGATGGGAATTTGAATTGCCAATGATTAATAGACTCCTACCCTTTTGCATCTGCCTCCTCTTGACACCAGACAAACAGAGTTCTCCAAAACAGGTGAAGTGAGTCCCACTAGCCCTGTTTCAGTTTTGGTGAAAAACAGCACCTTAAAATTGTTGGTCAGGGGGATCAGTAAAACACTCCGAGCGCTCCCTGGTCCCCATCCACCCTGTACAGGATGGCTAAATCTACCACTGAAATGCCACTTTCAATCAAGTGGATGTGTATTGACAGATCCTGTTCTTCCTGCAGACCAGACAGGATCCACAGGAGAGACAAGTACATGGGTTACCTCTGGTACTAGTGCTGCAGGCACATGCATGTTGGAAGCTCTTCCAATACACTGAAAAAAGCATTCACAGGAGGGCTGGATTTTGGCTGATGCAGTGTATTCAAGACAGTGAACAAACAAATTTAAGCTAAGCCTGTTGATTAACTTTGAATCTGTTGATCTAAAAAGTTACTAACCCCCTAGAATAACTGAAGCATATACAAAAAATGAAATTTCTAGTGCAGCAACAGAAAAACCTGTGGTAAAAATTATTAGTTTTCTAAAACATTTTAAGCTTAATTATGTTTGTTAGCAAACATAAAAATACCTAATTTGTGATAAATGTAGATAATGTATACGCCTCTTTAATGGAAATCTGTGTGTAACCAGCAACATGTTAGGTACAACATCTGCAACTGTAACTAAATCACAAATGCTTATTTACTACAAAGCATTTTATGCAGTAGTCAATTATAACATCTGAAAATTCTCAGAAATGTATATTTATTTGCATGGATATAGAATGAAATTGAGGGTGATCTGTTCTTTGGGAGAAACCCTCAAGTACTGATTTCCTTTGAAATAACCTATCCAAAACACTAGTACTGGCAACTTATGAAAATATAGTTTTGTAAGCACCCAAAAATTCTCAGAAATAACCTATTTCTCATGTGATTCCACAATGAAATAATAGAAAAATTGTATTGAACAAGGATAGGTCCAATGTACTCAAAAATTTTCAAAGACCACAAAGAAACTTAAGTCTACAATTGATGATAACAGTCCCAATATGAGTTTATCATGGCACTTACAAATGTTCCAAATTTCACAATACAGGTCCTGTCACAATACAAACAGGTATTGATATAATCAATGAAAGATTATGCGGAAATTACACAAACTCCAAAATGTGTGAATGTAAAATTTTAAATTGACACATGAATTTTTTCATGCTGTCTCAGACAAACAGCTTTTACATATAAATAATTGCACAAATTGCAAACATTTATTGCTTAGCTACTTCTGTGACAACTTCTACATTGGCATGCTGAAAATGAACACTGCAGTGTGGACTTGTCTCAGTTAAAATTGCAAAAGTGGAAAGCACCAACAAAGCACTCTCCTTGCTGTTCAGCTAACGATGCAATGCACACATGTTCACATTCAGTCAAGAAAACAGTTTAAAGACCGAGGAAGGTAAATATTTATTCATGAAATGAAAGTTTTGTACAAATTACATAGAACCTTTTAATGGAATTTACAAGATTTTCAATATAGAAACGTTTAGTATGTTATCAACTTACTGGACAAGTTTAGTACAATAAAAGTACAAAATAATAAAATTTTAACATTGGTGTTGCTACATTTGAAGTGGACTAAAATATTTGAATTATTTCACTAAAATTTATATATCTTAACCTTAATGGTTAAAACTAAACATTTTTGCAAAATTTGGTACAGGTATGCTTTTTATTTAACAAAATACTGTGTTTCAGATCTGTTATGCATTTTGCAGAATATGTTGTCATATTTAAAACTGTTTAGACAAAACATATTTCATTGTAAATCATGATAAATTAAAGTTACAACAATGTAAAAGTGATTGCCAATTGTAATATTTCTTTGCAGTAAGCTGCTGCAAGGTCAAAGTGTCAGTTGTAGGGAGCCATTACGTCAGTATCAGAAGGAGTTAGTTGATTGTTCTTAGTGATGTTAGTTTATTTGAAAGAGTTAAAGCTTATGAATAAATAGAGAACTTTGGCTCTGAAACTTTATTTAAACAAGAACAACTTGTTTCAAACAACTGGTTGCGAGTAATTAAAATCCAGGACTTGCCATGCAAAAATAAGATATAATTATGATCAACAATTGCTGAGAACATCAGTTCTTCAAGAAGTATCAAACGCATTATCTTTGTTGCTCCTGAATTTTTAATATAATGCAAAGCACTGCACTCCCCTCCCCCATCTCATCCTACCCATCCCCCACCCCACCCCCACTTTAAGGGGAAAAAGAACCTGCCAATAGAAAAATAGAACTATATTTTTTGTATCAGTTTATGGCAATATTGTGAGTAGGAGCATTATAACTGCCAGCACTTATAACACTCTGTAGCTGCTTGATAGCATTAGAAAAAAATCAACAGGATTAGATTAAATTCCTATAGCTTTATTGAAGAAATCCAAACATGAGCTACTGAAACCATTTGCTTGTCCAATAAATCACATTCTTGAAGATGATGTATTTCCTGATGAGTTGAAAAGGATGTAGTCAAACTCTTAACCAAAAAGGGGGAAGTAAAGCATTTTCAGAACTACATATCAACTGCTCTAATTCAGTAGTCAGTAAAGTGATTGAAAAAATAATATTAAAAAATCATCTTGAATGCTGAAATGTTAGGTGTCTTTCAGCATGGTATCTGTTGAGTTTGTAGTGCCATGTTAGCAGCAGTACAATTATATACTTGAAAAAATAAGTGGAAAGTCCCTAGCAGCAGAGGTATTCTTGGACATCTCCAAAGATTTGACAGAGAAAATCATGAAGCAATTACTACAATTACTACAAACATCTTTGAAAAGCAAACAACAATGTACAGAAAATACGTATGATGAAGAAAAAGTACTGAAAAGGAGAATAAGAAATGTACATGTTGATGTCCTTAAGGATTCCATTTTAGTTCCATTCTTGTCCATACATTATGCAAATGATTTCCCAAGTTCTCCAGACGATAAACATATTAGCAGTAAATATTTAGGAAGCAGGAAATTAAAGATTTTTTGCTCTCAAAAACTAACAGCAGCCATGAAATTATTACTTATTTTTTTTAAAAAATCAACTTAGATTGAGATGTATAATAAAAGTGGTAAAAATTAAGGAAAATGACAAATAAAATTAACTCCATGTGTAAAGCTGTCCAGTATCTTATGTGGAAGAAGACAACTCACAAGAATATTATATATCACACGATGAAAAAAGGTCACTGATTATGGGCAGTTGCAAACAATTTCAGTTCTTATTATACAACTACTGCAGAGAAATTAGTGAAGGAAAAATAGAAAATCCCACCAATTCAATATTCAAAGAACTTTCATCCATTTAAATAAGCAGTCTCTGTTTTTCAGTCCACAAGGCTCAGATGAATATGCAAATACAATTAGTTCCCCAATGAGTGAATATTCTACATGTACATCTACATACATATTCTGGAAGCCACTGTATGGTGCATGGCAGAGGGTACCCTGTACCACTGCTAGTCATTTCCTTTCCTGTTCCATTCACAAATACAGTGACCAAAAAACTAATGTCTCCGTGTGAGTCTTAATTTCTCATATCTTCTCTTTATAGTCCCTATACAAAATGTATGTTGGGGGCAGTAGAATTATTCTGCAGTCAGCTACAAAATTTGGTTCTCTAAATTTTTTCAATAGTGTTCCTCAAAAATGATATCGCCTTCGCTCCAAGGATCCCCATTTGAGTTTCCAAAGTTTCTTTGCAATATTTGCACATTGTTTGAGCCCACCAGTGACAAATATAGCAGCTCATCTCTGAACAACTTCGATGTCTTTGTTTAATCTGACCTGGTGCAGAACCCACAAACAATCAAGCAGTACTCAAGAATAGGTCACACCAGCATCCTATGTAGTCTCCTTTACATATGAACTACACATTCCCAAAATACTGCTGTTAAGCTGAAGCTGACCATTTGCCTTCCCTACCACAACCCTTGTATGCTCATTTTATTTTGTATAGCTTTCCAATGTTATGCCCAGACCAGCTAGAACTTTTGTCTAAAGCATCTTGTATCCTCCAACAGTCACTCAGTTTCAACACTTTTCTGTACACCACAGCATCATCAAGAAACACCTGCAGATTGCTGCCCATCCTGTCTGCCACAACATCAGTCCTATCACACTTCCCTGGGGCACTTCTGATGATACCCTTGTCTCTGAGGAACACTCATCATCGAGGACAACATGCTGGGTTCTATTACTTAAGAAATCTTCAAGCCACTCACAATCTGGGAACCTATTCCATATGTTCGTATCTTTGTTAACAGTCTGCAGTGGAGCACAGTGCCAAATGATTTTTGGAAATCTGGAAATATTGAATCTGCATGTTGCCTACATCCATAGTTCACAGTATACCATGTGAGGAAAGGGCAAGCAGAGTTTCACACAGCTGATTATTTCTAAAACCATGCTGATTTGTGGAGATAAGCTTCTCAGTCTCAAGGAAATTATTATATTTGAACTCAGAATATGTTCAAGAATTCTGCAGCAAACAGATGTTAAGAATATTTGTGTGTAATTTAGTGAATTCGCTCTTCTACCTTTATTATATACAAGACTTTGCACTAGATGAGAGATCTGTGATAAATGCAAGCCAGGTAAGGAGTCAGTGCCATAGAGCACTCATTATAAAACCAAATTGGGATTCCATTGATACTTGGTGATTTATTTATTATTTTTTTCAACACTTTCAGTTGTTTTTCTACTCCAGGGATTCTTACTACTATGTTGGTCATACAGGAGCCTGTTCAATGGTCAAACACTGGTATTTTTGTAACATTCTCCTGTGTGAATTATTTCTTAAATGTGGAATTTAAAATTTTGTCTTTCATTTTGCTATCTTCAGCTGTCCCACCAACTGATTAATGAGCCTTAGACCCACTTAGCAATTTTACACTGGACCAGAATTCTCTCTGGTTCTTGACCAGATCTTTTTCTAGGGTGTGATGGTTGTAGTTGTTTCCATAGACTTCACAGTCTTTACTCAGTATGTTAAAGTTGTCTCCAGCTAGCATTGCTTTACCTGAATATTTACGCACTGATGACTGTAGATTTCAACTGGTATTATTAATATCTTTGGGTATATTATAAAAATATATCAGCAGTTCATCCTTATAAAGTTAAGTTTTCCCAAAGCAGATAAAACAATAAAAGTTGGTCCCATACAGAACATAGTTAAACAGTTACAAAGTATATCAGCAAGGTTCAACTACATCTACATCTATACTCTCCAGACCACGGTGAAGTGCATGATACAGGATACAACCCATCATATGAGTTATTAGGGTTTTTTCTTGTTCCATTCAAATACAGATTGTGGGACGAATGACTGTTTAAATACCTCCATGTTTGCTATAATTAATCTAATATTGTCCTCATATTTGCTATGGAAACAATGCCTAGGGTGTTATTGCACATTGCTAGAGTCATCATTTAGGCCTAAAGCCCATTCTTGAAACTTTGTAAGTAGGCTTTCTCAGGATAAATTCGATCTACCTTCAAGGGTCTACCATTACAATTTCTTCAGCATCTCGGTTACACCCTCCCATGGGTCAATCAAACGTGTGACCATTCATGCTGCCCTGCTCCATGCACATTCAATATCCCTTGTTAGTCCTATTTTGTAAAGGTTGATTCTAACTATGACTCACTGATATTATAATAAGAGAAAAGTGCACAGTTTTACCTTTCTGAACACTTAAAGAAAGTTGCCAATTTTTGTACCATTTGGAAACTGTATCAAGATTTGACTGAATATTTATGCAGCTTATTTCAGACAGTACGGCATTATAGATAATTACATCATCTGTGAAAAGTCTGAAGTTACTATCAATATTTGCCGCAGCATCATTCATATACAACATGACCAGCAAGGGTCCCAACACACTTCCCTGTCACCCACACAAAGTTACTTCTACATCTGTTGACTCTGCATCCAAAATAACTTGCTGCACACTACCTACCAAAAAATCCTCAATCCATGCACAAATATCACTTTATATTGTAGATGTGCTGGAGCATGTGCGAATGGCTGGCTAAAATGCTCCCACTCACACATTCACAGCTATTGTTGTCTACAGCCTCTCAGACATGTCTTCTGTCCCTGTAGTGCACTTGCAGAGCTCTTTCTTCTTCTCTTGCAACAAGTTTTGCAATTTGAGCAGCCACAAAGATATGAAACACATTGCACTGTAGTAAATTAATGAGTGCCATGCGTGTAGATGATGCTGTTGAATATATCTTCAGACTTAGACATGGATGTGTAGCTGACTATTGTAATTCTGGAAAGCATTAAATTTTGAAATGTTGAGAACCATTCAGCTAATGACAAAAAATAAGAGTACTTTAGTATTGCAAGAGCAAATAGCTTTAAATTTCTTTTACTTTGGTACTGAAACCTAGTTTACGTTCATTATAATTACATGAGGCAGCATTCAACTAGCGACACATGTCTTTGTTTTGGTTTAAACTGCTATTTTTTCAGCCTTAGTATATGCAAAACTGAGATAAAAATATATATTATTAGTATAAAAAGGCCACAACTGATGTGCTTTACAAGCTGAAAACTTAATTTTGCACTTTGGTGATGATTCTTTTCAGAGTCACCGAATATTTCTCCCAATGAAGCATCTGTTTTGGAAAATGAAAACATTTATTTTAAGCTGGATGTTGCAGTCCCTATCAGTTCATCTTGTATGGCAACAACTCCAAATGGAACTGTTCTTGATCTTCTGAATCTAAGCTCTCCAGATCTCAGATACTGGGGTTTACATTCAGATTCAAGTGAATGTGGCATTATTATAGGTGAAGGTTCCACTTCAGGCACTTATGGTCCTGAAAAGTGGACCCTTTCAGCAGAATCTCCTTCTGGGACCAAAGTTACTGCATCTGCATGGAAGATAACTGTCAAAGGTATTATTTATATTCACTAAACTTTCATTTTTATTTTAGTTATTATTTATTCACCAGTTACACTTTCAGGGTTGAGGAGCATGTCAACCTACACAGGATGAACATTTATAAAACTAACAAACTGCAGTTTCAGCTTCCTGAGTGGAAATAGAGGAAAAAATCCTTGAACATGTGACCAGAAGTGCATTGTTGCCATGGTGGATGGTGCTGACAAGTGAAAGTTTCTCTGACCATGTAGCATGTGTTCTTTGTGTGTTTCAGGCTGTGAGATTGATGCAGTGTAGTGCAAGCAGCAGAACTGTCCAGTATTCATGTCTGAAACAAGCTGAGATGGTGTTCGTATACAAGCAGTTGGAAATGGATGAAAGGTAGCATAGCTCCACCAAAACAAGAACCATTACAGAAGCCAACCACTTCAGATAACATTTCAAGCCCTTTTCAGGTTTTTTGTGATTATGTGATCTTGCAGACAGATGAACATGTGGGAGGCAGCAGACTGTGTGTACACCAGCTTTGGAGGACCATATTCTACAGAATATTTTGGTATAGCTATGCTGCCTCTCAACCATTTCCATCTGCTTGGCCATACACAAACACCATCTCAGATTGTTTCTGACATTAATACCAAATCATTCTGCTGCTTACAGCATGCTGCAACAATTACACAGCCTGCAACACACAAAGAACACTTGGTGTATGGTCAGAGGAACTTTCATTAGTCAGCACCATCTACTGTGGCAACAATGCTTTTCAGGACACATGTTCGTAGGACCTATTTTCCCCCATGTCCAGTCAGAAATCGATCACTACAGTTTGTTGGTTTTATTAATGTTCACACTGTATGTTAATGAAAGAGAAACATCTGGTAGAAACTAAACTTCAGCATTACATTAACAATAAACTTGCTCTAAGAAAAGAAGAAAATAATTCAGACATTCCCTTAGATATACTAAATAACTGGTATTTGTGTACTTCTGCTAGATTAATATTCATGTGGCCAAACTGATTTCATACAAAGAGTAACAGTTATCTACTACCTGTGAAAACAGAAACATGTTAATCAAAAACAGTGCTACACCTCATAAGTTAACAATAATCCCCAATCCTTGAATCTTGACGAAATGGTCACTAGCCAGCTCTTGTACACCACTGGCTGTATTATGCAGTGTTGACATTGTTGGAGGGTGGGGCAGATTATCAAGGTGGGCATTTTGACCTCCTTGCCCTGGAAATGCATGTTCACATGAACCAGACTCATGTACTGATCTCATACAGTATAGAGCAGTGCTCCTGGCCCAAGTCCGGCATGTAGGGTGGGCACTAAACTCATGGCCCGTGGTGCCCATACATTCTTGGGATCCCAGCTGTGGCCATAAATAGCATGGCATGGCTTGGGAGTGGAGCATTCTTGCTGGGCAAGAATCTCAGGCTGCAGCTGGTACTGGTGGTGCAGTTGTACTTCATGGCTATATGGGGAGTATGTTGTGCTGATAGCATGTCTGTTTATAGCATAAATGAAGTTATCTGTGTAGCAAACTCTGGCATTGGGCATCTGATCGACAATGTCCCCTAACAAGTCACCAAGCAAGCTGGTGTTTAGGATTCCAGTTTGATCCTCAGGCTAATTGGTGCCCAATACAGGACCATATGGCAACTGATCTTGTTGAACAATGCTGACTTATGTTGACAGCTCAGCAGCAGACAATGACTGAGTGACAATACTTCTCTGGAGAACACAGTGGTAGCGTGTTCAACAGAGGTGGGTTACTTGATTATTTTTGCTGGCTGACAGACACTACTTACTCATGCACTGATGCAGTGTGGTGTTGTGTAGATGCCTGATGTGTCACATAGTCACCCTTTCATTAATGCTGAAGTGGGGTATCTGGATTTTGGTTACATCACTGCTTCAGAATGGGTGGAAATACCAAATATTGGGGCTAAAGAGTGTGGCTTGATGCTGGAACGGCTGTGACCTGTGGCAGTTATGCAGTCATCAGGCATTGACCTGCTACAGCTGTCAGGTGGCCATAACAGATAATTTGTCAAATTGTCTAATAAGGTGTCCTTCATAATTTCAGCTTTATAGGGATTCCCAGTTTTCTGCTTTACATCTTTACACTAGAATGTAATACTTCTCCCTGAACCCTCAGCTAGGAGATAAAGTATTTGTGGAAACTGTTTTTGTGTCTTGTACTATGACTGAGTAAATAACAGTTAATCAAACACTAATTTTGTTCAGATGTAGATACCGAAAAGTTTAGTCATTCCAAGACATTAACATGAATGTAATGTAATCAATTGTTTTGCCTATAATCACCATAATGTTATTGCTGCTATCATATGAATTATTGGTGTATATTATAATAAATTTCACAATTAGTTTAATGGCTACCGGTATGTGAATATGTGTTAAAAACCATCCAACAAAGAATTTCCTGGGTATCAGATGTGCCAAAACATTGAGACTGGAAGGGTGGATTTATTGCCTGATAGTTGACTGAGCTGAATATTTCTTTTATTTCAATCTTTAATAGAAATTAAGTCTGTCTGTGTGTCTTTGAGATGTCTGCTTCCTGGT
This sequence comes from Schistocerca serialis cubense, assembly GCF_023864345.2. NCBI lineage: Eukaryota > Metazoa > Arthropoda > Insecta > Orthoptera > Acrididae > Schistocerca > Schistocerca serialis. The sequence goes on from NC_064641.1 coordinate 777,262,320, forward strand.
CATTGGATCCAGTGATGTGCAGCTGCAGAAAAGCTGCAGGCAGAATGCAGCTAAACTCTACAAACAGTTTACTGTGTCACAGAGAACCACGTTAATCATATGGCCTTTCTAATTGACACCTTCCTTTTTGCAACATGACAGCAGGTGGAAATATTTTAAACATTCTGTGCAGTGCTGGACTACACACATAACAAGAGTTAACAAACCTTGTGGGCCCGCACATTAGAGGGCTTACTGCCCAATATAAAAAATTGTAGTTCCCAAATGTGCAACAATTTTAACTGATTTTTAAAATTGTGCACTGGCGACACCATACATTCACCTGTCATAAATTGACAATACCACAACATTTACTGAGGGATTCCCTAGTATTGTTAGAGCCAGTTGTAATATCTCAATCTATTAGAGAAGGGTTCAGTTGATCACCAATAAGAAAGAAATTAATGAATGCTGTATTTATTTTCATAAGCCTGCTATTACTGTAATTCATTCCTTCTATGGTGTATTTTCTCATGATATTTTCTCCTTCAAATTCTAAAGGTGGCAGGCATAAAATACAGGGAGCGAGAGGCTACTTACAATTTGTACAGAAACCAGATGGGGGTTATAAGAGTAGAGGGGCATGAAAGGGAAGCAGTGGTTGGGAAGCGAGTGAGACAGGGTTGTAGCCTCTCCCCAATGTTATTCAATCTGTATATTGAGCAACCAGTAAAGGAAACAAAAGAAAAATTTGGAGTAGGTATTAAAATCCATGGAGAAGAAATAAAAACTTTGAGAATCGCCGATGACATTGTAATTCTGTCAGAGACAGCAAAGGACTTGGAAGAGCAGTTGAATGGAATGGACAGTGTCTTGAAAGGAGGATATAAGATGAACATCAACAAAAGCAAAACGAGGATAATGGAATGTAGTCGATTTAAGTTAGGTGATGCTGAGGGAATTGGATTAGGAAATGAGGCACTTAAAGTTTTTAAGGAGTTTTGCTATTTGGGGAGCAAAATAACAGATGATGGTCAAAGTGGAGAGGATATAAAATGTAGACTGGCAATGGCAAGGAAAGCGTTTATGATGAATAGAAATTTGTTAACATCGAGTATAGATTTAAGTGTCAGGAAGTCGTTTCTGAAAGTATTTGTATGGAGTCTAGCCATGTGTGGAAGTGAAACATGGACGATAAATAGTTTGGACAAGAAGAGAATAGAAGCTTTCGAAATGTGGTGCTACAGAAGAATGCTGAAGATTAGATGGGTAGATCACATAACTAATGATGAGGTATTGAATAGAATTGCGGAGAAGAGGAGATCGTGACACAACTTGACAAGAAGAAGGGACTGGTTGGTAGGACATGTTCTGAGGCATCAAGGGATCACAAATTTAGCATTGGAGGGCAGCATGGAGGGTAAAAATCATAGAGGGAGACCACTAGATGAATACACTAAGCAGATTCAGAAGGATGTAGGTTGCAGTAAGTACTGGGAGATGAAGAAGCTTGCACAGGATAGGGTAGCATGGAGAGCTGCATCAAACCAGTCTCAGGACTGAAGACCACAACAACAACAGCAACAACAACAATGACAGTTTTGATATGAACCATCTTGTTAGTGGCCCAATTTTAATAACATGTTGAAGTTACATTTTTCCTGTATTTCTACTGGGTCATCATTTTCATGCTGATCACTGTGGACTAATGGAGAATAACAACAGCAGAAGTTATTAAGAGAGAGAAATAGAATTTTATTTAGTGATTGCAAAATTTGCTGACAGGAAATCAAGAAACATTGTAGAATAAGGTAAGCTTATTTAGTTGGTTTACATAGTATCAAGTGGAAGAAAATAAAGACAGAGAAGAGTTCAATGTGCAATGTATATCAAAATGTAAGAATCAGTTATAAGTGTTTGATCAAATCTCAAATGTTATCATTATAATTCATTTACTTCTGAGTATAGTAGAGAAATGTTTGCCACTGAGTCATAATGAGTGAGACTGACTTTTTGAAATGATGCATTCAGTGGGGTAATACTGGGTGCCAGGTTTCACACCATGCAGTCATCCACCCACATGGACCCCTGTTAGTGAAAATGTGACAAAAATAATTTCTTGTGATAGCACAATGAGGCTCTGAGCTGACATGTTCAATCCTTACAGAATGAAATTTTGCTTAAATCCTTATCAGAATGATTATGGTCTTTATTTTTGTTTGTTATATTTGTTTTTAAATATAGTTGTTTCCTTAAATTTAATTTATGAGCCTTGAATGCCACATTTTGATCATTGCATTAACTTTCTTATTTTATGCAAATTTAGTGAAGTGAATTTATATTTAAAAAATGTAATTGGAGTAAGGTAGCATTTATATTTTATCATGATCTGAAAAGAAGTTGTATTGTAAATGCAACCAACCGAATATGCTGGGACCATTGCATGGCAAATAAAAACTTTTATTGAGGGCACCCACTCTAGTTCTGTTCAGTAGATGTCAGAAGAATTTGATAGATGTCATGTCATTTCATATTGCTGCCAGTATTTGTGTAATTTATGTGTAAAAAATATTCAATTTAATTTCATATTCATTGCTACAGATATTACCACATATTAATATGAGCATCTTTATAATGAGCTTCAGAAAACTTTGTAACTTCAATGTGACATTTCTACCATAGCACATGAACATCACAAAAGATGTGTGTCAGCCTTGACATGACTGTTTCTCGGCCCCTTCTACTCTGACCCACAGAACTAGAAGCATTCTCATCCTCATTACAGCCTGTGCGCAACCACAGGGAAATGGATGCCAGGGCAAGCAACAGTGGTCACAGTGCTGTATGAGATCAGTGGTGATTGTTCAAAACCTCATGGATTATGACCATTTGGCTCACAGAAATATGAAGGATGCCTGATTATATAGTATGTTTAGAGAAGACCTCATGGCATCCATCTTTTCAGGCAGAAGAAATGAAGATAGATGTAACTGTGAATCCAAAATATGATCTGAATATGCCATTACTCCGTTAGATATTACATAATTTTACCTTCCTCTGTTGTGTAGAAATTCCTAGAATCACTGAACATTCAGACATTGAAACTTTAGACTTATTGGACAACATTAAACAAACAGTATTATGAAATAAAGTCAATTGTACACATAGTGTATGAGTAATCATTCATTAATCAGTAAACAAGAGCTCTGTAAAATATTACAAGACTTACACTAAACTCAAAGCAAATTGTTTTATGTGATACCTCTACAAGAAATGCTTCTTTAAATCCTCACACAGAAATATGTACGTGCATATTCATGCATCCACACACACACACACACACACACACACACACACACACACACACACACACACACTACAATGGCATGTTATAAAGATTTAAATGAGTTTGAATGTGGTGTTATAGTTGGTCTTGCTGGGTCCATCAACACTAACATTGGACTGCTGAAGACTGGAAACATGTTGCCTGGTTGGATGAGTCTCATCTCAAATTTTATCGATTGGATGGACGTTTATGAGTATGGAGGCAACCTCATGAATGCATGGACTCTGTGTATCAGCAGGGGACTGTTCAAGCTAGTGGAGGCTCTGTAATGGTGTGGGACATGTACAGTTGGAGTGATATGGGACCACTGATATGTCTAGATACGACTCTGACAGGTGCCATTCATTTAAACATCCTGTCTCATCACCTACATCCATTCATGGTCATTCTGCATTCTGATGGACTTGGGCAATTCCAGCAGGACAATTTGACACCCTACACATCCAGAAGTGCTACAGAGTGGCTCCAGGAACACTATTTTGAGTTTAAAAACTTCTGCTGCCCATCAAACTCCCCAGACATGAGCATTATTGAACATACCTTCGGTGCCTTGCAACGTGCTGTTCAGAAGAAATCTCCATACCCTCATACTCTTACAAATTTATGGACTGCCCTGTAGGATTCATGGTGTCAATTCCCTCCAGCACTACTTCAGACATTAGGCAAGGCCATGCCACATTGTGTTGTGATACTTCCGCTTGCTCTCAGAGACCCCACACATTATTAGGCAGCGACAGGTTTACCAGTTTCTTTGGGTCTTCAGTGTATGTGTTACGAATAATTTTTCTTAATAGATGAACATAGTGTGTATGAGAGGAAAAGTAGTGTGTATTGTAAAGTATTGGTACTGGGGAGCAGGAAATGAATTGACATGTGGTATGTCACTGTGTTATTTCACTGAACAGGTATTTCTAATGACAAATGATTAATACAAAGGAACTTCTTTCCTTCTTCTGTAGTTAGCATTCTGGCTACTTTTGTAACTTCAAACAATCTCATTATTCCACTCATCATGCTAGCCTCAACCCAACTAAACATAATCCAAAGAATTCCAAAGACACAGTAATCCTACTGTCATAAGCTTTACTGTTATAAATTTAGTGCATGTTACCTCATAACTGCTCAGAAAACCCAAAATGTGAACTTGTGGGTTATACCATGTAGTGAACATGACTACAGACTAACAAAACTAATGAATAATTTTATGAAAAACAATTATTTTTCTATAGATCTGTACACTGTGTAAACTATATTTTTTTAACATCTAAGAAACATGTTCACACATGTTACAACCTGTTACCTGCTGAAGGCTAACACATGGTTCACATACCTATAATGTGGTAACCTACGTATAGTTCATTTTGTAGTAAATGTAAGATTATTGACCTTCATTGGTTAAGTCATTGGTACCTTTTCTTGTATAATGAATCAATTAAAAATTACTTCCAACAATATTTCATGTACTGAAGATGACCCTGTTGAGTTGAATTTCAGTAAATGCACATTCATGTCAAAAACACCTGACATGATGATCAGCTCAAAAATAAAATTTCTGATAATTATTACAAAGTAGATCACTGATCTACAGACTTCAAGGAGTCTTATATCAATGCACAGCGGCCATTTCTGTTTACATTTCTGTCTGCTTTCACAGACTTAGTGTATGAGCATTACTTAGTGAAGGAGCAACCAAGATTTCATACATCTGATTGTAATTTACTATAACTCAACAGGGAGTGGCTGACACACTGTTCACAGCAGCTATTTAATAAACTGAGAAAATTCTTTAATACAAAATGTTGTAATGCAGGGATATTAAATATCAGTGTATAACAATGAAAACAATCAATAATTGATAAAATTATTTAATTGGACAGATAAAAATCTACTTGACAAGTGGTGCCAGAACACACATATAAAAGACTGTTGTGATTGGCAAGCTTTTAGAGCCAATGGCTCCTTCTTCAGGCAGAAGAGTTGAAGGGGAAGGAAGAAAGGTGAAGTAAAAGGACTGGAGAGGTCTAGGAAAAGGGGTCAATTTTGGGAAAGTCACCCAGAACTGTGGGTCAGTGGAACATACCATGCAGGGTGAGAAGGAAAGAATGATTATTGGGGACTACATTTGACAAGATTTGAAAACCTGGGAGCTTAAAGGAGGAAGACAGGGTAATGGTTGGTTGGTATGAGGAAGGAGACTAGACAGCGAGGTCATCGGTCTCATCGGATTAGGGAAGGACGGAGAAGGAAGTCGGCCGTGCCCTTTGAAAGGAACCATCCTGGCATTTGCCTGGAGTGATTTAGGGAAATCACGGAAAACCTAAATCAGGATGGCCGGATGCAGGATTGAACCGTCGTCCTCCTGAATGCGAGTCCAGTGTCTAACCACTGCGTCACCTCGCTCGGTGAAGACAGGGTAATATCCAAGACAAAGATTACTACTAAAACATCATACATGAGTTAATAGGAGTGAGAAGCTAGGTGCATTGTACGTAACAGAGGTGGGAGGGGGCGGTAAAAAATAGATGGAAAAGACAAAGTGAGATGTAGGAAATTAAAACAGAGTGAAGAAAAGAGTAGTTACAGTGAAGAAAAGCTGAGCTGGAAGAAATTAACGTAAGTTAAGGCAAGGTGGGTGGTGAGAACCAAGGACATATTGTAGTGTTCGTTCCCACCTGCGAAGTTCTGAGTAACTGTTGTCTGGCAGAAGAATTCAGATGACGTGTGTGGTGAAACAGGCACTGAGGTCACAAATGTCATGTTGTAGAGCACACTCTGCAACAGTATACAGTGAGTTGCCAGTATATACCCCCTGCCTATGCCCATTCATCCTAATTGATAATTTGGTGGTAGTCATGCTGATGTAGAAGGCTGAACAGTGTTTACATAATAGCTGGTATATGACGTGTGATTTTGCAGGTGTCTCTCCCTTTGATAGTATATGTTTTTTCGAATTACAAGGCTATTGTAGGTGGTGATAGGAGGGTGCATAGGGCAAGTTTTGCAGGGGGGACAGTCACAGGGGTTTGAGCCATAGGGTAGGGAAATGGGTGCAGTAGGAGCATAGGGTCCGAAAAGAATATTGTGGACATTGAGAGGGTGACGGAAAGCTATTCTAGGTGTGGAGGGCAAAATTTCAGACAGAATGGCTCTCATTTCAGGACATGTTTTTAGGAAATCATGGCCCTGTAGAAAGATAATAGTGAGTCATGAATGGTGTGTGCTGATGCTGTTTTGTGGAGGTATCAGCAGTATCAGGATTAGATGTGATGGCCTGAGAAATCTGCTTTTTAACTAGGCTGGTGGGGTAATTATGTGCAGTGAAGGTTGAGTTGAGAATGGTGGCATATTGGTGTAAACAGTCTGTGTCTGAACAAATACATTTGCCTCAGATGCCAAGGGTGTATTAGAGGGAACGTTTGACATGGAAAGGATGGCAACTGTCAAAAGTTATGTACTGTTGTTTGTTGGTGGGTTTAATGTGGGCAGAAGTGTGTATCTGGCCTTCAGTGAGGACAAGATCAGCATCAAGGAAAGGGGAATGTGATTCAGAAGAGGACCTGGCAGGAGGTATTTAGAGAGTCCAGAAATTTCAGCAGGTCATCCTCACCATGAGTCCATATGGTAAAGATGTCATCAACGTATTTAAACCAAACCAGAGCTTGAAGACTTATGGAATCGAGGACAGCCCCTTCAAAGCAACCCATGAAAAGGTTGGCATGGGAAGGAGTCATACAGGTTCCCATGGCCATAACCCTGATCTATTTCTATGTCTGCCCCTCAAAGGTGAAGTAGTTTTTGGTAAGTATAAAGCTTATTAAGGTGAGTAGGAAGGATATCATAGGTTTGGAATCAGTTGGGTGCTGACTGAGGAAATGTTCAGAAGCAGACAGAAACTATAGGATGGCCAGGATGATTGGGTTTGGGATCATCAAAAGAAGGTAAAAGGTGATCCTAAGATCCACAAACCCAATTATCCTGGCCATCCTATAGTTGCTGGCTTAAGAGCACCCACTGAACATATATCTTACTTAGTTGATCAACTCCTGCAACTCATAGTACAAAAGCTCCCCTCCCATTTCAAAGATACCAACCATTTCCTAGATCATATGAAATCCATGCCCAACACACTCCCATCACACAACTTGCTTGTCACCATTGATCCCACGTAACTCTATACCAACAACCCCCTTATACATGGTCTGTCTGCTGCTGAACATTTCCTCAGTCAGCACCCACCTGAGTCCAAGCCTATGACATCTTTCCTACTCACCTTAAGCAACTTTATACTTACCAAAAACTACTTTACCTTTGAGGGGCAGACTTACAAACAGATCAGAGGTATGGCTACGGGAACCAGCATGGCACCTTCCTATGCCAACCTTTCCATGGGTCACTTGGAAGGGGCTTTCCTGGGTGCCATAAGTCTTCAGACCCTGGTTTGGTTTAGATACATTGATGACATCTTTGCCATATGGACTTCTGGTGAGGCTGACCTGCTAATATTCCTAGAATCTCCAAATACCTTCTCCCAATAAGATTTCACATGGTCCTTTTCTAAATCCCATGTCACTTTCCTTGATGTTGATCTTGTCCTCACCAAAGGTCAGATACACACTTCTGCCCACATAAAGCCTACCAACAAACAACAGTACATACATCTACTGCTACAAGAGACTCTTCTCCACTCAGCTCTGACAGTTGGTCAAATCTATTGCATATATGCAAAGTATAACTGTCTGAATACCTCCTCCTCCTAGCTGCCTTCTTCCCAACTGCTAGTTCCCTTTCCCAACCACCCTTCACCCTCCTCAACCTATCTAGTTCCTTCTTTGTGTGTTGTAACTGCACCTGAAGGGCACAGACCATAAGCTCCTGCTCCTCTATCAACTTATTTCTACTACAGATTCTGCATTCCCAGGAGAAGATCTCACTAGAATGTCCACTGGCTTCCCCCACTGCATTCCCCCCAGTGAAAATACTTTGAACAAATCCCACACTGTAACCCATACTGACAAACCTACAATGGAGACCACACTTCTCACACATGGTAAAATATTACAGATACAGTTTCAGTTGTTCATAGGTTTAGTGTGGATGGAAGTGTGTAGCTGGCCTTTGGTGAGGATGATATCAACATCAAGTAAAGTGGCATGGGATTCAAAACAGGATATACCAACATCCCCGTGTACATGGTCTGCCTGCTGATGAATATTTCCTCAGTCAGCCCCCACCTGATTCCAAACCGGTGACATACTTCCTACTTACCTTAATCAACTTTATATTTAGCAACAACTACTTCACCTATGAGGGCAGACCTACAAACAGATCAGGGGTATGACCATGGGAACGAGGGTGGCTCCTTCCTATGCCAACCTTTTCATGAGTTGCTTGGAGGGGGCCAGCCAGGGATCCATTTCTTCAGACCCTGGTTTGGTTTAGATACATTGATGACATGAAACTTCCTGGCAGATTAAAACTGTGTGCCTGACCGAGACTCGAACTCGGGACCTTTGCCTTTCGCGGGCAAGTGCTCTACTATCTGAGCTACCGAAGCACGACTCACGCCCGGTGCTCACAGCTTTACTTCTGCCAGTATCTCGTCTCCTACCTTCCAAACTTTACAGAAGCTCTCCTGTGAACCTTGCAGAACTAGCACTCCTGAAAGAAAGGATACTGCAGAGACATGGCTTAGCCACAGCCTGGGGGATGTTTCCAGAATGAGATTTTCACTCTGCAGCGGAGTGTGTGCTGATATGAAACTTCCTGGCAGGTTAAAACTGTGTGCCCAACCGAGACTCGAACTCGGGACCTTTGCCTTTTGCGGACAAGTGCTCTAACATCAGAGCTACCGAACCACGACTCACGCCCGGTGCTCACAGTTACTTCTGCCAGTATCTCGTCTCCTACCTTCGAAACTTTACAGAAGCTCTCCTGTGAACCTGCGGTGCACCTCCTGGTGCTACTGATCCCTTCACAAAACAGCTTCAGAGCACACCATTGCCGGCCAGAGTGGCCGAGTGGTTCTAGGCACTACAGTCTGGAACTGCACGACCGCTACAGTTGCAGGTTCAAATCCTGCCTCAGGCATGGATGTGTGTGATGTCCTTAGGTTAGTTAGGTTTAAGTAGTTCTAAATTCTAGGGGACTGTTGGCCACACCAGTTAAGTCCCATAGTGCTCAGAGCCATTTGAACCAATCACATCATTGGTGACTCAGTATTATCCTCATGTGGAATGTGTTAATCAGCTACTTCTAAATGGCCACGATTTCCTAAAATCATGCCTTGAAATGAGATCGATTCTGCCTGAAATTTTGCCCACTACACCTATAATAGCTTTCTGTTGCCATCCCAAACCATCCTATATTCTTGTCAGACCCTATGCTCCTTCTGCACCCATCTCCCTACCCTATGGCTTCCTACCCCTGTGACCATCCCTACTGGAATAGGAGAGCCACCTGCAAAATGAAACATGTCATATACTGACTATTATGTAAACACTGTTCAGCCTTCTACATTGGCATGACTACCACCAAATTATCAATTAGGATGAATGGACATAGGCAGAGGGTATATACTGGCAACTCGCTATATACTGTTGCAGAGTGTGCTCTACAATATGACATTCGTGACCATGGTGCCTCTTTCACCACATGCGTCATCTGGATAAAAATCCAGACACCAGTTTCTCAGAACTCCGTAGGTGGGAACTGGCACTACAACATATCCTTGGTTCTCACCACCCACCTTGCCTTAATTTACGTTAATTTCTTTCATCTCAGCTTTTCTTCACTGTAACTACCCTTTGCTTCACTCCGTTTTAATTTTCTCCATCTTTCATTGTCTCCCCCACCTATTTTTCACTGCCCCCTCCCAACTCTTACATACAATGCACTTAGCTTCTCACTCTTATTAACTCATGTATGATGTTTTAGTAGTAATCTTTGTCTTGCATATTACCCTGTCTTCCACCATTAAGCTCTCCAGTTTTGAAATCTTGTCTGATGCAGTTCCCAACATTCAATCTTTCCTTCTCACCCCGTATGTTAAGTTCCCCTGACCCATAGTTCTGGGTGACTTTCCCAAAATCTACCCATTTTCCTAGACCTCTCCAGTCCTTTTACCTCACCCTTCTTCCTTCCCCTTCAACCCTTCTGCCTGAAGAAGGAGCCATTGGCTCTGAAAGCTTGCCAATCACTACAGTCTTTAATGTGTGTGTGTTCTGCTGCCACTAAATATCAAGATAGTTTGATAAGTATGGTAAATAATTGGCTAACAATGCTGTACAATCACAATAAAATCATGATATGTTTAATTGACTCTTTTATCATAACATGTTACACATTTCAAGATTACACACATCTTCAGACTTCTGTTACAAAAAAGTACAATACATAAGTGAACAGCTCACTCAACACATCTGAACATTACAGAAAATGACATCGGGTCGTATGAGTTACATACCACAAACTTCAACTCCTTTCTAACCAACCAGGCATACAGCCTTGACAACTCAAAGAAAGTGTCCAATAACATATGACTATAACTGCAACACATGCGGTCTTGAAGCATAGCATATACTGACGCTAAACACGTCAACTAGCAGTGAAGCGCCTTCGGTAGGGGGTGCAGCATGGTCATGTGCTTCATGCATTCACAGGTAATTTAATACTAATATACACAGCATATAACATATAACAGGATGTAATTACAAGTAGCGACTGGAATGGTACTTCTGTACACATTAACACTAAAGGAGTTTTAATTTTTTTTTCAAAAAACTCCAAAATTTTTACATTGCCAATAGTGGCACTAAGCACAACTCGAAGCATATGCCAATATAAAATAAATAATGGGGGGGGATTAAAAAACAAAAAAAGAAAGTGTTAAAGAGTGGTCCTTGCTGACTCAATGGTTTACTTTATTGATTTTAGACTTTAAAGTTTTAACACTTTTAATGTTTTATTTATTTATTTATAAATTTTAAATCTAGAGGTCTTCTGTATCCAGGTAATATAGGTAGGACTCAGGCAATTGTCATGCCACTAGTTTACATAAAGAATGTATGAGGTATAACCCCTGTGTGTGTTTTGGGATTTTGTGAAAATGTTCTTCCTCTCACCATTAAACTTTTTTCCAAGTGGTAGAGGGGTGTAAGTTGTTGTTTGAAGCCTTCTATTTGGGCGATCATGGTCCATGAATATCCCTTGCCTGTAATTCAATAGGTGAATGGCTGCTGCCAACGTGGTTGCCATTGGCTTTAACAGATGGCACCTAAGACGTTTGCATATGTGAGCTGATCCCAGGGTTTTAGTATATGATGGATAATGTTGGTTATATTTAATTTGGTGGTATTCTTTTAGAGATCAGGTTGAAAGGTTTATTCATGAAGGAATTCCCCCCCCCCCCCCCCCCCCCCCCCCCCCCCCCCCCCCCCCCGTTATTCATATTGACATATGGTTTGAGTTGTGCTTAGTGCCACTATTGACTATAGGTATAGTATTGCAATGTAAAAATTTTGGAGGGTTTTTTTTTAATTAAAAAATCCTTTAGTGTTAACATGTATGGAAGTACCATTCTGGTTGCTATTTGTAATTATGCTCTGTTAGATGTTATATGCTGAGTATATTAGTATTAAATTACATGTGAATGCATGGAGCACATGACCATGCAGTGCCCCCTACTGAAGGCGCTTCACTGCTAGTTGACTTGTTTAGCGTCAGTATATGCTCTGCTTCAAGACTGCATGTGTCACAGTAATAGTCATATGTTATTGGACACTTTCTTTGAGTTGTCAATGGTGTATGCCTGGTTGGTTAGGAAGGAATTGAAGTTTGTGATATGTAACTCAAATGACTCAATCTCATTTTCTATAATGAGACGTGTGAGTGTGCTGTTCACTTATATTTTGTACTTTTTTGTAACAGATGTCTGAAGATGGGTGTAATCCTAAAACATGTAACATGTTCTAATAAAAGAGTCAACTGAACTTCTCATGACTTCATTGTGATATTACAGCACTGGTTGCCAATTATTAACACAAAAATGATCGCAAACCTCAGATGGGATTTTATGTCCTGTATATCATACAAGTCTGATAAATTTTCATAAAAGAATGGAACACTTTTATTAGACATTTATGGCTGGTAAGCTTGATTATTCCAAGGTTTGCATAAGGAATTTCAACAAAGTACAGCATACTGTTCATTGTTGGCAGCCGTATGAATTGCTCAGGGTGCCGACTGCAATTGAAAGGGGAGAAAACTGAATTTATGCTGTTATTAAACATTTTGATTTGAAGGGTTGGACTTCAAATCAAAACAGAATCAGATATAGTTCAAATGGACTCTGCACCATCGCTAAAGACCATTTACTTTTAGATTAATGAATTTAAATTTGATCAGACAAGCACCAAAGACAAAGGATGCCCCAGATGTCCAATTGAAGTCACCACAAAGGAAATCATTGACAAAGTCCATGACTGGTAATGTAGGAGCACCAAATAAAAATTGTGAGATTGCCAAAACTGCTGGCATCTCAACTGAGTGAATCCATAATGTCCTGCATAGGGAATTGGCTATGAAGAACTGTGTGCAAGTTAGGTGCCATGACTGCTCACAGTCGACCAAAAATGAATCTGGCCAAAAATTTCAACACAAAGTTTATCTGTGAGATGTTTTGTACCATTTTGTGACTGTTGATGAAACCTGAATCCATCATTACACACCAAAGCCAAAATGGCAGTCAAAACAATACACAAATGCTGGTGAAAGTGCACTGAAGAAGGCAAAGATCATTTTGTCAGCTGGTAAGGTGATGACCACTGTTTTTTGAGATTCCCAAGGAATAATCCTCACAAATTCCCTGCAAAATAGTCTGCTAGACACTCAGTCTCAGCATTGGTACAAATTATCATTTGTCGCATCAGTCTGTATATATACATCATATGTTTGAGACTTGGAAAGGCCTCTAGAATCTATAGTTTTATTAGATTAAAGCACCTATGCTTTTGATTTACGAGGGCAGTTCAATAAGTAATGCAACACATTTTTTTCTGAAACAGGGGTTGTTTTATTCAGCATTGAAATACACCAGGTTATTCCCCAATCTTTTAGCTACACAACACTATTTTTCACCGTAATCTCCATTCAATGCTACGGGCTTACGCCACCTTGAAATGAGGGCCTGTATGCCTGCACAGTACCATTCCACTGGTCGATGTCAGAGCCAACGTCGTACTGCATCAATAACTTCTTCTTCAACCGCGTAGTGCCTCCCACGGATTGCGTCCTTCATTGGGCCAAACATATGGAAATCCGACGGTGCGAGATCGGGGCTGTAGGGTGCATGAGGAAGAACAGTCCACTGAAGTTTTGTGAGCTTCTCTCGGGTGCGAAGACTTGTGTGAGGTCTTGGGTTGTCATGAAGAAGGAGAAGTTCATTCAGATTTTTGTGCCTACGAACACGCTGAAGTCGTTTCTTCAATTTCTGAAGAGTAGCACAATACACTTCAGAGTTCATCGTTTGACCATGGGGAAGGACATCGAACATAATAACCCCTTCAGCATCCCAGAAGACTGTAACCATGACTTTACCGGCTGAGGTTATGGCTTTAAACTTTTTCTTGGTAGGGGAGTGGGTGTGGAGCCACTCCATTGATTGCCGTTTTGTTTCAGGTTCGAAGTGATGAACCCATGTTTCATCGCCTGTAACAATCTTTGACAAGAAATTGTCACCCTCAGCCACATGACGAGCAAGCAATTCCGCACAGATGGTTCTCCTTTGCTCTTTATGGTGTTCGGTTAGACAACGAGGGACCCAGCGGGAGCAAACCTTTGAATATCCCAACTGGTGAACAATTGTGACAGCACTACCAACAGAGATGTCAAGTTAAGCACTGAGTTGTTTGATGGTGATCCGTCGATCATCTCGAACGAGTGTGTTCGCACGCTCCGCCATTGCAGGAGTCACAGCTGTGCACGGCCGGCCCGCATGCGGGAGATCAGACAGTCTTGCTTGACCTTGCGGCGATGATGACACACGCTTTGCCCAATGACTCACCGTGCTTTTGTCCACTGCCAGATCACCGTAGACATTCTGCAAGCGCCTATGAATATCTGAGATGCCCTGGTTTTCCGCCAAAAGAAACTCGATCACTGCCCGTTGTTTGCAACGCACATCCGTTACAGACGCCATTTTAACAGCTCCGTACAGCGCTGCCACCTGTCGGAAGTCAATGAAACTATACGAGATGAAGCGGGAATGTTTGAAAATATTCCACAAGAAATTTCCGGTTTTTTCAACCAAAATTGGCCGAGAAAAAAAATGTGTTGCATTACCTATTGAACTGCCCTCGTAGATAGACTCCCCCATTTTATTTGATACTGAAGTGCTTTTCCAATACCTGATCCTGTTTAGGGGGGAATACCAAGTGGGTTGAGGTGTGGATAGGAATGTGAATTGAGGACAGAGGCATGCAAGGGTGGTTTGTGCAGTTGTGCAAACCCACTGTGTTAGGATGGTGTAGTGTTTAGCACAACTGTCTAGTGGACACGAGACCCAGCTTTGAGTCCAAGCCTTGGTACAAGACACACTATAAAAGTTTTTGTAGTTCGGTTATCATGGAAACCTTAGAACTATAAACTAATCAGTGTAACATATACAGTCCATGGCAATCACTTGATGGAAAAGCAAATGTATTTATGTCGTAAATATTATTTAAAGCCCTTTGTTGTGGCCAACCTGTAGTATGAAGCATCATTATAACAACAAAACTGAAAATATTTTTTAGAAATATTTCAAGTGTTTTCCTATAGTTCAGGAGAAAATCACATAAGCATCAATAGATATGTTTTCAATAATCTACCAGAAATTATGAAATCTTTTGTAGTAAATATAGCTGAATTATAGTTTAGGTACTGCATTTTAGTTATAATTAATATTACCATGTAATATAATATTTAATAACTTTAAGTAAGCTTTTTGCATTCTGATTAAACACACCATATAAATTCTCTCCACAACCATGAGACACTTCTCAGTTACATATGTGCATATTATTTGTGTAATATAATACAGCAATAAAAAATACATATGTAACTATTGCAGCTTCAGTAATATGTCCACATTTTCTTTGCAGATAGAGAAACTCTATTGGGACAATCTAAAACAATCATCATCAAAATAGGAGATAATGTTGACTTAGACTGCAATGAAACCGGAGCTCTTTACTGCACTTTTGTACCTCCTAACTCAAATGATAAACTCCTTGGTCCTGGTCCTTGCACATTGACACTGGACCATGTTACAGCCAGAGAAGTTGGAATGTGGACCTGTTATGTTGGCATTAAGAATATGTCTAAGGAATTTAAAAAGACTATTGAACTTGTCCTTGAAGGTAAAACCAACAATACTATTCATTTTGACTATTTATGCAGAAGGGCAAAATCAACACAGGCAGCAATCTATGAATGTCTTAACAGTACCTGAGATCTGATGGATAACAAACAATTATCAGCTAGGATATTTTTAGGTAAGTCCAAAGCATTTGACATAGTTAAACATACAAATCTAGTTACTGAGACTGAACACTGTGGCAATGGGTCCTTTCAGACAAGTGGATCAAATAATTACTTGACAATCAAAAGTGCAAAGAAGATATTGAAGTACTGCGAAATGTAGATGAAATGTACGTGCATCCCAAGGAATGTTTATGGGACCACTACTCTTCCTGTTATACTTTAATGGTCTGAGTATAAACGTAAATACACACAAAAGTGTCTTATTTTTTGACTTTATGGCAGTCCTTCTATAAGGTGAGAAACAGCACGAACTGCAGCAGTCTGTAAATTGTTCCATGAAACCAATCAGCAGTTGGTCAGACCACACTTGTTTAGTTATAAATAACAGTAAAAATGTCACCATAAACCAACAAAATAAGAATCCACATAACCTAGAATTTTTCTTAAGGATTGTCAAAAATGTTAAATGGATTAATCATAATAAGTATGTAAATGTAACAATGTAATGAAAGGAATAGCTGCTACTCACAATATAGTGGAGATGTTGTCACAGAATGGCAGAAGAAAAAGACTGTCAGACATTTAGCTTTCTGCCTACAAGGCCTTTGTCAAAATTAGATAACATACACACACGCACACACTCATGCAAATGAAACTCACACTCACATGACCACAGCCTCCAGCAGCTTGAATCAGACTTGTTGTAGATATGCAAATGTGTTGTTTGAGTGTATAAATGGTAAACTAAGTAGAGGGTGTTAACTCTTGAGGCCCTGAAGCCTTGCACTAATATGGAAACCGTTAAAACTGCTTATTATGCTTACATACAGTCACATCTGAACTATAGTTTAACATTCAGGGGAAACTGTCTGGCAGCTCTCAGTACATTTAAAATTCAAAAGAATGCCATTAGAATAATAAATGGAAAACAATAAGGTAATCATGCAAAAATACCTTCACAGTGCTTTACATACTTGCACTACTATCCATTCATGGAAGAGAAACCATTTAACTTTTCCAAACAAATGAAATAGATGATGAAAAAATTTGCAGAAGAACTGTGATGTCTATGACCACAGTACCAGACTCAGCAAAACATTCATTCAATCCATGCATGTACCAATAGGTGTCCGAGGCGTCCATTCCTCATAGGACTGAAAATTTTGTTAAAATACCTGTGGAAATAAAAGCTATCCAGTATACAAATTCCTTTAAAGGCAATCCTTACAGTGAAACTGTTTCTACTCAGTGACTGAATACATGACTATATAAATTACAATGTACAAAATTGCAGATTTCTGTATTTTGTGTATACCCCCACCCCCCTCTCTATTTCTCTCTCTTTCCATAGCAGGTTATATCAAATGCTGCAACTCGTTTCTTTTCTTTTCTGGTTTTCCAAAAGTCCCTGAGTCACTGCCCTACAATGCCATGCTCCAAATGTAAATTCTCCTACATTTCTTTCTCAAATTAAGGCCCATATTAAGTGTTAGTAGACTTCTTTTGGCAGAGAAGTTCTCTTTGCCTGTGCTAAGCTGCTTTTTACATCCCACATGCTACATCCATCATGAGTTATTTTCCTTACAAGATAACAGAATTCCATAACATCATCTTCTTAATAGTCAGAGTTCTGATGTTAAATCTATCACTAACTATACAGGGTGGAAAAAATTGTGTCATGAAATTTTAACTTTGGATAGCTGATGCCAGCAAGAACCAAAATTAAAATGTTTTTATGATGCCTTACTTTTTTGTGGGTGGTCATTTGAAACCCAGTCTAGGTAATGGTCCTTGTGCATGGGTTTTTGGTAAACTGTGTGGCCTAAGCTATTATCTTCTTTCTCAAAAAATTATCACATCAACTAACTTTAATCTTCCACCTGCCTCCTTCACCTTAGGAAACTGAATCTTGGGATCAACTCTGTTGTGATGCTTATGAAAAAAAAGATTAGTTCTTCTCTGCCACTCCTCCACAAAACAAGCAAATTATCTACATATGCCTGCTCCTCAAATTTTTCCAGGAAATAATTCACTATAACTGGATTTAAGCGGCTGCCCATAGCCACACCACCTGTCTTTCCATAGAACTCATTGTTCTGTTTGAAATATGTGGCCATGAGCAATATTTAAATGACTCTGCAATATCAGGAGGAAAACTCCAATTCAGCTCATGAAGCAGGACTACAGTTAATAGCAATACCACATCAAAAATAATTAACATGTCCTCCAGTTGGACCACTATGCCATTTAATTTACACTCCTGGAAATTGAAATAAGAACACCGTGAATTCATTGATCCAGGAAGGCGAAACTTTATTGCCACATTCCTGGGGTCAGATACATCACATGATCACACTGACAGAACCACAGGCACATAGACACAGGCAACAGAGCATGCACAATGTCGGCACTAGTACAGTGTATATCCACCTTTCGCAGCAATGCAGGCTGCTATTCTCCCATGGAGACGATCGTAGAGATGCTGGATGTAGTCCTCTGGAACGGCTTGCCATGCCATTTCCACCTGGCGCCTCAGTTGGACCAGCGTTCGTGCTGGACGTGCAGACCGCGTAAGACGACACTTCATCCAGTCCCAAACATGCTCAATGGGGGACAGATCCGGAGATCTTGCTGGCCAGGGTAGTTGACGTACACCTTCTAGAGCATGTTGGGTGGCACAGGATACATGCGGACGTGCATTGTCCTGTTGGAACAGCAAGTTCCCTTGCCGGTCTAGGAATGGTAGAACGATGGGTTCGATGACGGTTTGGATGTACCGTGCACTATTCAGTGTCCCCTCGACGATCACCAGTGGTGTACGGCCAGTGTAGGAGATCTCTCCCCACACCATGATGCCGGGTGTTGGCCCTGTGTGCCTCGGTCGTATGCAGTCCTGATTGTGGCGCTCACCTGCACGGCGCCAAACACGCATACGACCATCATTGGCACCAAGGTAGAAGCGACTCTTATCGCTGAAGACGACACGTCTCCATTCGTCCCTCCATTCACGCCTGTCGCGACACCACTGGAGGCGGGCTGTACGATGTTGGGGCGTGAGCGGAAGACGGCCTAACGGTGTGCGGGACCGTAGCCCAGCTTCATGGAGACGGTTGCGAATGGTCCTCGCCGATACCCCAGGAGCAACAGTGTCCCTAATTTGCTGGGAAGTGGCGGTGCGGTCCCCTACGGCACTGCGTAGGATCCTACGGTCTTGGCGTGCATCCGTGCGTCGCTGCGGTGTGGTCCCAGGTCGACGGGCACGTGCACCTTCCGCCGACCACTGGCGACAACATCGATGTACTGTGGAGACCTCACGCCCCACGTGTTGAGCAATTCGGCGGTACGTCCACCCGGCCTCCCGCATGCCCACTATACGCCCTCGCTCAAAGTCCGTCAACTGCACATACGGTTCACGTCCACGCTGTCGCGGCATGCTACCAGTGTTAAAGACTTCGATGGAGCTCCGTATGCCACGGCAAACTGGCTGACACTGACGGCGGCGGTGCACAAATGCTGCGCAGCTAGCGCCATTCGACGGCCAACACCGTGGTTCCTGGTGTGTCCGCTGTGCCGTGCGTGTGATCATTGCTTGTACAGCCCTCTCGCAGTGTCCGGAGCAAGTATGGTGGGTCTGACACACCGGTGTCAATGTGTTCTTTTTTCCATTTCCAGGAGTGTGCTTATAAACTGTGCCAAATTCTTGATATAGGAGTCTGATTGGCCCACATATAGTCATAGTAATGTGGTCAAGACCTTGGCAATGAAATAGGTGCAAAAACCAAGGGACTAAGTATAGGTCTCAGAGGAACATGTTCTTTATGCTCCTTCGGCAATCCACAATGTCTTGGCGGTAGCACAACTGAATTGAACTGACTTTTCTTATTGCTCTGTCTGGTAGAGAACTTCTTTATCAGTCACATAACAGTTATAAGAACTTTGTCAGTGAGGGGAGGAGGAGGAGGAGAAGATTAGTGTTTAATGTCCCATCGACAATGAAGTCATTAGAGATGGAGCACAAGCTCAGATTAGGGAAGGATGGAGAAGGAAACTGACCATGCCATTTCAAAGGAAGCATCCTGGCATTTGCCTGGAATGATTTAGGGAAATCACAGAAAACCTAAATCAGGATGGCCGGAGATGGGTTTGAACTGTTGTCCTCCCAAATGCGAGTCCAGTGTGCTAACCACTGTGCCACCTCACTCTGTCTATTTCAGTGAGATCTTTACTCAGTTTCCTATATGTTGGCAGATCTAATAAGTTGTTACTCTTAA
Source organism: Schistocerca serialis cubense (assembly GCF_023864345.2). Classification (NCBI taxonomy): domain Eukaryota; kingdom Metazoa; phylum Arthropoda; class Insecta; order Orthoptera; family Acrididae; genus Schistocerca; species Schistocerca serialis. The sequence goes on from NC_064641.1 coordinate 777,282,435, forward strand.
TAGAATAGCCAGCGACATTCAAAACTACTGTGACATTTCCCTTGCCAGTGAGGAGAATGATAATACTATCATCTTCCTTCAGCCATTTTATGGCTCTCACCCACAATTAAATATCTTTTTGGCAGCTTTGAGTGAGCCTATACTCTTACAGCTTCTGTATGAACTTTTCCAACAGTAACTGTGTCCACGCTGTGAATGCCTGCTTGTACATAGACTATTGTTTCCTCCATGGACACAACTCCAAGACTAATGGCAAAATTATCTCCCCTGGCAAGCACAGATATCTGGTCATCAGATAATGAATTTCCATATGAATTGATAACTGTGTGGGAAACATCTAAGTGGTGGATCATCATATTAGGTTGCAAATTATCAAATCTCTTCTTCTGTCTACTATAAGTTGTCAACATATGCTTCTTAACAGTAAAATGTAAATGTCATGTGACTAGGGCCTCCCTTCGGGTAGACCGTTCGCCGGGTGCAAGTCTTTTGATTGGACGCCACTTCGGCAACTTGCACGTCAATGGGTATGAAATGATGATGATTAGGACAACGCAGCACCCAGTCCCTTAGTGGAGAAAATCTCCGACTCAGTCAGGAATCGAACCCAGGCCCTTAGGATTGACATTCTGTTGTGCTGACCACTCAGCTACCGGGGGCAGACTGCTTCTTAACAGTGTAATGCAATAGTCTGTCAATTCTATCCCAGTCACCACTACACAATTAATTGCTCAGTGTAATATGGTGACACATTAACTTGCAGTCTGTGCATTCCAGGTTCTGGTGGATCTGTTGAATTTACTCTGTAATAAGTCCTCTTCTCTCCATTTGAAAATCCTCTGTGCCTTTGCCGAGCACCACAGTGATATTTCTGGCCATGAAAGTTTACAATTGACAGTAACATAGCTGCTGGGTGTTTTGACCCCATAATTGTGTAAAATTGGATTTTAAGTAAATGGTACTTCATTATTGCAAACACCATACATTTCTTGTTGTTGCAAATGCCATATCCATATCTTCATATAAACAATTTTACTCTGTATTTAACACTTTCTTGTCCTCAGCTCCATATATGTTTCTGGAAATACAGTATAAGACTGGAGTCAAGCCCATGTCTGGAGATTATATGTATCTGTTGCACCAATGTCCCAGTGCTTTTCCCTGATCATTACCATTGTGTTGCTTCCTTAGCTACCTGCAACACTTATTTGCTGCAGCACATGAAACCAATGATCCATTTACCTTGAGGCTTTAATCTTTCCTATTTTTGTGAGTGAGAACATGCATGTCAGTGAATTTCATTATGTGGTCAGTCTCACATACTGTTTGCTCTGACAAGACTTGTTTCTCTACCAGTCCCAACATGCAAAACCATTTATATCTGATGATCCTGGTATTGACAGATTGTCCAATCTTTCAAACATAGACTTTTTCACATGTACATGGTTTCTTGACACTGCAAGTGAGACACTATTGTCCTTTGTCAGTCTTTGGCACTCTTTGATCTTGTTGAGCAATTTGTAAATAGACTTCACACAATATATGGCTGATTCTGTCCATCCCCGGGCGACATATGGCAGAAAGGCTGTGCTCAGCATTTCTTCTTCTAAAGCATCACTTTACTGAGTGTTAGGTTTTGTGACACTTCTTGTACAACTAGTAAAGTACCTTTGCTACTTATGTCTTTCATCTTGCATGTGAGGTGCTGTGACTCAAATATTCATGTCATGTGCACCATGAAAATATTTTACCTTTTTTTTCTGACATCAGCCCATGTACATTGGTTTTTGACATATGCTGTGCCTCAGCTTTTTACCATTCCTCGTAAACATTTTGTGTTGGTGTGGAGACTGTTCATTTATCTCAGTAAGTCACTGTTTCTCCCATGAGCCCACATGAAAAAGATATCGTTGATGTACCTGTACCACACTTTACATTTACAAAATGCCAGTTCAAGCACCTGTCTTTCAAAATTACTTGTGAAAAAACTACTGGACTAAGTGGACCACCTATGGCAATGCCTTCCAGATGTTTATAGAAATTATCACTTCATATAAAGCAGCTTATGGTAAGACGTGCATGAAAGAGGTTCACGATGTCCTGTGGGGAAATGGAATCAATAAGATCCTGAAAGTCACAGAGTGCCACTTCAGATCTAGTAGGTTGCATATTTTCCACAAATAATTTTTGGACTTCATCATAATGGTCATATTTCCCTTGTCCAATATGCTCTTGTTAGCGTTAAGGCTCTTGATAGCTTGTAATTCTTCTCTTATCAGGTTGCGGGCTTGTGGATTTTGTCAACACAGTATCCTGGCAGTTTTGATGTCTATTTCCTTAGCTTTGCCACAAGGAAGTTTCTTGATGATCACTTTGGTGTTAGCAATGATACCCTTCATTGATAAAGTTTTGGGGATGGTACAAAATTCCCTGCCTTTTGAAGATAAACAGTTCATTTGAGATCATTGGTTGTTTGCATAGGTTAACCAGTGTGTGGTACATGTCAGAAATAGACTGTTAATATGCTTTCAGTACTTTTCAAACTTTTTCTTCTCTTCCTTGGTGCATGTTCCTGTGAGTGATGCTTTTAATCATATCGTAGTTATCTCAATACATGCTGTCACTGAGCTGACAGAAAATGTCCTAAAGTTCTTCATCAGTTCTTGTCAAGTCTCTCTGTGTTGTAGATTTCACTCCCTGACAAAGAAGTGTTCATTTCATCCTATCATTGATATGATGTGCCTGAGTGACAATGAATAGGCACTAACATTTAAGATACTTTGGAATGGTCCCTTCATCCTGGCACTGCAATAAAAGGCAAGAGAGGATAGTAAACAGGCTTTTTCCCATCATTGGTCAAGGCTTTGATACAGTCCTGAAATCTTCTCCCCATAGAATAATAGTATAAAATTGTTGGGGCTTTCATGGCCACTTGTTGATTTACTGCCAGTTGGCTTTTGTGTTTGAATCATTAGATTATCAATTTTCCTGACATTTCTTTACGTGGAATGGTAATTTATATGATCATCTGGAAAGTGTCACCATGAGTAGTCCACCTAATCCAGTGGTAGACTTTTTTTTACGGAGCATTTTGAAAGACAGGTGCTGGACATGACACTTGTAAACCTTCATGGTAGATGCCATCTCCCTTGAGACGTTCATAAGGCATTTGACACAGTTAGACACTGCCACCTAATTGACAATATACGAGGATATGGAATACGAGACCACCTGTGTGATTTGAATGAATTATTTGCAGAAAAAAGAATGCAGCATGACATCTCAACAGAGAAAAAAATTCCTCAGATGTAAAAGAAGTTTTGGACACACCACAAGGAAGTGTTACAGATCCATTCCATGAAGATTTTTGTGTCGGATGATGTTGTATACAGAGATCTCATAAGGAAGTGGCATTTGACTCTAAATACAAACAAATGTAAAATATTGTGTGCATGCAGACAGAAACACCCATTATTGTATGATTACATGATGCGAAACAATCACGGGAAGCAGTGACTTCCATAAAATATCTAGGAGTATATATGCAGAGCAATTTAAAGTGTCGTTACCTCACAAAACAAATTGCAGTAACTGCAGATGCCAGGCTGAGATTTGTTGAAAGAAACCTTAGGGAATGTAGTCCATCAACAAAAGAGGTAGCTTACAAAACCCTTGTCGGCCAATTCTTGAAAATTGCTCATCAGTATGGGACCGGTACCAATAGTATTGATAGAGGAAATTGAGAAGATCCAAAGGAGAGCAGATTGTTTCATTACAGATTCACTTAGTAAGCACAAAAGTGTCATGGAAATGATCAACCAACTCCAGTGGAAGATGTTTCAAGAGAGGCATCTACATCATGTTGTGGTTTCCTCTTAAAGTTCTGAGTTTACCAGCTATCATTCTTTCCACAAATCATTTGCATTGGAACAGGAAAGGAGGAAAGAGACAACGGTACACAAAGTACCCTCTGCCACACACCACAGTGTTGGCTTGCAGTATATAGATGTAGAAGTAGGTTGTACAGCCTTAAGAGATGAAATGTGATGTATACCTAAAATAAGTTTAATTTGGTTTCTTCTTTCTGTAATTGTTTTTTATTCTATTAATTGACAATTCATTTCATCTTCACATGCCTTCTGAATAAAGACATTTACAAATAGTTTTGCTTAAGAATGAGATTTTCACTCTGCAGCAGAGTGTGTGCTGATATGAAACTTCCTGGCAGATTGAAACTGTGTACGAGACCGAAACTCGAACACATGACCTTTGCTTTTCGCGGGCAAATGCTCTACTAACTGAGCTATCCAAAGACAGCCTGTGAGCTGTGCTTAGGTAGCTCAGTCAGTAGAGCACTTGCTCACATGAGGCAAAGGTCCCGAGTTTGAGTCTCGGTTTGGCACAAAGTTTTAATCTGCCAGGAAGTTTCATATCGGCACACATTCCACTGCAGAGTGAAAATCTCATTCTGGAAACATCCCGCAGGCTGTGACTAAGCTATGTCTCTGCAGTATCCTTTCTTCCAGGAGTGCTAGTTCTGCAAGGTCCACAGAAAAGTTTCTGTTAAGTTTGGAAGGTAGGAGACGAGGTATTGGCAGAATTGAGGCTGTGAGGGCGGGTTGAGAGTCATGCTTGGGTAGCTCAAAGGCAAAGGTCCTGAGTTCGAGTTTTGGTCTGGCACACAGTTTTCATCTGCTAGGAAGTTTCATATTGATGCACACTCCACTTCAGAGTGAAAATCTTATTCTCGAAACATCCCCCAGGCTGTAGCTAAGTCATGTCTCCACAATATCCTTTCTTCCAGGAGTGCTAATTCTGCAAGGTTTTGAAGGAGAGCTTCTGTGAAATTTGGAAGATAGGAGATGAGGTACTGGCAGAATTGAAGCTGTGAGGATGGGTCATGAGTCATGCCTGGGTATCTCAGTCGGTAGAGTACTTGCCCACAAAAGGCAAAGGTCCCGAGTTCGAGTCTCGGTCCAGCACACAGTTTTAATCTGTCAAGAAGTTTCAGCTTTGCTTAAGTCAGTATATTCTGTCACAATCCTATTACTATTACCCTTAATTTGTACCTGTTGTCTTCTCATTAATCACTGCTTTGTTTTATTTGAGATTTTCTTTCCTCCTGCTCTTTTTTTTTTCCTGCACATCTTTTGCTGTTTGCATTAAAACTTTTGTTGCATAAATTTCCCTTTCACGTATGTCAGCATAATCTTTGATTTCTGAATCTTTTATGTAACTGCACTCTTATATGTGATGAGCTTCTTTCCTTCCAGGCTTGTGTCTATTTTCACTTTGGATCTTACTTATCTATGACCACCTGAAATTCTTAAGTTATTTAACATTAACCCATTCTTTACAGTTTTCTTGTCTTTGGTGAAATATAGTAAGTTTCAGAATTTATTTTGTTTAGTCCTTGCATATCCCAGTTTTAGTTTATTTTCTTCTGGATGGAGATGTTAAGGGTAAATATTTAGTTCCAATTGACATATCCTAGTAACATATGACCTCCCTCATTTGTAGTGCAATCCAAAGTTTCCAGCTGAAAACTGCTTGATACTGTATGTCTTACTTTTCTTTCAAATTTCTCATTGATCAGAGTGTGAGATCATTAGTGTATACACATCAATGGTAAACATGGAATACTTTTTGCTTATTTCTAAAAGAAGCCTTCATGTTCTTTGTAAAATTCCTTCAATATGTGTAATGTTGTTTTTGATTTTATTGTTTACAATAAATGTTATTAACAGGAAATAATCTTGCAAAAAATGAAAATAAACAAATAAAATGAAAAAAATGCATTGACAAAAATTTCAGCAGTGTATGATGCTGTAAGCAATTTAACATAAATAGGGTTGGCTACAAATCACAGGTGAATCACAATATGTTGGCTATGGTTTGAGTTCCACATTACACCATCTGTACTGTTCAATGTGCATGACTGCAAGAGTGCAGCAGTCAACAGTTGTTGCACTGTTAGTTAAGTAATGGGCCAAAACTGTATAAAAATCAAAATGACATAGGTTTCTAAGTGTCAAGAGCCTCTTGCAAGACATGTTCTATATGTTGACCATCATTTTCTGCCACAAGTTGAAACTGAGAAATAGCTTGTTCCACAACAGATCAGAGTGTGTTGGAGTCATATTCACAATATGTGCCTTCACTTCAGCAACATTCATAACTGAAGCACTGAATACAACATCTTTTAGATAACCCCACAGCCAGAAGTCACACAGTTTAAGATCAATGTAACAATACCAGAGAAGGAAAGTTGCTACTCACCATATAACAGAGATGTGGAGTTGCGATAGGCACAACTAAAAGATTCACACAATTATAGCTTTTGGCCATTAAGGCCTTTGTCAGTAGTAGACACACATACACACAGACACACACTCACACAAATGCAACTTGCACACATGTCTGCAGTCTCAGACAACTGTGGTTGCTGTGGTTTCAGCTCTCTGTGACTGCAGACGTGTGCAAGTTGCATTTGCGATTTGCATATGTGTGTGTGTGTGTGTGTGTGTGTGTGTGTGTGTGTGTGTGTGTGTGTAGTGCTGACAAAGGCCTTAATACCCAAAAGCTATAAGTGTGTGAATCTTTTTGTTGTGCCTATTGCAGCTAAGCATCTCCGCTATATGGTGAGTAGCAACTTTCCTTCTCTGGTATTGTTACATTCCATCCTAGATTTTCCACAGCTTAAGATCAGGTGATCTAGAGAGTCAGGCTGTATGAAAATGACAGTTGATAATTCTAGCATTTCTGAAATGCTTCTGCTGCTTGCTGCAGCTGTTTTACTGGCTGTACAATGTGCAGAGGAGCACCAAAGCACACATCCATGTTACTGAAGGGTTGGAATGATGTGTGCAAAAGACTCTCCTAGCATTTACCAGGAGTGATACAGGTCACAGGACCCAAAGAACTCATCTCCTTGATAAAATGTGTTCCTACAATAATCGATGCCATTAGCCCATACTCCGCACTCACCTTTTCAGAAGAAAGTGGTACTGTTGATGTGAGTGCAGATTTTCCATAGCCCATGTTTTGGAATTCTGCATATTGACATGTCCTTGAGATGGAAATGGATTTCTTCTGTCCACAGAGTGTTCTGAGGCCATTCATTGTTCACTTCCAAGTGAGAAAGAAATTCCAGAATGAACATTTGCGTTGGAGACAGGTCAGCAGGAAGTAACTCCTGAACATGGGTGATTTTGTATTGACAGTGATGCAAGATGTTTTACAGAATTTTATGCACTGTGCTCACAGGCTTGTTTGGGCAATTCTACATGCACTGCATGTTTATGCACCACCGCTCAACCCCTTCTGAAATGCAGTGACCATATCTTCGACAGATGTCAGGTCAATTGCTTTCCTCCCTTTGCCACATTGCACTTCAGAAGAACCTATCTCTTCAAATTTTGTAATCATTTTCTCCAGACCCTTAGCACACATCAGACCACTTAATTTTTCATACTGTAATGGGACACCCTCCTCTCGCATTATTTTTCCTTAAAAGCAATTGTCAATGCCAGTATTATTTTTCGAATTTTGGACAGATCAGTATTGTCTCAACTGCTTTTCTGAAAACTTCCATATAATTTTATGCACAGTATGTTATACTTCAAGCTAAAATTTTCAAAAAGGGATTACTTTATTTTCAATATTACAATTGATTATTACTGAATGTACAGTTAAAATTATTTTTTTTAGAAACATTTGAAATTATGAATTATTTGGCACACTTAAAATTTCTATTATTAATTACACAATCTAATACTGTTTACTGTATTTATTTCTGGATTCATTTGTGAAATAGTAATTGAAATTTATAGAAAGTCAATTGTAAAGAAAAACTGTAAACCCTTTGGAACGTGGTTATTACCACAGAGTGAAGCATGCCTCCGACGTGATCAGACATATTTCTGTATTTTTGGTGAACAATGTGATTTCAGCTTTGTTAATGTGAAAATGGACATTGTTAATATGAAGATGGACATCAAGGAAAGGATGACAGTGGGAATGAAACACATGCATTCCCTCAGAGAGATGCTTGCTTGGCTCTAAATTGATCTCAGTGAACACTAAGATGAAAATCTACAAGCAGTAATGTATGGTTCAGAAACATGGAGCATGACTAAGCAAAAAAAGGAAAAACTATTAATATCTGAAAGAAAAGTAATGAGGAAGATATGGGGATCAGTTTTAGATAACAGAGAATGGAGGAGGAGGAAAAACAAGGAAATCCACCTTCTGATAGTTATCCTACAGAAGATAAAAGAGAAAAAGAATATTGGGCCATGCAGCCTGTATGCTAAATGGAAGACAGCAAAGATAGCACTAGAGGGGAAAAAAACACCAAATGTCCCATTGGATGACCAACGCAGTGCTGGATGGCTGACCTGGCGAAGGATCTAGCAGCCCTGGGATTTGAAGACACATGGAGGAACCGGAGACAAAACAAGAAGGAATGGAGGCAGTTTGTGGAAGCAGCGCATGGTCTGCAGGGCCTGTGATCACTGGATATCCAACTATCTATATCTAGTGTGAAAATTTGAAAGCCTGTATGATATACTAAAATGTTACAAAATGTATTAACATAACAACAAAAAATCTGCAACAACAATCTTCAAATTTATTTAGATCAATTCAACCATGAGGACCTAAAATGTCAGAATTTCAGCTTCAGGAATCAGACCCTAGACAAGAAGAAATGGAGCTAACTGTAAACAAAAATCTAAGTAAACTAGAAAGTTTATTGCAATCTTTGCTCCTCTCAAATTTTTCATAAAAGAATTTGCTTGTTGTGGACAATAACTGGAATTAGCAAGGTAGGGGGAGATTATAATATCCTTGAGTGTGTGGAACTTCTACAGGGCTCCTGATGCACAAAGCTTGTTCTTGTAAAAGACATTTACCAGTGGCATGTGATCCTTTTTGGAGACAGTCATGTTGGGTTCCTTGTATGGAAACTGAGGAACAGACACATACTGTGCCTCTTTTGGAGTGTATATCCTGATGTTTACAGTGCCATCTATTGGTCAAATGGTCATTAAATTCGTTTTTTGTTCCATGATGTTTCACCCTGCATCAATAATATGCTGTTCAAATTGTATATCATTTTGAGCTGTGATTCCTTTTCTTCTGTGTTTTGAAACTGGAACTTTAATTATAGATATATTGTATTTACATAATATTTCTGTTTGATGGACTTTCTACACATTCTACTCTCATCATAGAAAAGTAATATTAGCAATCTAATGTACAGATCTTTCTCAAATTATGTATTATCATACATCCCAAAGGATTTGTACTTTGTCCACTCTTAATTTTAATTGTTTAAATGACTCACTTGTGTGATTAAAAGACTCTTTCAGAATCTTATTGCTTATAGATGACAAAAATATACAAATGAAAAGTCTGAACCCAGCCATAGCCAACACAACCAAGATATTACCTTAAGAGAACTGTAATTGCTTCAGAGAAAAAAATATTAAATGGTTAACATTACTATAATCTCTCAGAATTCCAAACTGACTTACTGGTGCTGGTGATAGGTATTGTGAGTTCACTTATTTGTTGAAACTTCATGTATAAAATACTTTGAATAAAGTGAAGCAAATGCTTTTCCTTCACATTTCGAAGCTTGACCTTCAGAATTTATGAATAAAATGTGAAGCATGAGCTTTAGCTTGTGGGGACAAAAGGAGAAAAATGCTTTTCCTTCATCTCCAGCTCTTACTTCAGTATTAGATAATCTGTATGAATAAAGAGGAGCTCTGACTTCATTCTGGAAGCAATAGCTTCTGAAATGTGAAGGCTGGTCAGTAGTGGACTCACGTTTGCAGAGTGCAGTTATAGCTCAATTAGCAGCATTCTACAGAGCATGTCCTTGTCCGTTTGGAGATAATTATAAAACTCTGTATCATTTCTGTCCTTGAATCTTTCACAGTGGCATGCCTAACATAATCTTTTTAACAAAGAAAATGTTAAATGGATTGTGAATCACTTCTTGGCAGACACAGGGGGGAAAAGAGCTGGAGTACTATCACCAGAACTGAGGTTAAAGATTTTCCTTTGGTGTGCATCTGATATAGGATTCCAGTCTGGCATAGCAGAAGACATGGGGATTCATCAAACTACAGTGAGTAAAACAGTGAGTAGAGTTTATATGAAGATAAAAGGAAAAGCTGACTTGTAGATCAAATTTCCATCATCACCACGTGATGTGACTGTAGCAGGAAATGAGTGGTTGGAAAAATGTAAATTTCCAATTTCTGTAGATGTAATCAACAGTATGCACATGCAAGTTCTAAATCTGTGCACTACGGTAAATATATCAATAGAAAGGGTTACAATGGTATGAATGTACAGGATACATGCAATGTAAAGGAACAGTTCACTAGCATTTTATTAATAAAAATATACAAAACTGCTTGTCATCTACAACAATCTATTGGTAACATGGTCTAAAGAACAGTATATGTATTAAAGCTATTTTCATTTTCCTCCTCACGAGCCATTGTTTTCATTGATTATCTCTGCATTAAGAAACTTCATTGCCATAGTTTCTTTTTCCATTTGCATGCTTATCAAGTTAAAATGTTCCAGCAACACTGGCCTGTGTAATTCTGTGGTACTGTGCACCTTTGTCCCATGTGTCTCTGACAAACATTTTCCTTCCTTCAGCATGGTGGCCTGTCATATGAATTTGCTGTAGGTGAGGAGATGCTTTCTGTCTCTATCTTTTTGCTTCTGAAAGTTGCAATTTCTCTAACAATTCAGGATAAGTTTCTAAAGCTGCAGTTAAAAACACTTCCTGCACATATCAAGCTTCCATCTGAATCGGATGAGGATATCTTTACTTGACAAGTCACATGTGCTCACTTAGAACAAATAAACCACAAGAGAGTCTTACAGCTATCAAAACAGCAAACTCAAATGGCTGTGCTTGCTCAACAGAGATTGTTGACAATGCAGACAAAACAAATTGCTGGAAGCTTTTGCTTTGTGTTCAGCCAGCTGAATGTGTGGTTCTGGGACTGTGGGACTGAAGTTTGGCAAATAGATTGAGGTGGTGGTTTGTTTCAAGTGGGTTAGGTGAGGTAAAAAAAAAAGATGGGTTTAAAAGGAGGGGTTGGGGAAGGGTGGTTAACATTGAGACAGAGGCAGCAAATGTAAGTGATAGGAACATGGGAGCAAGAGGTAGCAGGTACAGTGCATAGGATTGCAACACAAGAGCACTGGAACCAGTGAGTTTGTGTAATATGTGATAATAATGTAGGGCCGTGAATTGAGAAGGGGTAACAAAACAGAGAAAGGTAAGACTGTTAGGAAGAAGGTGTGAGTACAGGAGATTAACTGAGATTGAGCCCAGAATGATTACAGGAATGGAGGATGTTTTGCAAGGATAATTCCCATCTATGTACTTCAGAAAATCTGGTGCTGGGGAGATGTATTCAGATGGCATTGGTTGTGAAGCAGCCATCAAAATTGAGCATATACTGCCACTGTGTGCTCTATTCTGCTCTTTTACACAGTTTTGCAGAGACCAATCATTCTGTTGGACAACTGGTTCTTGGTCACGTTCACATAAAATATTGTTGAGGAATTGAGCTTGGCTTCATTCACAGGTGGTCCTGCCTCTCATGGGATAAGATAAGACTTTGACAGCACTGGAGTACAATTTGGTGGGTTGGTGTATTGGGCAGGTCTCGCACCTGAGTCCTACACAGGGATATGACTCGTGTGGCAAAGGGTTGAGAAAGAGAGTGGCATAGGGATGGACCATGATATGGTATAGGTTGGGTAAGCAGTGGAATGCTTCCTTAAAAGGGGTGGGAAAGGTTGTCAGTAGGAAGTCCCTCATTTCCAGGCATGACAATAGATATTCAAAGCCTTAGTGAAGGACATGTTTCAGTTGCTCTAGTCCAAGATGATGATGGCATGAACAGTGATTATTAGACATCTAGGTAGTAATGTGGTGGGGACAGTCATGAGTTGATGAAGGAAGTAATTTCTATCTTTAATATTAGATTCTAGACTATGAGGGTTGGAAGTGTTGGTCAACAGAAGCAGAGAGTCTTTCAGTGGGAGCACAGACCAGCTACAATGATGTGCCCAATATTGTTAAGCTTCTGGATTCTGGGAAGCTCATTATAAGATATACTGCAAAATATTAGAGATGGTTGGTTGGTGGTTTGGGGAAGGAAACCAGACAGCGTGGTCATCGGTCTCATTGAATTAGGGAAGGATGGGGAAGGCAGTCGGCCATGCCCTTTCAGAGGAACCATCCCGGCATTTGCCTGGAATGATTTAGGGAAATCACGGAAAACCTAAATCAGGATGGCCGGACGCGGGATTGAACCGTCGTCCTCCAGAATGCGAGTCCAGTGTCTGACCACTGCGCCACCTCGCTCGGTATTAAAGATGGTAATACAAATGTTGAAGCAAATGCATTACAAGGAAAAGATAATCACATCAGATCACAAAATAAATACAATCCATGAAATAGCAGAGAAGAAGACTGGTGGAACCAAAGATGAAGAGGAGAAGATAATACACACATCAAAAAAAGTTTTGCATCACCCTGGTTTCCAGAACTCCTAAAGATAGACAAGGACTGTGGACATTGTATCACAGACACACGCCCTATGACTGTTCAGATATGTCACTAAACCACCCAAAGATGTAAACAACCAAGCATTAGCAGTGCCTATTAGTCGGAGGGGGTCTGACAGCCGATCAATTGCAGTCATTCCACCAGGAAGGTGGTACACGGCTTGAGTTGTCTGTAGTTCAACCATGCCTGGACGATCAATACTGTGGTTTGATCACATCCACATAGTCACTTTGTGCCAGAGAGGGCTCTCAACAAGGGAAGTATCCAGGCGTCTCGGAGTGAACCAAAGTGATTTTGTTCAGACATGGAAGAGATACATAGAGACATGAACTGTTGATGACATGATTCGCTCAGGCTACCCAAGTGCTGCTACTGCAGTGGATGACTGCTACCTATGGATCATGGCTTGGAGGAACCCTGACAGCAATACCACCATGTTGGCTAATACTTTTTGTGCAGCCACGTTACGTCGTGTTACGACTCAAACTGTGCGCAATAGGCTGCATGATGCGCAACTTCACTCCCAACATCCATGGCAAGGTCCATCTTTGCAACCACAACACCATGCAGCATGGTGCAGATGGCCCAGACAACATGCTGAATGGACTGCTCAGGATTGGCACCACATTCTCTTCACCGATGAGTGTTGCATATTCCTTCAACCAGACAATCGTCAGAGACATGTTTGGAGGCAACCCTGTCAGGCTGAACATCTTAGACACATTTTCGAGCAAATGCAGCAAGGTGAGGTTCCCCGGGTGGCATTATGTGGGGCCGACATATGCTGCTGGTGGTCATGGAAGGCACCATTACGGCTGTATGATATGTGAATGTCATACTCCGACCGATAGTGCAACCATATCAGCAGCATATTGGTGAGGTTTTCGTCTTCATGGATGACAATTTGCGCACCCATCATGCACATCTTGTAAATGACTTCCTTCAGGATACAGACATTGCTCGACTAGAATGGCCAACATGCTCTCCAGACATGAACCCTATTGAATTTGCCTAGGATAGATTGAAAAGGGCTGTTTATGGACAACGTGACCCACCAAACACTCTGAGGGATCTAAACAGAATCACCATTGAGGAGTGGGACAATCTGGACCAACACTGCCTCGATGAATTGTGGATATTATGCCACAACTAATACAGGCATGCATCAATGCAAGAAGATGTGCTAGTGGTTTTAGAGGTACCAGTGTGTACAGCAATCTGGACCACCAGCTCTGAAGGTCTTGCTGTATGATGGTACAACATGCAATGCGTGGTTTTCATGAGCAGTAAAAAGGATGGAAATGATGCTTATGTCGATCTCTATTCCACTTTTCTGTACAGGTTCTGGAACTCTCAGAAACGAGGTGATGCAAAACTTTTTCTGATGTGTGTATTAAGAGTAAGTGATACACTGATAACATATGCAAAATTTTTAAGAAGCATTTCATAGCTATTACTGAAAAATGGGGTTGTAGGGTTCAGTAGATACTGCAAGTATGACCATCACTACACCAGTAAAAGTAATATCCACCAAAAACTCTTTAATATTAAAATAATCTAGTGGTTATGATGAAATATCAACAATATTAATGTGAGAGCATCCTTGTGAGATTAGTAACATTTTAAGTTATCAGTGCTATGAGACGTTTTTCAGTGGAACTTTACCTAAATGAGTGAAATAAGCTGAAGTTAAGTCTTTGTTTAAGAAAAAAGATAAAGAGATATCATTAAATTCCTAACCAATTTCACTTTTGCATTCTTGAACATTTTAGAAAAGGTTGTATACAATTGGCTGCTTAACCATCTGACAACAAATAAATTATTAATGTCACAGTTCAGAGATCGTGGTGCCACACCAAAGTTAGCAATGCATATCAACACCACAGACATTATTGAGGTCTTGCTGCAGACTGCAATGATGAATGGGAGACGCTGAAGTAACACCCTCTCTCTCAGAAGACAGTGCCCTCACACAGACGCCAGTGTAGAGTGAAGCATGGAAGTGCTCTGCCCCAGGGCATGACCACAGCAGAAGCAGCCACCATCATTAACTGGGACTGGAGAGTTATTCAGAGTCTCAGATGGAAAAGTACTCTTGTGAACTGTGCACATTTTACTTCCAGAGAACAGTTTGTTAATTAGTCCAACAGGTAGTGCTTTAATAGTCAATGACTGTAGTAAATCAACAAGCACTCCTGTGCAAAGGATATATAAAATTAAGCAAATCTTTTAATCTCTCATTTAATAAAGTGAACTAATATTTCATGTGTTGTAATTCAGATGAGCCATCTCCCAGAGCAATCAAAGAACCCACAGCTATGGACAAACGATTGTAATTTCATCTGTTCATAACAGTTCCAATGTTGGTAATGCTACCTATACATTCTGTGAAAATGTTAGACAATAAAGTACAAGCTATATGTGAACATAGGTTCTCCCAGTAGTTACTTTAGGTGAAAAGCTCTCAGGCTTCCAAACGGATGACAGTGTTGTTGTTGTTGTGGTCTTCAGTCCTGAGACTGGTTTGATGCAGCTCGCCATGCTACTCTATCCTGTGCAAGCTTCTTCATCTCCCAGTATCTACTGCAACCTACATCCTTCTGAATCTGCTTAGTGTATTCATCTCTTGGTCTCCCTCTACGATTTTTACCCTCCACGCTGCCCTCCAATACTAAATTGATGATCCCTTGATGCCTCAGAACATGTCCTACCAACCGATCCCTTCTTCTGGTCAAGCTGTGCCACAAACTTCTCTTCTCCCCAATCCTATTCAATACTTCCTCATTAGTTATGTGATCTACCCATCTAATCTTCAGCATTCTTCTGTAGCACCACATTTCGAAAGCTTCTATTCTCTTCTTGTCCAAACTATTTATCGTCCATGTTTCACTTCCATACTTGGCTACACTCCATACAAATACTTTCAGAAATGACTTGCTGACACTTAAATCTATCCTCGATGAAAACAAATTTCTCTTTTTCAGAAACGCTTTCCTTGCCATTGCCAGTCCACATTTTATATCCTCTCTACTTCGACCATCATCAGTTATTTTGCTCCCCAAATAGCAAAACTCCTTTACTACTTAAAGTGTCTCATTTCCTAATCTAATTCCCTCAGCATCACCCGACTTAATTCGACTACATTCCATTATCCTCGTTTTGCTTTTGTTGATGTTCATCTTATATCCTCCTTTCAAGACGCTATCCATTCCATTCAACTGCTCTTCGAAGTCCTTTGCTGTCTCTGACAGAATTACAATGTCATCGGCGAACCTCAAAGTTTTTATTTCTTCTCCATAGATTTTAATACCTACTCCGAATTTTTCTTTTGTTTCCTTTACTGCTTGCTCAATACACAGATTGAATAACATCGGGGAGAGGCTACAACCCTGTCTTACTGCCTTCCCAAGAACTGCTTCCCTTTCATGTCCCTCGACTCTTATAACTGCCATCTGGTTTCTGTACAAATTGTAAATAGCCTTTCACTCCATATATTTTACCCCTGCCACCTTCAGAATTTGAAAGAGAGTATTCCAGTCAACACTGTCAAAAGCTTTCTCTAAGTCTACAAATTCTAGAAACGTAGGTTTGCCTTTTCTTAATCTAGCTTCTAAGATAAGTCGTAAGGTCAGTATTGCCTCACGTGTTCCAGTATTTCTACGGAATCCAAACTGATCTTCCCTGAGGTCGGCTTCTACCAGTTTTTCCATTCGTCTGTAAAGAATTTGTGTTAGTATTTTACAGCTGTGGCTTATTAAACTGATTGTTTGGTAATTTTCACATCTGTCAACACCTGCTTTCTTTGGGATTGGAATTATTATATTCTTCTTGAAGTCTGAGGGTATTTCGCCTGTTTCATACCTCTTGCTCACCAGATGGTAGAGCTTTGTCAGGACTGGCACTCCCAAGGCCGTCATTAGTTCCAATGGAATGTTGTCTACTCTGGGGGCCTTGTTTTGACTTAGGTCTTTCAGTGCTTTGTCAAACTCTTCACGCAGTATCATATCTCCCATTTCATTTTCATCTACATCCTCTTCCATTTCCATAATATTGTCAAGTACATTGCCATTGTATAGACCCTCTATATACTCCTTCCACCTTTCTGCTTTCCCTTCTTTGCTTAGAACTGGGTTTCCATCTGAGCTCTTGATGTTCATACAAGTGGTTCTCTTATCTCCAAAGGTCTCTTTAATTTTCCTGTAGGCAGTATCTATCTTACCCCTAGTGAGATAAGACTCTACATCTTTACATTTGTCCTCTAGCCATCCCTGCTTAGCCATTTTGCACTTCCTGTCGATCTAATTTTTGAGACGTTTGTATTCCTTTCTGCCTGCTTCATTTACTGCATTTTTATATTTTCTCCTTTCATCAATTAAATTCAATATTTCTTCTGTTACCCAAGGATTTCTACTAGCCCTCGTCTTTTTACCTACTTGATCCTCTGCTGCCTTCACTACTTCATCCCTCAAAGCTACCCATTCTTCTTCTACTGTATTTCTTTCCCCCATTCCTGTCAATTGTTCCCTTATGCTCTCCCTGAAACTCTGTACAACCTCTGGTTCTTTCAGTTCATACAGGTCCCATCTCCTTAAGTTCCCACCTTTTTGCAGTTTCTTCAGTTTTAATCTACAGGTCATAACCAATAGAGTGTGGTCAGAATCCACATCTGCCCCTGGAAATGTCTTACAATTTAAAACCTGGTTCCTAAATCTCTGTCTTACCATTACATAATCTATCCGATACCTTTTAGTATCTCCAGGGTTCTTCCATGTATACAATCTTCTTTCATGATTCTTAAACCAAGTGTTAGCTATGATTAAGTTGTGCTCTGTGCAAAATTCTACCAGGCGGCTTCCTCTTTCATTTCTTAGCCCCAATCCATATTCGCTTACTACGTTTCCTTCTCTCCCTTTTCCTACTACCGAATTCCAGTCACACATGACTATTAAATTTTCGTCATCCTTCACTATCTGAATAATTTCTTTTATTTCATCATACATTTCTTCAATTTCTTCGTCATCTGCAGAGGTAGTTGGCATATAAACTTGTACTACTGTAGTAGGTGTGGGCTTCATATCTATCTTGGCCATAATAATGCATTCACTATGCTGTTTGTAGTAGCTTACCCGCATTCCTATTTTCCTATTCATCATTAAACCTACTCCTGCATTACCCCTATTTGATTTTGTGTTTATAACCCTGTAGTCACCTGACCAGAAGTCTTGTTCCTCCTGCCACCAAACTTCACTAATTCCCACTATATCTAACTTTAACCTATCCATTTCCCTTTTTAAATTTTCTAACCTACCTGCCCGATTAAGTGATCTGACATTCCACACTCCTATCCGTAGAACGCCAGTTTTTTTTCTCCTGATAACGACATCCTCTTGAGTAGTCCCCACCCGGAGATCCGAATGGGGGACTATTTTACCTCCGGAATATTTTACCCAAGAAGACGCCATCATCATTTAATCATACAGTAAAGCTGCATGCCCTCGGGAAAAATTACGGCCGTAGTTTCCCCTTGCTTTCAGCCATTTGCAGTACCAGCACAGCAAGGCCGTTTTGGTTATTGTTGCAAGGCCAGATCAGTCAATCATCCAGACTGTTGCCCTTGCAACTACTGAAAAGGCTGCTGCCCCTCTTCAGGAACCACAAGTTTGTCCGGCCTCTCAACAGATACCCCTCTGTTGTGGTTGCACCTACGGTACGGCTATGTGTATCGCTGAGGCATGCAAGCCTCCCCACCAACGGCAAGGTCCATGGTTCATGGGGGGTTAAAATATCACAATGTTTCAATGAGTATCATACTCATCATCTTCTTGTGTAGTGTCAAGATATCTGGTGGAAGCTGTAATATTTATACTGGTGGTGAACCCCCTCCACCTGGGTATGGGAGGCTGGGTACTGTCTGTCTGATGACTTATGAGATTTAGGGTTTAGGGGGGGGGGGGGGGTTCACCTACATTAATGAGGGTAGCACATGCACTGTTAATATCTCTGTGCAGTTATTCCAGCTGTTATTGTGAACTGGAGGGTGATTGGTCTGCTTGCAATGTATTCTTGCTAAGATGAGATTCTGTACCACACTTAGTTGGTATCTTTCATCTTTGTTGATCAGATTCTCATGAATTGTGTATTTCTATTGATTCCTTTACAACATTGTTGCAGTAGCCAGTTGGTTGGTAAAGTGTCCTAGTGTTCTGAAAGTCAAAGGTGTAGTACTCCTATATGCTGTTCTCTGCTACTGTTGATTTCTCTGTCTGTCCCAGTTGTACATTCGTGATGTGCTCCTCACAGTGTCTCGAAATATAATGGTGCATTTTCCCAATATACTATTAGCCACATTCCCAGGCAATGCTATATATTACAGGTACATTCAGTTTTAGTGTGTATTTCACAGAGCCAAGCCAAGCCCTTGCCTTCAACAGTGGTCGGAAGACTGTTTTCATGTTGGATTATTCAAGTATACTTCCAGTTTTGGGCTGAGAGTGGTTCCAAGTACAGAAGGAAAGTAAGTCTCTTCCCTTCTTCTTCTTTTCTTCTTCTTCTTCTTCTTCCTGTTTTCCAGCATCTTGTCTCTTCTTGAATGGTCTACAAATCTGTGCTTCACTGCACCCAGTTTTGCAAAATATTTCCTTCAGACATTGTAGTTCCTCTGGGAGGCTTTCTTTATCACAGACGATGTGCTCCCTATGTTTTAATGTGGTCAGCACTGTCTGTAATTGTGCTGGATGGTGACGGCTTGTTGCATCCAGATATGTTTGAATGACTGAGTGTACCATCTGCCTTCATCATTATTAGTATGTCCAGATAAGGGCGACAACTGCTATCCTCTATTTCCATAATGAAAGCAGTATTTTAATGGATGCTGTCAAGGTGGTCCAGACAGTCATCCAGTGCCTGTCTACCACACTGACCTACCGTAAATGTGTTGTTGATATAGTAGAAGAAGTGCTTGGGTTTCTGGCAAGTGTTTGAAGGACCATCTCCTCAAAATGTTCCATGTAGAGACTTGTGATACTAGAGCCAGTGGGAAATCCGTTGTCACTTCATCCATCTGTTCATAAGACTCTGTGTTGCACTTGAAGTATGTGGTTATCAGTTTATGTCCAGAGAGTTTAACTGTTCGTGGTTCAAAATGTTGAGACAGCCGTGGCCAAGGATGTAGAGGAACTTTTGCAAAAAACCTATGCAAGTCAAAACACAGTAGCAGTTCATATCTTTGTAATCACTTATCCTTATGTATTTTCACAAAATCAGCCAAGTTCTTACCATGATGAGTGCAGTGTCCCCCAAGAGGTTTTTGAAGTCTCACCAGATTTTCAGCCAGTCCATAATTGTGTGAATTGATGGTATTGAGTATTGCCTACAGAGACATCTATTCCTTGGAGATTTTTGGCACTCTGTATAAGCATACTGTTGCTGGCACCCTGAGGTACAGCCACCTCTTCACTGCCTCTGGTGGCATTGAGTTCTTGAGCAGAGCCACAGTTTTTCTGGTCATTGTCAAGGTAGGATTCTTTTTGAACATCCTGTAGGCTGAGATTTGCAGCAGTGAGCCAATATTATGATGGTAGTCATTGGTGCATATGAGCACCATTGCATTCCCTTTGTCTGCTAGAAGAACCATAGTAGGACACTGTAGTCATTTTATTAATTGTTAAGAAATAAGCCAATTTCACCAAAATATTTAAGGACATGTACTTACAAAGAGATAACCTGCTCATGAGTTTCAGTGTTTTATAGCTTTTCATGTAAGTATCTCTGCAAGAGTTTTTGGAACTGTTGTCTCAACATTTGGAGCCACAAATAGTTGAACTTCTTGGATACGCACTGACAACCACATACTTCAGGTGCAACAGAGTTTTTGTGAACATATTTATGGGGAGACCTCCTAGATGAACTACAACACCTAAAGGAAGTATTCTGCTAAAATGGGGACAGAGAAGTGCAGATTTGTAGGGCATTCAAGAAGAGATGAGATGCTGGAAAACGTAAAGAGGAAGAAGAATACAAGAGATTCACTTTCCTTTCACACTTGGGACCACACTCAGCCCAAGATTACAAAGCTACTTGAAAATTAGAACTTAAAAATGGTCTTCCAACCACCACTGAAGACAAAAGAGTGGTTTGGCTCTATGAAAGGCCCCACAAAACTAAATGTACCTGGAATATACAGCATCACCTGTGAATGTGGCCAACAGTACATGGGCAAATGTAACAATTTACTTTGAAAGACTGTGAGGAACACAACATACATGTGCGACTGGGAAAGACAGAGAAATCAGCAATAGCAGAGCATAGCATCTAGGAGAGACACACCTTTGACATTCAGAACATTAAGGTACTTTGCTAAGCACTGGGACTGTGTTTTAAAAGAATCTATGGAAATATGGGTTCATGAGAATCTGGTCAACGAGATGAAGGAAACCAACTAAGTGGAATCCCACATTGGCAGTAATATGATGATAGCATGCTCAGCACCATTCAAGTTGCAAGATGCAGCTAGAATATCCACACAGAGATGTGAATGGTGCATCTGCTACTGCTCCCCCCCCCTCCCTACTGCAGACCCCCCCCCCCCCCCCGAGGCTTACTGACTGGACAGTACATGGCCACCCATAGCCAGGTGGAGGGGACCCACCACCAGTATAAATATTACAGCATCCTACACTACTGGCCATTAAAATTACTACACCAAGAAGAAATGCAGATGATAAACAGGTATTCATTGGACAAATATATTATACTAGAATTGACATGTAATTACATTTTCACGCAGTTTGGGTGCATAGATCCTGAGAAATCAGTACCCAGAACAACCACCTATGGCCGTAATAATGGCCTAGATACGCCTGGGCACTGAGTCAGAGATTGGATGATGTGTACAGGTACTTCAACATGATACCACAGTTCATCAAGAGTAGTGACTGGCATATTGTGATGAGCCAGTTGCTCAGCCACCATTGACCAGACGTTTTCAATTGGTGAGAGATCTGGAGAATGTGCTGGCCAGGGCAGCAGTCGAACATTTTCTGTATCCAGAAAGGCCTGTACAGGACCTGTAACATATGGTCATGCATTATCCTGCTGAAATGCAGAGTTTCACAGGGATCGAATGAAGGATAGAGCCACGGGTCGTAACACATCTGAAATGTAACGTCCACTGTTCAAAGTGACGTCAATGCAAACAAGAGGTGACTGGGACGCGTAACCAATGGCACCCCATATCATCACGCAGGGTGATACACCAGTATGGCGATGACGAATACACGCTTCCAATGTGCGTTCACCGCAATGTCGCCAAACACGGATGTGACCATCATGATGCTGTAAACAGAACCTGGATTCATCCGAAAAAATGACATTTTGCCATTCATGCACCCAGGTTTGTCATTGAGTACAGCATCGCAGGCTCTCCCGTCTGTGATGCAGCGTCAAGGGTAACCGCAGCCATGGTCTCCGACCTGATAGTCCATGCTGCTGCAAACGTCATCGAACTGTTCGTGCAGATGGTTGTTGTCTTGCTGCAAAGGTCCCCATCTGTTGATTCAGGGATCGAGAGGTGGCTGCACGATCTATTGCAGCCATGTGGATAAGATGCCTATCATCTCGACTGCTAGTGATACAGGGCCGTTGGGATCCAGCATGGCGTTCCGTATTACTCTCGTGAACGCACTGATTCCATATTCTGCTAACAGCCATTGGATCTCGACCAATGTGAGCAGCAATGTCATGATACGATAAACCGCAATCGTGGTAGGCTACAATCCAATGTTTATCAAAGTCGGAAATGTGATGGTATGCATTTCTCCTCCTTACATGAGGCATCACAACAACGTTGCACCAGGCAACGCCAGTCAACTGCTGTTTGTGTATGAGAAATCGGTTGGAAACTTTCCTCATGTCAGCACGTTGTAGGTGTTGCCACCGGCGCCAACCTTGTGTGAATGCTCTGAAAAGCTAATCATTTGCATATCACAGCATCTTCTTCCTGTTGGTTAAATTTCGCATCTGTAGCATGTCATCTTCTTGGTGTAGCAGATTTAATGGCCAGTAGTGTATATCTAGACATTTTACCAGAACATGATGAGTATGACACTCATCAAAACATGACAGTTCTAAGACTGCCACCTGGCTGGAAATTGAAGAGCTTTCCTCCAATTTGTGTAATAGGAAACAGTGCCAAATGGTCCAAATCATATTTCATTGATAGGAAAAAATGGTAGTCGGTAGGAAAGAGACATGCATTAAGCCATCAGGTTTCATTCAACTTGGGACTAATTAGATGTGATGTCCCACGAGGTTCCACATTAGTGTTCTTACCTTTTCTTGTATATTTCAATGACCTTTCATCAGTAAAGTTTCTAGATGCAACTTTGTTTTGTCTGCAGATGATACAAAGATCACAGTAAATCACATATAGGATTAGAAAGGTTGGTTAGTAAAATTTTCATGGTCAGACCTAATAAGAGGCTTCCCACCAATATACGATTAAAATATAATGGCAAGCAAATAGAGGGAGTTGACAGTGTTAAATTCTTGGGATTACAGCTTGATAATAAATTAAAGTTGGGGGAGCATACCACAGCACTGCTGAAGCCCCTACGAAAATGTCTATTTGCAAACAAATGTTGTCAGTCATAAGCATTGAGTACCAGGCAAGAGCTAAACAACAGGTACTGTGAGAGGCCATCACCACTCAGGCACACTCACTCACCTGGCATCTCTCAGTTCCATGCAGCAGGCTTCAGAGGGCACTCACAAATGTGGAGCGCTTCCCACTTCCATGTGACTTCCTCCAGTGTGTCATACTTATCTGCCATTAGTGTTAAGTCAATAGGGAATGTTGTCAACCTCAGACTACATTGCAGACATGGAAATTCTTCCTATGATAGGCACCAAAACATGATGTGCTGTGGACACTTGCACAGTTACAGACCAGCAGTTAGACAGTACAGTCTGGTACCTGCAGCTGGCTCAGTGCAGCACTGCTAAGACTGCCTTCCAATGTAGCAGTCACTATTTTCAGAGGACCTGAGCCAACCCAGAGTGTCTCCAATATTTCATTCAGTTATAGTAATGTAATGATGTCAAAGACTGCCAAGAGACAGCAAAGATATCTTTGTATTAAGTATCAAACAATGGAAAATCGAGGATGGCTTGTAACAATACTATGGAAAGGACAGTTGGTACTCACCATAAAGTGGAGATGCAGAGTCACAGATAGGCACAAAAAAAAAAAAGAATATCAGAAAATGAGCTTTCAGCCAACAAGGCCTTCATTGAAAATAGGCAACATACACTCACGCAAATGCAGCTCACAGACACATGTCCACAGTCTCTCACTGCTGAGGCCAGACTGTGAGTTGATGAACTGGTGGAAATGACTAACATCCTGGAGATTATTCCAATGACTTCTTACTGAAGAACTGAATATGAAATGTGTTACAGCAAAATTCACTCTATGTATGCTTTCTGATGACCATAGAGCCATTCACTTACATATGGGCCAGGAATTGAAAGAACAGTCAGAAACCGATCTGGATTTTCATGCAAAAGTCAGCACAGGCAACAAATTGTGGTGTTATGGATATGACTCAAACGCTGAGCAACAATTGAGCCATTGGATGAATCCTTCATTGCAAAGATGCCAATCCCCCATGGTACCACAATTAACTGCTTTACTGCTGTCAAGTGCTGAAATGATTACATGAAGCAGTATGAAAAAATGATCCACATTGTGGTAATCAGGAGACTCAACACAACACCTCTGTGCACACAACAATGAGTGTCCGGCAGTTTCTGGCCAAAAACCAAATGGCAATGATTTCTCACCACTCTTGCAACTGGACCTGGTCTCTGAAACTTTTTTTATTCCCAAGAATAAAAAGAAGCCTGAAAGAAGACTAGTTTCAAGATGTAGAAGAAGTGGGAAAAAAGTACTAGAAGCACTAAACAGTATAACTTCAGACACGTTTGAAAACCATTTCCACCAGTGAAAACATTGGGACAAGTCTGTCATGTCTATTGGGCATTTTTAAGTTTTGAAAATGCTGCATCAAATACACTGGTGTCTCGTTCATATTTTGCTTACTTCCATTCTCTAATGTTGTGCATAATTATTTTTTGTGATAACTTCAACTTTTCTGGCTCCAACAACATGTAATAAGAATTATCTCTGGTGTGAACACAAGAATGTCTTGCAGAGGCCTTTTTGGGGAACAAGGGATACTAACAACCGTGTCATTAAAAATAAATCTCTTTTTCAAACCAAGAGCCAGTTCATGGAGAGGTATTCATTATTTAGGTACACACATTATCAGTAACTTTCCAGGAGACACAAAAAGTTTAACTACTAATAAAGTACAGTTTAAGAGAAGCCTAAAGGATTTATAGGTGGCCTATTTCTTCCAAGCCATTGATGAATTTCTTTGCAGGAGAGACTGAAGTGTATATGTTATTGATTATATCACATAACATGAGTATTATGTACAATCTGTACAATTCACTACAGTACTGTGATCATTGGAAGTAAATGTTGTAAAATGATTTTTTTATTTCATGATGCATGGCTACAATAGCCTAAAAATTGTCATATGAACCTCAGTGTTCTGAACATTTATAGATTTTGTGAAAAGCTATTATTAACTTCTAGATGAAAATATGTTTATGATTTTTTGACTCATTCCACATCCATATGGACAATTACACTTTAGATCTCTGTAAGTTACATTAGCATATATGCTTTTCTTTGAAAATATTTATTGTGTAGTCTTGTTTTCTGATATGTTCATCCTGAAGCTCTCCTCACTATGGACCTAGGGGGGCTAAAAGTACAACTAATAGAATCCAATCATGTGGACCATGAATATGAATCACTTTGACAGGGCTTTTAGGCAGAGGAATTAGACAGTTGGCAGATGCCATCAATCAAGTAGTCATTGCAGTTCATCAATTGTAGAGTCTTTTGCTGCAAGGAGGTTAATTAAATCAGGGTCTGCCATGAGGTTGCAGATGGGTGTCCTCCCTTCTGTTGACAGGTTTGTTTTCTTGGAATGAGGCCTGGGGAAGAATGGTGACTCTGTGTGAACCTCCTGCATTTTCTTCCCACATCCCTATCCTGCACATCTACTGCCTCTCCCCAAGTCATCAACCAACCTACCCCAATCCTTCCATCTCCACCCACTTCTTTCCTCCTTTCACCTATCCCACTCAACATAGCCCCTTTCCCCAGTATACCTGCCAAATAGCAGTCATAGCGTAATGTATTCAGCCAGCACAATTTATGTGTGTGTGTGTGTGTGTGTGTGTGTGTGTGTGTGTGTGTACTTATCTTGAAAAAGGATTTGTCTGAAAGCTTATTGAGTTAGTAGTGTGAATATTGTAAATATGTTATTGAAACCAATTCATATATTTGATCAGCACATTTGTTAACAGTATTTTATTATTTGTATTTTAGATGAAACAGAATCAGTAGGATGGAAGAAGTCAGACTGGAAAGCAGGAGCTGTTGACCTTTATTGCAATGTTAAAAGAGTGTTGGAGTACTGTCGTTTTGTGAAACCATCTGGAGAGTCATTCAGAGCTGCTGAAGGACTTGGAATAAGTGGTTTAATTTATTATGGGAAGGGTCTTCAAAGTGGAGATTGTGGAATCACTGTGTCAGCCTTGTCAGAAGAGGATTTTGGTACTTGGAGATGTATCCTTGGTGTGTCTGTTGAGGGCACCATAGAGACAGAGACAAGGCTCATCAACATTCATGGCACCACAAAAGGTAAATATCGTTTATGTATAATAGTGTGTGAAAGTGTGCATGAAAATAAATCATTAAAGAAAGCAACCAGTACAAAGTCTCTTGATTTGTTTGCTCAAAGATAGTTTCAGATAAGTGAACAGACCTATACAAATTCAACAAATTATTATTCTCTACTCTAATGTCTGGAAAATTATGAACAAAACTTACTGGTAGGTAATTATGTTAATGTGAACAGCTATTTATGCAGATATCTACAATACTATTCATACTGGGTTGTGTCAAAAGCACATTAGGAAAATATATTTTTGTGCAACTACATGAGAGGGAGAGACTCCATCTCATTGACGTAAATGTAATTGCCATGTGGCTAGGGCCTCCTGTTGGGTAGACCGTTCGCCTGGTGCAAGTCTTTCGAGGTGCAGCCACCCCGGCGATTTGCATGTCAATGGGGATGTACCTCAGGCAACACTCTGTTAGTACTGAATTTAATACCAGTACCCCTTTTTCCAGAATACAGCAAGCAAAATGAGCTTGCAAAATAATATTTTCAAACTGGGATGTCTAAATAATGGACAAAAATTCTATATATCATTTCACAACATATACTGAAATATGTGTGATATCATCATGATATAATTAACAGATTAACATAGCTGCTATTAACTGACTTCTGAAAGTTATTTGACATTCACTGGATACTCTTAACAACAGACAGTGAATCTGAATACATGTGGAACTTAGCCACTTTAGATTTAAAGCTCAATAACATCCTTTACCAGGGCTTTGACTACTTCTTGCTGCACCCTGAGATGGGTATATCCTATGCAAAATCCCAACCACATTACCCAAAATAGTGTCCTGCCACTCACACAACCTATAGAATATGCTTGTCTGTCCCTATAACAATCCTGATTGCATTCCTGCATTCCTTGTGACTGACCCAGGTGCAACACCTGTCCCATAGACTCATTCACCACATCCTACTGCAATCCAGACAAAGGCATTTATTACCCCACAAAAGAATGCGTCATGTCTGAAATTACCCATGTTGTATATCAGTTAGGCTGCAGTTACTCTGCAGTATTCTATGTGGACATGACAAGTAACCAATGTCTGTTCATATGAATGGTCACTCCCAAACTGTGGCCAAATGCAAACTTGACCATTCAATTGCTTAAAATGCTTTGTACCACAACACAACAGCTGCTTCACTATATGAATGATTTGGATACTTCCTTCCAACACGAGTTTAGTTGAACTACACATGTGGGGATTGTCCTTCCAACATATACTGTGCTCTTGCAAACCCCCTGGCTCAAACCTCTGCTAACCTGTTTCCCATTGCCTCACCTTGCTTGATTGCTTCTCTCTTCTGTTCACATCACCCGTGACCAGATTGTGTACTGCCTTCTTCCACTAGTCCCCCCCCCCCCCCCCCCATGCAAAGCATCCCGTGCTTTCTCTCTATTTTCCACCCCTCTCTTACCCCACTTCCTTCATCCTCTGCAGCCACACTAAGTCATCTGTCAAAAGACCTGCATCACAATACCCTACCACCCCACCTTTCATTCTGGGTCCTTCCCTACCCCCCCCCCCCCCCAAATAGAAATAACACACAGATAGCTCACAGAATTGTCAAAACTGTAATTTTTATTAGCTAACTAGCTGAAAAAGATCCACTTCATATGGTTTTTATTTTCTTTTGTTTTCTGCAAACATTTCAGATCACTCAAGAACATTTCAGATTGCAGTAAAAATCAACATTAAAAAATTCATAAAAATATTAGTAAGCTAAGTTGAAAAGAACCCTCAAATGCTCCAAAATACTCTCCAATACTCTTAAATTCACTGTAGTATTCAACAACACCCTAATTTGAAGCCACTTCTTTACAGAACATTCCAAAATATTTGAGAACAGTAAAAAATTAAGGTACTTCCTACAGCATTTGAGAATATTTTGGAATTTAGAGAAACAAAACTTTTCTTTGTTTTCACTATATTTCATGCTTAAATAAATTATTCTGTCCCAATACTTGCTTATGAACTACAGTTGTCATCTTGTTATTTGGTGAGTAGATGCATAAATTCTTTGGGTTTCCCCACCCCTAGAGAAAGCTACATGTAGCTGACTATGTTAACAGCATGGTTCTTTCAAATTGTACCACAACATATTTACATCTGTCTTTGTGCCTTATTTATAGTGATACTAAATCTTGATGTCTCTGGAAATTAACCTCTTTTGAATTGAAATGTCAGTTCAGAAGATATGAGTGGAGTCCTCAGGATAAATCCTGTTTTTCCTTTAGCTCTTCATGATATTATTTTTGATTCAATTATATTGTCTGTTAACTGTTCATGACCATTTTATGTTTTTATTTTTAAATTAATGTTATCAGCTACTTGATTTATTAATACCAAAATGATTCTTTCAAATAAACGACTTGTATAATTTTGAAAAATGTTTGAAAAATCTTTATCTATTAACTCTTTGAGCTGTTGACAATGTCATATAAATGATTTGTAAGTTCAAAAGCTGAATTCTACAGGTTAGTCAACATTCTCAAATATCTCTAATACCACCTCCATCCATTTCTCCCTTCCTCAAATGTAAGACATGGATCTATCTTAGCCTGAATCCTATTTTACCTGTACTCCCTCTTAAACATGTCCTAACTACTTCCTTTGTGGTTCTGTGTGTGTGGAAAGATCCAGCAAAATAAAATAAAATGTGTTCTTTGAATATTACTTCAAACAAACAGTACAGAAGCCTGCTCCTAATGAAAATGTATTAGATCTAATGGCTGCAAATAGTCCTTACCTAATTGATATTGTCTGCACTGAAAACAGTATTAGTGATCATGAGGCACTTGTTGCAACAATGATTACTAAAGTATAAAACACAGTTAAAACAAGTATGAAGATTTTCATTTTTAGTAACCTATATAAAGAGGCAGTAGCATTCTATATAAGAAGAGAAATTCAAAACATTTAGCCCTGAGCAAGAGCACGTAGAGCAATTATGTCTTATGTTTAAATATTGGTTAGCCTTGCACTGCCTAAATGAATACCAAGTAGAACAGTTTATGGTGCAAGTGATCTTCCATGGTATCATATCACTGTAGATAAACTTCTGAAGAAACAGTGGCTGTTGTAAAATAGATGTAAAACAAAGCATAGAACAAAACATATATAGACAAGTTGGTTGGTCAGTTGGTTTGTGGGGCTGAAGGGAGCAGGGGCCAGACTACAAAGGCCATTGGTCCCAAGACAGAGAGAGAGAGAGAGAGAGAGAGAGAGAGAGAGAGAGAGACTGAATGAAATGCATTTTGCTGTAACTAGGGAAACCTTTTGAGACCTCCAATGACTACTGTACTGGACTCTTTTTGGAAGACCTCTCAGAAAACCCAAATAACTTGTATTCATATGTTAAGGCTGTCAGTGAAACTGAGGTTATTGCCCAGGGATTACACGGAAACTGAAATCTGGTGCAACAAAGCAAAATCAAAAATGCTTAAGTCCATTTTCAAATAGAATCTTACTAAAAAAGAGGAAATGTGCAGCTCCGGTTTAAGTCTCACACAACTGCAAAGATGCATGATATAGCCCCAATGGCATTGAGAAACACCTGAAATCAGTCAAATTTGTCAAGGATCCAGGGCCCAATGGAATGCCTGCCAGAGTATATACAGAATTTGCATATGCGTTAGACCCCTTTTTACCCATAATATAGTAAGGACCCATGGAACAAAAATAATGCCTAGTGATTTGAAGAAAGCACAGGTCACAATCATTTACAAGAAAATCATCATTCAATCTCACTGATGTCCATCTGTTGAAGAATCATAGAAATATTCTGAGCTCAACTGTAATAAGGTACTGCAAATAGAATGACAGCCTCTATACCAATAAGTATGATTTCTGAAAACTCATATCATACAAAACCCAACTTAATCCTTTCTCACATGACATACTGGAACCCATGGACCAAGGTAATATGGTGGATGCACTATTTCTTGACTGTCAAAATGCATTTGAGAGGATCTCTCGGAGGGGAGGACCCAGATGTTGTCTTGAATGAAGAGTTCTTTGTTGTTGTTGTGATCTTCACTCCAGGGACTGCTTTGATGCAGCTCTCCATGCTACTCTATCCTGTGCAATCTTCTTCTTCTCCAGGTACCTACTGCAACCAAAATCCTTCTGAATCTGCTTAGTGTATTCATCTTTTGGTCTCCCTCTACAATGTTTACCCTCCACATTGCCCTCTAATACTAAATTGGTGATCCCTTGATGCTTCACATGTCCTATCAACTGATCCCTTCTTCTAGTCAAGTTGTCTCACAAATTCCTCTTCTCCTCAGTTCTATTCAGTACCTCTTCATTATTTACATGGTCTACCCATCTAACCTTCACCATTCTTCTGGAGCACCACATTTTGAAAGCTTCTATTCTCTTCTTGTCTAAGCTATTAATCATCCATGTTTCACTTCCATACAGGGCCTCACTCCATACAAATACTTTCAGAAAAGACTTCCTGGCACTTGTATCTACACTTGACATTAACAAATTTCTCTTCTTCAGCAATGCTTTCATGGCCATTACCAGTCTACATTTTATATCCTCTCTACTTTGATCATCATCAGTCATTTTGCTCACCAAACAGCAAAACTCATCTACTACTTTAAGTGTCTCATTTCCTAATCTAATTACCACAGCATCACCTGCTTTAATTTGACTACATTCTATTCCTTGTTTTACTTTTGTTGATGTTCATTTTATATCCTCATTTCAAGACACTGTCCATTCCGTTCAACTGCTCTTACAGGTCCTTTGCTGTCTCTGACAGAATTACAATGTCATTGGCCAACCTCAGAGTTTTTATTTCTTCTCCATGGATTTTAATTCCTACTCCAATTCTTTTTTCCTTCACTGCTTGCTCAATATATAGATTGAATAACATTAGGGATAGGCTACAACCCTGTCTCACTCCTTTCCCAACCATTGCTTCCTTTCATGTCCCTCGACTCTTGTAACTGGCATCTGATTTCTGTACCAATTGTAAATAGCCTTTCCCTCCCTGTATTTTACCCCTGCCACCTTAAGAATTTGAAAGAGAGCATTCCAGTCAACATTGTCAAAAGCTTTCTCTAAGTCTACAAACGCTAGAAACATAGGTTTGCCTTTCCTTAATCTATTTTCTAAGATAAGTTGTAGGGACAGTGTTGCCTCACCTGTTCCAACATTTCTATGAAATCCAAACTGATCTTCTCTGAGGTCGGCTTCTACCAGTTCTTCCAATCATCTGTAAGGAATCCATGTTAGTATCTTCATGTTAGTATCTTACAGCCATGACTTATTAAACTTATAGTTCGGTAATTTTCTCACCTGTCAACACCTGATTCCCTTGGGATTGGAATTATTATATTCTTCTCGAAGCGTGAAGGTATTTTTCCTGTCTCATACATCTTGCTCACCAGATGGAAGAGTTTTGTCATGGCTGGCTCTACCAATGCTATCTGTAACTTTAATAAAATGTTGTCTTCTCCGGGGGCCTTGTTTTGACTTAAGTCTTTCAGTGCTGTGTCAAACTCTTCAAGACATATCATATCTTCCATTTCACCTTCATCTAAGCCCTTTCCATTTCCATAATATTGCCCTCAAGTACATCACCCTTGTATAAACCCTCTATATACTCCTTCCACCTTTCTGCTTTCCCTTCTTTGCTTAGAACTGGGTTTCCATCTGAGCTCTTGATATTCATACAAGTGGTTCTTTTTTCTCCAAAGTTCTCTTTAATTTTCCTGTAGGCAATATCTATCTTACCCCTAGTGATATACGCCCCTACATCCTTACATTTGTCCTCTATCCATCACTGCTTAGCCATTTTGCACTTCCTGTCAATCTCATTTTTGAGACGTTTCTACTCCTTTTTGGCTGTTTCATTTATTGCACATTTAAATTTTTTCCTTTCATCAGTTAAATTCAGTATCTCTTGCATTACCCAAGGATTTCTATTAGCCCTTGTCTTTTTACCTACTTGATCCTCTGCTGCCTTCACTATTTCATCCCTCAAAGCTACCCATTTTCTTCTACTGTATTTCTTTCCCATGTTCTCACCAATCATTCCTTAATGCTCTCTCTGAAACTCCCCACAACCTCTAGTTCTTTCAGTTTATCCAGGTCCCATTTCCTTAAATTCCTCCCTTTTTGCAGTTTCTTCAGTTTTAATCTACAGTTTTTTAGGGTAGGGAGGACAGAAAGAAACCAAATTTTAAGAGAGGTTAGAACTGAGAACAACCTTCAGTTTGAGAAAGAAACCAAAAAACGTAATTCTAGCTTATTACATCAGCATAAACAGCTATTGGTTAAGAATTTTTAACAGTCAGCAGATATTTTAACTCTACCCAATTTTAAGTCAGTCAGTGTGAAATGTCAGCTATCTTTATTGCATCAAAATACTCGAGGACTGAGAAATAAAATTAATGAATTAACTATCTGCATAGATGAATTAGAGTCTTCACACCCAGCTGACATAATCTGCCTCTCTGAACATCATGTGACCACTGTTATAGATCTTTTAAGTGTTATAGGGTTTAGGTTAGCATCTCATTTTTGTGGATCAGAAATGGAGAAAGGAGGAGTTGCCACATTCATCAGGAACTGTCATAAATTTAAGAACATAGACATTCATAAATTTTGCCTAGAACAGCATATGGAAGCATGTGAAGCAATAGAATTTCACAAAAAATCCTTCATAATATTAAGTGTATATCGAGCACCTGCAAGTAACTTTAATCTGTTTGTAAAGCACCTTGAAGCTGTACTGGCCCATTTAACAACCAAAAACAAAGAAATAGTGGTTGCTGGTGATTTCAATGTAGATTTCCTTAAAGACTCTCCCAATAAGAACTTATTTGAGCTAGTAACACTATCATTCAACTTAATTCCCACTGTAAAGTTCCCCACTAGGGTAGTCAATTGCTCACAAACAGCTATTGATGATATCTTTATAGAAAAGTCCAAAGAACAAAATTATATTACAAAACCAATAGCCAATGGCCTCTCAGACCATGACATGCAGTTCCTTCTGTTAAATGTTAATACTGAACAGGATATAAAATCTGTTAAATCTGAGCTCAAGATGGTGATCAATAAGCCAAAAATTGATTATTTTAGGACACTCCTCAGACATATTCACTGGACTGATGTTTACAGTGCTCTTGGCATGAATGAAAAATATAACGCTTTTGCTAATAAAGTGCTTACCTTATTCGAACACTGTTTTCCCCCAATACTTACCAAGGTTAGAGCAAAGTCTACATAGAAGCCATGGATTACTCAAGGAATAGGGGTATCTTGTAAAACAAAAAGAAAACTGTATCTGTCAATCCGAAACAGATCCGATGTTGATGCTATAGCACATTACAAGAAATACTGCAAAATATTAAAGACTGTAATATGGACATCAAAGCAAATATATTACAAGGAAAAGATAGTCATATTAGATAACAAAATAAAGACAATATGGGATATAGTGAAGGAGGAGACCGGTAGAACCAGACATGAAGAGGAACAAGTAGCATTAAGAGTAAATGACATATTGGTGACAGATGTGTATAGTCTCAGAACTTTTTAACGAACATTTTATAACTGTTACTGAAAAGATGGGGTTTTCAGGTTCGGTAGATGCTACTATGGAATACCTCAGACCAGATATTTCAAGTAACTTCCATAATATGAATTTGACCCTCACTACCCCAGCAGAAATAATGTCCATCATAAAATCTTTAAAATCAAAAACATCTAGTGGGTATGATGAAATATCAACAAAGTTAATTAAAGACTATGATTATGAGCTAAGTAACATATTAAGCTATCTATGTAACCAGTCGTTTATCAGTGGAATATTTCCTGAATGGTTGAAATATGCTGAAGTTAAAGCCACTGTTTAAGAAGGGAGATAAAGAAATAGTATCAAATTTCCATCCAATTTCACTGTTGCCAGCATTCTCAAAAATGTTAGAAGAAGTAATGTACAATCAGCTTTATAACCATCTTATCTCAAATAACATACTGTCAAAGTCACAGTTTGGATTTCTAAAGGGTTCTGTAAAAATGTGCTTAATTCATTACACAAAAAATTGCCGGCAACTGGTATATGTTGTGATCTGTCAAAGGCATTTGACTGTGTAAATCACAAAATCCTTTTAAATAAATTAGAATATTATAGTGTAACAAGAAATGCTGCAAAATGGTTCAAATGTTATATCTCTGGCAGAAAACAAAGGGTGTTATTAGGAAAGAGACATGTATCAAGCTATTAGGCACCATCCAACTGGGAACTAATTACATGTGGGGTCCCACAAGGTTCCATTTTGGGGCCCTTACTTTTTCTTGTGTATATCAATGACCTTTCATCAGTAACATTACCAGATGCCAAGTTCGTTTTGTTTGCCAATGATACAAACATTGCAATAAATAACAAATCATGTGTAGTCTTAGAAAGATCAGGTAATAAAATATTTGTGGACATTAATCACTGGTTCCTAGCCAATTCTTTGTCTCTCAACTTTGAAAAAGCACACTACATGCAATTCAGAACTTGTAAGGGGTGTCCCATGAGTATATGCCTAACATACGATGACAGGCAGATAGAAGAAGTGGACAGTGTTAAATTCTTGGGATTATAGCTTGATAATAAATTCAACTGGGAGGAGCACACCACAGAACTGCTGAAGCGTCTTAACAAAGCTCGATTTGCAATGCGAATTGTGTCAGACATAGGGGATATAAAAATGAAAAAGTTGGCATACTATGCTTACTTTCATTCCATAATGTCATATGGGATTATTTTTTGGGGTAATTCATCAAGCCAAGCTAAAGTTTTTCAGGCACAAAAACGTGCAGTAAGAGTTATATGTGGTGTGAACTCAAGAACATCCTGCAGAAGCCTGTTTAGGGAACTAGGGATACTAACTACTGCTTCCCAATATATTTATTCCTTAGTGAAATTTGACATTAAAATTATATCACTTTTTCAAACCAACAGCTCAATTCATGGAATCAATACTAGAAATAAGAATAATCTTCACAAGGATTTAAAGCCACTTAGTCTTGTACAAAAAGGTGTGCATTATTCAGGAACACACATTTTCAATAATTTGCCAGCAGCCATAAAAAGCATAACAACCAATGAAATTCAGTTTAAGAGAAGCCTAAAGGATTTATTGGTGGCCAACTCCTTCTACTCCATTCATGAATTTCTCAGTAAAACCAACTGATTTGTGTGTATATATTTATATAAGTACAATATAACTTCTGCACAATTTCAGTGCAGTAATGTGTTCATTGTAAATAAGTATTATAGTAGTTGTATGACACGTTTATTACCTTATAAATAAATAAAAAACTTTTTTGTTTTAAATTCAGTGCATTAGTATTTGTAAAATGACTCTTTCATATAGTGTTCATTAAAAAATGACAATCATTCCACTTGGGACCTGTGGAATGGTACATTAGCTTATTTGTTTTAGTTGTAAATATTTGTCATGTAGTTTTTCTGACATGTTCTACATCCTGGAGGACCTCCTCACTATGGGTCAAATGGAATGAAAGCAAATCTAATCTAATCTAATCTAATAACCAATGAACTGTGGTCAGAGTCCACACCTGCCCCTGGAAATGTCTTACAATTTCAAACCTGATTCCTAAATCTCTGTCTTACCATCACATAATCTATCTGAAACCTTCCAATGACTCCAGCCCTCTTCCACACATACAACCTTCTTTCATTATTCTTAAACCACGTTTTTAGCTATGATTAAGTTATGCTCTGTGCAAAATTCTACCAGGCGGCTTCCTCTTTCATTCCTTAGCCCCATTCAATTTTCACCCACAACTTTTCGCTCTCTCCCTTTTCCTACTCTCAAATTTGAGTCCCCATGACTATTAAGTTTTTGTCTCCCTTCTCTATCTGAATAATTTCTTTTATCTCATCACACATTTCATCAATCTCTTCATCATCTGTGGAGCTACTTGGCATATAACATTAGGCATGCTTGAGAGAAGTATAATGGAACCCTTTCAATTAATATTGTATATTAATTCCCTGGCATACAACATTGTCAGTAACCTCAGATTTTTGCAGATGATTATTTATAGTGAAGTACTGGATGAACAAAGTTTCACAAATATCCAACTAGAACTGTTGTAACACGATTCACATTTTCCTTCGCACTTCACATAGTGTAGACTGGGAACTGTCTGCTAGGCATGCCCGATGTGAACTGACTGGGCACAGCCCGTGCTGTCTGAGTTGTTGTTCCGCCGGCAGAGGGCACGGCCAAATTCTCGCGTGCCCTCTAGTAGATGGAACTTTACTTGCAGCAACTCCTGTCTATGACATGCCGTGCCGATGTGCACCTCCCGCAAACTTTCTGGTGGCTACTGCAAGAACTTGATAAGATTTCGAAGTGGTGACAAAGACTGACAATTTATTTTAAATTTACAGAAATATATTGTAAATGTAATTTTATTTATATTGTAAATAATACATTGTGTGCAGAGGAGCACATGATGATATAGGCCAAGTCAAGAATGGAGATATATAGACATGGTAGTAGAAGGATGTGAAGTTTCTTAAATAAGGGCTTGCATGAGCTTCTTGTGGGAACATTTTCTATGGCTCTTACAATTTTCTTTTACAAATAAAACAACTTTTGATGGCAGATGCATTTCCCCAAAAGATTATGCCGTATCGCAATAAAGATGCTGCCCGGGTGAAGTATACAGTTTTTAGTGTCTCTTTCAATGTGCGACCGGAAAGAATTTTGATAGCATAACAAATTATATTCAATTTATTTGTGATGTATTTTGCATGTTGGATCCATCTCAGATCTTATTGGTTTCATATTCCAAGAAATTTTGTAGAGCTTACATTTTCAAGGGTTCTGATAAACAACTCTATGTCTGGTGTTAGTGGGCATTTATTTTGCACTGTGTGTAAGTGCATTGTAACTGTTTATTCTATGTTTATTACTAAACTTTTTTTCCAGAAAACCAGTCTGTAGATTGGGTGGTACACTTTTTAATCTCTTGCAATAATTCTTCTATGGTCCTTCCTTCTATTACCACATTTGTGTGATCTGCGAACTTTAAGTAACTATGGTGTGGACTGTTTGGTTCCAAGTCATTTACAAACAGTAGAAACAGAATTGTTCCTAGAATGGAGCCTTGTGGTACACCATACTTAATGCTCTGCTTTTCTGAGCAGTAGGTCTTTATCTTGTTCCCTTCTTGGATAGCTTAACTACTTGCTCTCTATTTTGGAGGTATGATTTGATCCATTTAAAGGCTGGGCCACTAGTACCTACAGATTCAAGTTTCTTAAGCAAGATGTTATGACTGATGACATCAAATTCTTTAGAGTTGTCTAGTGATATGGCTGAGATATGCTCTTTGCTGTCTGTTGCATTTAAGGCTTCATTTAGGAATGCAAAAATAGCAACCTCTGTAGATTTAGATTTTTGGAATCCATGGTATGTATAAAACTGTACACTTCACAAATGGCAGAAAAGCAGTAGTATATGATTACAACTTCAAATTATTCACATTTGAAATCAGTCATATCACACAAATTCCTAGATATAACAGTAGAAAACAACAGGAACGCCTATCAACAACATAGGAAAAGACAGATTGCTAATTACCGTAAAAAAGACATGTCAAGTTGAAGACAGGCACAATTAAAGACACTTAGATATCACTTTTGGCCACAGCCCTCATCAGCAAAAGAGGAACACACACAATTCATACACACAAGCTAGCATGCCTCACATGACACAACCACCAACTCTAGCATCTCGAGCTGTAATGTGTTCCAGCTCAAGAGCAAGGGACCCATGTCAAATATGAGTAATGGGATATTCAACATATACAATAAAGGACACATGAATGCTCACAGGTTTGTTGGACACATGGGAGAGCAACACATATATTCTGAAAAACCTAAATTGGCAGATGCTTGAAGGTAGACACCAATTATGCCATAAAAGCCTACTCACAAAGTTTTGAGAACTGGTACTAAGCAAAGAATGTAGAGATATCTTCAGCCTCATACATATTGCTCCATAAGGAATTGGGAGTGACAAATAGGCTATGTCTAAGTCATTTAACCACACTATCATTTCTTCCATGAATGCTAGTACCACAAGGTAAGCAGGAGCACTTCTGTGAAATTTGGAATGTAGGAGAAGAGGTACTGGCAGGAGTTAAGTTGTGAGGGAGGGTCATGAGTTGTGCTGGGATACCTGCCAATAGCGCTTTTGCCCATGAAAGCCAAAGGTCGAAGGTTCATGTCTTAGTATGGCACACAGTTTTAATACATTCTATGACTATTTCAATGCTTTGATTGTTTGGGCCATAAAAACAACTAGGGATACTTTTTCATGGATTGTGTCCTATCTCCATAACAGAATGCAGATGATCAGATTGACAAACTACACCAATGGTATTCTGTTCTGCTGATTCCTTTCAGTGAATGTAAAGGGTTGTTCAAACATTGAAATGTTTGCTGATGACACAAGGATACTAATCAAAGACCAAATCTCAACGATAACAGCTGCATATCCAAGGTGGTGGCTGAACAGCAGATATTTTGCAGGACACTTTTTAAGTTACCAAGTATTCTAGTCATTCCTTACAGGTCCCTTACCTGTCTCTATCAGTGTTCCAGCCATGATACTTCTTACTGTAGTCAGTTTGTGCATAGCTTCCAACTTTTGTGTTATTATATTAACATGTATTAATGCAAGGAAGTGAAAATTGTATGACCAGTCTGTTATACATAGTATCAAATAACCTTTATCTGTATTTACGTACCTGCCTTGAATATAAGGTGACTTGTCCAATAAATGATGCATGAGCTGCATATTTAGATAAGAGTACCCATAAAAATACATCATAATACAACTGCACAAGTTACACAGTTTTTATCACATGAGCATTACATGTAGCACTGTTAGCTGTGGACAGGGCGCTATTGTTGAAGCACATAAGTAACTTTTATTACTCAACAAATTTCAATATTCTCATGTAAATATTAAGCTGACAAAATGGCAGTTACATAGCACAATTCAGAAAGTAGCAACATTTTTGTTAGTACTAGGTTTCCCATTAAATTTGATGTGTTTCTTACAAGTGATATCTGCATCTTGTCAGAAGTTGGTTATTAAAACAGTCTGTAGCATTAATTACTAACTATTGTTTGTCTTTGTTAATCTGTACCTTGATTCATTTCATAATACTGAATGTTCTCCTTCATAACAGGATCTTCAAAATACAAAACCAGAAGGTATCTTCATAATTTGTGAGATTAATATAAGTATTTAGGTATCTGTCACATATGTGTCTCATGATATACTTCAGTAATTTACATCCTAACTTATTTTCCTCAGATGAAATAAAAGAACTGAAAACTGAGAGGCGAAAAGAAATTGTTTTGGTTGGGTCTGAGCTATTTGTATCATGTCAAGCTGACCACAGTTTAAGTTACTGTTGGATAAGGCACCCCAATGGAACCAGAGTGAATGCAAATACTGATCTTCTGTCAGGAAGTTGTATGGCAGTAACTATTGCAAATATGGAAGATGCTGGTCCATGGGAATGTCATCTTGGCCTACCAAATGAAGAAAAAGTCGGTTACATTGATGTCACTGTTACAGGTATGTCCATATGAGCTCTTTCTGTTAATACTGATGAGAATAGAAAATGTACTGTCTGCACTGAGGAGGGTAGTCAGAAAGCCAAACCTCAATTTAGGGAACTCCTGAACGACATGAACTATAATGATATATTCAGTGTGCATGTCATGAATTAAAAGTGCAACACTTTTATTAATAAAGTCTTCACCTAATTTGAAAGTTGTTTTCCCCCTGAAAAAGACAATGGATTGCTCAAGGGACAAAGGTATCTTCTAACACAAAAAAGGAACAGTATCTGTCACTCGGAAGCAGTTCTGATGATTCTATGATAATTACAAGACATATTGAAAAATGTGAAAAAGATTAGTGACACCGGGCAACAAAACAGAAAACATGACTGGATATAGTGGAGGAGGAGAGTGTTAGAACCAGAGATAAACAGGAGCAGATAGAATTAAGTGGGTGCAGAGTGGCAAAACTTTCCAACAAGCATTTCATAACTGTTACTGAAAATAATGGGTTGTCAGGTACAGTAGATGCTGCCATGGAATACCTCAAACCAGTCATTACAAATAACTTCATTAATATGAATATGATCCTCACTACAACAGGACAATTATAGCCTACCATAAAATCTTTAAAATCAA
Source organism: Schistocerca serialis cubense (assembly GCF_023864345.2). Classification (NCBI taxonomy): domain Eukaryota; kingdom Metazoa; phylum Arthropoda; class Insecta; order Orthoptera; family Acrididae; genus Schistocerca; species Schistocerca serialis. Next base: position 777,323,160 of record NC_064641.1, read on the forward strand.
ACAATTCTAGTGGTTATGATCAAATATTAACAAACCTCATTAAAGAATGTGATTCTGAGTTTAGTAACATATTACGTTATTTGTATAACCAGTCACTTATCTGTGGAAAATTTCATGAATGGTTGAAATACACTAATGTTAGGCCCTTGTTTTTGAAAGAACATAAAGAAATGCTGTCAAATTTCTACCCAGTTTCACTTTTGATAGTATTCTCAAAAATTTTAGGTAAGATATTATGCAATTGGCTGCTACACTGTCTGACAACAAGTAACATATTGTCAAAGTCACAGTTCAAATTACTACAGGATTCTGATTTGAGACGGAAATTTACAGGCACAACAAAAGTGTAGTAAATTGATTAGATACTTAATTACAATCTACTGGCATGCTCTGTGGACTGTCAAAGGCATCTGAATCTGTAAATCACAGTATCCTTTTCAGTAAAATTGGAATGTTATGGGATAACAGGAATTGATGCAACATGGTTCAGAGCATATCTCTCTGACTGGAAACAAAAGCTGTGAATGGAAAAGAGTTCTGTATTAAGCGATCAGTTATCATCCAGCTAGAAACTGATTACATATGGTGCTCCACAAGGTTCCATCTTATGGCTGTTACTTTTTGTTAATGACCTTTCTTTGGTAACATTACCAGATACCAAGTTTGTTTTGTTTGCAGATGATACAAACATCACAATAAATAGTAAATTAAATACAATTTTAAAAATAATGGTTAATGAAATTTTCATGAATATCAAGAAATTGTTCATAGCCAAATCTTTGTCACTAAACTTATCAGAGACAGATTAAATGCAGATTAGAACTTTTAGAAATTTCCACTCAGTATGTGCCTAAAATATGAAGACAATCAAATAAAAGAGATTGACAGTGTTCAGTTCTTGGATTACAATTTGGCAGTAAAGTCATTTGGGAGGAGCATGCCACAGAACTGCTGAATCACCCAAACAAATCTTTGTTTATATGAAGATAGTAACTGTTCTCGAAAGAACAGATACCATTGATGACCATGCAGCTTCTCTAGAATAAATGATAATTAATTGAAACCCTCAGCTGCCGACAAGTGTTGTTGATATATACCTCGATGGGGAGAGCTGAAAATGTGTGCCCTGACCAGGACTCGAACGTGGGATCTCCTGCTTACATGGCAGACTGGTGTGAAACATATCTTTTCTACTGCAATCTATTTGGTGTTACAAATGGCCTACAGAATGCAATAATTAAATGAGGACATATTCCTCTGTTATTGTGCGTGGATACAAATTGCAGTAAACATCTTCAAATATTGTTACTGCGAACTGTATTCACAGTACTGGGGAGGGCATATATATTAGTTCTAATGGAACTAGGTGTTTTGATAAGTTTGGGAAATGCTTTTAAATTGTAATTTTATCTTTGTACTTACCAACATAACGGAAGCCTAGTTGTACAAAAGGGTGGACATGAGCTGCTTCATTGTCTGTAAAATGGAAGCAACCATCAACCCCATGTGCTATATGCTAAAAAATATCCAGAACATAGGGTACCATGTGTACAATTGTTCAGCCATATTTTCTAGCAGACTGTGACTCCTTGGCTGCAACAGTGTCAGATCATGCCAGATCTTGGACTATTCATACTTCCGTTGTGAAGAAGTGAGTATTAGAATGAGTGGAAGAAAATCCTGGAACTAATGTACATAGAAGTTCAGCATCTCTCAGGATTAATCATCCTCTAGTCTGGGTGATTATGCATGAATAATTGCTATAACCATATCACATACATTGTGTCCAACCCCTTCACCACAAGATATGCCTGCCATAAAGCAGTTTTGCCAATGATGGTTGTAGATATGGTGTGAAGATACACTTTTGACAACAAAGATACTGTTCACAGACAAGGCTTGTTTCAGGAAAATGAGACTGACAATTTTCATAACCAACATGTGTGGGGAGATGTATATTCAACTGCAGTTGAAGAAGCAAGGCATTGGTGCCAATTTTCAACTGATGTGTGTGCAGGAGTTCTTGGCAATAGTTTAATAAGACCTTACCTACTACCTAATAAATTGACTAGAGCAAGGAATTATCAGTTCCTATCAAATGACTTGCCTGTCATGCTAGAGGAGGTACCATTCTAACAATGGGTGGAAATGTGGTTCATGCATGATTGAGCATCAGCCCATTTTCTCCTAAATATCATAGAACTCTTCAAATACACATTTATCATGGAGATTCACTACATTGGACAACTTGTTCCTTCTATCTTTACCCCTTGGATTTTTGTTTGTGGGGACACTTGACATTTTTGTATATGTAAGCCACATTAATAATGCACAAACACTACAGGAATATTCATGTAGTAAGATGGACATCAATAAACTACGGGAATGCATCATCAATGCATGCCAGCACATCCATGACCAACTTGGAGTTTTTCAGAGACTGCATCATTTCCTAAGATACTGATACAAATAAGGTATTTGGAAAAGTCATTAATTGGTTTTCTGCAAGTGGGCTTGCTCTAAACTTTGGAAAAACACAGTACATCCAATTTTCTGCTGGGAAAAGTACAGTTCCTTCAATAAATATAACACATCAACAGAAGTCAGTAGACAGGGTAGAGGATACTAGATTTTTGGGTGTATATATGTAATGAGAATCTTATGAATATAATAGAGAGGGAAACATTCCACGTAGGAAAAATATATCCAAAAACAAAGATGATGTGACTTACCAAATGAAAGTGCTGGCAGGTCGACAGACACACAAACAAACAAACACAAACATACACACAAAATTCCAGCTTTCGCAACCGATGGTTGCTTCATCAGGAAAGAGGGAAGGAGAAGGAAAGATGAAAGGATGTGGGTTTTTAGGGAAAGGGTAAGAAGTCATTCCAATCCCGGGAGTGGAAAGACTTACCTTGGGGGGAAAAAAGGACAGGTATACACTCACACACACACATATCGATCCGTACATACACAGACACAAGCAGACATTTGTAAAGGCCACATATATGTGTGGATGGATATGTGTGTGTGTGCGAGTGTATACCCGTCCTTTTTTCCCCCTAAGGTAAGTCTTTCTGCTCCCGGGATTGGAATGACTCCTTACCCTCTCCTTTAAAACCCACATCCTTTCGTCTTTCCCTCTCCTTCCCTCTTTCCTGATGAAGCAACCGTTGCTTGCGAAAGCTAGAATTTTGTGTGTATATTTGTGTTTGTTTGTGTGTCTATCGACATGCCAGCGCTTTCGTTTGGTAAGTCACATCATCTTTGTTTTTAGATATATTTTTCCCACGTGGAATGTTTCCCTCTATTATATTCATTTTATATATATATATTTTTTTTAAATTTTGATATGAACATAATAGAGGGAAACATTCCACGTGGGAAAAATATATATAAAAAACAAAGATGTTAAGATGCCGTAACTTACCAAATGAGAAAGTGCTGGTATGTTGATAGACACAATAAAAAACACACAAACACACACACAAAGGAGTCATTCCAATCCAGGGAGCAGAAAGGTAAGTCTTTCTACTCCCGGGATCGGAATGACTCCTTACCCTCTTCCTTAAAACCCACATCCTTTCATCTTTCTCTCTCCTTCCCTCTTTCCTGATGAAGCAACCTTGGGTTGTGAAAGCCTGAATATTTGTGTGTGTGTTTGTGTGTTTTTTTATTGTGTCTATCAACATACTAGCACTTTCTTGTTTGGTAAGTTACAGCACTTTTGTTTTATATACATATATTAAAAATTTTGTTTCATATTTGCATTTCTTGTGCACTTGACACGTTCCACATCATAACGGCTACCGTACCATGGAATTGGTCAATGGAACACGCAGCCAACTAACTAACTAACTAACTGGACAAAGTATGCCTTACCATGAATGGTCGGCATATTGCACACGTCCTTTAGTATTGGCTCACAAGTGGAGGTCATATATATAGCAAACAGATTACATAAGAAGATCTGATGTTTCACAGTTACAGAATAATGTTTTCTCATTTGTTTACTGCATTCTGCAGGTTTTTGATAATACCAAACAGTTTGCAGTAGAAGACACATTTCACAGTAGCAAGCATGAACAAATGCTCATAGCTGTTTTGCTATGCATTATAGGGTCCATGTTAAATGGACATTTTTCTTGTTTTGGCCCATATTACCACATCTGGAAATATGGAATAACTTTTTAACACTCTGTACATATGGAAAATAAAGTATGGAATAACAGCAATATGAATGAGAGACTAAAGAAATGATACCGGAAATTCTATGGACATCTGTTCAGGATGGATTCAACTTGACTAATGAAGCAGGTTCTTAAGGCATTGGAATTCAAACTAAAAGTTTCTGACAAATAGTTCAAGGAAGGGCACTGAAGTGAATAACGGAGAATCTGTAACTGATCAAAGAACAGATCACTGATCAACAGCTTTAAAGGCTTCGATAGTGAGCAAAAGTAGAGCAGTGGCTGAACTGAAGAGAGAATACAGGCAGCTAGAGAAGGAATGCAACAATTTTGGGCATCAAAATAGGCTTCCAGAAATGTGTAACAGTTACCTGATGTGGTCTATAATGTTCCTAAGCAAGAGAAAAAACTATTAATTAATACAGATTGCTACTCACCACATAGGGAAGGCCTTGAGTGGCAAACAGGCACATTTGAAAGTAGATTAAGTTAGCAGACAAAGTTCTTCCTCAAATTTAGAAAACACACACACACACACACACACACACACACACACACACACATGGCCTTTGTTATTTCTGAGCACTAAGGCACAATTGTAGTGAGAATCTTGTCTGGAATGGTTAGTGGCAGGTGGTTGTGAGCAGGTTGCTAAAGGCTTCAGCGTCAGAATAGAGTATTTATTTCTAAACTTGAGGCAAGGATTCAAAATCAACGTGGAATTTATTCTTGAGTCTTATATTATGGATGGGCATACCAAATTTCAGCTCAAGTGGAGTTTTATTGTCAGTTATCACTAAAGATTAAATGTAATGATATGTGAATGTAAGAACAGGTTTTGTTTGAACATCCTAAGCGTGCATACAAACATTAAAGTGAAATTGAATGAATACATTGTTACAATAGTCAAATAGTTTAGATAGTCTTACTTTGTTTAATTATCTGTTTAAATATTATTTTTACTGACTACTTTTGCAGAAGAATTTTCTTGTGGTAAGCCTAGTACTGTGGCCTCAATAAACTACTGTACTAGGCTTACCTCAGGAGATTCTTCTGTTAAGACAAGTAATGACAGTATATAAAATACTACCATTTTTGTCTGCCATACAACAGAATATAACATAGTTCTGAATGTGAAGCAGATGGGATTTAAGTTTTGATTAGTCTGCTAATATGTTTACTATATTTTTCATTATTCTCCAAGCTGACACCAAAAATATCCAGTTACTTTGTGTGTAATTTTCAATAACAGTTCTGCATCAGAAGTAAAGATCCTGCAGTAGTTGCAAAACAAGAGACAGGACAGCAGCCAAAGAACAAGATAACATCACTACTGACTTATACATAAAGCTCATGATTCACAGGTAGCAAATGCTAATAATAATTTCTTAACTATAGTAGAAAATATTGCTCTGTCCTGGAATTTCGCTTATTGTCTATCAATCAGCTAATAATAATGCATTATTGTTTCAATAAAATGTAATTACTTTTGCTATTTGACACAAATTTTACATTAGTTACTAAACTGTAGGACATTTAGCATACAGTTTTTTCTTAATAATTGATATTTTTGAGACAATATAGTATTAATATTACTGAATTGTGAATTTACTGTATTACTTTTCATTTTTTTTAATATTATAAATTATTTTGTTAGTGTTCACCACTAACAGTCCACCTCATGATTTCAATAATTGAACATTGATTCGGACATTAAATTAATTTTGTCTTTCACATTAATGTCACAACTTATGATGAATGTGAAATTTATTTGGATAAACAGTGGGCCACCCCATATCAACAAATTTCTGTAAGACATTAAATAGTTTAGCCTACTGCTAGATTAAAGTACCAAATAAAAGGAAGCTCCCTGAACAATAGTCCACAAAGTGAGAATTATTTACACAAAACCAAAATACAATGCAAAGTCTGAAGAGATAAATTACAAATATGAAATATGTACACATAAGTTTTGCTTTGTACACTAGTTTTAAGATGGTTGAAAGAATTTTAGTAAATATATTGTATATTATCATATGAATGGATATGTTAGCAAATTGAGTTTGAACATTAATCACTGAAACAATTGGGAGATGCAGGTGAACAGGTGTCATAATGAAAATTTAATATATGTGCTGGGCACTGGAACTATGTATCCACATCGTTCAATATCTGTCTTCATTCAATTTACAGGATCAAGACTGTATGCTGATAAAGCAGTCACACTAAGTGGTAATTCAGCATCTTTCATTTGTCACTCAGTACCTACTGGACATAGCTTGAAGTACTGCCGCTTTGTTAGGCCTGATGGGAAAGGCTTCAGATTGACTGATGAATCTATTTATGAACATTATAGTTACAATGGTGCTGGTCTACAATATGGAGACTGTGGTTTGAAAATCCACAAACTTGGACAACAAGATATTGGACAGTGGATATGTGCAGCTCTTGTACTTGGTGAAAGAATAGAAGGTAGTGCCTCAGTCATGATTACTCAAGAAGGTATGTATGAAATCCACAAATATTTTACGTATAGATAATTGAAATTTCATATAATTCCAGTTTTGTTTCAGTCATTTCAATGACAATCTGTAAGATATATTTCACATAACAAAAAGAAAAATTCTACAGTAGAATCAGTAAACCTAAAAAAAAAAAATTATAACACTCCGGGTGATCATTCCAAATATGCCCAAACTAACGAGTATCGATGAAAAGAAACCTGTGTTTTTACTTCTTCACAAATTATATCAGCAAAATAAAAAACTCATTCATTCGGTTATTCATTCATCATATTGTATAGACCCCATTACTAAGGAGAATCTTCAGCAATTTGGTACAATTTAAGACTTTGTATAACAGAATTTTCAGACACATATTAGTAGCTTGTATAAATGGTCACTATCACTCAGTGTCTATAGTTTATTTATGCATATTCAAGCCATAACTGGATGCAATAAAATTAACAGGAAAGATTCTGTTATGAAAGATGCTGCAGCTTCCTCAGTTATATTAAGTACAGTAATGGCAGTTTGATTGCTTCTTTTAATAATTACATGATTGCTCTATCAAGTGTCAAAGAATAACAATTAGGAGCATACTGAAATGGGACAGGGCTATTAATAATGAACATTGTTATTTGTCTTGTTGCTGTTGCTGAAATGAATCTTCTATCCTTAAGAGTCAAAATAATCAAATATTTGCTGAATTGATCAGTTAATTAGTTATATTTTTCTCTCTCCAACACACACACACACACACACACACACACACACACACACACACACACACACACACACACCTGTTAAGCTGTTTCAGTTTTTCTCTACAAAAATATTATTATTTATAGCCGTTCAGTTGCAACATTTTGCATTTTTGTTACAATATCAGTTCATTTAATATACATATACAGTTGCACTTCATTTCCATTTTGCATGGAAGATTCTTTGCTTCCCCCAATGCCAGATACTGTAATGTGCCTTAAATTCAAAATTTGTTATACCTGAAAATATGCTCATCACATAAAAAAACTGTATGAAAGTTAGTGTTAGTTGCATACCCACACACTCACTGACTCAGATATGCATCCCATTTGGGCTAGACAGAAAACTCACTTCTGTTGAATGGTGGTGACTGAAAAGAAAAAATGGCGAGAGATGAACAAAAGGAGCAGATTCTGTTGAATATCATACAGGTATGAATGTTTAGGAGTGCATACAGGAGATGGCTGGTATGTGTGCAGATGGGGAGAGGAGAAGGGTTATATCCTAGAGACTTGTCATCAGAAACAGTAAAAAAAGGGAAGTGGAATCTGTATTGACACAGAGAAACAAGAATAGAAAATATGGTTGAGTAAGGAGAGGCTGTAGAGCTGGCCCTGGGGCTTAGAGTTGAATAGGATGAAATCAGGATTGGGAATAGAGGGGCATAAATGATATGGATTAGCAGAGATTGACATCAGGAGGGTTGGAAGAAGAAGGATAATAATAGGCCAAGTCTCAAACATGTTCACATACAAATGAACAAGTGGTACTCTATGGCTGTAAGTGCATACCATGTGGTATTAAAAAGTGAGAGAGAATTTGTTTAAGAAAAAGTTTCCACTTGCACATTTCAGAAAAGTTATTGTTTGGAAATGGTTGTAAATTATGTGATTTGTGAAGCAAGCATTCAAGTCAAACATATTGTGTGGAGCTGCATACAACCTCTGACAACAAAGTTTGGTGAATAGTCCTGTAACATTAATGTACATGAACTATGAACTACAGTAACCTTTCTGTCCTTTAAATTATTCACTTCTCATAACTATGCACTGTTGAGCTCTACAATACATGTCCCGGAAACTTTGCACCAAGTCTTTCTTTGGGATGGTGTTCAAACACTGCATCACATTTTGTTGTATGTCAGGAATATCATCAAATCTCTTTCCTTTCAAAGCGAGTTTGAGTTGAGGGAATAGTAAGAAGTCTGGAGGATTGAGATCTGGTGAGTAGGGTGGATGTTCAAGTTGCACCACCCCCTTTTTTGCCATGAGCTCTTTGACATTAATGGCCATGTGTGGGTGAGTGTTGTCATGAACAAAAAGCCAGGAACCTTGTTGTGTGTACTGGGGTCATATCCAGCATAGATGATGCATGAAATGGGTCAAAGATTTTAACATACCATGCAGCATTCAATGCCATTCTCTCAGGTAGAAATTCCTTATGGATAATGCGTTGACTATCAAAAAAGGAGATGAGCATAATTTTGATGTGTGACTTTTCAGCTATGACCTTCCTCTAATGAGGAGACATCAGAGAACGCCATTCCATGCTTTGGGGGGGTTGTAGCGGAGGAGCCAGGTTTCATTGTTAGTGAAAATATGGTTCAAGAAATTGGGTGTCACAGCCACTATTTTGACAAGATCCTGTGAAGCCTATAAACATGATTGCTTCTATCTGTCAGTCAAGCAATGTGGCACAAGATGACGACTCATGGGTAAGGATTTGGCACACAGATTCACAATTCATCTGCAGTTCATCCACTATCATCAGCATTGTTAATCGACGGTCATTCGTGATTAATGTCCTCATTTTCTCAGTGTTTTGGTCACAGATGTTGGTCACCAGTAGTCTGTTAAGGGGATTGTCAGAAACATTTTCCTGGCCTCCTGGAAATGAGCAAACCACACATATACACATTTCATGGACAGTGCTTGATCCCCATAAACACGTACCACCGATGCATGTGTTTCTTTTGGTTTCTTGCCAAGCTTGAAACAAAACTTTAAATTGATAATTTGCTCGCTCACTGTCCTGTTCCCAGTTCAGAATCACTGCACTAAACAAGCACTTTGTCCAACAGGTATAACATGGAACATACACGTTGCTCAAGTGAATTACCGTGGAGGCTGGTTGTCAATACTGGCCACTATGCAGGTGCAGCATTGTTAATCGCCAGTGTTTCCTGATCGACCATTCTGACTTCATTCACTGAACTTTATTGTCAGAGGTTGTATATTACAACTATTTGGTCCATTAGATTGATGGTCACTGTTTAATGGCAGCCATGTACCCAGGCAGGAACATGCTTCAGTGTCAAACCTCTGCCGTTCATGAACCATGTACAAAATTATAACTTCTAGAGTAAACTTTGATTTTATTTGATTTACCAAAGGAGATGAAAGAATGGTGGTCTTAACCAGTTGTTTCCCACACCAATTCTGACTACATTTTGTGGTTTCTCTCCATGTCATTCTAGTAAAGCCAGACAGTAGTGTGCTTCAAGAAATAATTACAACTTCTTCAGGAATTAATGACCTTAATATTCTGTCTCTTCACATGGGAAGATTAAGTGTGGTGCACTCAGCTCATAGCTACTCATAGGGGACTTCTTTAAGTGCAAATGTTTCCTGAAATTCCCATAGCCAGCTCCTTTCCTGGACAGCCTACCACCTTGTTCATTGCCACTAATTACTGAGTGACCAGGTACCCACAGCACATTTACCCTATTGGCTTCCCCTAGCCAGAAAAGGGCTTCATGGCATTGTACAATGATGTTTGATCTCATTACAGGGTCTGATAGAGATTTCAGAGCTGCTTGGCTGCCTGAATGAATACAGATGCCAAGATCTGTGTTGTAGCTATCAAGATTCTTGCCATTCACCCTCAATCACTCCACCTGGAATACTTACCAGGAGAGATAGTACTCCCTAGTCTAGACTGTACCGCTTATATCCTGGCCCCATCATTTTCATCTGTTTTTGACTCATCAGTAAACCATACTGTGTTTCCTAGATGGTATTGTGGTTCATTCTTCCACTGCTCCCTACTTACAATTGTTATTTTGAAAGCTTTACTGAAGCAACTGGAAGTTACCATATAGTCAGCCAGCATTTCCCTGACCATTCCTGTATTTATTGGATATACTTTCTTGTGAATGATAGTAGGATAATTTTGTTGGGAGTGACCATTAGATCTTGTTTCCTGCACCATTTCTACACAACATCCAGAGTACATTGTGCCACTGTTCTAATGGTAAGATACTTGCAGATTTATCAAGTATTACTATGACTAAATTGTCTGTGTATCCTTGGCAAAGGAACCTCTAGCATTCAACTCTTTGGTGAGTTAATTCACCACTAGGTTCCACACTAGTAGTGATGAAACCCCTCCTAGCAGACACTCTCAGTGATGTTGATCACAATTTTCTCATTCTTTATGATGTATAATGCTTTCTCCTTTTGTGTTCTCAGCATGGTCTCAATCCACCAGCACACGTTGGTCTTCATGCCATGCTATTTGCAGCTCTAACCATGGATTCAAAGGTTGTATTACTAAACATACCCTCAATAAATGGAAAGAGGCAGAGAGCAATTTCCTCTGAAAGTGTATAGAATTTTCCATCATCCCAACAAATTGGTGAAGTCCTGTTTCACATGATTCACCTGGTTGATAGGAATGTTTGTTTTCATGTAGAGGAGTGAAGGACAGTGAATGTTGGTTTCATTCAGAAGCTAGGGAGAAATGATCACACCAATATATATCCTTCTTTATCAGTATTTAAAACAAGGGAATGGACTTTTACTTCATGTCTGTTTGGTAATTAGTTCTAAACAAGCACAATACTCAGCATAAATTTTACTGTTTTATGAATAATAACCTGTAGTGTTTCCTTGTCAGTCCCAGACTCATACTTCTGAGTGTCAGTAAATATATTACCATTTATTGTGCTACTCTCATCCCTATTTCAGATGGCTCCCTGGTGACTGAACATGCTGGGACAAGTGTCTTATTACTGAGGAACTACTAACATTACCAAAACTAATAATTTGGATGCCATTATTTATAATTTTATAGTTGTTGCTACTGCTGCCTACAGTTAAAAATCTGCTTTTTGCAGCCCTCCACACTAATCAACCCTGTGTAGATCTCTTCATTTCTGAATAACTACTGCAATCTACTGTTTGATAAAATTGTGCCTGTTAGATATTTTTTCTCTGACTAGATTCAGCAGATTCCTACTACTTCATCGATTATTTGTCCTCCCTATCTGATATTCAACATTCTTCTGTAACAATACATTTCAAAAGCTTCTGTTCTCTTCTTTTCTTTTTATTGTTCAAGTTTCAATTCCATACTCCAGGTAAACGCTTTAACAATGGACCTCCTAATATGTAAAACTATACAAGATGTTAACATATTTCTCTTTTTATTATTGCCAACTTGTAATTTATATCCTCTTTACTTCTGCCATCATCACATATTTTACTGTTAAAACTCATCTATTACTTTCAGTGTGACATTTTCTAATTTTATTCTCTCACATCACCTGCGTGATTTGACTACACACATTTACCCCTTTTTGAGTTTTATTTATCTGAACTTTACATCTTTTCAAGACACTGTCCATTCCAAGCTGTAATATAAGAAGTCCTGGTGCATACTCTCAACAGTTCTGACATTGACCAACAAATTTTCTTACATCAGAGTTCAGACGCACACAAGTTAGATGTGTCTTAATTTTCATGATGGTTTTGTAAGACCTCAAATGTCCCCATACAGTGATTGTAAGGAACGGATTCCAGCTGTTTTTAAGTGTTTCTCCTAATCGCTGTATGGGGACATTTGGGGTCTTACAAATCTTCAATTTGTCATCTTAGTGAGTATGGCAGCAAAAAGATCTTTGCTAACCGAATTTCTTGAAACCTGTTGACCATCACTGAGTTCCTGTTTGATTTTGCTTAACTAAGTATTTAGAACCTGCTTTTCCCTCAAATCACCGAACAAGGATGGTATCTCACTCAAGGCTGTAGAAACACGCACATTCCTTGCTGATTTGCAAGCTTTCAATTATTTGTGGCTCACACTGAAGCATACAATCAAGAATATCCGCAACTTTGTTGTCAGTAACCCTAATATGCATAACTTGGACACAGAGAAGCAGAAACCCTGGCAGCCCAGTGGGAAATCATATCCATTTTATGGGGCATGGCCAATACCCAGGTCAAAGTCTTCAATTATTTGTTTTCAAGATAGAATTTAAATTTCTCATGGCCAAACAAGACAGCCAAGGTATCCAGCACATAAACTGAATATTTAATTTTAGCAGGTGATAATGTTCTCTGATCATAGGATACCATTCTACAACTAAGTAACATGGCTTGAATTAGACACATCAGTCTAGAAAATAAACTCATGTTCAAAATCACATGTTGTTAGGAGAGGAACACTGCTTAAAGTCATACAGCAGTATAGTTAATGATAATGTTAGACATGAAAAATTATAGCAGACTGCAGCTTACCTGAATAGAATTTTCTATAGTGTGATTCCACTGAGATATTTTTCCTCCAATCCAGAATCATTGAATTCTTCCTCTTGAGTTTCCAAAATTCTTTGCTCACTCAAGAAATATGACACATTTATATCAGATCACAGCAAACTGTAAAACATAGTAAGTACATGCACGAAACCATGACACCACAAGCACACATTGAGTCACTTAGTCACCACAACAGCTCTCCTGTTCACTACTGTTTCTTTCAAAGTGATTCTGGAAACTGACAACAGAAGGCAGCAGCTGTCAAGAAGCTAGATGTCTGTACATTTTTCTCATATTAAATGAGTCCACTTTTCAAGCTTTGGTCGCTCTTGTGTTGAGAAAATCACACCCTGACTATATTCCAGTGCAGTTGTTTGAACACTTGGTTGCCAAACTGTTAATAACAAATTTCAGCAGGATTCAACTCCTGAGCTTTCAAACATTGAATACACCTCTAGCCTCACAATCTGTGGGACTTCGTACCACACAACTCATTTAAAGTGATCACAAAATGCACAAAAACAACTTGTTTTGACCAGTACTCACATAACCCTGCCACAACATGTTAAAGAAACCAGTTGACCTTTCATAGAAGATGGATATCAATACGCGCAGCGAGAATGTGCAAAATGACGTTATATTCTGGACTCCCCTTATGGTAACAACCGAATAAAGAATTGCCTTCAATAAAAATATTTCTGGACATTAGCAAGTCAGCACTAAAGGATATGTAACATAACTCCTTCCATCCTTCTTTCATTCATTATCCAGTTATCCACTCATCGTATTCTGTATACACCACCATACTGGAGAACTTCCAGGGATGTGAAATGAGTCAAGATGTGCTTTAACAGACCAAAGCATCTGTTAGAAATGGCAGTAATAGTTACTTATCATTCAGCTGCTACAAACAGAAAGTGTATTAAATGGTTATATGGAAGGTGTTAGAAAGTACTGTTTGAGTTGTTGTTCAGTATTAGGAAACTGGACAATGCAAACTGAGTGCAGTCCAGTGATTTGAAAAAAAGTAATACATTTAATTAGATCAGAAGCAGAACTTACCAAAATCTTCATGGGGATATGTCTTCTAATTTTAAATGAATGATAGTGGTTAATAAGTTTGATTTAGCTGTTGATATGCTTCTCTGTCCAAATGAAAATATCTATGTAGTGAAGTATTACCTTTATGTGGTACCGGTCTTTATATTATGACTTTGGCACTGGGCAAGCAATCTCTTTGAAACAATGATAAAAGATCCAGCAACATCTGAAATGCATTTTGTTGCTATTGGTGGCAAAATTTGTATTCAGTATCAACTGATAATTATTTTGGCAATCAACATGGGATGTCAGTGCTAGCTGTACGACATTTTGCTTTTTCTCAACCTTGGCATTAATTGAAATTTTTAAACTGAATTGAATGAACAGTAGATGTTTAAAAATGTAGGAAAGCTAAAATGGTATAAATCTTTACCACAAGTGGCAGATATCTACCTAGTAATAACAGCTGTGATGACCATGTAGCAAGAGATGATAAGTATGCAGTACAACTCTCTAACTCTTAGTAGTTGGACAGATGTTGATGTCATTTATTTTATTTATTTATTTGGTCTAGGAAATCATTTTTAGTGAATTGTTCATACATGTGATATAGGACAATGGGTAAATATTATTAATTTATGATTTCAGTAATCATTGTGACTACATGACCAACATAATAAAAGTACATAATATACATTGATGTACTTCATCAGTTGTATGTATGAAGCAGTAGTTATTAAGTGAGACTACATGGTATACACTACTGGCCACTAAAATTGCTACACCACGAAGATGACATGCTACAGACGCAAAATTTAACGGACAGGAAGAAGATGTTGTGATATGCAAATGATTACCTTTTCAGAGCATTCACCTAAGGTTGGCGCTGGTGATGACACCTACAACGTGCTGACATGAGGAAAGATTCCAACCGATTTCTCATACACAAATAGCAGTTGACCAGCGTCGCCTGGTGAAACATTGTTGTGATGCCTCGTGTAAGGAGGATAAATGCATACCATCATGTTTCCAACTTTGATAAAGGTCAGATTGTAGCCTATCATGATTGCAGTTTATCGTATCGTGACATTGCTGCCCATGTTGGTCGAGATCCAATGACTGTTAGCAGAATATGGAATCAGTGGGTTCAGGAGGGTAATACGGAACGTCATGCTGGATCCCAACAGCCTCGTATCACAAGCAGTCGAGATGACAGGCATCTTATCCACATGGCTGTAACGGATCATGCAGCCACCTCTCGATCCCTGAGTCAACAGATGGGGACGTCTGCAAGACAACAACCATCTGCACGAACAGTTTGACGACATTTGCAGCAGCATGGACTATCAGCTCGGAGACCATGGCTGTGGTTACCCTTGATGCTGCATCACAGGCAGGAGTGCCTGCAGTGGTGTACTCAACGACGAACTTGGGTGCACGAATGGCAAAACATCGTTTTTTCGGATGAACCCAGGTTCTGTTTACAGCATCATGATGGTCACATCCGTGTTTGGCGACATCGCAGTGAATGCACATTGGAAGCGTGTATTCATCATCGCCTTACTGGTGTAATACCCAGTGTGATGGTATGGGGTGCCATTGGTTACACGTCTCGGTCACCTATTGTTCACATTGATGGCACTTTGAACAGTGGACGTTACATTTCAGATGTGTTATGATCCGTGGCTCTACCCTTCATTCGAACCCTGCAAAACCCTACATTTCAGCAGGATAATGCACGACCACATGTTGCAGGTCATGTACAGGCCTTTCTAGATACAGAAAATGTTCGACTGCTGCCCTGGCCAGCATATTCTCCACATCTCTCACCAATTGAAAACGTCTGATCAATGGTGGCCGAGTAACTGGCTTGTCACAATACGCCAGTCACTACTCTTGATGAACTGTGGTACTGTGTTGAAGCTGCATGGCACCTGTACCTGTACATGCCATCCAAGCTCTGTGTGACTCAATGCCCAGGCGTATCAAGGCCGTTATTACGTCCAGAGGTGGCTGTTCTGGGTCCTGACTTCTCAGGATCTGTGCACCCAAATTGCGTGAAAATGTAATCACATGTCAGTTCTAGTATAATACAGGGTGCTACAAAAAGGTACAGCCAAACTTTCAGGAAACATTCGTCACACACAAAGAAAGAAAATATGTTATGGGGACATGTGTCCGGAAATGCTTACTTTCCATGTTAGAGCTCATTTTATTACTTCTCTTCAAATCACATTAATCATGGAATGGAAACACACAGCAACAGAACGTACCAGCGTGACTTCAAACACTTTGTTACAGGAAATGTTCAAAATGTCCTCCGTTAGCGAGGATACATGCATCCACCCTCCGTCGCATGGAATCCCTGATGCGCTGATACAGCCCTGGAGAATGGCGTATTGTACCACAGCCGTCCACAATACGAGCAGAAAGAGTCTCTTCATTTGGTACCGGGGTTGCATAGACAAGAGCTTTCAAATACCCCCATAAATGAAAGTCAAGAGGGTTGAGGTCATGAGAGCATGGAGGCCATGGAATTGGTCCACCTCTACCAATCCATCGGTCACTGAATCTGTTGTTGAGAAGCGTACGAACACTTCAACTGAAATGTGCAGGAGCTCTATCGTGTATGAACCACATGTTGTGTTGTACTTGTAAAGGCACATGATCTAGCAGCACAGGTAGAGTATGAAATCATGATAACGTGCTCCATTGAGCGTAGGTGGAAGAACATGGGCCCCAATCAAGACATCACTAACAATGCCTGCCCAAACGTTCACAGAAAATGTGTGTTGCTGACATGATTGCACAATTGCGTGCGGATTCTCGTCAGCCCACACATGTTGATTGTGAAAATTTACAATTTTATCTCGTTGGAATGAAGCCTCATCCATAAAGAGAACATTTGCACTGAAACGAGGATTGACACATTGTTGGATGAACCATTCGCAGAAGTGTACCCGTGGAGGCCAATCAGCTGCTGACAGTACCTGCACACGCTGTACATGGTATGGAAACAACTGGTTCTCCCGTAGCACTCTCCATACAGTGACGTGGTCAACATTACCTTGTACAGCAGCAACTTCTCTGACGCTGACATTAGGGTTATCGTCAATTGCACGAAGAATTGCCTCATCCATTGCAGGTGTCCTCATCGTTCTAGGCCTTCCCCAGTCGCGAGTCATAAGCTGGAATGTTCCGTGCTCCCTAAGATGCCGATCAATTGCTTCAAATGTCTTCCTGTCAGGACACCTTCGTTCTGGAAATCTGTCTCGATACAAACATACTGCGCCACGGCTATTGCCCCGTGCTAATCCATACATCAAATGGGCATCTGCCAACTCCGCATTTGTAAACATTGCACTGACTGCAAAACCACGTTCATGATGAACAATAACCTGTTGATGCTACGTACTGATGTGTTTGATGCTAGTACTGTAGAGCAATGAGTCGCATGTCAACACAAGCACCGAAGTCAACATTATCTTCCTTCAATTGGGCCAACTGGCGGTGAATCGAGGGAGTACAGTACATACTGACAAAACTAAAATGAGCTCTAACATGGAAATTAAGCGTTTCCAGACACATGTCCACATAACATCTTTTCTTTATTTGTGTGTGAGGAATGTTTCCTGAAAGTTTGGCCATACCTTTTTGTAACACCCTGTATATTTGTCCAATGAATACCCATTTATCATCTGTATTTCTTCTTGGTGTAGCAATTTTAATGGCCAGTAGTGTACTATAAAGTGGTGTAATACATAGATTAACAATATTTGATAAATGAGGTCTACTTATTACAGTGTTCCAGAAATTCAGAGACAGTGTCTGTCTGACACCATATAATCATAGGGATAAATAATCTTACTGTATGTGGTTATGGTTAGCTGCATATTCATATGGATTCAGTTAGGATAGAAGAGGAGTTGTCAGGATTATAAAAATGGATATAAATACAAAAATAAGTAAATTCTGTATATATCAGGATTTAGAAACATGTGCTTGTCAGTTACTATTGGTAAATGTATAAGGGGCATTCAAAACAAAATGAGCCAGAGGCATAATTACAGAAACCAGCACCTGTGTGTTAGAAGTATTGACCCTGGCTGTTGAGACACGTCCCACTGTGACATAAGGCAGTGAATGGCTGTTTCATAAAATTCCTTGGACTGGGATGTTATCCAGTGTCCATGTACAGCTGGACATTGTCGTCCAAGGTGAATTGTTTGCCCCTCAGAGCCTTTTTAATGGGATCAAAAATGGAGTAATCACAGGGAAAGAGGTCCAGATTGTATGGATAGTAGCCAAGAACAATGTCATAGGTAAAGCAGTGTGATGCTCCAGACCGTGCAATATCAGCTAACAACATCTGTCCTTTCCTGAAGCGCTTGTGACATGCTGTGTTCGCCATACACTTGTGACATTCATCGATGAATGTCTGTTCCTTCCTATTCCTTCTGCTGTCAGACATGAACAACACCTCTCTGTTCATGTCTACATGTCACTGTTTGCAATGTGACTTGCAGCGTTGGACGATTGATGCGTGCTGCTGCTAGCTCTGTATAGACACATGACGTGCACCTGTGCCCTCTAGCAACAGGCTGTGAACTTCCATGCTCTAGTCACAACCACACCTCCTTACACACACCATGATATTACCCTCCTGTCACCAGTTTGTGCTTTCTAGACTCCAGCTCATTTCTTTTTGAACACCCCTTATAATATTTCTGATTGTTACAGTGTACAAGTCCCTATTGGGTAGTTGGGAAATCTTTGTGAATTTTTGATGAATTATTGTGTCTGTCAAGCAGAAGGAAGGAATTATTAATTTGAGTGATTTAAATGTATATTTCATCTTGAATCTCACAGGAAAAGTTATCTAAAAGTGCTTGTAGCCACTTATAACTTGGTATCAATCATAAATTTTCCTACTGAAGTTGTTCAAGATATTAGCACTATTATAGATAATGTATTCATTCACAAGTAGAAGTTAAAGAGATACATGCCTATCCAGAGAGGCAGATCATGAAGCAGCATAGTCACATTACATAAATTAACTCCATGTACAGTTCAAAAACACTTTAATCAATGACAAAAATACTCAATACTTTAAAGAAATCTTTAAAATGTTGACTTTGGTAATGTTTATATTTCATAATAATTTTTATATGTTTTTGAAAGTAGTTTTCCTAAAAAGATAATAAAATTAAATAATGACAAGACATTAAAGAGATCTGGAATAAGTGCAGGCATCAGAATCTCTTCACAGTGAAAAAGAGCATGCACTGCATAGCCAGAACAAATAATGACTCAGAAATGCTTCCTTATTATAGGCAATACTACAAAATATTAAGAAAATTTGTAAAAAAATTACAAGAGTACACACATCTTGTCTAAAACTGACAGATCACATAATACAGCCAAATCCATATGGAATACTGGTAAAAGAGAAACAGAGAAAGGAGCCATTGAAGGTAACACTATTTCTGTTAAAGAGGACGCGAATACTGTAAAAGACAGATCATGTGTAACTCAGTTTTAGTAATTACTTTTGAAAAATAGGTGAGAGAAATGTTGAAAATAATTCAGAAGCTAAAGGAAAACAGTACACTGATTGAGCAACACAGATGACATTCACTGCAATATAAATTAATCCCACATCCCCATCTGAAATAAGGAAGATCATCATGACTCTAAAAAGTAAAAGTTAGTAGTTATTGTTGTCTCAGTGGATCAGATCTAATGATGGTTGAATATACATTGTTTAGTGAACAATAAGAACTTTATTGAATATTGCTTCACACAGCATGAGATGTATACAAACACATTGCATTTACCAAAGCATACTACTCTCTCTTTTTCCAAAGAACCCAAACCTCCCATTCTTTTGCATGGGGATTGGTCTCATTATCTTTAACTTTTGATGACTGTTCTTGCCATTGCTACAAGTTCACATGAGTTGGATAATACCTTCAATAAGACACTACAAAATTTTGGGCCTGTAGTATGTAAAGCATGATTAACTCATGGAATTTTCCCAAAAAGATTGAAGTTTGCTACTGTAAGGTCTCTGTATAAAAAGTGTAACTCAACAGCTGTCAATAACTATTTCCCCCATGTCATTCATAACAGCATTTTGTAAAATTTTTGACAAAGTGATGTTCTTTAGGATTGTCACCCATATATGAAGTAATGGGATACTTAGCCAATCATAATTTGTATTTTAGAATAGACATTTATTGATACAGCTATTTATACATTTACTGACCACATAACAAAATCTTTAAATGATAAAAATCACCAAATGGGATCTTCTGTGACTTAACAATGGCATTTGACTGTGTCAGTCATAATATACTATTAGAGAAGTTAAGGTTTTTAAAGAATACATAGTTCAGCAAATGGCTAGTTTAGATCTCATTTAAGAAACAGAAAGCAGAAAGTTACTCTAGGCTGTTCAGGTAATACAAAGGGGTATGCCACATCATTTGCAGGGGAGAAATAACAATAGGAGTCCCACAGGTTTTGATAATTAGCTCAGTGCTTTATGTTAGTGATCTACCATTTTATTTGAAACAGAAGGCAGCAATTTCTGTTTGCAGATGGTAAAAGCATTGTTGTGAAACTAGGCAAAGAAACATCAACAGAAGACATAGTAAACGATGTTTCTGTGAGAGTTAGTGAATGGCTTTGCACAAAGTGTGGTCTTTAAAGTTTGAAAAAATGCAGCTTATCCAGCTTTGTATTGTCAAAAAACTCCCTCCTCCTACTTACCTAGTCCCTAGCTCTCCATATTGATAAAAATTTAAATTGGAAAAAGCTATACAATAGATGTGCTAAAATGTTTAGTTTCTGCTACTCTTGCCATAAGAATAATTGCCAGCTTTTGGGATATAGAAATCAGTTAGTTAAAATAATTTTGCATATTTTCATTCACTCATGTCTTACAGGATAATATTCTGGGGTAACTTCTTGCTTAATGTTGTTGTGGTCTTCAGTCCTGAGACTGGTTTGATGCAGCTCTCCATGCTACTCTATCCTGTGCAAGCGTCTTCATCTCCCAGTACCTACTGCAACCTACATCCTTCTGAATCTGCTTGGTGTATTCACCTCTTGGTCTCCCTCTACAATTTTTACCCTCCACGCTGC
Organism: Schistocerca serialis cubense; assembly: GCF_023864345.2. Lineage (NCBI taxonomy): Eukaryota > Metazoa > Arthropoda > Insecta > Orthoptera > Acrididae > Schistocerca > Schistocerca serialis. The sequence goes on from NC_064641.1 coordinate 777,344,346, forward strand.
CCTGGTGATCCCTTGATGCCTCAGAACATGTTCTACCAACCGATACCTTCTTCTAGTCAAGTTGTGCCACAAACTTCTCTTCTCCCCAATCCTATTCAACACCTCCTCATTAGTTATGTGATCTACCCCTCTAATCTTCAGCATTCTTCTGTAGCACCACATTTCGAAAGCTTCTATTCTCTTCTTGTCCAAACTATTTATCATCCATGTTTCACTTCCATACATGGCTACACTCCATACAAATACTTTCAGAAACAACTCCCTGACACTTAAATCTATACTCAATGTTAACAAATTTCTCTTCTTCAGAAACGCTTTCCTTCCCATTGCCAGTCTACATTTTATATCCTCTCTACTTCGACCATCATCAGTTATTTTGCTCCCGAAATATCAAAACTTCTTTACTACTTTAAGTGTCTCATTTCCTAGTCTAACTCCCTCAGCATCACCTGACTTAATTCGACTACATTCCATTATCCTCGTTTTGCTTTTGTTGATGTTCATCTTATATCCTCCTTTGAAGACACTGTCCATTCTGTTCAACTGCTCTTCCAAGTCCTTTGCTGTCTCTGACAGAATTACAATGTCATCGGCGAACCTCAAAGTTTTTATTACTTCTCCATGGATTTTAATACCTACTCCAAATTTTTCTTTTGTTTCCTCCACTGCTTGCTCAATACAGAGATTGAATAACATCGGGGAGAGGCTACAACCCTGTCTCACTCCCTTCCCAACCACTGCTTCCCTTTAATGCCCCTCAATTCTTATAACTGCCATTTGGTTTCTATACAAATTGTAAATAGCCTTTCACTCCCTATATTTTACCCCTACCACCTTCAGAATTTGAAAGAGTCAACATTGTCAAAAGCTTTCTCTAAGTCTACAAATGCTAGAAACGTAGGTTTGCCTTTCCTTAATCTAGCTTCTAAGATAAGCCGTAGGGTCAGTATTGCCTCACATGTTCCAATATTTCTACAGAATCCAAACTGATCTTCCCAAAGGTTGGCTTCTACTAGTTTTTTCCATTCGTCTGTAAGGAATTCGCGTTAGTATTTTGCAGCCATGACTTATTAAACTGATAGTTGGGCAATTTTCACATTTGTCAACACCTGCTTTCTTTGGGATTGGGATTATTATATTCTTCTTGAAGTCTGAGGGTATTTCGCCTGTCTCATACATCTTGCTCACCAGATGGTAGAGTTTTGTCATGACTGCCTCTCCCAAGGCCGTCAGTAGTTCTAATGGAATGTTGTCTACTCCCGGGGCCTTGTTTCGTCTCAGGTCTTTCAGTGCTCTGTCGAACTCTTCACGCAGTATCATATCTCCCATTTCATCTTCATCTAAATCCTCTTCCATTTCCATAATATTGTCCTCAAGTACATCGCCCTTGTATAGACCCTCTATATACTACTTCCACCGTTCTGCTTTCCCTCTTTTTCTTAGAACTGGGTTTCCATATGAGCTCTTGATATTCATACAAGTGGTTCTGTTTTCTCCAAAGGTCTCTTTAATTTTCCTGTAGGCAGTATCTATCTTACTCCTAGTGAGATAAGTTTCTACATCCTTACATTTATCCTCTAGCCATCCCTGCTTAGCCATTTTGCACTTCCTGTTGATCTCATTTTTGAGACGTTTGTATGCCTTTTTGCCTGCATCATTTACAGCATTTTTATATTTTCTCCTTTCATCAATTAAATTCAATATTTCTTCTGTTACCCAAGGATTTCTACTAGCCCTCATCTTTTTGCCTACTTGATCCTCTGCTGCTTTCACTACTTCAACCCTCAAAGCTACCCATTTTTCTTCTACTGTATTTCTTTCCCCCATTCTTGTCAATTGTTCTCTTACGCTCTCCCTGAAACTCTGTACAACCTCTGGTTTAGTCAGTTTATCCAGGTCCCATCTCCTTAAATTCCCAGCTTTTTGCAGTTTCTTCAGTTTTAATCTACAGTTCGTAACCAATAGATTGTGGTCAGAGTCCACATCTGCCCCTGGAAATGTCTTACAATTTAAAACCTGGTTCCTAAATCTCTGTCTTACCATTATATAATATATCTGATACCTTTTAGTATCTCCAGGGTTCTTCCATGTATACAACCTACTTTCATGATTCTTGAGCCAGGTGTTAGCTATGATTAAGTTATGCTCTGCACAAAATTCTACCAGGGCGGCTTCCTATTTCATTTCTTACTCCCAATCCATTTTCACCTACTATGTTTCCTTCTCTCCCTTTTCCTACTACCGAATTCCAGTCACCCATGACTATTAAATTTTCGTCTCCCTTCATTATCTGAATAATTTCTTTTATTTTATCATACATTTCTTCAATATCTTCGTCATCTGCAGAGATAGTTGGCATATAAACTTGTACTACTGTAGTAGGCATGGGCTTCGTGTCTATCTTGGCCACAGTAATGCATTCACTATGCTGTTTGTAGTAGCTTACCCGCATTCCTATTTTTTTATTCATTATTAAACCTACTCCTGCATTACCCCTATTTGACTTTGTATTTACAGCCCTGTATTCGCTTGACCAAAAGTCTTGTTCCTCCTGCCACCGAACTTCACTAATTACCACTATATCTAACTTCAACCTTTCCCTTTCCCTTTTTAAATTTTCTAACCTACCTGCCCGATTAAGGGATCTGACATTCCACGCTCCGATCCGTAGAACGCCAGTTTTCTTTCTCCTGATAACGACGTCCTCTTGAGTAGTCCCCGCCCGGAGATCCGAATGGGGGACTATTTTACCTCCGGAATAGTTTACCCAAGAGGACGCCATCATCATTATTCATACAGTAAAGCTGCATGCCCTCGGGAAAAATTACGGCTGTAGTTTCCCCTTGCTTTCAACCATTCACAGTACCAGCACAGCAAGGCCATTTTGGTTAGTGTTATAAGGCCAGATCAGTCAATCATCCAGACTGTTGCCCCTGCAACTACTGAAAAGGCTGCTGCCCCTATTCAGGAACCACGCGTTTGTCTGGCCTCTCAACAGATACCCCTCCGTTGTGGTTGCACCTACGGTACGGCTTTCTGTATTGCTGAGGCATGCAAGCCCCCCCACCAACGGCAAGGTCCATGGTTCATGGGGGGGACGAACTTCTTGCTTAGTAAAAGCTATTCATTGCACAAAAGAAACTAATTAGAATTATGTATGTAGTTCACACAAATATGCGATGTGATCAAAAAATAATGGGAATTTTAGTTTATCTTAAAGGATCTTTAACTGCCCATCAACATCAACTTCATTCCCTTGAAAGTAATCCACCTTAGATTTAATAATATACTTGTGCCAGAACTTTTTCCAATCTTGGAAGCACTTCTGGAACTCACTTTTCATCATGGTGTTCACCTTCTTCAGAGATTCTTTTTCTGTCTCATCAGTGGTGGAAAAACAACATCCTTTCATGGTTCTCTTAATTCTCAGGAACAGAAAGAAGTTGCAGAGTGCCATGCTCAGGTAATATTGCGGTATGGGTGGGAGAAATATGATGATACAATTTCCATGCATAGTTTTGCCACAATTCTGGTTGTTTTTTGGACTGCTTCACATTAACAACATGTAACTTCCAAGTGGTATTCCTTATTGACCATATGACCATAAGGCAAGACCTTACATTGCACAATGCCATTGTAAACAAACACAGCAGTGAGAAGAACCTTGATATGTGATCATACTTGTCATTTTTTTTTTCGTCTTGGGTCAAGCAATTTCCATTTGGATGATTAGGTCTTGGTTTCAGTGTTGTATCCACATATCCATGTTTTTTCACCTGTTATAACTTTATTTAGAAGTTCTGGATCATTGTCGACTTCATTTAGCAATTTCTGAGAGACATCATTTTTGGTCAAAATTTAACAATTTCAGACCAAACTTTGCTGCTACATGATTCAGCCCAAATCGTCAGAAAATATTGCTAGCCATGAGCCAAGGAATATGCCAATATCATCAGCAACCTCTCTGATGATGATTTGGCAATTTTCCAGAACCATTTTTTTTACTTCTTCCATATTGTCATCCAGAATTGATGTGGTAGGGTATCCTGAGAGGTCATTGTCTTCAGCAACTTCTTAACCTTCTGTAAAAAGTTTATACTACTTGTAAACTCATGTCTTACTCATAGCAGATTTGTCAAAAGCCACAGTCGACATTTTCAATCAGTGCTGCATTTTAGTCCTTTAATGTAAATTCTTTGATTCATGTTATTGTAAAATAAAAATTCATTGAGCATTTGGAAATATGTATAGCCTTATCAGCTGTCAGCAGGAACTAAATATTCAAAACAGGTGAAACTGCAAACATACATCAGGTACATGTGTGCCAACAAGACAAAAGACAATTGAAAATCTGATATATAAAGCCTGCAGAATTAAAATTTCCCTTACTTTTTGCTCGCACCTTGTACATCTTGCAGGAATCACTTTAAGCAAACAGGTATCAATTTAAGCAGCTGGGAATATTAGCCATGCCCTCACAGTACATTTATTCACTCATGAAATTTCGTCAATAATCCATCTATATTTTAGAGTCACAAAAATATTCATACTGGAAGAAAAAAGATCTTCCTTACCCTTTAATGAATCTAACTCTGGCACAGAAAGGTGTCAAAAATGCAAATACAAAACTCTTCGACAGCCTACCCATGGAAATAAAATGTCTGACAGATAGCAGAATTGTTTTCAAATGTAGATTAAGGTAGTTTCTTTTTAACAATTCTTTCTATACCATAAAGATATTCTTGAGTAGAGATAATTAGTCATTATTAAAAAAATAACAAACCTGTAAGTGGCCAACACATAGCTGTATAAATATTACTTTTTATTTCTTTAGTCGTATATACATCTCAATGTTTATCATGAATTTAACCAATGGATCAAGTAACTGACTTACTAACTAATTAACTTATCAATTATGTAATGATGTGCTGGTCTTATAATTTTGTGTCTGTGAGGATCTGCAGTGTCTGAATGCTTAGTTAAAGAAAACATGATCTGTAGTAGGTCAATGACTGCACATTTTCTGGGAATGGCCTTTTTTGTTCAAGTTTTGTATATGTTTTCAGTGTTCTACTATACTGAACTCTTATTCTTTTGCAGATCTGTCTTGGTCTTTAGGCACTATTATAGGTACAATAGTGGGAGCATTAATGTTTGTCACAGGTGTTGCTATTTTTGGTGTATGGTACCTGAGGAAAAAGAGGAAAGCTCCACAACAAAGACATTCAGTAAGTCTTTATGTTTCAGATATATCACAAAAACATATGTGAGTGTCATTAGTAATCCTACTATTAGAGTGTTACAACCAGTTTCAGACAGTCCTGTAACATCTTGTTTCTGGGTGAGTAAACTGAATAAGAACATTCATATAAACAATTTAGCAAATAAAGACAAAAAGTAGTATTTATCTTTGCCATTCAAACAAGTTACCCTGGTAATATCTTTTCCACCACATTGGCTTGCTGGTACAGCAACTGTTATGAATTATTTTCGAAAGACAACAGTCTTGATTGCAAAATAACAATTATTTAATAATGTGTTACACGTTTTTGGGGGTGTCATCATATTATGTAGAATTCTACAAATAAACATTCATGAAAAAGTTTGTGATATAGGGTGTGAACCTTAAACACACCAGTATATGCAGACATAGAAGTGAAGAAATTGGACCATGCTTACAAATCTGTACAAATGTGACATCTGTATACACAGCAGTTAATTTTAGGTATATACAAGGTTCCAGGGCCTATGGAATCACTTTTAGTTTCTATACTCAGCTGAGTTACCTTCATTTTAACCATAATATACCAAGAAGCCCTTGAATAAAATACTGTTCCTAGTGTTTAGAAGAAAGCATAGGTCTGGCTATCTGGAAAAAGAATAACAAATGTGACACACAGAACTACCGTCCAATAGCACTGACAGATATGTGGTGTAGAATCTTAGGACACATTTTGAGTTTGATTATAATGAGGTATTTTAACAGGACATCTCCTCCAGGCCAACCACTAAGTAATATAAAATAACAGTCATGAAAAGCCTGACTTGAGTTTTTTGCAAATGTCATCTTGAAACTCATGGATCGAGGTAATCAGTGGATGCATTATGTCTTGACTTCCAAAAAGCATTTGACTCAGTACCACACCAACATCTATGATTGAAAGAACAATCATATGAGGTAACAAACAAAATATGTCACTGGACTGAGGATCTTTTGGTATGTATAATGAAACTGCACAGATACCTCATTTTTTGTGGAGTATCATAGATTATGATACACCAAATACTAAGGTATTTACCTCCTTGACACATCATTAATATAACACTTATTGTTTCCTGTAATCATTGCTTTCATGAAATGTTAAATATATTTGTTTCTTTTTTAAATAATTCAGATCATATTGATACTGAAGACATTTCTTTGGATGTAAAGATTGATGTATTCAGATAGCTGTGAGCTATGATAACTTTGTTGCTGACTTTTGTGTATTAGTACAGTACAGTCTGTTAATGAGTATTATCAGCAGTAGTAGTAGTAGTTGTGTATTAGACAGCTATGGAGTATCAGAAGTAGTAGTGTTTCAGTGGGCTACAGAGGAATTTTTTGAAGTATTTATCATGAAATTGTTATGTTAAAACATGGGAATAGGAGTCATGAAATTATACTGAAATATTATGTGAAGAAAATAATAAGGCTTCATTACATGAGAGAGTCCTTAATTGTCAAGAACTGAAGCCATCATGCCAACTAGATGAAAACAGTTACTGAATGAGCCATAATTTTGATTAAGATCTGCAAGAACCAGATGAGTTCATTTTTTTTTAGTTTTAAGTGTTATTATGAACTTCCTTCTAAGGTAAAATGGATGCATAAATTAGTGATATAATTTCTAAAAATTTGTACAAGAACAACCAATGATTGTTTTTGATAACAAAAGTGTAGGTACGGGGGGGGGGGGGGGGGGGGGGTTTATGGTCAGTGGTATATCAAGGAGAGGGCGAGGGGCAAGAAGGTCCATAATGCCCCAGGCATCACTTGCAGAAGGGCACCAATTGGTCTTCAAGACAAACAAGATAAATTGCTACACCACGAAGATGACGTGCTACAGACGTGAAATTTAACCGACAGGAAGAAGATGCTGCGATATGCAAATGATTACCTTTTCAGAGCATTCACACAAGGTTGGTGCCAGTGGCGACACCTACAATGTGCTGGCATGAGGAAAGATTCCAACCGATTTCTCACACACAAACAGCAGTTGACCGGCATTGCCTGGTGAAAGGTTGTTGTGATGCCTCATGTAAGGAGGAGAAATGCGTAGCATCACGTTTCTGACTTTGATAAAGGTCGGATTGTAGCCTATCGCGATAGCGGTTTATCGTATCACGACATTGCTGCTCGCGTTGGTCGAGATCCAACGACTGTTAGCAGAATATGGAATCGGTGGGTTCCAGAGGGTAATACGGATTGCTGTGCTGGATCCCAATGGCCTCATATCACTAGCAGTAAAGATGACAGCATCTTATCAGCATGGCTGTAACGGATTGTACAGCCACATCTTGATCCCTGAGTCACCAGATGGGGACGTTTGCAAGACAACAACCATCTGCCGAACAGTTGGACGACGTTTGCAGCAGCATGAACTATCAGCTCAGTGACCATGGCTGCGGTTACCTTTGACGCTGCATCACAGACAGGAGCGCCTGTGATGGTGTACTCAATGACGGACCTGGGTACACGAATGGCAAAACGTAATTTTTACGGATGAATCCAGGTTCTGTTTACAGCATCATGATGGTCACATCCATGTTTGACGACATCGCAGTGAACGCACATTGGAAGCGTGTATTTGTCATCGCCATACTGGCATATCACCCAGCGTGATGGTATGGGGTGCCATTGGTTACACGTCTCGGTCACCTCTTGTTTGCATTGACAGCACTTTGAACAGTGGACATTACATTTCAGATGTGTTACGACCCGTGGCTCTACCCTTCATTCGAACCCTGCGAAACCATACCTTTCAGCAGGATAATGAATGACCGCATGTTGCAGGTCCTGTATGGGCCTTTCTGATTACAGGAAACGTTCGACTGCTGCCCTGGCCAGCACATTCTCCAGACCTCCCACCAATTGAAAACGTCTGGTCAATGGTGGCCGAGCAACTGGCTTGTCACAATACACCAGTCACTACTCTTGATGAACTGTGGTACCGTGTTGAAGCTGCATGGGCAGCTGTACCTGTACAAACCATCCAAGCTCTGTTTGACTCAATGCCCAGGTGTATCAAGGCCATTATTACGGCCAGAGGTGGTTGCTCTGGGTACTGATTTCTCAGGATCTATGCACTCAAATTGCATGAAAATGTAATCACATGTCACTTCTAGTATAATATATTTGTCGAATGAATACCCATTTATCATCAGCATTTCTTCTTGGTGTAGCAATTTTAATGGCCAGTAGTGTATTATATTTTTACATTTGTTTCTGGAGAGGGAGGGGGCAATAAAGTTTAGTGTCATACCCCAGACGCCGACATGGATGTGGGGCTCGGGGTGGAAGGATGTTAATAAAGCTTCGTGTCTGGGGCACCAGTTGTGTTTGCTACACCACTGTTCATGATGCAGGCATTATACACTGTGTTATCCTGGATGGAGACTCATCTACAGATGCTTGGCTTCATAATGCTCATATTGCATGTCAATTATGTGGTAGACAATATTAAATGTAACCTCAAACTTTTTGCAGATGATTATCTGTAGTGAAGTAGTATCTGAAAAAAGCTGCACAAATATTCAGGCAGATCTCCAGTTTCAAGCAGTTCAAAGATTGGCAACTTGCTTTAAATTTTCAGAAATGTAAAACTGCAAACATCACGAAATACAGAAAGATAATGTCCTATCACAGCAGTGTCAACAAGACACAATTGGAATTAGTCAATTCACAACATGATTGTAACCTTGAGTGGCATTATTAAGTAGCATGATGATGTAGGCTCAGTCATAGATAAAACAGGCAGCAGATGCAGTGTATTGGCAAGATACTAGAATAATGCAATCAACTTGCATAGGAGACTCCATATAAAACAGTTCTACATCATATCTTAGAGCACTGGCTGAGTGTGTGGGACACGCTAAGTGGGACAAATAACAAATATTGAACATATTGAAAGAAGAAAGTACAAATAGTCACAGATTTGTTGAATCAAAGGAAAAATTTAATTCAAAGTCTGAAACGTCTGTATTGGCAGACACTTGAAGATAAGCACCATTAATACCACAAAAGCCTATTTACAAAGATTCAAGAACCAATATTAAATGAAGAATTTAGGAATAAACTTTAACTTACGATTCCTTCAGATAGGAACCATGAAACTAAACTATACTAATTACTTCATACACAGAGATATGTAAGAAGTCAATCTTCCTGTGCACAAATGGAACAAGAATACAGTGGGGTACATCTTGTTACATGCCCTTCACAGTAGTTTGCATAGTATGTACTTAGAAGTAGATGTAGATACATGAGCACTGGGCCGGATCCAGTCACCACTTATGTGTCAGCATGAAAAAGAAAATGAAAGCTCAAAAATGTGTTTTATGACAAATAAAGGTATATGAAAGGCACAACAAAAAGACTCTCACAGTTAAAGCTTTCAGCCATTGGCCTTCATCAACAACAGACACACACACACACACACACACACACACACACACAAGCAAATGCAACTCACACACATGACTGCAGTCTCAGGCAACTGAAACCACACTGCGAGCAGCAGCACCAGTGCATGATGGGAGTGGCGACTGGATGGGGGTAAGGAGGTAAGGGAGAGGTGGAGAGACAATTTACAAATGTTCCCACCTCTCCCCTGCCCACCATTTGAACTGCAGCACTTCACTGTCAACCACCCCCACCATACTATCCCTACCCCTCCCTGCAGCAGCCTCCTCTATGGTGAGTGGCAACTTTCCTTCTCATAATATTGTTACATTCCATCCTGGATTTTCCATAGTTTGAAAGTTAAATGAAAGACTCGGGGAGCACTCAAAGACAAATTTGACTTACATACAATGAAGGCTTTCATGACTGGATGTCTCAGTGGCCAAGAATTCTTCCAGGTAGTATGGCTGTGGTCCATGGAACTCTTATATCCCTTATGTTTCATCTAAAACTACATTGGACATCTTCAGAGGTGCTCCTGGTTGTGCTGAGTCTTGCTGACTGATGAGTGGGATGTTTCTTTGGGGAGATAAATGCGAATGCAGAAGCATGAGTACGAACCCTCCCCAAAGAAACTGCAAATGCAATTAACATCGAAACTACCAGGGTCTTGTGCCGCAGTAAACCTATGGAAAGTAACCTAACAAAAGGTGAGGGAAGGACTCTCAGAGATTTAATTGCAGACAAAGGGATAGTGGTTCTTCCTTCTGACAAAGGCAATGCTACTGTTGTTATGAATAAAGAGGATTATAGAAGTAAGATTTTGGATCTTTTAACATCAGGACAATATAATAAAGTTAAGGAAGACCCTACAGCTAGCATATTGAGGAAAACAAATATGTTGATAGTCATCTACTTCAATTCAAAAGGAGGCGAAGAAAGGTTTGTTGAGGAGTGAAGCTATGTGTCCCAGACTTTATGGCCTACCTAAAGTTCATAAGATTAACCTTCCTCTGAGACCCATTGTCAGTGCTATTAATTCCCCAACGTACCAAATAGCAAGTTATCTGGCATCTTGTTTACAACCATATGTTGGCCGAGCTGATTCTTATGTAAAAGACTCATGTCATTTCATTGAGAAACTGAAGGGACTAACTTTGGCTCCTGAGGATATTTGTATTAGTTTTGACATAGTGTCTTTATTTACGATGATTCTGCTTAACAAATTTATGGTTTACATAGCAGATGTTTTCCCAGCAGGTTTTACTGCTCTTTTCAGTCACTGTCTCACCTGTAGTCAGTTCCAGTGCGAGGATGAGTTTTATGAGCAGGTTGATGGTTTGGCCATGGGTAACCCATTGAGTCCTACCATCACCAGTTTTTACATGGAAAAATTCGAACTATTAGCTCTGGAAAAAGCGAATAAGAAACCATGTTGATTGTATCGATACATGGATGATACATTTGTGGTTTGGTCACATGGCAAAAAAGCTTTAGAGGAGTTATTTTCTTATTTAAATAGTATAAATCCTAAAATCCAGTTTACCATGGAAATGGAGAAAGACAATGCAATATCCTTCTTGGATGTCTTCGTTATGAGACAGACTGATGTGCAGCTTGAAACATAAATTCTTTTGGAAGGTTACACATACTGACAGATACTTGCATAAGGATTCCAGACATCATCCACAACAGAAATGAGGTGTAATTAAAAGTCTAGTGGACAGAGCTAAAAGGATTTGTGCACTGGAATACCTGGACGCTGAGTTAAAACATCTAAAGCAGGCTATTGAGAAGAATGGGTACTCTAGTAAGGAAATAAATAGAGTTTTGTGACCGAAAAACAGGAGGCCTAAGGACAACGATAGGACACAGCGATGGAAGAACATGGTTTTTCTACCTTTCATCAAAAAAGTAATGGGTCAAATCAGAAAGATTTTGAGAAAACATAACGTTCGGCCGATTTTCAGACCGACTAAGAAAATAGGTTGTTCCATTAAGGATAAACATCCCCCTCTGTCTGCAAGTGGTGTATACAAGATTCCGTGTACATGTGGTAGGGTCTACATTGGAACTACAAAGAGAAGTGTGAATACACGGTTGAAGGAACATAAAAGTCTTTCCCAACTAGGGAAAACAGACAAGTCAGCCATGGCAGAACATGCTCTTCAGTCGGGTGATCACATAGTGAAATTTTCGGAAACTGAAGATCTATGTACTATGACAAACGAATCCACAGTTATATAGAGAAGCCATTGAAATATATAAACATGGTGATAATTTTAACAGAAAAGAAAAAGCTATGAAACTCAGTGATATATGGGCAGTGGCGCTACAGAATCAATGAGGAGTTTTTATCTTTGACATACTATGATTGATAGTTATATTTTATGTTTGACAAAGCTCATCTCTGCTATCACATGAAATCCAGACCACACCCACTTTCCATGGTATTTAGGCCATTCTTTGATGTCTGACTCATCAGTCGGCAAGGCTCAGCACAACCAGGAGCACCTCTGAAGATGTCCAACATAGCTTTGGATGAAACTTCGGGGATAGAAGAGTTCCATGGACCATGACTTACATACCTCCACGTAAGGTTTAAAAATTTATTTATTACAAAAAGTGTTTGTAGTATATATATGAAGACAGTAACTGTTCTCGAAAGAACAGAATACTGTTGATGACCGTGCAGCTTTTCCCTGGAATAAATGATAACTAACTGAAAACCTCAGCTGCCGACAGGTGTTGTTGATATACCTCGATGTGGACACCTGAAAATGTGTGCCCCGACCAGGACTCGAACCCAAGATCTCCTGCTAACATGGCAGACGCTCTATCCATCTGAGCCACCAAGGACACAGTTGAATAGCGCGACTGCAGGGACTTATCCCTTACACGCTTCCTGTGAGACTCACATTCCCAACCGTGCACAATTCTACATATATGTCTATAAGGTACATTACATATGTAGAATTGTGGACAGTTGGGAATGTGAGTCTCACGGGAAGCATGCAAGGGATAATTCCCTGCAGTCGCACTATTCAACTGTGTCCTCGGTGGCTCAGATGGATAGAGCGTCTGCCATGTAAGCAGGAGATCCTGGGTTCGAGTCCTGGTCGGGGCACACATTTTCAGCTGTCCACATCGAGGTATACCAACAACACCTGTCGACAGCTGAGGGTTTCAGTTAGTTATCATTTAAGTGTTTGTAGTATTCATCATTATCTTCAAAATAAATTATAAAAATGATTTTGAATCATTAAGTGTTACGGTCAAGAGGCATTTTACAAAGTGTACAATATAATACTGACAAAAGCTGTACAAATGTGCAATGTAATAAATATTTTATGTGTGTATTTATACTCTGTGAATATTTTTAAGACACCCATACTATTCACATTGTGTGTGGCTGAATAAATAAAGTTTGTGATTTAGTTTTCATCTGCCAGAAAACTTTGGGTAACTGGAGTCTCAATTATCTGTTTCCTTCCCCGTTCCCTCCAATTTTGTTTGAATTTATTTTTTGGAGTTCAATGATTTTCTTACACTTGCTCCCAAAAGTTTTTCTCACAGTTTCAAAGTCCTCTCTAACACTATCCTCCCCCCCCCCCCCCCCCCTTCCACAAGATTCTGGGCTCCTAGCCATACTTTTATGGTTTTTCAACCATTATTTCTTTATAACTAAGTAATTTCATATAGCATGACATGGCTAGCAACTCCAATAACTACTCTTTATAAAACCAATGCTGTTGGTACTTGCCTGTCTCTGTTGCTTTCATTGTGCACCATACTGGTCCCATCCACATGCATCTACATGTACAATCTGGATAATGATTACTTCCACTGCCACTAGCTGTTCTGACAATGTTACTTTTTATGCTGAAGTTTTGTCAGTGTCTTATATCTTCAAGCAACTGTGGACAATGTACCTTGCAGTTTCTGTCACTGACACTGTTCAAACATGAACAAATCATACAGTATAGTCCTAAATGCATAATGGCCATGTCTTAGTGAGTGTTCCTTATTTCTTGCAGTAAGATGATCCACAGCCAATATTGATAAGCTGAGAATAACATGTGACTATATTGGAAAATCTATTTGTTGTCACACATTTTTGCATTAGTTTCATAAATATGGAAATGAAGATAAAGTTCAAGTTAATGGGCTTGATTAACCAGAAAAATGGACTAGCTGAAACTGTGGCAGTATAAGCTGTATATATACTGTGGGAGTATAAGCTGTATATATAGCAAGCACTCACTGAATGCACAATTCGAAATCATGCACAAATGATCAGCTGCATGACAGATGACTAAAATGGCTGAAAAATAATTAACAATGTAGGAAAAGATAGATTGCTACTTATCATAAAGAAGATACCTAAAGTTGCAGACAGGCATGATTAAAAGATGCTCACTTGTAGCTTTCAGCCACAGTCTTCATCAGTAGAGTGACACACACACACACAAAACATACATTCTCTCTCTCTCTCTCTCTCTCTCACCCACACACACACACACACACACACACACACACACACAAACACAAAAAAGCAAGGACACATCCTGCACATATGACTGCCAACTCCAGCTTCTCAGGCCATAATGCAATATCACATGGAATGCAAGCAGCAATCTGGAAGGGGAGAGGGAGGGGAAAGGGAGAAGGGCAGAAAGGGGTAAGGGGAGGAGGGGGGAAGGGGGAAGGGGAAGGAGAAGAGATAGCAGTGTACGGGTGGGGAGAGAGACATATGCTGTCTGGTGAGTGTGCAGGGACTAGGCTCCAACAGGCACAGTGTCAGAATGTTGTGGGGCAGGAAGGTGGGGAAAAAAGGAAGAAAAAATGAGAGGAATGGGGAAAGACAGGTGGATGTGTTGCCAGAGGGCTGCAAATAAACAAGGTGGGAGACAAGAATGGGCAGGAGATGATAGGACATAGGGGGTAGAAACTGTTGGGTGGATGGTGTGGAGCAGTATGTTACCATAGGTTGAGGCCAGGATAATTACAGGAGCAGAGAATGTGTTGTAAGGATGACTGCCATCTGTGCAGTTCAGTAAAGCTGGTGGTGGAGGGAAGCAGCCATTGAAATCAAGTGTGTTATGTTCAGCTGCATGTTGTGCTCTTGGTCACAGTTTGGTGGTGGGCGTTCATCCTGGTGGACAGCTGGTTGGTCATCATACCAATATAAAAAGCTGTGCAATGATCACAGCAGAGCTGGTAAATGACATGGCTGCTTTCCCAGGTGGTCTGGCCCCTGATGGGGTAGGATAAACCTGTGATAGGCCTGGAATAGGAAGTGGTGGGTGTGTGGATTGGGCAGATTTTGCACCTGGGTCTTCCACAGGGGTATGATCCTTGTGGGAGTGGAATAGTGATGGACTAGGATGTTGTGGAGGTTGGGTGGGCAATGGAAAACTGCTTTAAGAGGAGTGGGAAGTATCTCAGGTAGGATGTCCATCATTTCAGGACACTATGATCAGTAATTAAAGCCCTGTTGAAGGATGTGATTCAGTTGTTCCAGTCTGGGGTGATACTGGAACAAAGGGGTCACTCCTCTGTGTTTTGGGGTATGATGGGAGGATTGGGGTTGTGAGGGGAAATGGCAAGGAGATCTGTTTTCAGACAAGGTCGGAGGGAGAGTGCCTGTGTGTGAAGGTGTTGGTGAGACCCTCAGCATACTGAGCAAGGTAGTTTTTGTCACTGCAGATACACCATCTATGGGTAGCCAGGCTATTTGGGAGGGATTTTTGGGTATGAAGGGAAGGCAGCTGTCAAAATGCAACCACTGTTCATGGTTGGTGGGTTTAATATAGAAAGAGGTGCAGATGGAGCCGTCAGAGAGGAGGAGGTCAACATCTAGGAAGGTGGTACACTGTGTTCAGGAGGAGCACATGAAAATGATGGAAGAGAAGGAGTTGAGGCTGTGAAGGAATGAAGATTGGGTATCTTGGCCCTGCATCCAGATCATGAAGATATTATCAATGAACCTGAACCAGACTATGGGTTTGGTGTTTTGGGAGACTAGGAAGGTTTCCTCTGGACGGCCCATGAAAATGTTGGCATGGAAGGGTGCCCCACAGGTGCTCATGATTGTGCCACAGATTTGTTTATATATCTTCCCTTCAAATGAGAAGTAATTGTTGGTTAGCATAAAGTCAGTAAGGTGTATCAGGAATGAGGTAGTGGGTTCGGAGTTTGAAGGATGTTGGGAGAGGTGGTGTTCAATAGTGTTAAGACCATGGGCATGAGGGATGTTGTTGGGCCGGCCGTGGTGGAGGAGTGGTTCTAGTCGCTTCAGTCTGGAACCGCGCAACTGCTACAGTCGCAGGTTCGAATCCTGCCTCGGGCATGGATGTGTGTGATGTCCTTAGGTTAGTTAGGTTTAAGTAATTCTAAGTTCTAGGGGACTGATGACCTCAGAAGTTAAGTCCCATAGTGCTCAGAGACATTTGAACCATTTTTTCTATGTTGTTGTATAGGGAGGTGGTGTCAACAGTAATAAGTAGGGATCCAGGAGGTAAAGGGGTGGGGATGGTGGAGAGTCAGTGAAGGAAGTGGTTGGTATCTTTGACATGGGAAGCTAGATTATGTACAATTGGTTGGAGGTGTTGGTTAATGAGTGCTGAGTTATTTCAGTGGTGGCACAATAACCTGCCGCAATGGAGCATCAAGGATTGTTGGATTTGTGGATTTTGGGGAGCATGTTCCTATTTTCCCCATCTCCTTGCCGTACAACATACTGACACTGCACCTGATTAGATTAGATTAGATCAGATTAGATTAATACTAGTTCCATGGATCATGAATACGATATTTCGTAATGATGTGGAACGAGTCAAATTTTCCAATACATGACATAATTAAGTTAATTTAACAACATACTTAAGTTAATATAACAACTTTTTTATTTTTTTGTGTTTTTTTTTTAATTTTTAATTTTTATTTTTTTTATAATTTTTTTCTTTTTTTTCATAATTTATATCTAAAAATTCCTCTATGGAGTAGAAGGAGTTGTCATTCAGAAATTCTTTTAATTTCTTCTTAAATACTTGTTGGTTATCTGTCAGACTTTTGATACTATTTGGTAAGTGACCAAAGACTTTAGTGCCAGTATAATTCACACCTTTCTGTGCCAAAGTTAGATTTAATCTTGAATAGTGAAGATCATCCTTTCTCCTAGTATTGTAGTTATGCACACTGCTATTACTTTTGAATTGGGTTTGGTTGTTAATAACAAATTTCATAAGAGTGTATATATACTGAGAAACTACTGTGAATATCCCTAGATCCTTAAATAAACATCTGCAGGATGATCTTGGGTGGACTCCAGCTATTATTCTGATTACACGCTTTTGTGCAATAAATACTTTATTCCTCAGTGATGAATTACCCCAAAATATGTTGCCATATGAAAGCAATGAGTGAAAATAGGCATAGTAAGCTAATTTACTAAGATGTTTATCACCAAAATTTGCAATTACCCTTATTGCATAAGTAGCTGAACTCAAACATTTCAGCAGATCATCAATGTGTTTCTTCTAATTTAATCTCTCATCAATGGACACACCAAAAATTTGGAATATTCTACCTTAGCTATATGCTTCTGATTAAGGTCTATATTTATTAATGGCGTCATACCATTCACTGTATGGAACTGTATGTACTGTGTCTTATCAAAGTTCAGTGAGAGTCCGTTTACAAGGAATCACTTAGTAATTTTCTGAAAGACAGTATTGACAATTTCATCAGTTAATTCTTGTTTGTCAGGTGTGATTTCTATACTTGTATCATCAGCAAAGAGAACTAACTTTGCCTCTTCATGAATATAGAATGGTAAGTCATTAATATATATTAAGAACAACAAAGGACCCAAGACTGACCCTTGTGGAATCCCATTCTTGAATGTTCCCCAGTTTGAGGAATGTGCTGATCTTTGCATATTATGAGAACTGCTTATTTCAACTTTCTGCACTCTTCCAGTTAGGTACGAATTAAACCATTTGTGCACTGTCCCACTCATGCCACAATACTTGAGCTTTTCTAGCAGAATTTCATGATTTACACAATCAAAAGCCTTTGAGAGATCACAAAAAATTCCAATGGGTGGTGTTCGGTTATTCAGGTCATTCAAAATTTGATTGGTGAAAGCATATATGGCATTTTCTGTTGAAAAACCTTTCTGGAAACCAAACTGACATTTTGTTAGTACTTCATTTTTACAGATGTGTGAAGCTACTCTTGAATACATTACTTTCTCAAAAATTTTGGATAAAGCTGTTAGAAGGGAGATTGGACGGTAATTGTTGACATTAGATCTATCCCCCTTTTTATGTAAAGGTATAACAATAGCATATTTCAGTCTATCAGGGAAAATGCCCTGTTCCAGAGAGCTATTACACAGGTGACTGAGAATCTTACTTATCTGTTGAGAACAAGCTTTTTGTATTTTGCTGGAAATGCCATCAATTCCATGTGAGTTCTTGCTTTTAAGCAAGTTTATTATTTTCCTAATTTCAGAGGGAGAAGTGGGTGAGATTTCAATTGTATCAAATTGCATAGGTATGGCCTCTTCCATTAAAAGCCTAGCATCTTCTTATGAACACCTGGGTCCTACTATATCCACAACATTTAGAAAATGATTATTAAAAATATTTTCAACTTTTGACTTTTTGTTCATAAAGTTTTCATTCAATTTGATGGTAATACTGTCTTCCTGTGCTCTTGGTTGACCTATTTCTCTTTTAATAATATTCCAAATTGTTTTAATTTTATTATCAGAGTTGCTGATTTCAGAGATGATACACATACTTCTGGATTTTTTAATAACTTTTCTTAATATAACACAGTAGTTTTTATAATGTTTGATAGTTTCTGGGTCATTACTCTTTCTTGCTGTCAGATACATTTCCTTTTTCCGGTTACAAGATATTTTTATACCCTTAGTAAGCCATGGTTTGTTACAAGGTTTCTTACGAGTATATTTAACTATTTTCTTGGGGAAGCAGTTTTCAAATGCATTTACAAAAATGTCATGAAATAAATTATATTTTAAATTGGCATCAGGTTCACGGTACACCTCATCCCAGTCTAACTGTTGTAGGCTATCCCTGAAATTTGCAATTGTTAAATCGTTGACTGAACGTACTACTTTGGAGGACTGTTTAGTATTGCTGAATGGAGCTATGTCATATATTGTAACTAGCTGTGCACCATGATCAGAAAGACCATTCTCAACAGGCTGAGCATTTATCTGGTTAAACTTATCTTGGTCTATAAAGAAGTTATCTATCAGTGAGCTGCTATCCTTTACCACCCGAGTAGGAAAATCAATAACGGGTGTCAGATTGAAAGAACCGAGTAATACTTCAAGGTCATTTTTCCTATTACCCTCTTTCAGAGAATCTACTTTGAAGTCCCCACAAATAATAATTTGCTTCCCCTGTCTGACAGATAGCACAACAAGGAGTCCAAATTTTTCAGAAATAGATGAAAATTTCCTGATGGGGACCTATATACAGTTACAATTACAAATGTGCCTTTATTTAATTTAAGCTCACAGGCACATGCTTCTATATGTTTCTCTACACAAAACTTTTTTGTTTCTATACTTTTTGCACAATGATAACTTTTGACATATATGGCAACTCCTCATCTGTCCATATTTTCTCTCATTACATGTGCAGAGAGCTTATAACCACTTACATTTACCTTATTCATATCAGTAACAATGTGATGCTCAGACAGGCACAGTATATCTATTTCATTCTCAGCTTCTAAATCTTCTAAACAAACCAGAAGCTCATCTACTTTATTCTTTAAACTCCCAATATTTTGATGAAATATACTTCAATTATTTTTAATTATACTTTTATGAGAACCTTTACTTATTCTAACATTTGCAGTACTCTCCTGTCTGAGTTTCTCATTGTGCATAGGCCTAGTTCCTATACCAGTGGTCACATTGTGTTCAGATAGGCAGATTGTGTCAACTGGGTTGGGTGACTTTAATTCATCAATGCAATTACCTATGACTGAGTTACAACTTGGTGGAGATAAAATTTCTGGTGATTGGTGAAAATTTATATTTGGCAGCTGTGATTGGTGATCCAATGTGCTAGAATTGTGCTGTTTAATTTCTTTCCTAAACTGAAGATTTGTTTCAATTCTGACCTCTTGTAGAACTTGACATCTTTCTGTCTTCCCTATCCTAAAAAAGGTGCTGCTCCAACACCTGTAACCACTGGTATTTTACCATTCATGGCAGTGCCTCCCCCCCTTAAATTTCCTGCTATTACCCCAGCCAGTTTCCCCTTCCCTTTCCTGTTGAGATGTAGGCCGTGCCTGGTATAGTCCCAACTACTGAGACAATCAACAGGAACCACACCAATATGAGCCCTCGCACCCGACCCAAGCAGCCGTTCCAACTCCAAATTATCTCTCCCAACAGAAGAGTTCAAATGAGGCCAGTCATGGCGTCTCAGGACAGATACAAATTCAACATTGGTGTATCTCGATGCCGACGCAATCTTTACCAGGTCACACTCTATACTGTACGCAGGATCTCTGTTGATGCTGTTCCCTGGCCCACCCACAATAACCACGGTGTCTTCCCTGGTAAATCCTTTACAGAGTGAACCTAAATCCTCTGTCACCTGATCCAGACTAGCACTTGGTTTGAAAAAATTTGTGACCCGGTATTCTGGTCCTAATTCCTCCTGCAGAAGTTGGCCTACACCTCTGGCATGAGAACTGCCTACCAACAAAACTGGAGTCCAGCCCCTGCATTCTGGCCCGAGGTGCTGCAGTCCTGTGTGTGTGTGTTTTTACTGATGAAGGCTGTAGCCAAAATCTACATGTGATTGTCTTTTAATCGTGCCTGTCTGCAACTCGTCATCTTTAAGGTAAGTAGCAATCAACTTTTTGCTACATTGTTGATATTCGTACCTGGAGTTTCAGCGTTTGAAAAACAATTAAAGTGCGAAGCCCATCACTTGCAAGAAACTTAAGTCCCAAAGTCTGCCACAAATTAAAGTTACACTAAATAATATAATAATACTGTATTGTTTTGTATCAAATTAATTAATCAACTTAAGTGCCACATCATGTGATTGAATTACATAAATGAAAAGTTACCTAAGTTTTATAATTAGTACAAATGTGGAAAATGGTTGGTACCTGTTTTTGGTCAAGCTCCAGCATGGTGGCATTGTGATGTTGAAATTTCTCTACAATGCATAGTTTAATTGTAAAATGTTAATTAAATTTTTGTAAAATTGTGCTTATATGTAATTATTCTCTAAATAAGAGTAATACGTCCAAACAATAGAAAATTCAAGATGGAACAACAGTATGAAACAGATAGATTGCTACTCACCACACAGAGAAGGAAATGTGTGGCAGACAGGCATACTGAAGAAAGACTGCGAGATATTATCATACCAAATCATTCATCAGATACAGACAAAATTCAAACACATTCACAAATCCATAACACATTGCCTTTGCTATCTCTGGGCTCTTGGTTGGGCCCCAGCATCTTTGGATGACAGTGGCCATGTGTGAGTGACTTAAGCACATATAAATGTGCACATGTTTTCCCTACATCTGATGAAGGACTTAGGCTGATAGCTGATAATATGCAGTAGTCTTTTTTTTCACTCTGGCTGTTTGTCATTCAGTGCTGCCTCTATATGGTAAGTAACACTATATACATTTCACATAACAGTAAATGTATTCACTGTTGTGTAGCTGTTATCAATATGAAATTAATCAATCTGTACAATTTCCATTTTTATGTCAATATCATTCAAGGGCTGAGTTGAATGATACTCTGGTTATGTGGCTAACAAGTACCATTTAATGGTTTTATTGGTTTTGTTGGACTATAATAAATTAAGGACTATGGTGCATCCACTTATTCTTCTATTCATCACATAGTTTACATCTATTTATCATAATAATCTTCTTTCTGAGATTCTTGAAACAGTACCTTATTTTGTTATACATTTTCTAGCATTCATAGTATTTTTCTGAAAACTACTTTTGTCCTTAATTATTGTATGGTTGTTGGGAAATTCTTTGATCATGACCAACCCTGGCTGGCTACTCTATATGGCCATGCCACTGCCTCATCCTTGCCACAATGCCAGGTACTAGATGTTAGGAAATAATACACAGTGTTACGTTTTACAGTATATGAATTTAAAATTGAAATTCAACAAATAGAATGAATCCTTGAGTTTGTATGACTTACAAACTAAATTTATCTTGTCACATTCTTGATCTTTCAAAAAAACTTCAATCAAAAAGTTTTGATTTATGCATAATTACATCAACTAATCATAAGGGCACTATCAGAGATGCACAGTCGGAGTATTTCTTTTGATTGCTGTTGCACCATATCAGTTGCCGATGAAATCAATTCCTAGTAAATAAAACTATCTTTGTTGCTTGGACAATCATGTTGTAATATGTCTTCTCCTTTATGAGTTTTGCCATTAATACCTGTTCTCTCTACAAAACAGTGTCTACTATGGCCACTATTTATTGTTAAAACATTTGCATAGGGAAATCTGATGAATAAATGAGACATTATGTAAACATAAAATGGGCAAAAGTGTTTCCACCAGGCCTTTAATGTCTTGGTAGCATGATGAGAAAATTAAAAAGTCAATTGAAGAAATGCATTCTCAGTTATTTTCTCACTTGGTAAATGTATAGATGTAAATAGGTCTGTAAGGTGTGTCTGTTGCATTAGAGAAGTGACACATTACATCCCATATTAAACTGTAATTTCAGTTTCATACAAACTAACATATGTCTCAAATTATTTATAGTCTCTTGCATTCAGCTGAAAGTTTACCTACTCTATTAATATGAATATTCTACACAACTCTTTATAGGTTTCATTTTATGACCTTTTGCTTGCAACTGTTCTGTAGAATTTGTTTTATTATATCATAATAATTGAAACATTTATCGAAAGATCACATAAAAAAGTATAAGGAATATTCTAATGAATCAGTAGTAGCTTTTGAGCAATATATTTAAAAGAAAGTTATATATATATAAACAAAGATGATTTGACTTACCAAATGAAAGTGCTGGCAGGTCGACAGACACACAAACAACCACAAACATACACACAAAATTCAAGCTTTCGCAACAAACTGTTGCCTCATCAGGAAAGAGGGAAGCAGAGGGAAAGACGAAAGGAAGTGGGTTTTAAGGGAGAGGGTAAGGAGTCATTCCAATCCCGGGAGCGGAAAGACTTACCTTAGGGGGAAAAAAGGACGGGTATACATTCGCACACACACACATATCCATCCACACATATACAGACACAAGCAGACCAAATGAAAATGAAAGATAAAAATATATGGGGAGAGATAAGGGTGAACTAGAAAGTAACTGGAGATCTGGTATGAAAAAAGGCGAAAAAGTGTTGGTTAAGTTGATCCTGTGGTGAACGAAAAATACACTCCTGGAAATGGAAAAAAGAACACATTGACACCGGTGTGTCAGACCCACCATACTTGCTCCGGACACTGCGAGAGGGCTGTACAAGCAATGATCACACGCACGGCACAGCGGACACACCAGGAACAGCGGTGTTGGCCGTCGAATGGCGCTAGCTGCGCAGCATTTGTGCACCGCCGCCATCAGTGTCAGCCAGTTTGCCGTGGCATACGGAGCTCCATCGCAGTCTTTAACACTGGTAGCATGCCGCGACAGCGTGGACGTGAACCGTATGTGCAGTTGACGGACTTTGAGCGAGGGCGTATAGTGGGCATGCGGGAGGCCGGGTGGACGTACCGCCAAATTGCTCAACACGTGGGGCGTGAGGTCTCCACAGTACATCGATGTTGTCGCCAGTGGTCGGCGGAAGGTGCACGTGCCCGTCGATCTGGGACCGGACCGCAGCGACGCACGGATGCACGCCAAGACCGTAGGATCCTACGCAGTGCCGTAGGGGACCGCATCGCCACTTCCCAGCAAATTAGGGACACTGTTGCTCCTGGGGTATCGGCGAGGACCATTTGCAACCGTCTCCATGAAGCTGGGCTACGGTCCCGCACACCGTTAGGCCGTCTTCCGCTCACGCCCCAACATCATGCAGCCCGCCTCCAGTGGTGTCGCGACAGGCATGAATGGAGGGACGAATGGAGACGTGTCATCTTCAGCGGTGAGAGCCGCTTCTGCCTTGGTGCCAATGATGGTCGTATGCACGTTTGGGGCCGTGCAGGTGAGCGCCACAATCAGGACTGCATACGACCGAGGCACACAGGGCCAACACCCGGCATCATGGTGTGGGGAGCGATCTCCTACACTGGCCGTACACCACTGGTGATCGTCGAGGGGACACTGAATAGTGCACGGTACATCTAAACCGTCATTGAACCCATCGTTCTACCATTCCTAGACCGGCAAGGGAACTTGCTGTTCCAACAGGACAATGCACGTCCGCATGTATCCCGTGCCACCCAACGTGCTCTAGAAGGTGTAAGTCAACTACCCTGGCCAGCAAGATCTCCGGATCTGTCCCCCATTGAGCATGTTTGGGACTGGATGAAGCGTCGTCTCACGCGGTCTGCACGTCCAGCACGAACGCTGGTCCAACTGAGGCGCCAGGTGGAAATGGCATGGCAAGCCGCTCCACAGGACTACATCCAGCATCTCTACGATCGTCTCCATGGAAGAATAGCAGCCTGCATTGCTGCGAAAGGTGGATATACACTGTACTAGTGCCGACATTGTGCATGCTCTGTTGCCTGTGTCTATGTGCCTGTGGTTCTGTCAGTGTGATCATGTGATGTATCTGACCCCAGGAATGTGTCAATAAAGTTTCCCATTCCTGGGACAATGAATTCACGGTGTTCTTATTTCAATTTCCATGAGTGTATATCTAAAAACACAGATGATGTGACTTACCGAACGAAAGTGCTGGCAGGTCGATAGGCACACAAACATACACACAAAATTCAAGCTTTCGCAACAAACTGTTGTCTCATCAGGAAAGAGGAAAGGAGAGGGAAAGACGAAAGGATGTGGGTTTTAAGGGAGAGGGTAAGGAGTCATTCCAATCCCGGGAGCGGAAAGACTTACCTTAGGGAGAAAAAAGGACAGGTATACACTCGCACACACATACATATCCATCCACACATACACAGACACAAGCAGACAAATGTTGTTCAGATTATACGTGCATTTTAACAAAATTAAATAATTTTCATGGCTTTAAAACTTTATAATATAATAACAAAATATATAAAATTGTTTATGGCTAAATTGAATCTGCCATAAACGCACTCATAATTGTTATCTTCATAAAAGGTACCCAAATAATGAATCTAAATTGATGAAACTGAACCCCACACCATGAAAATTACAAAATCAGAATGCTGATACTGTGTTATGATAATAAATGAAGACACTGATAGCCTATGTAACAAAATCCTATACCCTGAAAATGATTCTATGGTCCATGTACCTATTACCTGTGAATTCCTTCCAGTCATACCATTGGTAGCCAGATACAAACAACAGTGATGCCTGCATTTTTATTTGTTTTATCTGCAACCAGTACTGCTCCAGAAAAGCTTTTTCAAATTACTGATAAATATTGCAGCTATAATGAATATGTGTGCTTCAGACAATTCTTTGACTATCCTGAAAACCTCTCCTAAAATGAATTTTATCATAATTATTCCTTGTTTTGAATCATTACTCTTTCTTTAAATAGAATGCAGTTGGGCTTTTGGTTCAAATGATCTGCTGTGCAACACTTTTTTTACAGATCTTTTTCTCTCCTTCTTCCCCTTCCTTCATTTTTTCCATGTTTTCCCATGGTTCTCCTTTGGTATTTCTTGTCCATGCTTTTATTTACTGTAACCCATCTTCCACAACTTATTTTTACTTATTAATTTTTGTAGCTTATATTTTCATTAGTTTTATTACTAACTTTATTACTTATTAATTTTATTAATTATTGCAGATTGATGCAGCATCAAATACAAGCTCACAAGAAGAACGTAGTAGTCCTTAATAATTATGGAATTGTAAAACCATTACCATTTATCACTGAATGGATGGACTGATGTAACAAGCTTGTAACTCCATAAGCTTGATTATCCCTTTAGATTAGGAGCAACAGCTACCTTACCATGATTTTTTTACTTTAATTTCATACTATTTTTGATTTTATATTCCTTTGTGATAATATATATAATATAATATCTTCTAACTGTATATTTATATTCTTGCTATGGCACTGTATATTTATATTCTTGTTATGGCACTTGTTACTGAAAATAAATAAATATTTTATTAGAAATAGTGACTCAATATTTACAATAAAAACTGTAATAAACATGGTTAATTGTGATGCATCAAAAGTTGAGACAACACGAAGTAACTTTTTGTTGTCATTATTTCTGTTAATCTTCATTTCATTGTGCTTTGCAAATACTATTGCCTTATATGACCTGTAGCAACAATGTAATAACGTGACACAGTTCTCATAATTTTATTACCTTTGAACTTGGGTAGCATACAGATGTTGTGTAATTAGGAGACAAACCTTTACTGCTGGACAGCTAGAGCACTAGAGTTTGTTGATATACTCAGCAATTAAAACTACTTATTATTCTACATTTGACATATAAGACTACATTTTTACCATATCACCTATCAGTAAAGCCACAATTAAACCTTATACATCAGAGAGTGGTTGCCAAAACAGCTACAATCCACTTTTGTCCATAGCAGCAACAACAGTTAAAGCTGCTGTCACCAGTGCCCAATGATGATTACATATATGCTCTCCCCTTGATTCAAATATTGCAATTGAGCTGATGCTTTGTTGTGGTGCTTTGGCAACAGTTGAGAGTCAACATGAAATGTTGCTAGCTCTGAATGAAGGATCTAACTAGTAATCGTAATCAGACTATAATTATCCAGCTACTGTGCAGGAAGGTGTAGGACAGGACTACAGGTAAACTAAGTTTGAAAAACATTTTTGAGACTCATGGAAAAATTAGTTCAGTATAGCATACTAGTAATTGATGTTGTTGTTGTGGTCTTCAGTCCAGAGACTGGTTTGATGCATGTCTCCAAGCTACTCTATCCTGTGCAAGGTTCTTCATCTACCAGTACCTACTGCAACCTACATCCTTCTGAATCTGTTTAGTGTATTCATCTCTTGGTCTCCCTCTGCAATTTTTACCCTCCATGCAACCCTCCAATACTAAATTGGTGATCCCTTGATGCCTCAGAATATGCCTTACCAACCAATCCCTTCCTCTAGTCAAGCTGTGCCACAAATTTCTCTTCTCTCCAATTCTATTCAATACCTCCTCATTAGTTATGTGATCTACCCATCTAATCTTCAGCATTCTTCTGTAGCACCAAATTTCGAAAGCTTCTATTCTCTTCTTGTCTAAACTATTTATCGTCCACGTTTCACTTCCATACATGGCTACACTCCATACAAATACTTTCAGAAACGACTTCCTGACACATAAATCTATACTCGATGTTAACAAATTTCTCTTCTTCAGAAATCCTTTCCTCATCATTGCCAGTCTACATTTTATGTCCTCTTTACTTCGACCATTATCAGTTATTGTGCTCCTCAAATAGCAAAACTCCTTTACTACTTTAAGTGTCTCATTTCCTAATCTAATTCCCTCAGCATCACCCGACTTAATTCGACTACATTCCATTATCCTCGTTTTGCTTTTGTTGATGTTCTTCTTATATCCTCCTTTCAAGACATTGTCCATTCCGTTCAGCTGCTCTTCCAGGTCCTTTGCTGTCTCTGACAGAATTACAATGTCATTGGCAAACCTCAAAGTTTTTATTCCTTCTCCATGGATTTTAATTCCTGCTCCAAATTTTTCTTTTGTTTCCTTTACTGCTTGCTCAATATACAGATTGAATAACATCGGGGAGAGGCTACAACCCTGTCTCACTCCCTTCCCAACCACTGCTTCCCTTTCATGTCCCTCAACTCTTATAACAGCCATCTGGTTTCTGTACAAATTGTAAATAGCCTTTTGCTCCCTGTATTTTACCCCTGCCACCTTCAGAATTTGAAAGAGAGTATTCCAGTCACCATTGTCAAAGGCTTTCTGTAAGTCTACTAATGCCAGAAATGTAGGTTTGCCTTTCCTTAATCTATTTTCTAAGATAAGTCATAGGGTCAGTATTGCCTCATGTGTTCCAACATTTCTACGGAATCCAAACTGATCTTCCCCGGGGTTGGCTTCTACCAGTTTTTCCATTCGTCTGTAAAGAATTCATGTTAGTATTTTGCAGCAGTGGCTTATTAAACTGATTCGGTAATTTTCACATATGTCAACACCTGATTTCTTTGGGGCTGGAATTATTATATTCTTCTTGAAGTCTGAGGGTATTTCGCATGTCTCATACAACTTGTTCACCAGATGGTAGAGTTTTATCAGGACTGACTCTCCCAAGGCTGTCTGTAGTTCTAATGGAATGTTGTCTATTCCCGGGGCCTTGTTTTGACTTAGGTCTTTCAGTGCTCTGTGAAACTCTTCACGCAGTATCATATCTCCCATTTCATCTTCATCTCCATTCTCTTCCATTTCTATAATATTATCCTTAAGAACATCGCCCTCTCTATATTATCCTTACTAATTAGTGATAAGAATAAATTATTATTTACTTATAATACTTCTTATTGAGTAAAGCAGACAACCGTAAATTCCATATTAGATACTAAGACAAAATTGTGGTTTCATCTGTATCAGTTGATTCTGTAATTATACTGGAAGAAAATCTTTCCAACCAGCTGACTGACACAACAAGTCATCCAGACATTTTCTTAATTACTACTTCCCATATCCAACTTGAACAACTCGTGTAAGTAACTGTTATATTAAAGATAATAGTGACAATGTTACTTTTAAATATTTTTAATTTGCACAAATGCTTTTGACTAGTCTTCAAAAATAAGTTCTTCTATGCAGGTTTGTACAGGTATTAGTTCAACCGTATTTAGATTACAGTGGTAGTGAGGTAATAAAAAAAAAAACTTTTTCTTCTTAAAGCTGTCCTCAGAGTACACAGCCTTATGTTTATTTGCATTAACAATATCTTACACTTGTCACCTGGTCATATCTTGTATTGTGCAGACAGTTTAAAATTTATGTTATGCTGATCTTTCAGTGGTGGGTGTGTATATGCTTTTAAATAAACTATTATTTTCCAGTCTTTCTGTTTGGCATTCAGCATTCATGCATATCAGATGATGACAATACTCTACGTAATTTATGACATTGTTGTCTGATTGTCTAAAAATTTTCCAATACAATCAAAACATAACAGTTTCCATTTGACAAATACAGTGTTTATGTCACAAAAATACTGTACTGAACTAGTATCATCTTTGCCCTGTGACTTTGATAATCTTGCAGTCATATCCTATACAAGATCCTATTGTCACAAAAGTGTTTTGCTGAAAATTACAATCGCCGGCCGTGGTGGCCGAGAGATTCTAGGCGCTACAGTCTGGAACCGCGTGACCGCTACGGTCGCAGGTTCGAATCGTGCCTCAGGCATGTATGTGTGTGATGTCCTTAGGTTAGTTAGGTTTAAGTAGTTCTAAACTGTTGACTTCAGAAGTTAAGTCCCATAGTGCTCAGAGCCATTTGAATTGAAATTGCAAATAAAGCTTTATAAATTTGTACATGTTCAGTGTGTCAAAAATTCCAAAATATTATCAACAGTTTCTCCAGATAATATCATAAATTGTACAAGTGAATCACATGACTTTACAAGAAGTTATCTCTGACAATAATACTTTTAGTTAATATTCGAATTGTTACTAATTTTCTGAGTTCAGTATTATACTACTATGAATCTGAGACATCCATATGGTTAAAGGCGAGCACTCACCAAAAAGCAGAAGCACTGAGTTGTCAATAGGCACACGCAAAAGAAGGAAAATTCACTAGATTTTGGAGTTATTGTTAATGAGCTGGAGTACACAAATGTAAATACACTCTCATACACATGCATACACATGCCCTACATGGTGCTGGCCAGACTGGCAGTGCCAATGCTATTTTGCTAAAGTGGCCTGATTGTTGAGAGGGTAGTGTTTGGTGGGCTGGGTAGATGGAAAGGGAGGTGGGAGGAAAGGAGAAGGGCAAGTTGAGTGGCCAGCAGCTAGCAAGGAGACTGGTTTGCCTGCTAGGAATGCAGGACAGAGGGTAGCAGGTATAGGTGTGACAGCCAATGGGAAGCAGCTCACACTGAAGGTGATGTGAGAATGTGAATAGGGAGGGGATGACAGGATGAAGGTGGGGGAAATAATTGGGTGGGGGATACAAGGGCAGCAGATTACCTGAGACTGGGTTCAAGATGATTTGTTATAGGGATAACTCTGATCTGTGTAGTTCAGAGAAGCTGGTGGTGGTGAGAAGGATCCAGATGACTTGGGTTGTGAAGCAGCAATTGAAATTTTGCTCAGCTGCATATTGCGCCAGCAGGTGGTCAACTTTGTTCTTGGCAACAGTTTAATGGTGCCCATTCACCCTGTTGGACTGCTGGTTGGTAGCCATGCCAACATAAAAGGCTGTGTAGTGTTTGCAGTGGAGTTAGTATATGACATGGCTCCTTTCACAGGTTGTCCAGCCTCTGATGGGGTAGAATAGTCATGTAACAGGACTTGTGTAGCAGTGCTGGGTTGGTGGCTTGGGCAGGTCTTGCACCAGGGACTTCCATAGTGATATGATCCCTGTGACAAGGGATTGGCAGTGGGAGAAGCATGGGGATGAACTAGGATGTTGTGTTGATTGGGTGGGTGACAGAACACCACTTTAAGAGAGGTGGGAAGGATCTTGGGGTAGGATGCCCCTCACTTCAGGGCAAGATGGATAATCAAAACGCTGGTGACAGATATGGTTCAGCTGTTCCAGCACAGGGTGATATTGGGTGACAAGAGGGGGGGGGGGGGGGGGGGGGGCTCCTTTCTGGCTGATTCTTGAGGCTGGTGGGAGGACTGGGGGTGTGTGAGGATATGGGGAATGAAATCTGTTTGTGGACTGGGTCTGGTGGGTATTGTCTGTCTGTGAAGGCCTTTGTGAGGTCTTCAGCACACAGGGCAGATGAGTTCTCATCACTGAGATTTGTCATCCATGGGTGGCTAGGATGTATGGGAGGGATTTTTTTCAGTAGCTTCTCTGAACCATACAGATGGGAGTTATCCTTAAAACATATCCTGGCCTCCACCTCAGGTAAACCACTGTCCCTCCACCCTCCACCCAACAGTTTCCTCTTCCTCCACACTGATATCCCTTCTGAATTCATGTCCCCACATTGCCTTTAGCATGTGCTGCTTCCCATCAGCCACTTCAATTATACCTAACACCCCTCCCTCCTGAAATCCTAGCCAGCAAACCGGCCTCCCTCTGAGCCACCAGCCACCTACACACAATCCCTCTCCATGCCTCGTTTCTTCTGCTGCGTGCTCATCACTTGTCACAAAGAAAAGAGTGACTGAGGACTATTTCCTTCCCATTACTCAAACATTTGGAGAGGAGATAATGTTTGATCATGTTGTGGTTCCACAGCTGATTAATATAAGTTTTAAGAAAACACATAAACTATCATTTTATTAAGCCATGACCAGTTTCATTCTAAATGTCCCATGCTGGAATATGACCAGTACAATGTTTCACTTTCTTAGCTGTGATGGGTAATTGTCACATTCTAAGATGAGCCTTTTAACATTTTATTGGGCAATTAAACATTTTAAATCGTTGGACCAGCACACTTCAGCCACTTTGTCACTGGAGTATGAATGTGCTGAATGTGTTATAGATGCATGCAACAACCTGCTCCCCTTTCTACTCTGGTGCTTTGCTAATTGTACCTCAACTATTTACCTCTGCTGAAGTGAATTACTGCATCAATACAAGGGAATATTTTTGTTTTAATATGCATTGGTGATATAAGTTTTCTATTGTTCTATTGTAACACAAACTACAGCTAAATTAAAAGTTACATGAAATAAGAATGACATAATTTCCCTTACGTTTTTATCTTAATATTTTTATATGGGACAGTTTAGTATGTTTTTAAAATGTTGAACCAAACAGTGTTTAACTAAAACACATAAATTTCATTTTAACTTCAGTTTTATGGACCACCCTGCAAAATGTGCCCAATTCTGGTGTTGCTGGTGATGCAAATTGGAAAAAAAATAAATTTATTTTAGTATGTTTCCATTGGGATGCTATAATGAAATTTGACGCACATATTAAGACATAGGGTATGACTGATGTATAGTTTCAATACAAAAATTTCAATTTTGAAACCATAGGAATTTTAAAAAATGTGTGGTTTGGAAAAATTTACCATTGTTATGAATATCATATACTTTTGAGCTTACAAGAAACAATAAAATGCTATAAATTTCAGGTCTAAGTCAAATAATTTTTGAGATATGGTCACTTTAATGTTTCAAAGTAAGACAGAAATCATATAATTTTGGAAACATTAAAATTTAATAGCTCAGAAATGAACTAACCAAACAATTTTTAATTTTGAACTTTATTCTACTTTGATAGTAGTATGAAACAGTGGTTTCAGCAACTGAAGTCTGCTGACTGTTCTGGACATTGTCAACTTCAGCTGATGGCACTGTTTTGAAGAAGGCCTAAGACTAGGCCAAAACTGATCATTTTAAATAAAATAAGCATTGTGATCCAGACTGTTTTTCACTAATTTTAAATAGCTTACAAGATCAGTGTTCTCCAAAAATGTTACCAACAATTGAAACATTACTTTATTCAAACACCACATCGTTCAAACAACAGATAAAGTTGAAAAGATATTTTGTCTTCTTAGTCTTCCATGAGATGTTTGCACAGTACCACATCAGTGACTACTTAGCAAGACATTATAATAAGGATTTTTGTTGCAAATACAGGGTGTTCAGAAGTGTCACATATTTCTGCAGGAGGTAGTATTGGTCAAAACTTGAAGAAAATTTTGTATAGCTGTACATCTGGAAACCAATATCTGTTGTTCTATGGCCTGTTTTACTTGTATAAGTAATTTGTACAACATAGGAGGCAGGATTCACAATAGATGGAATAGTAAATTGCTTCAATATGCACATGTGGGTGGATACAAATCCTGAAGCAATCATGGAGGCGATGCATCAGGATTGCTTCAGATCAATTTATGGGCACAAACTGTTGATGACAGGCTCATAGGACACACTTAACAAAACAGGTTAACAACTGTCCATATTATCATTTTCTGCATGATGAATTACCAGCACTTTTGTACAATGTTACCGTTACCAAAAGACAATGACTGTGTTTTATGTCCTGAGGTCACCACCTCATTTCCTAGAGATCATGAAAAAATGCCTCACTGTACTGTTTTGCGGGGGATAGATGGATTGAGGGCCTCCTTTTCACTGGAGCCGGTCTACTGAATTCCTAGCTATGGGCACATTTAAAGGTTCTTGTGTGTTTGGAGTCATTATCTAGTAAGCATAACGATAGACATCAGCCATATTCAAAAACTCTCTGTTAGGATCATAGCAGGTCAGTATTGCTATAACAGGAACAAACACCATTTATGGAACATAGTACTTTATAGAGCAACACGTAAGCTACAATGAAGTACAGGTTATGCATAGCACTGAACACGCTAACTGAACAACAGTAAAACAGGTTACATAAGAGGTTGAGCATCATTTGTGGTGGCTAAAATAATATTGTTTCTTTGGTGGCTTACCAGAATGTGCCAGGGGTCTGACCCAGGTATCCTTTATAAGTGGGCCTTTGAACTGTATAGATGCACAATCTCTGAAACTGTATGTGTCATGAGTGAAGGTACATCACTCTTCCCTTCTATGGGGTGGGAAAACAACATACATACATAATAACACTAGGCACAGAAGAATATATGCTACAGAAAAAATGCGTGGTACAGAAGAAATGCTTCCATGAAACCTGTGTGAGGAGTAGGGAGCACAACTCCACCTACGTTTGTGCATTTACTAAAGTTACTGCAGCACCTGTATCCACTTGCATTTTTAGCAGTTTATTAAACACACACAAGTTAATAAATAATTTCTTTGGGGAGACAGTCATTGCAGAGATACACTTTATGTCCATTGGTGCTACCCTGCCCACCACCTTTGAAGAAGAGTTACACACTGATGCAATTTGGCCTTTCTTTCAACACTTGTGCATACAGCCCAACACTTAGGTCATGCAGAATGCTCGTGTTGGATGAAGCAGTATGGGTTAGATGGAATGCGGGCATGTGGCCACTGTTGTGATGTAGCCTGTGCTGCTGTGACCATAACTGATGCTGCTCCATGTGATGCAGAGTCGAAGGTTGCATGGCTGCAATGGCTTCGTCATCATCCTGAACACTTACAGGCCGGCCAGGGTGGCCGAGCGGATCTAGGTGCTACAGTCTGGAACCGCGCAACCGCTACGGTCGCGGGTTCAAATCCTACCTCGGGCATGGATGAGTGTGATGTCCTTAGGTTAGTTAGGTTTAAGTAGTTCTAAGTTCTAGGGAACTGATGATCTCAGAAGTTAAGCCCCATAGTGCTCAGAGCCATTTGAACCATTTGAACACTTACAGCATGCCTGACAGGGGCTGACTGAGCAACTTCTGATACCTTCCCCCCACACCTGGAGCCTGTGACAGATCAAAGGAGTGAGCTACATTGAGCACAATCCATAAGTGTCAGATTCTCACATTTAAGTGCATTTTTGTGCACTTCTCTATCTGGTGCCACACAAATAGTAACATCACACACCAAGTGATCAGCGTAGAATTCATGATGGGTACTAGTGACAAATTAACAAGGACAATTCAACCTGTGTAATTTTGCAGCCCAGGATTTGTAAGATTGGTTTGGACATTTCTAACAATGAGAAAATTCTACATGCATTGTAATGACATGCATTCTGTCACAGTAATAGGTTGATAGGAGCTTGCACATTTCATCAAATGATAAGCTGGTTGATTCTTGCAAAGAGGCAAGTTGGCACAGCAATTGATAAAAGCATGGTGAAAGCCCAAAAAGAAAGAAATTCCTACACAGGTTTACACTGCCTGCATGAAAACTCTGGGAATTTTGGCATAACCATGTCTCGTACAAGTCCCAGTCTTCAGCCAACTCATCATATGCTGAAAAGGGTGACAGTAGCACTGACAGGAGAGTAACCTACTGCAAACACGCAGATGCCACTTGATTGAGAGTGGTGGTGAGTGCCTCCCATTGTTCTGTGAAAGCTTGCTACTGGGCAGTGGTATGTTGGAATACTTACTCTATTGAGATGTTTGTCGGATGACTTAGCACTGACACTAACACGTGAAGAAAATGTAACCCTCACTCATCGCCAAGTTAGCTACAGCAAGAACAAACACGATTACGGAACATAGTAGCTTATAGAGCAACATGTAAGATACAATGAAGTACAGGACAACAGTACTGGACAATAGTAATACAGGTTACAGAATAGGCCAAGCACTCGTTTACAATCACTTAGTTAACACTGTTTCTTTGGTGGCTCAACAGAGCACACCTGGGGGCTGACCCAGATGTCTTCTATAAGCAAG
The DNA here is from genome assembly GCF_023864345.2 of Schistocerca serialis cubense. Lineage (NCBI taxonomy): Eukaryota > Metazoa > Arthropoda > Insecta > Orthoptera > Acrididae > Schistocerca > Schistocerca serialis. Next base: position 777,379,645 of record NC_064641.1, read on the forward strand.
CCTGTGATCTGTATGGATGCACAATCTCCAAAATCATACACGTTATCAGTGAAGGTATATCACGTATAGTTCATACAAAAGTGTAACAGAAATTCTCAGCGAACTTAAATAGGAAGTCTCAGAATAATGACTACATGGGTCTTACGAAACTCTGTTGAGCAAATTTAGAGAACTGGTATTTGAAGGAGACTTTACAGCCATTATGCTGCCATCATACCTGGCATAGGATTCATGAGAAAAACATGAAAGTGTTTAGAATGCATACAAAGACATACAGGCAGTCATGTTTCCCTTGCGCAGTACAGGAACAAAAACATCAAATTTTCTATAAGTAATATCATATGCCATGTTGAGTGACATGGTTGTTTCCTCTCCCTCCAGAGAGTCATTTTAGAGGAGTGTTGCACTGTAGTTGCAAGTGGGTGGTGGATGGAGTGGGTATGTGATTGCCATGAGCCCATGAGTACTGCCATGGTTGAGCTGATCGTAAGCACAAACAGTGCTGCAATCAGTTGCTGTATGGAGAGGAAGAAGCCAGTTCTGAGCAGAGACATGACTGAGATCCTCAGCGAGCTGGTATGCTGCAGTGAGGTTGCCCATATGCCACTAACAGTTGGCACTGTATGGACACAACAGTCTGGTGGAGAGGTTAGTGTCTTTTTCCCAGCCAAGGATAGCGACTCAGTAGATATGGAGAAAGGGGCTTCTCCATGTCACAAGGAGAACTATCTGAGTGCTTTAGCAGCTAGCTGCTGCACCACTGTGGTCTATTGCTTTGACTCAGAACACTGTGTTGTGTATGAGCAGTGCATTTGATGTATTGACTAGCAAACAACATTCTTCATAGAAGTTCAAGTATATTGCATGTCAATTGGTGGCTGTTGATTAATGGCATGTAGGGTGTGCAGGTGTATGCACTGTGAGTGAGAGCCATTTAATTTGTTAAACTGCATGCTGTGAGCGTCATAAATTGTTACAGACTAAAAGCGATTATCTAAAATGCACTGTGAGCATAACTCATTTGTTGACACAGTTTGTACTAAGACTTAACCTAGTACTTGTTCTGTGTTAATTCTCAGTTTGTACCTTTATTGTATAAGAGTTTATTGAGATAAAATCATAGGTAGTTTAGAAGAGTATTATTGGTAGTTTATTATGGTATCTACTTGGTGATGGCAGTAGTAGTAGTGCAAAAAAATGACTCTGAGCACTATGGGACTTAACATCTGAGGTCATCAGTCCCAGTAGTAGTGCAATATGTAGTTATGTGTTATACGGATGATCCTATCTAAGTCTAAGAGTTGTTTTGATATCTTACGCTTGATTGCAGAAGTTATATCTGTTATATTTACTGTCTATTGCTGATGGCCATACATTGCAGTTGTCACTGTTTGGCCGGTTACCTTTTCTGGGACAATGGTTGGATTTCAGTTCTGTTTCCTATATGGAAGATATTTTGTTTTATTTATTGTTTGCATGTAAAGTACACCAATGGAAAGACACAATGAATACCTCCACTGTGTGATAGCAATGACAGTATTACTGATGACTCGGACCCTAAAATGGAGTTACCAAACACAGTTTTCTGGAATTTCTTCTTGAAAGAAGGCAAAGCAAGTGTTCCAGAATTTGGCTCAAGAACAGCTGCCATCATGAGTAACTTAGAAGTAGATATCCTCAGTGTAATGGAGCAACTTAAATCACTTAATAAAGGCAAGCCCTCTGGTTCTGACTGTACACCAGTTAGGGTCCTTTCAGAGTATGCTGATACAGTAGCTCCATACTTATCAATCATATATAATTTCTCACACAATGAAAGATCTATACCCAAAGACTGGAAAGTTGAACACACCACACATACACTCAAGAAAGAAAGTAGGAGTAATCTACAGTAATACAGACCTGTATTACTAACACTAATTTTCAGTAAGATTTTGGAACATATACTGCCTTTTAATATTATTGACTACTTGAAAAATAATGACTTATCAACAAATAGTCAGCTACGATTAAGAAAATATTGTTGTCATGAAGTACTAAATGCTATTGACAAGGGATTTCAAATTGGCTCCATATTTCTAGATTTCCAAAAGGCTTACTGTACCTCACTAGTGACTTCTAATCTCCCTCAAATTAGATGATATTACTCAGTCTGCCAATTATTCTGTGTTTCCCTCTACATAATGTGGATTCATTATTATAAATGTATGATGCGTCCTTCAGTTGCTTGCAGCTGTGTGTAGAACTGGAGACTGCAAAGTCTTCCCAGCATAAAGAAATATTTCGCTCTGTCAATTTGAGAGATGTAATCAGGAGAATGATTGAGAATGAAGTGGACCAAATTCTTCCAGAAGCTTTCAAACTATCTTGTCTAATTGCTATCATTCCTGCAACAATTACTTCAGTTAAAAGGAGTCTTCATTGTCATAAATGCATAGAAACGTATTTGAAGAACAGTATGGCTCAGGATTACTTATCTGCTATTGCTTGTGCTTCAAATAAAAAATCATTCTGTGATTATTTTAAAGCCAAGACATGTGGTGTGACGATGCAATCAAAAGGTACAGAAAGAAGAAGGCTTCTTGAGTTAACATGTTTTATAAGTAACGATGCTCAAATGTGCAATCTACCAGTTCATTTGTAAATAAAAGTTAAATATAACAATATTATGAAAAGGTTAGTTGCTACTCATCATATAGTGGAGGTGCTGAGTCACAGATAGGCACAACAAGAAGACTGTCACAAAATAAGCCTTTGGCCAACAAGGCCTTTGTCAAAAATAGATCACTCACACACACACACACACACACACACACACACACTCATGCAAAAGCAACTCACGCACACATGATCACAGTCTCTGGCAGCAGCAGCCACACTATGGGTGGCAGCAGCAGCAGTGCATGATGGGAGAGATTGTTGTCATGTTTATTATTATTATTATTATTATTATTATAATTATTATTACCACTGTTAACAGTAGAATTAGTAGCAGTGATAGTCATCAGCATCATAGTAGCAGCAGTAGTAGTAGTTGTCATCTTAGTAATAGTAGTGATGGTGATCGTGGTGGTGGTGGTGGTGGTGGTGGTGATTAGGAATGCTAGGTATGCTTACATTGAAAGAGAATGATATAGTATATTCCAGTGTGTCTCCTTGCCTCACCAGAATTTAGGCCCATGATTCACCACAGAATCCTATGCTATAATTGGTAGCAGAGTGTTGATCTGCATTGTACCAGCATGGGGATGTAACCTGATAGCATTAAAATATAAATAAAAGATTGTGTCTTGCTATCCTGTGTGCTGTTTCAGTTATAACTGTTAGGGATGTAACATATATGTCTTGACTTTTTACAAGAACAAGCTCATTTATGGGATGACAATATATGGCCAGGTTCTGGCAAATGTGGTGTTGGAGCAATCACGGCAGCTTTGCCATGTCATGGCTGAGCTGGTGCAGTTGATGAAGGTACAGTTCAAGAATGTCAGTAACATCCTCAATGTTATTGGATCAACCCTCTCTTGCAGTGTGAATCATATTCGCAGGGCCAGTTGCGTAGGCTACAAGCAAAACTACACATTGTAGGAATAGAACGAATGATCTGGAAAGAATAGTCAGGGAAGAGAATAGGGCTGTATTGGATGAATTGTTCAAAATGATGGCAAGGTTAGATGTAATAATTGCTGAATTGTTAACAATAGTTTCCATTCAAGTTGACCAGATGGACTTGAACACAGTAGTAAAAATTGAGGTAACACAACATGCTGCCAGAAAGGGAGGTTAATATGTGGAAAAGACAGTTTCCTAAGGTTACCCAGCCATTGGCAGCAATGTTTAACCCTCCACTGCTCGCGCGGGTGACACTCGTCACCCACATGACTTTCCCACTCAATTTTGTCTGACAAGGCTGGACTCAGTTCACGCCATTTTCAGTGCCTTTCTGTTAACTCTCAGGCTGTTAGATACAGTAATTGTTGGCTTTCAGTTATGAAAGATACATTGTTTGTGAAACATTATTATAGTCTGGAGGACACTGGTCATCTGCACGAGCTCTACTGCCACAATCAAACAAAGTAAGTCTATATTTCTTTAGTGTTTTCCCAGATTCAATTGGTATTTTATGTGCATAAATTTAGGCATATTGAAACGGATCGCAGTTACCTTCCATGTTACCTAGTATTCTCTTTATTTTTAGATTGTGGAAGAAATAACAAAGGCCCAAAAACCTCGGACAGAGTTTAGTAGAGATCCTAATGTATGGCTGGAATGGTTCAATGAGCTGAGTGATGAAGATGCTCACAGTGATAGCGCTGACTCAGAGACTGAGGATTCTGTTAATGAAAGTGGTCATGATTCACGAACAGAACAAGAAGTGTCAGAAAATGATGAATATGAGTCACAAGAAGATGTAACTCAAGAGGATGCATTTTTTTAAGGGAAAGATGGAATAACTAAATGGAGGAAAAATAAGTGTGCTAGCAATGTTAGAAGTAGATCTTGTAATATTATTATGTATTTGCCTGGACCAAAAAATCAAGCTTGAATAAAAAAGACAGAAATAGAAATTCTGAATTTGTTCTCGGATGAAAACAGAGTAAGCATTATCACAACATGCACTAATATATACATCAATGAAGTTCATGGTAACTTCTCTAGGGAAAGGGATGCTAAAAAAACAGATGCGATAGAGATCAGAGCTTTCATTGGTTTGTTATATCTGTGTGGATCTTTGAGATGTTCTAGGAAGAGTATCTCGAAATTGTGGAATAACTCAAGGGGAAACGGACTCGAGTCATGTTATTTATGCATGAGTGAAAACCGATTCAGGTTTCTGATGAGATGTCTGAGGTTTGAAGATATCCGTGATTGAGGTGTTCGCTGAGAGATTGACAAGTTGGCTGCTATCAGAGAGGTACTTGAGCTATTGATGAACAATTTCCAAAAATATTTTTCAACTAGTGAATATCTTACTGTTGATGAACAGCTTTTGGCATTTAGAGGAAACTGCCGATTCAGGCAATATATTCCTAGAAAACCTGCAAAGTATGGGTTAAAAGTGTTTGCTTTAGTTGGTGTAAAAACAGCTTACACTTTGAATTTACCTCAGTAAGCAACCAGAGGGACCATATAATGCCAGTAATTCAGCTGAAGATATTGTTCTCTGAATGGTCGAACTGGTACAAGGTACAAGCAGAAATATTACTGGTGACAACTGGTTTACCAGTTTGTCTTCAGTCAAGAAACTTCAGGTGAAGAAACTGACACATGTCGGGACAGTACGAAAAAAACAAGAGAGAAGTGCTGAAAGAATTTCTACCAAAAAGAGAAAGGGAAAATCATCTAGCTTTAGATTTCAACAGGATTGTACATTGGTCTCATACTGTCCAAAGAAAAATAGAACAGTGTTGGTGTTGTCAAGCATGCATTTCGATGACACTATAGATCGCTCAACAGGGGAACAAAATAAACCTGAAATGATTATGCAGTAGCCACCGGAAAGATCGTGGGAGACGCACATCGGCACGGCGTGTCACGGACGGTAGTTGCCACAAGTAGAGTCCCATCCACCAGAGGGCACGCGAGAATTCGGACGTGACCTCTGCTGGCATAACAACAACAACAACAACTCAGGCAGCACGGGCCGTGCCCAGTCAGTTAACATCGGGCATGCCTAGGACACAGTCCTGGTCTACGCTAAGTGAAGTGCAACGTAAATGTGAACAGTGTTACTACAGATTACTTTCTATAACATGCCAAAAGTGGGCATATATCTTTTACATCAGCTGTGTCAGAAGAACAATGTGTCACATAATACAAGAAGGTGGCCTTGGTACTGTTTTACAATATTTTGAACATTGCAGCCATAAAAGCTTTATGTATATATATATATATAAATACCACTGCATGGCTTCAAATCAGATTGTAATAAGGGTTGATTTTATAGAAAAAAAATCAGCTGGGAACTAATAATGCCTCAAATAGAGTGACATTCCCTTATTGAAAGCCTTCCATGTGAAATTTGGAGGAGGGTTAAATTACTGTTAGGCACTCAAGAAACTGGAACAGCCAGTAAAATCACCAGATTCATGTGTAAATTATTATATATGTGGATGAGCATGAAATAAAACAACTTGTAGATGGTGCACTACACGCAGCAACTGGACATGTGTAGATCATCTAAAAGACATATGTGTAAACTGTGTTTTCAAATAACATTTTCTTTACTTCAATTCTGCTTGCACTTTGTCACTAAATTACTGTTTGTATATGCTTATTAGTTAGGTCATTGTTTTGAAATAAGCATTTCCATGTCCTTTTGATAAGCAGTCACACACTCCTCAATACTTACATGGAAAATAGATGTAAATTTGTTATTTTGAAATGTAACCTTATTAAATTATTGCACAAACTGTTTCAAACGTTAGTATATATTTGTGTACAAATATTAAATGTATTATATTTAGATTTAATAAAAAAATCATAAAATCACTCATAAAGACTGTTTAAAATATACAAATAGACTGCTTGCATTGTGGATGACACCTGTCATCTGCGCGAGTGACCACGTCACGAATTTTCGCACATGTAACGGAGGGTTAACGAAGAGCAATTATCTATTGATTCCATACCTGATAGTGTGAAATCTTATTACAATATATTATGGTTGGCATAGTAGAAGGATGTTTTTGGGTTGTGGGCCATGGAACTTTTGCAGTTCATGTATTCTCACACTACGTGTAGTTTGACAAGTAGGATAGTAAGGGCCGTAGTTGAAGTAGATGCCATGGTGAAAGCTCACCAATGGCTATGAAAATGAGTAATTCCTGCACAGGAAATGTGGAAACTGATTGAATTAGATTATGGATGTGAACAGGAGATTAACAAGCAGTTCTGAAAGTATGTTTATAAGGTTTCACAGCTGCACATGCATTTTGTATCGTGGCTATTGAGGCTGAGGTGGTAGCTAATATAACAGAAGGCATTAAACCAGCAGATCAGTTGTGGGTGATGTTCACCCAGCCCCCTTGTACATTTAGTGATTTGGGAGAATTAGCATGCCATATTGGAGGGTTTAGATATGTTGACCAAAGTAGTTACCATGAACCTCACATAAGTGTGGTGGATGAATTTGCCTTACAAGAGGAGAGCTCAAAACATAATGACTGTTTCCTTTGCAGGGCATCGGGACATTTCTGGATGAATTTCCCACAGCAACAGAAGATGTGGGGTAGTAATAGTTGGTGCCCTCAGAGTGCAGCAAAGTGTGTCTTTTCACTCATTGCCCCTGTAGGAATTAAGGCCATGTTTGCACACCAGTGGCATGGAACACCATTTGTCTGCTGTTTACTTAATAAGGAAACACTATGTGGGGTATTAGGAACAGGTAGCTAGCTCAGTTACCCTCTTAAGTGATGAGTGGTCCACATTCACCAGTTAGTCTGTGGGTGGTAAAGTTTGAATTCAAATGAGAACCAGTACGTATCAACCAGTTATACTGCCTTGTGGATGTTGCAGAGAGTTCTGGCAAAGTTGTGAATATGGGAGTTTACATGGTAAATATCGTCAGGGGCAATGGAGGGGCTATTGAATTAACTGATTGTGGGGTTGAATGTGATTAGGAAAACTGAGTTGATCCCAAAATGGCTGAAGATCACTTTATCTTACAATTTTGCTTTCACTTGGAAGTGCTGGTAGAGATGGTACAGCACAGGGGAGGAGGAGGTAATGTGATGCAACAGAGAATTTAGTAATGTGCTAATGGATGGGTCTGGAGTGACTAATGTAATTAAGTATTACATTCAATTAACTGTTACTATGTAAGTGAGGAGACTGTTATATTTTCTATGCATTGAGTTAACTGTTGCTGTGCAAGTGAGGAGACTGACATATTGGTTGTATCTCCATGCACGAACAAACTGAAAAGTCAAGCTGAAGCTACATTGTAGCAAGGTGTTATTCGCCCATCCAGATCACATTATTCAGTTCCCATAATTGTTATGCCTAAATCATTTGGGAAGTCAAGAGTGGTATCTGATTAAAGAGAACTTATTAAGAGGCTAGTCCTCTGTTACATACCGTTGCCTAATTTCCAAACCTGTTTTGACTGGTCCTGCCTGTGTTTTTACCATCTTGAATCAGACTTACCATCAGATTCCCTGAGGTGAGAAATCTAAATGTGTTTGTCACATATTAGAATTTATTTGATTGTAACAGGATGCCTTTTTAGCTAGGCAGTGGCATGGTGTTGTCAACATGGCTGTTGGATATGTTGTTTTCCATTATTAAGTTCAGATTTGTACACCTTTATCTGGACACTGGTTATATTTAGCAAAAACTGGCATGAACAAATGGAACACCTGAAGGAAATGTTTGTGCACTTTAGGAAGGCAGGAGTGATGATTAATCCTGAAAAACTGAGGTTTGGACTCCTTGACATGTCATTTCTTGGGGATATCATATTACAGAGGGAAATTAAAATTGGTTCAAACATACCAATTTTATTAGAGAATGCCCCCCTCACATGAATGCTAAAGAGATAACAAGATTTATGGGAATGGTTAATTTCTTTGACTAACAGTGTTGCTGCGGAGGGGTTGAGCAGCCACATGGTCCAAGCAGATGCTAAGGAAATTGAGGTTAGTGAGCTCAGCCAGGATAGTAAGGTGCAGGGAGTGAAACACATTTTTTGTGATTTTCTTGCATCATTTCAGGGTATTGTCAAATATCAGAATGAAGATGGGCCCTTGAATGTAATTAAACAGAAAGTAGAAAAAGTAGAAGTGATTAGGCTGTATTTAGTAAGGAAGGGAATTCTATGCTGTAATTCTAGGACGCCAGTATGTCCATTATTATCATCAATTTCCAGTTTGGGGAAACGTGGGGATTTTTAAAACACACACAAAGACCTGCAAAGAGTTCATGTGGAAGAATGTGAAAGGGAATATTCAGACTATGGTCTGAGGATGTAAGACTTCCTCAATTAACAAGCCACCACATGATACTTAGCAGGGTACACACACTTTGAAGCCAGTAAATCACCCAAAGGATAAGTTATACAGAGGGCTTCAGGTAAATGTAGACAACTATTTGATAATCAATATTAATGGAACAAAATGACATACCATTACAATTCTTGCATGAGAGGAATGTTATTTTGTGTATTTAAAGTGACTCCCCCCATTAGTATCCAAACTACATCGATGCCACTGAACTATGGGTATCAGTGCTGCAAATGTGATAGCCGCATAGGACACCTTGATGGTTTCACTTAGAATCTCTGTGGTAGGGAGGTGGAGTGCCATCTTGTTCTAGGTAAAATCTTCATTTCCAAACACCTCTCAGATGGCAGGTAAAACTTATGTTTGCAGTATATGAAGGAACACCTCACCAGTAATGGTGGTTTACAGTTTATGGTGGAATGGGCTACTCAAACCATGCAAACCATGCAATGACAGACCACACCACACATTAACACCCCATAGATTAACGTGTTTGTCGATATGAATGTGAGGATTTTCAGAAACCCAGTATGCACAGTTGTGGTGGTTTAGAGTACAATCCAGTTTGAATTGGGGCTCGTCAGACCACATAAACATCCCTGCAAACCATTCATCCTCGCAAAGCATGACTTCAAACCACTCTCAGTTCTCCATCCCTTGATCCAGGTCATCCTTGTTCATAGTGGGCAGTGATCTTGGAATGTACACTTTCCACCTTGCAGCCTTCTGAATTCATCATGTACTTGATCATCTCGCCCTGCTTTCATGTGCACCCTGCTTCAAGAGTTTTGAGGTGACTTAGTAAAATGTTGCTACACAGTAGCACTGTAAACTGGACTTGTTGATGTTTCTGATCAGCCAGACCTTTCCTTATGCACATCTTGAACAGTACCATCGGTTTCAAATTTATCCTGAATATGATAAGTTGTTGTACAAGTTAGTGACCGAGTTCTGTACACGTTATGACATTGCCTTTGTACCTCCATCATGTTTTCATACTTCCAATACCACTTCAATACTGCCTTGTATTGCTCAAATGACAATCTTACTTCATTCACTGCTGCACTGCCAGCTGCTGGAAAATGCATGCCAAGATCTGTTGAGAAAACAATGCACTACACTACTGTGAAAAATTGCAACATTATGTCATTTTGTTCCAAAGATATTAACTGTCAAAGAGTATCTACATTTTTCTGAACCCCTCTGTATATTGATTTTGTGGGTCCATATGCAGGACTGCCTATTTGAGATTCTCTTCATTGTTTCCTACTAGGTCGGCAACCAGTATACCAAAGTATTGGCTGAAGATGACTATTGTTACCTTTGATCACTGCTGAATATTAGTCTCTGATAATGTCATGGCATTTACCTCCAGGGCCTTCAGATAGTTTGTGTTTGGGTTAGGAATCAGGCATACTGCCATTATACTATGTTGTGGAGAGAGTAAACCATGACCTAAGGACAGCCTTGATTACTTATTATCATTCTGACCTCATTAAGTGGACCGAAACACTGGAATGCCTAATGTATGCCTTTAATACAGCTAGATAGGAGATGTGCAAGAGCATGCCAGCAACATTAATGTTTGCATTCAGAAGTAACTCCCCATTAGCTAACTCGTGATCGATTGAGCACCTGTTACTCAGCAAGACATCCACCACGGAGATAAGGGAAAAGTGATGTACCTCGAAAGATATTTTGGTGGTCCTTGAGCAAGGGGATCAGGTTTACAAAAAGGGAAGATACCTGAATCCATTTAGGGTACCAAGTGAGATGACACAGTGGTTAGTACAGTGGACTCTCATTCTGGAGAATGAGAGTTCAAACCCACATACAGCAATGCTGATTTAGGTTTTCCACGATTTCCCTAAATCACTTCAGGCAAATGCTGGGATGGTTCCTTTGAAAGAGCATGGCTGACTTCCTTCCCCATCCTTCCCAAACCCAATGGGACCAATGACCTTGCAGTTTGTTCCCCTCCCCCAAATCAACCAACCATTTAGAGTACGTGATCATGTACACCTTTAAAATTTCAGTAAGCTGAGCAGAGCAGAGGCCAGGCTAATGGAAAATTTTCTACCACACTGTACAATTTGTGATGCCAGTTACTCTGTCAATTAAGAATGTGTCTGTGAGTAAGGAATGCAGGGTGCACATCTCAGTTCATAACAGCCTATGAACATTAATTTATTATTGTATATATGTGGCCTTAAATGTCAGCATTTGTTAGTTATTCTTTCATTGTATTGCAATTGTGGTGCTTCCTTTCATATGTGGGAGAGACTGGAGGTAAGAGTTTGGAGGGGGGGGGGGGGGGGGAAGTTGTGTGGACAGTTGTTTTCACCATCTCCACAGAGGAGTTTCACACTGCAGCCACATGTAGGCAGACAGTTTGGGTTAGTGGACACTGTGAGTGTCAGCATGGCTGAGCTCGTTGCAAGCAAGGACACTGATGTGTTCAGTTGCTGTAGGTAGAGAACCAAGCCAGTTCTGGGCAGAGCTGAGATAGAGACCCTCAACAAACTGGTAGGCTGTGTTGCAGTTGGTCAGACATCACTAACAATCAGTGCGGGGTGTGGGCACAGCATGGACGATACAGCCTGGTGGAGTGGTTGGTGTCTTCACCTGCCCAAAAGGACAGTAATCCAAGTGGAGGCAGAGAAATTGTTAAATTGAGCCCTGTGTCTGCAGAATCACCAGCCTGAACCCCACTCCACCCAATCCTATGCTACAACTATGAACCCTCCGCTATGCACTGTACACTTGCTTGTAGGGTATTTATGTAGATGTAGATTGGCTGACTGCTTGTCCTCATTAAACTACTAAAAATAACATTTGAAAATCAGTATTAATGACAATTGTTCCAAAGTATGCATTTTCACTGGAATCAGAAAATGTTCAGCTACATAAAGCATGAACCTGAGAGTGAGCACGAGAATTAATTCTCTTCTTTACCTTTAGAAAAAAATGTTGTAAACTGACCTTGTTTCTTGACAGCAGTTGAAGATTCTTCTCAGTCTTGTTGAAGTTGTTCCTTTCATGCTACTCATCTGATGTCCAAAATAATGGATTTTTGGAAGTATTCACTGAAAGGATCCACTTTAGCAATGAAGGAACAAAAATTATTTACCAAATAAAAATTTTTTACCTTCCATATATAATCAGCAATTGTAATTTTGATTACTTTTATTAAATATCCTTGTGAAGTACTTGAATGCTTTCTTTCATTTCAAAGATAGAAGTTACAGGCCAAAAGACAATACTGGTTGTCAATATGTTTGATCACATATGAAGGTATAAATAAGTTAATATTCTCACACAGAAAAGTGTTTTGAAAAAGATTAACAGGCTTCATACTAAAAGTGCAGATTCGCCTTTCAGTAAATAAACAGCTAACAATAGAACGCTGATTGTGCTCGATCACTGTATCAACAAATGAACTGCCTCCAACTTTGTTAAAATACCCAAAATTTCATTTCTATGACTCAATTAAAATAAGAGAAATACTATGTTAATCAGTTTACTAAAATAAAATGGTTTTGAGCTATCAAAACCCTATTTTCACAAGAGTCATATAACATGGTAATCTTATATATGTAGTATCCAGCATTCAGAAAGGCAAGAAAGGATATTTAAAAACAATCTACCAATTTTTTCTTTAAGTGATAATTACTATTTGAAAAGACAATTGACATATCACTGTTTTATGTTTACATTGCTTTCTTATTACTGGTTAAAATAAGTAACTTCACAATGACATCTTGGGTTGTCGGGTGTTCTGCTGGATATCAGCGTCGTACTTGCACAATATTTCGGTCACGTAGCTCGTAACCTTCATCAGGTGCGACCTGAGGTCACACCTGATGAAGGTTATGAGCTATGTGACCGAAATATCATGCAAGTACGACGCTGATATCCGGCAGAACACCCGACAACCCAAGATGTCATTAGATCGCCGGGAAAGCCTGAAGAGTTACAACTTCACAATGGTTTCAAAACAAAACAGCATTACACTGTGAACAGTTTGAATATTAATAATTACACAGTAGCTTATAAACAGTAATTTGCTTAATATTACTGTTTTGTAAGATACCAATGTTCGATGTGGGGGGGGGGGGGGGGGGGGGAGATTTGGGCACACTAGTCTTAACAGATGATTCCTTTCTGCAATGGCTGCTAAGAAGGTCTCCATGTATTCTATTGCGTCTTTGAATGATTGTATAGTCTTTTCGAAACACTTATTGCCATAATGCACTTTTACCACAACACAGTGTTTCCAACTTGCTACTACAACTGATGAAAACTGAATCCTGAGTGCATCATCCTACAACTGACTTGTGTCAAAAGACCTTATGAACACAATGCTTGTTGACAAGACAGAGACACAATAACTTAGTATATATACAGGTTGTTTATAAATGAATATTAGGGTTTCAACACTTTATAATATTTATTACATTAAACTTATAGTTATAAATGATATGTCAAATCAAAGAGCAACTCAAACAGTTTTACCAATAACCTTATAAACGTTCACTGTGAGCACTGGCATTGCAAAGTACGTGACTGGTTGAACTTTGCCGTACCCAAGCACTGGATAGGCCAAAAGGGACCCAATGACAGGGCTTGTTTTGCATGGTCTCCACATTCACCCAACCTAACTCCATGCAATTTTTTCCTTTGGGGCTTCATCAAGGATAATGAGTACATGCTTCCACTACCAGCAGACCTCCCTGAATTAAGAAACCAGATTGAAGCAGCTCTAACTCCATCACAACTGGTGCAATGTTCAACTGTCAAAAGTTTCATTCCAGACACGACTCAGGGACCCACAAAATGATGAAACTGAAGTGTATACTGGTGTCACCATGTTTACAGTCATATATGAAACCACTTGCGTGCAACTCATTCCACGCAACGAGTGGCGCTACCCAATGTCATCATGTAAACTAGGCTTAAGGGTTACAAACTGGACCTGTTCAAGGAATTAGAAATTTTCAAACATCTATCTCAGAAAGATGGATTTATTCTTAACAAACAGGTGCAGCTTAGAAGCAAACATTTTTTGGAAGTTTCAAACCAATTCTTGCTCTAATGTAACATAGTTTGGCTGACTAGAAGCTAGTTTTCTTGTCTGTTGATGCTGGTGAGATGGTCCTTTCCTGTCTTGTTGGGATTTTATGGATTTTTTATGATTATCGTTCACGGTTCTCGATGTGTATGTGAGGTTTAATGACTCTGTTATGTTTTTTATTCATGACGAGAGATGGTTTCGATTTACTACAACATTTTGTTTGTCTCCACTAATATGTATCCTAGTCTTTAATTTGCGTGAGACTCTCTCACACAACACTAGTGCCATCTCTTGTTAGATGTGTTCCTTAGCGCAAGTTTCACCTGCTTGATACTAGGACACAGGCAAATTGGTGTTCATGTTTTCTATTGTATGTAGGTGTTTTAAATGGTTCTCATATGTTTTATTTATTAAGACGGAGGTTTTAAATTAGCACAACCTTTAAAATTTTGATGCACATGAGTATGTATCCCTGGGTTTTAATGTGTGCTAGTTTCTTGCACGTACCACAAATGCCCTCTCTCAGTGAAATTGTCTGCCCTAGTGCTTCCACACCCCCTTCATATTAGTTCACAGGCTAAGTACTGATAATATGCTGTGTTTGAATTGACCATCTCTTCATAATTATGCTGTACAGGTGGAGGTGATATTTTAATTTTAACTACTGGCGACACTATTGGCATGATTGTTTTATGCATCTCCACTGCAGAATGTGATTTTAGTAAGTGACTAAAAGTTTTTGTGCTTGTAATACTTTGGTAATTTTCATGGTTACTTAAAGCTATAAGCGTTTGTTTTCTTCTTTGATCTCATTTATGTTGCTAAGTTTTTTGCTAATTAAGGTGTCTTCCTGTTCAGGTGTATTTTTGCTTCTGATGAACGTATATTTAGATATACCGAAACCGTGGTCAAGGATTTCAGTAAATCTCTGTCCTGCAACTGTTTGGCTGTTATGATTTAATGTGAAGATTTTGAATAGTTGCTGCTTCAGCCATGTTTAAAATTTTGTATAATGCAACTATTATTTCCCATGTTCACTCCAACTTCAAATATTTTTTCACTTATGAAGCTTACATCTGTAACAGGGTCAAGGTCTTTGTGAAGCAAGAGGCCCACTCCATTCTTTGCCACTTTATTGTGATCATGGCAATATAATTTGTATCCACTTCTCAGAAGTTCTGAATCCTTTCACTTCCATTTCATGTCACTAATTCTGAGGCTATGACTCTTTCTCCTCTTCATCATGTCTACAGCCTCTTCATTCTTTCCTGTCAAGGTTGTTATATTTAATGTTCACACTCTTAATTTGTTTTTATCTTTTTGCTGAGTTCTACTTTTTTGTCCTTTATCAATAGTTCTTCTTGCATTCTTTGGATTTTCTTCAGGCTGTAAAGACCCGTTCTTCCTTCCTTGGGTACATGAAGTGCTATCATTAGGTATTTTCAATCCCAGAGAGATTAAAAATAATTTTGGAGAGTAACGGATCCAATTTGCTGAACTTTTGAAAACTGACTTAATTGAAACTGCTTCTGATTGCAGGTTGCATCACTTTGTAGTTGATAATTCTTTTGGCTCTTGTTCTCATAATGTGCAAATTGCATTACATATTTGTCTCACACTTGTAGTTGCTAAATGCAATGGTGAACAATTTGTTTCAAAATTAAAAAGAATCAAGAATCAAGTAAGGGTTAGTGTGGGGCAAATAAGATTGAACTGTGCCTCTGATATGCACTGAAGACAAGTTGTTAAAGAGAATGGACATCTTAAAAATAATCAAAGAGGGTTCGATTGCTAGGCATTGTAAATGCATTGTTTGAATCTAACCAAAATCTACTGAATATGTGAAGTGTCGGTAATGTGTGCAGGGATTTTGCTAAATGGAACAAACTACAAGAAATTATTTCTGAGAGGAAGAGAAGCAGAAAAGATCCTATGGCTGGAAATGCGTTTCAACGGAGGCATGTCCACTTGAAGGTGGAGGTAAAAGATCTTTGATAGAGTAGGTTTCAGTGATTGAAAGTACACATGAGAACATACGAGGCAAGTGGGAATATTCTGTCTGTACTGGTATTTTAGCATTATGATGATGGCACGAACCATCAGCAACAGTTCAGCCTCGATGTGTGGGTGGGGATTATTGTCAATCACATCAGGTGCATCAGCACTTGCCAACTGGAAGTCATTCCTCTGGTGATACGAAAGGTAATGTGGTTACTACATGATGATGCTAAAGCTCAGTTTCGCGTTTCCAAGCTGTGGAGGCATCTAGACGTTCTACTCAATGACACATTGAGTATAAACCAGTACTGTTTGTTCACTAACACCATACCACTAAAGCACTTGTACAGACAGAACATTCCTACTTGCATGGTGTGTTCTCATATGTGCTTTCAACCACTGAACTCTACTATGTGAAAGATGCTTTATCTCCACCTTCCAGCATGTGTACCTCACTTAGAACCCATGACCTCTGTATGAGGCATAGCTAAATTCCCTTTACAGACTTTGAAGACTTGTAATAGGGACCAAAGTGGTTATGTTTATCATAGGAACTCATGTCCGGAAACGTAGTGTTTTCACACTGCACACACAAGTTGCTCTCCGACTCCTGCTTCTTGTCCTTTGGGTCCACATACAAGCAGAGCCTGATGTGACGACCACCAACCTCAACACAGATACGTTACCTTTGTACGTTGTTCCAGTACACACAATCATCAGTCTGTAGTCCTCCAGCATCTCCCACAGCCATAACTTGTGGCAGTAGGTTTTCCTCCAATGCAAATCACAAACTCAACTGAAAAGCATGTAAACAAATTTGTAGCAGGTATGGGACATCAGGTGATATGTGAATTACTTATATAATATCCTAGTCACTGGCGCCAAAAATGAGAGAGTTTTGAACTTGTGTTGTGGTATTTTGTGTGTAGCGGGAAAACAATACATTTCTGAACGTGAGTTACTAAACTTGGTCCCCCACTACACATCCTCAGTGTCTGTAATGGGAATGTAGTTACACCTTGTATACAGAGGTCACTGCTTGGAACATATTTCTGGCCATATATCCGTATGATCTGTTTTGCTCCTCATTTTCTCAGGGATCGTTTTCTACATAAAGTATTTTATACTTGGCCATCTGCAGCTGTTGAAAAACGTGATGTTTAGAAAATTTCACAGACAGCTGGTGAAATAGTTTTTTTCCTTTTTTATTGAAAAACAACCTGTTTCGTGACCTAAAGCCACATCATCAGATGCAACATGAATGTTAAAGAATAAGCATCTCAACTACGTAGATATAAAAATTTAAGTAATATCTAAAATACACTCACAATGTAAACAGGTCACGTGTACCCATTGCTCCTAGTCAAGATATATTACTCAGTGAATATCGTCTACATGGCATTGGTGAACGAGTAAAAATTGCTAGTGGGTGGATCATATAATTATAGAGCAATGTTTTAAAATTTACCTGTATCTAAAAGTAGAAAACATTTAGTGGCGAGAGGAGGCGAACAAAATTTTGAAAGACTGGATTGGCAATAAAAATTGTCACTACTAACATGGCAAGTTGGCGCACAATGGAATATACTGCGTGAAATGATACAAGATGGCATTTTCTTACCAGTGTGACGGCAGGGCAATCCGGTGTTGGGAAGAGCAGAGCAATTCGGTGTTGGGAAGAGGAGAAGCGGCCGCACAAGAGACTATCAAATAAGACTAACAGGCTAGTGAAATGGTAACTATTCAGGGTGAACGTTAATAAAACTGAAAAACTGCAGGGATGGATTCCTGAGTGGAAATGGGGGAAAAAAGGTCCTATGAACTCGTGTCTGGAAATGGACAGTGTACGTGCAACGACAAAAAATCATACTGGAACACAGTACAGAGCTCCATCGCATCCACATCACAACAGATGTTCAAAGAGGCCTCCACGAGATGAAATGGACACGTTCACACATCATATCATGGATTGCACATTCCGGCCCCTCTCCAAATAGCATTACAGGTGTCGTGAACACACCGTTGAAGGGTCTGCACATCAAGAACTGATTCTGCATACAAAACGCGTTTCAGATACACCAAAAGGTACAAATCCAGGGCGTTTCAGTTCGGTGATCTAGCAGCCCATGCTACAATACCTCCACACCCCATCCAAAGTCCAGGGAAGATGTTGTTGAGGTGTCGGCGAAATGTAATGCACAAGTGAGGTGGTGCTCCCTCATGCCCAAGGCACATTCTGAAGCAGCCTAGGCAAAATATTCGTAGGAAGCCTAGGTAAGTCCCCCCACAGAGGCGTTGTGGAATAATAACTGGTCCAACCAAGTATGTGGTCGCCAAGAATACATGCCCACACACAGATACTGAACTGATGCTGATGAGATGCCTCAACCATTTCCCGACAGTTGTCTGTAGCCCAAAGATGATGATTACGGAGATTGATGATGCCAGTTGTGGCAAAGGTTGCTTCGTTAGTAAAGAGGGCTGATGACAGAAAGTCTGTAATTGTGATGATCTGGGCCAAAAACTATTGACAAAATCATTCCCGTAGAGGGAAATCTGCTGCTGTTAATCCTTGCACTTGTTGCAGGTGACAGGAATAGTAGCGCTTATGAAGGACAGAAATAATCGTACTTTGGCTTACACCATGTCGACTGGCCACTTACCTGGAGCTTGTTCTAGGGTTCGTTTCAGTATCTTGTAGCACCTGGTCCTCCACATCTGGTGTATGCACAGCCGCCACCAAACTGCATGTTTGTCTGTCTGGAAGGATCCATGATCACACAAACGCCCAAAATGAGCTTGAAATGTTTCGTGGTGTGTTTGGTGTCTGTGAGGGTACTTGTTTTGGAATAGCTGTGCTGCCTGTCGACCGTTTCCATCTACTTGGCTGTCCACAAACATCACCTCGGTTTGTCCCCGACATGAATACCAAACCATTCTTCTGCTTACAGTACACTGTGTCAATCACACAGCCTGCAACACACAAGGTAAACACGGCACCACGGCACAGGGTCACATGAATTTGCATTCGTCAGAGCAATCTACCACGGCAATAATGCCTTTCTGGATACATGTTCATGGACCTTCGATTTCCAGTTAGGGATCCGTCCCTGTGATATATAGGTCGTATTAATGTTCACCCTTTACATGTGGACGGTGTGAAGTCGTGTAACTCATGAATAGAACCGCTGGGTCACTCTCTTTCCAAATGCGAATAATTCTGAATTTTATTACATACTGATACTTAATCGCAAAAACAATCAAAATCAGCCAGAAAATGCTATGGTTCTTTAGTTCAAATTGATTACGCAACGTGAACTGTTTTCTTTTTCTTTTATATCTAAAAATTTCTTCCTCCTCTAATATATTCAAAATATGAGTTTTTTTATGAAGTATTTAAAAACTTTCTGTAGGGTTTGTGGTGCTGTGCCCCTATTCGCGTAAGTGCATTGTTAATGCGGATCGGGGATTATTTAAGTTAAGGTGTTCCTGATATCTTTTTCGAAATAACCCATCGGTTTGCCCGATATATTTCTAAGGGCAATTATTGCGTGTGATGCAGTATGCAGATATTTATTTAGGCTACCACAGCTTTTTCTTTTAAAAAATTTTTCGTGTTCGCTCAATCAAAGATATTTCTTCTTCTTTTAGATGCAGGCAAATTTTAAAACATTGCTCTGCAACTACATGATCCACCAACCAGCAATTTTTATGTAATTAATGAATCATGTCCTTATCACCCATCGTTCGCCAATGTAATGTAGATAATATTCACTGAATAACATGTCTTGGGTAGGAGCATTGGGTACATCTATGACCTTTTTAACACTGAGTGTATTTTAGATATTACTTTTATAAATTTTAATAACCACGAAGGTGAGACCTGTAGATTACTCTTTACCATGTTCGTTACACTGATGATACGGCCGTTGTGTTTCAATAAAACAACAATTTCACCAGT
Source organism: Schistocerca serialis cubense (assembly GCF_023864345.2). Taxonomy (NCBI): domain Eukaryota; kingdom Metazoa; phylum Arthropoda; class Insecta; order Orthoptera; family Acrididae; genus Schistocerca; species Schistocerca serialis. The sequence goes on from NC_064641.1 coordinate 777,399,680, forward strand.
TGTTAGCGTAATTCTTCTTAACATCAGGCGTTTCCCATAGTTTGTCCGCAATAAGCAAAATCATTTTGTGTGCATTAATTCCAACAACTCACGTATTCAGCAGATTTTAGTTAGACTCAAACAATGCATTTACACGACCTAGCAATCGAAGACTCATTCGTTATTTGAAATGTCCATTCTCCTCAGCAACTTACACTGAAGCGCCAAGCATGCATATTCAAGCACAAAGATATGTAAACAGACAGAATACGGCGCGGCCGTCGGCAACGCCTATACAGGCTGTTACAAAAAGGTACGGCCAAACTTTCAGGGAACATTCCTCACATACAAAGAAAGAAAATATGTTATGTGGACATGTGTCCGGAAACGCTTACTTTCCATGTTAGAGCTCATTTTATTACTTCTCTTCGAATCACATTAATCATGGAATGGAAACACACAGCAACAGAACGTACCAGCGTGACTTCAAACACTTTGTTACAGGAAATGTTCAAAATGTCCTCCGTTTGCGAGGATACATGCATCCACCCTCCGTCGCATGGAATCCCTGATGCGCTGATGCAGCCCTGGAGAATGGCGTATTGTATCACAGCTGTCCACAATACGAGCACAAAGAGTCTCTACATTTGGTAGCGGGGTTGCGTAGACAAGAGCTTTCAAAAGCCCCCATAAATGAGAGTGAAGAGGGTTTAGGTCAGGAGGGCGTGGAGGCCATGGAATTGGTCCGCCTCCACCACTCCATCGGTCACCGAATCTGTTGTTGAGAAGCGTACGAACACCTCGACGGAAATGTGCAGGAGCTCCATCATGCATGAACCACATGTTGTGTCGTACTTGTAAAGGCACATGTTCTAGTAGCACAGGTAGAGTATCTCGTATGAAATCAAGATAACGTGCTCCATTGAGTGTAGGTGGAAGAACATGGGGCCCAATAAAGACATCACCAACAATGCCTGACCAAACGTTCACGCCGGCCGCGGTGGTCTCGCGGTTCTAGGCGCGCAGTCCGGAACCATGCGACTGCTACGGTCGCAGGTTCGAATCCTGCCTCGGGCATGGATGTGTGTGATGTCCTTAGGTTAAGTTAGGTTTAAGTAGTTCTAAGTTCTAGGGGACTGATGACCACAGCTGTTAAGTCCCATAGTGCTCAGAGCCATTTGAACCAAACGTTCACAGAAATGAGTCGCATGTCAACACAAGCACCGAAGTCAACATTACCTTCCTTCAATTGGGCCAACTGGCGGTGAGTCTAGGAAGTACAGTACATACTGACGAAACTAAAATGGGCTCTAACATGGAAATTAAGCGTCTCCGGGCACATGTCCACATAACATCTTTTCTTTATTTGTGTGTGAGGAATGTTTCCCGATAGTTTGGCCGTACTTTTTTGTAACACCCTGTATAAGATAACAAGTGTCTGGTCCACTTCTTAGATCGGTTACTGCTGCTACAGTGACAGGATACCATGTTTTAAGTGAGTTTGAACGTTGTGATATTCGTCGCACGAGCGATGGGACACAGCGTCTCCGAGGTAGCGACGAAGTGAGGATTTTTCCGTATAACCATTTCACGAGTGTGCCGTAAATATCAGGAATTCGGTAAAACATCAAATTTACGACAACGCTGCGGCCAGTTCAAATGATTCAAATGGCTCTGAACACTATGCGACTTAACTTCTGAGGTCATCAGTCGCCTAGAACTTAGAACTAATTAAACCTAACTAACCTAAGGACATCACACACATCCATGCCCGAGGCATGATTCGAACCTGCGACCGTAGCGGTCGCTCGGCTCCAGACTGCAGCGCCTAGAACCGCACGCTGCGGCCGGAAAAAGATCCTGCAAGAACGGGTCCAATGAAGACACAAGTGAATCGTTCAATGCGTCAGAAGTGCAACCCTTCCGCAAATTGCTGCAAATTTCAGTGCTGGGCCAATAAGTGTCAGAGTGAGAGCCATTCAACGAAATATCAATCAAAAATTTCGGAGCCGGAGGCCCACTCTTGAACCCTTGATGACCGCACGGCCGGCCGGTGTGGCCGTGCGATTCTAGGCGCTTCAGTCTGGAACCGCGTGACCGCTACGGTCGCAGGTTCGAATCCTCCCTGGGGCATGGATGTGTGTGATGTCCTTAGGGTAGTTAGGTTTAAGTAGTTCTACGTTCTAGGGGACTTATGACCACAGATGTTGAGTCCCATAGTGCTCAGAGCCATTTGAACCATTTGATGATCGCACGACACAAGGCTTCACGCCTCCCCTTTACCCGTCAACACCGACATTGGACTATTGCTGACTCGAAACATGTTGCCTGGTCGGACGAGTCTCGTTTCAAATTGTATCGAGCGGATGGCCGTGTACGGATATGGAGACAATCTTATGAATCCATGGACCCTGCATGTCGGCAGGGGATTGTTCAAGCTGGTGGAGGTTCTGTAATAGTGTGGGGCACGTGCAGTTGGAGTTATATGAGACTCCTAATACGTTTAGATACGACTCTGACAGGTGACACGTAAGCATCCTGCCTGATTAGCACTTCTTCCAGCCACCAAACTCCCCAGACATGAACATTATTGAGCATATCTGGGATGCAACGTGTTGTTCAGAAGAGATCTCCACCCCTCGTACTCTTACGCATTTATGGACATTCGTGTAGCATTCATGGTGCCAATTCCCTTCAACACTACTTCAGACATTAGTCGAGTCCATGCTACGTCGAATTGCGGCATTTCTGCGAGCTCGCAGGGGCGTTAGCCAGCTGTACCAGTTTCTTTGGCTCTTTAGTGTATGTTCTGTACTGATCAGAGACGTAGTTCCGTTTTGTTTGATCCGAACACACACTTATTTCACTATCGATTCTTTTTAATTTTTGAAACAGATTGTTCACCATGTAACATTTTTTGCTCCCTATATAGCTAGTAAGAAATGTGTAACGAACCATAGACGATGCAATTTTTCATGTAAATCTTAGAAATTGTTTCAGTGAGAGAAGACTAGGGTTTGTACGCGTATTTTCACGTGTGCGTTGCAAACCCTTACGTTATTCATGCACAGTGCGACGAGTTTTGTATGTAGATTCTGTGCTTTCAGTATCCCTGCCGTCAAAGACAATACAGTCGACGCTGGCGAAGTTATCGCGATGGACAGACTACGCAGACACATAAGGAATCAACTACAACAACACAAAAGTCGGATATGGGGAGAATCACGTTGTGATGCGAAACAGCGAATAACAAAAGCAAGACAACAACATGTACCGTATCTACAATCAGATCTCTTCAAGGACAATACGGCCCATATTACGATCCCTTTGATACAGCGGACGCTATGGCACATTCCTTTAAACTACAGTTTACAACACTGATCACCAACGACACAGACAGTCATGAACGTAAGGAGACGATCTCAGATCAGTTACGAGACCGTTTACAGCCCTCCTTACAACTTCATTCCCACAAATCATGTCAGCCACTATGCGTGAATACACTAAAAGCCTGATAAACAAAAAAAGTTCCAGGAACACAACATTACATCACGACAAATGAAACATCTGACTCCCAGGAGTATTGACTTCCACATAAATATTTACAACGCATCTCTTCATATGCTTTTCTTCCCCAGACCATGGTAACTTGCTAAAGTAGTATTAATTTTTATTTATTTAGCAGCGTTGGATGTTTTGCATGGATTACATCGTAGTAGCCCACATGTTTTCATTGTCAGTTCAACACAATAGTGACCATATACTCTACTTAATTATCAAGGTCCATCATTTTTAAATACAATAGCATCATACATGACTGTACATTTTGTATCTACTGTACAATCTACTTTATCTTACTTCTACTCTGCCATACACGAGGATACATTTTGAATTTAGTGCATATGTAACTATGCTCATTTTTTTCCATTATACTGTATGCCTTTTTCCAATTTTCTTCATTTAGTATGTATTCCTTTACTGAAGAGGAAGTAGTTTCTGTAATCAATAGTTTTCTTATTTGCTTAAATTCCTCTTTCAAGTTAATGTTTGAAATATGAGATGGTAAACAGTTGTACAGTTTTTTTGAGTAGTGGCCTATAGCTATCTGTTCTTTTTGCATTAACCGTTATTTTCAATTCTCATTACTTCTTGCAGTTTGAAACTTTTTCTTTTTTTTATGCATCACGATACTTACCCTGTATTTCTATTCTACAGGTCATGACAGTACTAAAATATGAGACACACACCATTCTAATAGCATCACCTGTTACTACGGTTTTATGTTTCTGGGAACAAATATAGCTGAACCTAATTTGCTTATCAGGGCAGCAGTGTGGACTTTCCATGGCAAATAGTTATCTCTGGTGAGTCCTGAGAACTTTTTGGCTTGAACTACATTTATAAACCTACCAAAGTTGTGAGTGAATCACCTGTTTCCATAATTGGTAATATCTCTTTCTCAAATGCACTGTTATTTTCCTGCAATTTCGTACTCTCTACATGTGATGTATTGTAGCAACTAAAGTACTTCATGTGCAGTTAAAACTACAACACGCACACATTATTAGTAATTTATTAAAACTTGAGGATAGTAGGTACTTAGCTTTGTAAACAATTATTATCCATTCTGATGACATGTACTGAGTGCTGTTGTTGATAGCTATTTAGCACTTCGTTCTTTGCAGAATGATTGAGGCACATCCGAGTACAATTGTCAATAATGTGATATACAGTTCAGAGTAACTGTTCTACTCGCACACAGCCAGATCTGTGCTACGACAATAGTATCGTCGTTAGCGATGATTGCAAGAGCCCAGATTATATGCATCATAAAAACCTCAAAATATGCATGCAAAAATGCTTGAAAATGCTTAAAAAATGCATGAAAAGTGCCGAAATATGCAAGATCGGATAATAAAAAATCACGGTAGTTACTGCGCGGATTATATCTCAAAGTCGAACCTGTGCATATCAATTACGAGGAAGAGCGCCGGCCACACGAAAAATCGGTACGTATAGAATGCTAATATCATTTTCTGAATACTTTCTGGCAGAGGTTAGAAAGGGGACCTTTCTGGGACTATTTTCTAAAAATTTGCAAAATGGGGACGCATATCGCATTTCAAGAATGCTTTCTTCTTTTGTTATTGTTGTCGGTAACAAGACGATGCGAGGTGAGTCGCAGCGAAAGGTCGATATGTACAGGACCAATTTCGAGGTATATCGCACTCAAAGGGGCACGCTCAAAAACTCCGTAGTTAAAAAAAAAATAATAAAAAATAAAATAAAAAAAGAACTTTTATGAACACCGTTAACTTTGAATTAATGCTATTGGACCAAAACATCATTTACAATTTTACATTTTTCTACTAATGTAAACATAAACGACCAAGTAGGCTTACTGTTCGAAATGTTCGGTAGTAAGATTGTGTCTTCGATCATTTAAAACATTTTTATGAGCAGAAAAGGACCGTCCTACATCAACTGAGGTAATTGGGCAGTATTTGAATTTGGGTTGTATGTTGGCACTTACTGTTTCTGGTAAAAGTTCACAGGGGTTCAAAGCCTGAGTTATTGTTTATAATGTTTTCAAATTTTTCTATAAATTTTCTTGGGAATACCTCCGGCAATATGGAGTTCACTAGAATAATTTTATCATTAAGTGAATAGATTCATCGTTTACTACTCATCTAATCACCTCAAAATGTTCATTGTAAAACAACACAGCTTCGACCCACGTACCCCAACGAATTACCACTGGTACCCCAACGAATTACCACTGGTTCGGGCGTAAAAGGCACATTTGATAGTGTTTCTTTGTATGTCTTGATGCGAGCAGGAATCTTTAAAAACACTTCGTGGATGAAATCAGTTTATTTACATTCACAAACACGGAACGTACTTCAGCAAGGCGATGTACTCCATGAGCAAAGCACGTCACATGAATCAAATTTAATAAAATAGTCGGTGGGCTTTTCCTGTTTTGATCGTGTAGGGTGCAGCATATGAAATAAACACGAACACCCTTTCATCTGTAGAAGATTCTGGCAATATTTTTCTAATGCCTTCACACAAATCTGGCGATCGTAGAATGGTTTACTTTTTCAAGTCGTTCACAGGCCGCTAAATAAGAAGAAGAAGACTTCTTTTAAAGCACCAACAATTAAATTTACTATGTGACGGCTACAAGTGTCTGAAATCCGGATAATGCTGACTGAGTTCATTGCGTATATCTTCCGGAGCATTTACGTAAATTGTCGGTATGTAATTTTTATGTAATGTTGATCAATCTGATATACTTTGATTTAAACAATATTTGCGCAGGAAACCTTTGAGGATAGGGTTTGTAAGTTTGTGAAGAGGAATATTGGATGCAACGAATGCTTCACATAGATGCATGTCAATCCGAATTTTTTGGTTACCTTTGGTCAAATCCCTGCTACTGCAACGTGCTGTTGTCAGAAATTGTTGTTGTTGCCCTTTCTTCTGAATTCCTGCGATATGAAGACTTGTCTTGACATGCTGGTCTACTTGAAACTTTTTTTGCGCGAAACGTTTTTCTCGCACACTCGACAGTATAAAACAATTCCGCCGTATGTAAATGTTCCAGGATGGTCAGCTAGCCACGAAACGGCGTTTCTTTTTTCGGGCGCCATGGCGCGCAACACATTACACAGTACACGTCCTAAACACGTTCAAGTGTTTACAAGTAAATAGAAAGCTAAACTGAAACAATGGATGTGCGAGTAAAAGCTTGCGTAGTTTAATTGTTGCCGACGGTATGACAGCGCAGGGCATTAACGAGAGGCGCGAGCGCAGGAGTATTGACTGTTCGCCCGTTCCTGTTCCTCTTCTGTAATGATTTCGCTAGGCAATGGCCTCTCTCTTAGCGATTGCACGCAGTTCTAGGTCGCGGTCAATCTGTGACACATCAAAACTAGATCGAGCTAGAGATCGCCCGTCTAAATTTTTAAAATATTGTAAACATAGAGCAAAAATATGCATCATCACTAGCTTTTTGTTAAAATATGTAATAACCGGTGAAAAGGAGCCAAATATGCAAATGCATATGCAACATACAAATGCATATAATCCGGTCTCTAATGAATACACCGAGACAGGCTGAGCAGCACTGCTCTCGGGCATAAAGAGCTTTCCGTCTGCGTGTCAACGTCGACGTCTTCGATTCCTTGCTGTGTCTTGTGGCGGCTGTCCTTAATTGTTGGGCCGTTTTAAGGTACCAACTTTTGCATGAGACCTCATTCTGCAGACGACACCACACTAGACAAATTTCCATTTAACAGCAGTCTGATCTCCGTGGAAAGCGCAAATAGTGGGATTTGTTGAATATATTTGATCAGTCATGAAAATCGGTCACAGCAGGGAAGCTGCTTTCTTTCATAGACTATCGAAGAAGCGTTTAATAAAGTGTGGCATCGAGGACTCATCTGCCCACGTCATTTAGCGGATATCGTATCGCCATTTTTGAAAACAGATCATTTTTTTGTAAAAAGTTCAAAGGCCAACTGACGTAAGTTAAAGCTGATGTACCACAAGGATCAGTTATGGGCTCAACTCTTAAAAATACATTTCTCCAGTCTGGTACAGGTCATCTCATGCCAGACAGGTAGACATTGCTCTCAACGAAACCTGCAGGTTGATCACAGGTTGCTTAAGACCTACCCCAACTGATAAGCTCTACTGCCCGGCTGGAATGACGCCACCATGGGTATGCAGAACAGTGGCTGCCAACAAGAAGAGACTGAAAGTGGAACAGGACAGTGCCCATCCACTGCACGGACATAATCCACCACAGGAACGGCTGAGATCGCGAAAGAGCTTCCTGAGAACATCCGAGAAGCTCACCATTTCACCAGAGAAGGCAAGGCTGGAGTGATGGAAGAAGTCGACGCCTCACCTGCAGACGCCAGAAGCTGAAGAACTACCACCTGGACACAACGAGAGCTGGCTGGTGGGGAAATCTTTAAACAGATTACGGTCAGGAGTTGGACGATCCAGAGACAACCTGAAGAGATGGGGCTTCATAACAGAAGATACGTCCTGCGATTTTTGGCAAGAACAAACCACAAGAAACATGCTCCAGTGCCTTTTGTGCCCTACATCCTGCACGAAGATTGATCTCCTGCAAGCCACTCCAAGCGCCTTGGAGGTTGCAAAGAAAGGAAGGAAAATATATTTGCTTAACAAGAGTGATAGGGCACAAATCGCAGAATATCTGAGTGACCACCATCAAACGTTCATTTCTGAGGAAGAGGATGTGGAACAAAAATGGAAAAAATTCAGCAACATCGTCCAGTACGCCTTAGATAAGTTCGTACCGACTAAGGTCCAAAGCGAGGGGAAAGATCCACCGTGGTATAACAATCATGTACGAAAGGTACTACGGAAACAAAGAAAGCTTCATCATAGGTTTAAGAGTAGTCGAATCATAGCTGATAAGGAAAAGCTGAACGAAGCGAAAAAGAGCGTAAAGAGAGCAATGAGAGAAGCATTCAACGAATTCGAACATAAAACATTGGCAAACAATCTAAACAAGAACCCCAAAAACGTTTTGGTCATATGTAAAATCGGTAAGCGGATCTAAATCCCCTATTCAGTCACTCGTTGACCACGATGGCACCGAAACAGAGGACGACCGAAGAAAGGCAGAAATACTGAATTCAGTGTTCCGAAACTGTTTCACTGCGGAAAATCGTAACACGGTCCCTGACTTCAGCCGTCGCACGGACGCCAAAATGGAAAATATTGAAATAAACGATATCGGAATTGAAAAACAACTGCTATCACTTAGTAGCGGAAAAGCATCCGGACCAGACGAGATACCCTTAAGATTCTACAGTGATTATGCTAAAGAACTTGCCCCCTTTCTATCAGCAATTTATCGTAGATCGCTGGAAGAACGTAAAGTACCTAGCGACTGGAAGAAAGCGCAGGTCGTTCCCATTTTCAAGAAGGGTCATAAATCAGATGCGAATAATTATAGGCCTATTTCGCTTACGTCAATCTGTTGTAGAATAATGGAACATGTTTTGTGTTCTCGTATTATGACGTTCTTAGATAATACAAATCTCCTTCATCATAACCAACATGGATTCCGCAAACAGAGATCATGTGAAACTCAGCTCGCCCTATTTGCCCAAGAAATTCACAGTGCCGTAGACACTGGCGAGCAGATTGATGCCGTATTCCTGGACTTCAGGAAGGCATTTGATACGGTTCCGCACTTACGTTTAGTGAAAAAAATACGAGCTTACGGAATATCGGACCAGGTTTGTGATTGGATTCAGGATTTCCTAGAAGAAAGAACACAACATGTCATTCTTAACGGTTCAAAATCTGCAGATGTAGAGGTAATTTCGGGAGTACCGCAGGGAAGCGTTATAGGACCTTTATTGTTTACAATATACATAAATGACTTAGTTGACAACATCGGTAGCTCCGTGAGGCTATTTGCAGATGACACGGTTGTCTACAAGAAAGTAGCAACATCAGAAGACTCGTACGTTCTCCAGGAGGACCTGCAGAGGATTAATGCATGGTGCGACAGCTGGCAGCTTTCCCTAAACGTAGATAAATGTAATATAATGCGCATACATAGGGGCAGAAATCCATTCCAGTACGATTATGCCATAGGTGGTAAATCATTGGAAGCGGTAACGACCGTAAAATACTTAGGAGTTACTATCCGGAGCGATCTGAAGTGGAATGATCACATAAAACAAATAGTGGGAAAATCAGGCGCCAGGTTGAGATTCATAGGAAGAATTCTAAGAAAATGTGACTCATCGACGAAAGAAGTAGCTTACAAAACGCTTGTTCGTCCGATTCTTGAGTATTGCTCATCAGTATGGGACCCTTACCAGGTTGGATTAATAGAAGAGATAGACATGATCCAGCGAAAAGCAGCGCGATTCGTCATGGGGACATTTAGTCAGCGCGAGAGCGTTACGGAGATGCTGAACAAGCTCCAGTGGCGGACACTTCAAGAAAGGCGTTACGCAATACGGAGAGGTTTATTATCGAAATTACGAGAGAGCACATTCCGGGAAGAGATGGGCAACATATTACTACCGCCCACATATATCTCGCGTAATGATCACAACGAAAAGATCCGAGAAATTAGAGCAAATACGGAGACTTACAAGCAGTCGTTCTTCCCACGCACAATTCGTGAATGGAACAGGGAAGGGGGGATCAGATAGTGGTACAATAAGTACCCTCCGCCACACACCGTAAGGTGGCTCGCGGAGTATAGATGTAGATGTAGATGTAGATGTACTGTAAATTTGTATGTTTCTGACTCGAGAATAATAACTAACGACGTTCCGCAACAGCCAGGGAGGCGTCTCTGATTGTATGCGTATGAAACAGCTATTTGTGTTTCAGGGCACATTGTTGAACATGGAGCCCCCCGGAGGAAGACTCTTACGTGTTCCCATGTAGATGCAATGACATCGTCCATTATAGTTCAAATGGCTCTGAGCACTATGGGACTTAACATCTATGGTCATCAGTCCCCTAGAACTTAGAACTACTTAATCCTAACTAACCTAAGGACATCACACAACACCCAGTCATTACGAGGCAGAGAAAATCCCTGACCCCGCCGGGAATCGAACCCGGGAAACCGGGCGCGAGAACATTATAGTTGCAATTGACAAAGGGTCACCTAGACTGGACCGTGAATCAATGGAAACGTGTCACATGGTCAAATGATTCACGTTTCTTGTTAGACCAGATTGATGATAGTACTCTGATACGCCATCATCAAGGCGAATGGCTGCACGAAACATGGACCGGGCCATGGACGCAGGCAGATAGTGGCAGTATTATCTTATGGAAGATTTTCACCTGGGCTTCCATTAGACCTGTGATAGTAATCAAAGGCATCATGACAGTTGTGGACAGTGTGAACGTTACTCCAGATCACTTGCATCCCTTCATGACTGATGTCTTCCCTGATGGCGATTGCATCTTTCAGCATGGCAGCTGTCAGCGACACAGAAATTTGAGGAGCACCATAGTGAACTCACGCTGATGTCTTAGCCATCGTATTCTTATGGTCTCAAGCCAATGGAAAACACCTGAGACGTCATTGGGCGCCAGCTCTGCACCCACAGACCACGAGCCGTAATTACAAGGAATTGCGTGATCTGAGCATAGGTATCTAATGGTGGCTGTAATCTTATGACTCATTAAAAATCACAACATTAAAAAAATGACTAATATAAGAGAACCGAAATTTCGGGAACAAATTGGTCTGGGTAATACATTTAACTCATTAACATTGCAAGGTGACAGCTTACTGTAAGAGCCAGATAAGCCATTGCAGATGTGAAACGTTGGTACAGTCATGCTCAAAAGTATCCGAACGACCTGAATTGCATTTCGCCTGATTCGCATGCAACCCACATAACGCAGCTGTCTAGCAGATCCTCTTATCGCTACTTGGCACAGTCGTTTGACTATTGAAAATGGTTCGAACAAGTCACCACTAGAAAACACTGCTCTGTATCGCAATAACTCAAGATGTAACGTAATACCACGATACCAGAAATATCAAGGAACACATTATCACAGATAAGACTGTCCTGAAGGCTTGTAAGCTCACATTTATTGCAATAAATGACATACCTGAAATGTTACCACTCTCATTATTACGTCAGATAGGTAATGCACGTAGTAAGTACGTCGTATTCATGATTTTCTCTTCAAAGTAACATACCGTACTTATTATTAAACACAAAATGACATTAAAAATTTAAGTTATTCACGAGCAGCTAGTTGAGAATATGTATGAACTTCAAATGACACGACGAACCGTCTCGATCTGCATATGGATTCAAACCCAGGTCATGCAGACTAAGGTTCCGTGACCGACGGAAACTAGCAGTCATTCCTGACTAGCCATACAGAGAGGGATATACCTCGATTTTAGACAGTATCAGTTAGCAAATATCAGCTTTAAATAACATAACGTAAACATTTTGAACGGACGCGAATTCCTACCCAGCATCTAGTGTCCCTGTTAAAGAACTACGAGAGATGTTAAATATTGCTTTTTCACAAGTAACTTACTTGAAATGCCGTGATATAAAGCTTTGTGTTGGACAGGGATTCGAACCCAGAACCTAATCGGATTGTTATCGAAGCACAATCAACTGTGACATATCGGTTTTACTCGGCAGTAGCTAGATGTTTTAACTGCAATGAGGAGACGAAACATTAATTTTTTCCTTCCCAGGACTCCAACCCGGCACCTATCGCTGTTATATTCTAGAGAAAACGAACGTTAAATACGGGTTTGTTACACCAGCAGCGACATGTGAGCATGTTTGAACTAGAAATAATATGACGAAGAGTTCAGTGCTGACTGGGAGTCGAACCCCACACATATCGTTGTTGACCACACAAATAGACGTCAGCTACCGAATTTTTCTCCACCAGCAGCTCGGAATAACATCCTTGAACTTACAGTGATCACGCAAATAGTTCTATGTCTCACTGGTAGTCAAAAACGTCAGATATCGTTAGTGTTGACAACGAATGAAAATGCATTAAAAATCAAACTCATTATGCGCCATCAGATAGGTGTTCTCATGCTAGAACTTGATAATTCATAATGAAAACCTTAGTGCCCGGCCAAGATTCGAACCCATTCACGCGCAATATGTGGAGATGTTGAGGAATGTGCAGTTTTGAACAAACAACAAATTGTAGTCGAGCTGTATTGTCACGAAGTGATCAAATTCCGCGTTAAAGGCGGTCTGAGTTGCATTCCCAGTTCAGAACCAATTTTATCGGCATGTTGTTGTTGTTCTGGTCTTCAGTCCTGAGACTGGTTTGATGCAGCTCTCCATGCTACTCTATCCTATGCAAGCTCCTTCATCTCCCAGTACCTACTGCAACATACATCCTCCTGAATCTGCTTAGTGTATTCATCTCTTGGTCTCCCTCTACGATTTTTACCCTCCACGCTGCCCTCCAATACTAAATTGGTGATCCCTTGATGCCTCAGAACATGTCCTACCAACCGATCCCTTCTTCTGGTCAAGTTGTGCCACAAACTTCTCTTCTCCCCAATCCTATTCAATACTTCATTAGTTATGTGATCTACCCATCTAATCTTCAGCATTCTTCTGTAGCACCACATTTCGAAAGCTTCTATTCTCTTATTGTCCAAACTATTTATCGACTATGTTTCACTTCCATACATGGCTACACTCCATACAAATACTTTCAGAAATGACTTCCTGACATATAAATCTATACTCGATGTTAACAAATTTCTCTTCTTCAGAAACCCTTTCCTTGCCATTGCCAGTCTACATTTTATATCCTCTCTACTTCGACCATCATCAGTTATTTTGCTCCCCAAATAGCAAAACTCCTTTACTACTTTAAGTGTCTCATTTCTTAATCTAATTCCCTCAGCATCACCCGACTTAATTCGACTACATTCCATTATCCTCGTTTAGTTTTTGTTGATGTTCATCTTAAATCCTCCTTTCAAGACGCTATCCATTCCGTTCAACTGCTCTTCCAAGTCCTTTGATGTCTCTGACAGAATTACAATGTCATCGGCGAACCTCAAAGTTTTTATTTCTTCTCCATGGATTTTAATACCTACTCCGAATTTTTCTTTTGTTTCCCTTACTGCTTGCTCAATATACAGATTGAATAACATCGGGGAGAGGCTACAACCCTGTCTCACTCCCTTCCCAACCACTGCTTCCCTTTCATGTCCCTCGACTCTTATAACTGCAATCTGGTTTCTGTACAAATTGTAAATAGCCTTTCGCTCCCTGTATTTTACCCCTGCCACCTTCAGAATCTGAAAGAGAGTATTCCAGTCAACATTGTCAAAAGCTTTCTCCAATTCTACAAATGCTAGAAACGTAGGTATGCCTTTCCTTAATCTTTCTTCTAAGATAAGTCGTAAGGCCAGTATTGCCTCACACGTGTTCCAGTATTTCTACGGAATCCAAACTGATCTTCCCCGAGGTCGGCTTCTACTAGTTTTTCCATTCGTCTGTAAAGAATTCGTGTTAGTACTTTGCAGCTGTGGCTTATTAAACTGACTGTTCGGTAATTTTTCACATCTGTCAACACCTGATTTCTTTGGGATTGGAATTATTATATTCTTCTTGAAGCCTGAGGGTATTTCGCCTGTTTCATACATCTTGCTCACTAGATGGTAGAGTTTTGTCAGGACAGGCTCTCCCAAGGCCGTCAGTAGTTCCAATGGAATGTTGTCTACTCCGGGGGCCTTGTTTCGACTCAGGTCTTTCAGTGCTCTGTCAAACTCTTCACGCAGTATCGTATCTCCCATTTCATCTTCATCTACATCCTCTTCCATTTCCACGATATTGTCCTCAAGTACATCGCCCTTGTATAGATCCTCTATATACTCCTTCCACCTTTCTGCTTTCCCTTCTTTGCTTAGAACTGGGTTTCCATCTGAGCTCTTGATGTTCATACAAGTGGTTCTCTTTTCTCCAAAGGTCTCTTTAATTTTCCTGTAGGCAGTATCTATCTTACCCCTAGTGAGATAAGCCTCTACATCCTTACATTTGTCCTCTAGCCATCCCTGCTTAGCCATTTTGCACTTTCTGTCGATCTCATTTTTGGGACGTTTGTATTCCTTTTTGCCTGCTTCATTTACTACATTTTTATATTTTCTCCTTTCATCAATTAAATTCAATATTTCTTCTGTTACCCAAGGATTTCTACTAGCCCTCGTCTTTTTACCTTCTTGATCCTCTGCTGCCTTCACTACTTCATCCCTTAAAGCTACCCATTCTTCTTCTACTGTATTTCTTTCCCCCATTCCTGTCAATTGTTCCCTTATGCTCTCCCTGAAACTCTGTACAACTTCTGGTTCTTTCAGTTCATCCAGGTCCCACCTCCTTAAGTTCCCACCTTTTTGCAGTTTCTTCAGTTTTAATCTACAGGTCATAACCAATAGACTGAGGTCAGAGTCCACATCTGCCCCTGGAAATGTCTTACAATTTAAAACCTATTTCCTAAATCTCTGTCTTACCATTATATAATCTATCTGATACCTTTTAGTATCTCCAGGGTTCTTCATTGTATACAACCTTCTTTCATGATTCTTAAGCCAAGTGTTAGCTATGATTAAGTTATGCTCTGTGCAAAATTCTACCATACGGCTTCCTCTTTCATTTCTCTCCCCCAATCCATATTCACCCACTACGTTTCCTTCTCTCCCTTTTCCTACTACCGAATTCCAGTCACCCATGACAAATTTTCGTCACCCTACACTATCTGAATAATTTCTTTTATTTCATCATACATTTCTTCAATTTCTTCGTCATCTGCAGAGCTAGTTGGCATATAAACTTGTACTACTGTAGTAGGCGTGGGCTTCGCGTCTATCTTGGCCACAATAATGCGTTCACTATGCTGTTTGTAGTAGCTTACCCGCATTCCTATTTTCCTATTCGTTATTAAACCTACTCCTGCATTACCCCTATTTGATTCTGTGTTTATAACCCTGTAGTCACCTGATCAGAAGTCTTGTTCCTCCTGCCACCGAACTTCACTAATTACCACTATATCTAACTTTAACCTATCCATTTCCCTTTTTACATTTTCTAACCTACCTGCCCGATTAAGGGATCTGACATTCCACGCTCCGATCCGTAGAACGCCAGTTTTCTTTCTCCTGATAACGACATCCTCTTGAGTAGTCCCCGCCCGGAGATCCGAATTGGGGACTATTTTACCTCCGGAATATTTTACCCAAGAGGACGCCATCATCATGTAATCATGCAGTAAAGCTGCATGCCCTCGGGAAAAAATACGGCTGTAGTTTCCCCTTGCTTTCAGCCGTTCGCAGTACCAGCACAGCAAGGCCATTTTGGTTATTGTTACAAGGACAGATCAGTCAATCATCCAGACTGTTGCCCTTGCAACTACTGAAAAGGCTGCTGCCCCTCTTCAGGAACCACACGTTTGTCTGGCCTCTCAACAGATACCCCTCCGTTGTGGTTGCACCTACGGTACGGCTATCTGTATCGCTGAGGCACGCAAGCCTCCCCACCAACGGCAAGGTCCATGGTCATGGGGGGGGGGGGGGGGGGGGTTTATCGGCATACAGAACCTCAAATAAAATATGAAATAAGTGTCCTGTGACCCTACATAGCGTTTGTTTCGTCACTAGAAATGAATAACTAGTATAAGAAAGGATACTGGTGATAGTTTTTCTACATTTCGCCACCCCTGACATTATTGTGGTTCAACCTAACGTCTACTTGGTAGAGAAGGAATATCATGTTTAATGTGAATTTCAGACCACAATTCCATTACACCTTCCTCACTTGGCGTAGCCAGAAGCGAATAGAATCTGTCTCTCCCTATCAAAAACCATCAGCGGAAGGTGGAATCGAACCTAGCCCGTCAGTATATGAACCTATAACCAATCCAACAGACTACCACATCCTCTTCTCTGCTACTCACTTTCCTATCATAACACCGTTGCGGCACACTCGATGAGAATTCAGACACACAGGGTCCCTGTAGTGGTTTGCAGCATGTTCATTGCAGTCATTTACTTGGTTGACCGAATTGCCATGAACTAGCTGCCTCGGCTATCCAGTGCATACATTCAACTCTATTTTGTAATCACCGAAACAAAATAACGTAATTGCCACCTACACAGAACTGCCCACAGTGTAGGATGCAGAAATTTAAATAGGAAGTGTTCCTTTCCATTTGAGCTACTCTATTGCGCTATCTGTTTGTTGAAACCGCCGTGCAGTGCAAAAGAAAAGCTGTAACTGTCTGCCTCTCACAAGTCTAGATCCGCCCTTATGCATTCTCACACAGCACTGTGGAATGTGGAAGATCTGCAGGAACTGTTGCCGACTTCTGGAGCTGCTAGCTACTAGCGTAACGGTAAGCGTCGCGCACTGTCGATAAGGCGTCGCGAGTTGTATTACAGCCGCTGCTACATTTTTTAAAACCCAGTTCTGCTGTCTGCTGAAGTTATCAATTTAATGGAACTTTGAAGATAATTCCCATCACTTCTCAACCCAGAATAGTCGCATGTGGGAAAAGGGCTATCTTCTGCGACATTTTGTTCTTTTCAGGTTTAATAGACGGCCAGGCAGCAGATGCATCTCGAAGATTTGTATTATGTCTGGGGAGAGCGCATTGTGCCAAAATTGTCAGAAAAGTATTTTCCACATTAGCTGTCGTCTGGTAGTGGCATTTTATTCTTCTTCAAACCTTGTTTGACAGCTTTAACTCAGAACAAGTTTTCTACATGCATGTAATCAATAAACTGCATGTGCATTGTCAGACTGTTATAGATAACATCAAAGAATTCGCATATATCGTTGATGATTAATTTCTCTCTCATGTTTAGTATTGTTTTGACAACACTAAAAGAAACCTTACGAAAATTATGCACTGTATTATAAGAAATGAAATAAAACTACCCACGATAACCTTACGACGAAAGTCTGTTTTAATAAAACTGAGTATCTGTACACAAGCGTGCCTCTATCGGCACGAACTAGTGAAATACTACTCACTTAGATTTCGATTGGGTCTGTGTTTAATTGGTATGCTGTGTCATACTCAACAGATATGCAAATGTGGCATTTAATAAATAAAGTTATGTATTCCTAGAAACCCAAAATTTGTTTGTCAGCAGCGGAAAGAGGCGTTACCTGTTGTGCAGCATTGTAAGTTTTTCACCATTGCACTATGAGCTGAAAGTATTTCTTGCAATTTGCTTATCGATGTTTGATCTGACTGCTTGTAGCTCTTTCACAGATGGGATAAAAACGTTACAGTTAGCGAGACTGGAACGGCAAAACGTAACAGACGCTTTTCCACGGGTCAGCACGCCACCACTAGGCCAGCGAAGAAGTATGTATCGTGGCTTTCTTTTACAAGGCCAATAGTGGCTAGAACTCGTAATCCGCTATTTAAAGGACCAGATTAGTTGCGATTTCCACGTGCAACGACTTTCCTGGGCTCAAAATGGTAAATTTACAATCTTCTGTTACACCTCAAGCGATAACAACTCAGATTATTCAATGGAAATGACAGGAAATATCAAGTGAACTTTGAGGCTTAATTCTGTGCACACCAGGAAGTAACTCGTCGATCACAGTGTTGCCAAACATACCTTGCCCTGTTGCCAAATCTCAGTTACAGTACCAGCAGGAAGAAGACGAACCGATGTGATCCTACAGCGGGCTGAGAAGTGACCATAGCTGGCGTCTCAAAGACGCGGCTGCTACAGCCTGGAATATGTAATGCGTCTGATTCGCATTTCTGTAACTGGGTTTAGGGACTGGAGTGTAGTTACTAATAATACTCAGAACTGACCGCTAACTAAGTATCATAGATCAGTAACTCTAATTGTTATTTTTATATTTCTTTCGTAACCGTGCGCAAAACTAAGAAACTCATTTACGGACGTTTTCGTGCCTCGCCGATAGTCGAGCACAACAAACAAAAATAAAAAGAGTGTGTGTGTGTGTGTGTGTGTGAGAGAGAGAGAGAGAGAGAGAGAGAGAGAGACAAAAATAAAAAAGAATGAGAGAGGGGATAAAAAACTGTTGTACAGAATTTGAATACTGGTATCTAAAGAAATCTTTCATTAAAATGACACGTTCCACATCATTACGAAATGTCGTATTCTTGATCTATGGAACAAGTGTTAATCTAATCTAATCTAATCTAATCATATATTGAGGACTAGCCATGAACAGTCACGATTTACCAAAATTTTCGCCTATATCAGTAACTAAATCTAAACTTGAAAATAAAAGACGACAGTTCTTGAAATAAACCGAGACTCCCATCAAGACCCTTTCATCCCTGTTAACTAACCACGAAAGATGTCCGCCCGCGGTAGCTGAGTGGTCAGCGCGATAGCCGGGTTCGATTCCCGGCTGGGTTGGAGATTTTCTCCGCTCAGGGACTGGGTGTTGTGTTGTCCTAATCATCATCATTTCATCCCCATCGACGCGCAAGTCGCCGAAGTGGCGTCAAATCGAAAGACTTGTGCCAGGCGAACGGTCTACCCGACGGGAGGCCCTCGTCACACGACATTTCATTTCATTTACCACGAAAGATGTCTGGTACACCTCAATTAAGAAGTAACAAAGTGTGTACGCATTTAAAGATGAAGCGCATGATATGAAATTCTGTGACGGAGATACGAACCCAACACGTAATCGGATTGTTAACTAAGTAAAATCAAATGTTACGTATCGGTTTTTCTTGCCAGCTGCTAGATGTTTGAATCTAAAATAAGGATACAAATTTTTGTGCCTTCGCGCAATCGAAAAGCACTGCTATCGTTCGTCTTTATCGTCCACGAATATAGTTTAAGTATGAACTGCTTACTCGCCAACAGTAAGATGTGTGCGTGTTTGACCAGAAGTTGTTGGCAACACATGAACAGACATTAAAAATGCACGTTAATTTTCACTAGCAGGCCGGTGTGCACGTGATAGGGCTTGAAATGAAATTATTAATAATATTGTACTGGATCAGGATTCGGAGCCACATAGTTACCTTTGGAGGAGACCCAGAGAAAATTGCAGTCTTGGGAAAAGGAACGAAATGATTGAACTTTATTGTTCCGGGAGATTCAGATCCTCGAAGGAGGAGATACGAATTCGAATCACAGTCCAGCACCAAATTTTTCAACGTCTCTACTTCAATCAAGTATAAGTAAAATAAGAGCCCTGTTCCTTTAAATGGCTATCGGTTCATCAAATAAAATAAAATTTTCAAATGTAAGTAAGTTTACTGGTGACAGTATTTCTGTTGACCATGACCTGCACCTATGTCGTTTCCCAAAGTAAACCGGCTCTGCCCATTTGGTAATGAAGGAGCGTTGTGTGTAATGCGTATTCTGGATTATAACATCTTTCTCTTGAGGTTGCCAGAGGTAAAGTAAATCTGTTTGTGTCTCTTAAAAGTAAGTGCCTGAACCCACGCATTGTTCTTGTGATAGGTCGTTCCACCAGACCATTGTGGCCACATTTTCCAACCCCAGGCGTGTGCTGAAACGGATTATGTGCTAAGCTTACTAAATTAGTCACGGTGGAAAAAATGCGAGTCTATTAAATGGTTAAGTAGAAGCAAGCTTCTGACCTGGAGATTACGCTATTCTCATGTCAGCAGGATGTAAAGACTCTTCTAGGCATCATAGCCTCGAGGTAAAGCCATTTGGAAAATTTCACTAATTCAGCAAATTTCTTAGTTCGAGAAAATCCACTGTGAAGTTACCGGATAATTCAATTATTACCGTCATTATTACTGTCATTTCCTTCATACCGCTGCTTTAACCCATGTGCCTGAAGACCATTTAATGCCTTTTGGTCGTTATAGAAGTAGTTGCCCAAGAACAGGTTCTTTCCCTGTCTACGCAATCCTTTTCATGTTAATATCAAACATCAGCAATTACTCGTAGATCACATTAAAACAAAAGTAATTGATGATGACGTGACTTGATAACAAAAACGCGCTGCCTCTCTTCATTTACTTGCGCCTAGAAATGGCTGTCGAATACTGCCTAACCAAAAGCCAAGAGATCTTACTGCCTTCCGATATACGTCGCTGTCAGTTCTTCGATATGATGTGGTCGACGTGGCCTGTTTCATGTTGTGTATGACAGAGAATGTTTTAGAAAATAAATTGTTTTCCTTTGCAATAAACAGAAAGATTTTCATTCTAAGCTATCCAAATCCAAAATGTTCGCATTATTAGTTGAAATTTAATTTTCGCTTCTATAATGTAGGAAAGTATTTCACAGTTGCAAAACCCGCATCCGTCTGATTGTCCTTACACTTAGTCGCTGACCATAAATTCTAGCTCAGAGTGACACCAGTTTAAGTAACCTAAAGTAGCGAAGACTGTTCGCTAGTGCTCTTTCTCACCGGAAAATATGCAATTCACTCATTGGGCTCCATAAGTACACTGTAACAGTAATTTCTGTGTGTATGCAATGCATACGGATTGTAGAATTTAGTGGTGCTCTATCTTACACTTCTGTA